>NC_139032.1:77007772-78211600 GCF_964662115.1 Mustela nivalis
TGAAGGAAAAAATAATGCATCTGTGACATACTTTGGAGCACTAGAGATTGGTGAGATAAAGGCAGATCTGATAATTAAAATGACTGAGGAAGGCAAGGAGAAAGAGTTAGAAAAGGCAGAGGAAGGGAAAAAAGGAGATTAAATATCTTTTCAGAATAAAACTGGTCCTCAATTGTAGCCTTGCTCTGCTATCCACTCCCTGGGTTGTCTTAGACAAGACTCAATTTCCCCAACCACAAAATGAGGGACATAGACAGACAGATCTTAAAGATGGCATCCAGTTCAAAATTGTCATCCTGGCCAGGCTGCCAGTTTCCCCATGCCAGGCACAGTGGCCAAAAATGCACGGCAGGACCTCATCGAATCTGTATCAGCAGGAGAAGCAAGGTGGAGAAAACCACCTCGGGCCAAACTCGTTAACAGTTGTTTCATTAATCACAGTTTGTGTTTCAAATCCAAAGACAATCTGTCCAATTAACATTAAAGCTCTGGCAGCCATGGGGAGACCTTTAGGAAAAGGCAATTTGACACAATTGCTAATAATGCTCCCATTTAGGAAAGTGGCTCCCAAACATAACATTCTCTCATGACAGCTGGAGTCCTGTCCAAAGCAGGAGCACAGGTTTCAAGCGCCTCTACAACCCGACCTCTTCTCGCCACCCAGCCTCACTGTCCTGGATGTCTATCACAGGAGAACCAGTCTTCCAGAACACACCACTGTCATTCACACGTCTGTACCCTGTCCATTTGAACCCACAGTCCACACGTCATCCCAATATTTTTGTAGCCTTGTCTACACTTCGTGTTACATTTCCAGTAGCACTGTAGTTCAGCAAACAATTCTCAAGGTGTGTTGAGACTGAAGTTTCTTCAGTCAGCTTTAACTTAGGCATGCTTTATGTTTTTGTTTTCAGGCCGTACATGTACACAGACAGAAGCGTTCAAATACTACAAAGGGTTGTACCGTGAAATCCAAATCTCCATTTTCTAACTTCTAGGATCCTGCCTGAATGTGAGCTCAGTTACCAGTATCTTGTATTTTCTTCAAAGGTGCTTATACAAGAGTATAAGTAAGTGAACTTTTCCTGATACATAAATAGTAATCTATTAGTCATACCATTTTATACCTGACTGAATAGTGTATCTTGGAGATTGTTCCATATCAGTTCACATGGAGCTTACCAGTGTTTTTATAACTATGGGCACATAAATTGACCTCTGAACAGCAGTGCCCTTATAGGTGAAGGAGTGTAGTAAAATGATTCAAGCCTTACTCCTGAGTGTCTACTCTGGATACATACCTACTCCTTGGGTACACAGCAGTAAGGACAATCGATTTTAATCGTCTGTTAGTACTTTGTTCAATGCTGCCAACCAACGACTGATATTTGTAGAGTGAATCATTGTGAATCTAAGGAATTCTATGGCTGTGTGATGGTTACTTTCATGTGTCAGTTTGACTGGGCTAGAGGAGGCTGAGAGATAGCTGGCGACACATTATTTCCGGGTGTGTCTGTGATGGTGTTTTGCAAGAGATTATCATTTGAATTGGTAGACTGAGTAAAGACCTTCAGCAATGTAGGTGACATCATCCAATCCACCTAGGACCTAAGTAGGACTAAAAGAGAGGTAATTTGTTCTCTTTGCTTGAGCATCCAGCTTCTCCTGCCCTCAGACATCTGTGCTTTTGGTTCTTAGGCTTTCTGATTTGAACTAGGACTTGCACCATGTGCTTCCCTAGTTCTCGGCCTTTGGGCTAGAAATCTATTTCACTGCCAGCTTTCCTAGTCCTCCAGCTTGTAGAGGGCAGATCCTGGGACAATTTGACCCTATAGCCATGTGAGCCAATCCATATGATAATGTCCACTTAAATATCTAATTTCTATATCTTTATCAATCAATCTATACATCCATCTGTTACCTGTGTTTCTCTAGAGAAGTCTAACTAATAGAGGAAATTACATGAGGTCACAGCATCAAGAACAGTACCTGAAAGAAGGAAGGTATGTAACATGATATTCTATTTCCTTTTCTCTACAATTCCATAGGAGACACATCTGTGCAATGGAGTACTGAACTTTATGTGTGTGCATGTGCGTGTGTCTGTGTGTCCCAGCCCTGCTGTGATCTATTGACACAACAGAGGCACTGAGATGTAACTGTTTAGAATGAGCTCTGGGAAAAATGATAGTCTGCAAAATTGTCCTCCCCTTACCTACCACTCCCCTAAGGATTTTGTTAAAAGGAAAAACACCAGACTTAGGAGCTCTGGTTACCAGTTGTGGTAATCATATCTAGTAATTGCAGGACTTCTCTGAGGATTTTGCCACTCATGGGCATAATGAGAGCAGGGGATTGTTCCTGGGTTGGATTATTGTGAAGACTAAATCAGATAATACATGTAAAAGCACTTAGGGGTGAAACAGCTTGAATGGTGACAACATTACTGAGGGGATCCTACATTTGATCTTGATAAAGTCAATCCTCTACTTTGACATTCTTGTCTAGCTATGTTCCCTCCTTCTAGCATATCCCCAAACAGGGACCAGGTAGCAGTAGATTCCAAGTCCACAGTAAAAGCAGGGAATCAGGAAGAATCGCAATGTGGTTTCTGTGAATTTCCCATTCATAGCAATAGCAATCTCCTTTTTAGGCATGTGGTGACTAGGAGACACCTGGGGCAAACACAGGCAAGAACCTGACAGTCTTAAGACCCACCAAAAGGTGATTGAAAGTCATGGTGAATCCTTAGTCCTTGAGAGAATCTGAAGCACTGAAAGAAGCCACTGTGCCAGGAATACGTGCTCTTCTTATGGTTGATCTCTTACGTCCCAGCATAGTTTCTGGCGCTGGCATAGAGACAGCCTATTTCACAGGTGCTGGTATATTTCAGTGAAAAGTGGGGTGATAAGGACGGGAGGAAACTGTGCAACTTTGCAACTGCCTAAGTATCGATGGCTTGCCCAAGACACCCTGAAGGTGGAGTCTGAAGCTAATGGTATGTTTTCTGTTCTGGACAGGAGTGTCTCAGGTTCTGATGAGGGGAGGTGTCCTCTGGGAGAAACAGACAAACACACATGGAGGAGTGAGCAGGGATCAACCAGGAAGCCACAAGCATTGTGGAGAACTCTCCCAGAGCCTGGCCTTTTTGGAGGGTTGGACATCCTGTTGCTTACTGGTAATTACCAGATGTACTCAGCTGCTTGGCAGACTGAGATGTCAGGTGGCAGCGCCTCCTTCACCCTTCCCCTCTCCTCCCCCTGCTCTCCTTGGGTGCCCTTGCCATCATCTTTTCTTCAGGCTCTTGCTGGCCATGGTGGGGCGGCAGACAAAACCAGGGTATTTTGTTGCTCCTTTTCTCTTTTCCCCATGGAATAATTGAAATACAACTAGAGAAGGGGAGTGAAAGGAAATGAAAGGGTCATTAGATACTGGGAGAGGAGGGGACAGCCTTTGAAACAATCTTTGCTGGGTGACACCTGAGCAATTCAAGCCTGCAATTTCCTCCATGAATGTTCAGCCTCTTCACAAGAGTCCCCTAATGACAGTGTAGGCGATGGATGGAGACAAGGCAGTTGAAGCTTAAAATATATGCCAAGGAGATATTAAAAGCCATATAACCTCCTAGGAGTAGAGAATAGGCAGGAGAGCAGAGGAGATGGGATAGAGGTCCTGCCACTTGTCTGTTAAGATGCTGGGATCATCTTTTGTTCATTCTTCTATTGTTCTGCACACCATCATACTGATTCCTCATAATGCCTTCAGTATCTTTCCACTTTTCTTCACTCCCAAAGTCATCATGCTAGCCTAGACCTTAATTACCTTTCTCCTTGACAATTACAGTAATAGACTCCCTGCCCCCAGGCTCTGCCACTTCCAGTCTACCCTGTCGATGTCACCAGATTGAACTTCCTAAAATATCTCTTTGCACATGTCATTTTCCTGCATAAAAACTTCAACGACTCCCAACTGTCTGCAAAGTAAAGGCTAAAAATCTTAGTCCGGAAATCAATGCTGCCAAAACCTTAGACATTCTGTGTTCACTGTGAAGGCTGTGACCAGATCTTATTCATCTTTCTGTCTCCCATTCCTGAGATGTAAGCTCCACAAGGGAAGATAAGATTTATTCTTCATTGCAGACCTATAATAAGCATTCAGATGATAGTTGTTGGATGAATACATTAATTAACTCATTAATAGTGTATGGCATATGGTAGACGCCTATAAGTCTTTGTTGAAGGAAAGGATGATGGGAGACAGGCAGAGAAGAAGGATGATGCTCTATTAAAATAGGTAAAGATTGTAGATGGACGGCAGCAGCAGTTATGGGCCTCTAGAACCAGAACAGTCCAGGAGAAACTTGACAGAAGGTGTTAGAGAGAGGGATGAAAGGGGTTTAAGACCACCTGAGGTTCAGATCAGATATTGGGAGTGGAAGGCCAGGAGAGAGACTGATTAAGCTGAGAAACCACCAGAGAGCACTGTTTGGGAAGAGAGGCAGCTATGGAAGCAAAGTCCCAAGTCCCCAGTTGCAGGGGTGGGGAGGGTGGGAGTGCGGGGAGGTGGGGGAGGCAGGTGGGAAGGCTTGGGGGTCTAGTTAATAGGACTAGAAGTGATGAGCTAGTTGGGTGAGAAGCCAGGGACTCAGAGAGTTTGCACATCAGTCAGAATGTGCTGAGTAAGTTTTAATAGCCATTATGAGTAACTTTATATGGGTAGTGCGTCAATGGCTATATCATGAAAGTTTGAGATTTGGATGACAGCTGAAGACCATTTGTCAGAAAAATAAATAAGCCCGTATGATTTTGCACACAATTGAATGGAGAAATTGCCCTGAAGTCAATCCCCAGGTTAAGAAAACCTGTGTCCATGTAATCAGAAAACCTCACATTTGCATTTTATCACCTATTACCTTGAAGTTTTTTTTTTTTAAGATTTTATTTATTTATTTGAGAGAGAGAGACAGAGAGAGCATGAGAGGGGAGAAGGTCAGAGGGAGAAGCAGACTCCCCATGGAGCTGGGAGCCCGATGTGGGACTAGACCCTGGGACTCCAGGATCCCGACCCGAGCTGAAGGCAGTCCCTCAACCAGCTGAGCCACCCAGGTGCCCTAACTTGAAGTTTTTATCATCTGTTAATACATTGAATCCTTGCAAGTCTCTGAAATTGGTAATAAATTACTTCTATCTTGAGGACTATGCCTTGTCCAACTAAGAAGTAAGTGGTAATATATTTAGGGTAGAAGTCAGGTATTTTGGTTTCAAGTTGAGTGTTTTTTTTCCCCTCTATCAAATATTCACTGGTACAAGCTGTGTGAACATTTCTGAAGGAATCAGAAACCCTTCACAAATACCAATTGAGTACCTACTATGTGTCGGGCACTGTGCTAGGCACTTAGGATATATCAGGGAACGAAGACCAACCCTCCTGCTCCTTTGGGTCTTCAAACCCAAAAGGAGGTGAGTGCCTTCCCAGCCTGAAAGCCTGGATCAGAGCATGTTCTGGTCATGGAGTATTGATTTCAGTGCTCAATGCTTAATGAAAAACCATAATCCAATAGGTATCATCCTAGGTATTAGTTTTTGTCAAAGATAATGTCCACTAACACTGAATATCCCACATCTCTCATCACTAATTATGTACTCCATTAATTTTCATTTTGTCCCATTTTTTGTTCTTCCATTTTAAAAGTTTAAATCTGAAAGTCTCTGTTTTCTCTCTCACCAAAGGAAATAAGCCCCAATACAACATGAAACTCATGGTTGTTCAGAAGAAGACAAATACAAACCAGACTGAGTGCCGAGAAACCCAGTGCCTTCCTACCATACTGGCTTTGTCATTTGTGGTGTTCTTATCTTTTCCTTGTCGCCAGTTTCCTCACCTGTAAAGCAAGTCTGTGTGCTCCCATGTTCCTTCTCTGTTGTAACGTGCTAAGAGGCTCTAGATGCCTGGGAGGGTTGAGCCTGAGAGAAAACCTTTAAAATTGCAAAGTGGTGAGATATAGATGATGAGAGAAAATTCACCCCCGCAATTAGTAGCTGCCTCCTTGGCTCTAGGAACCAAACAGTTTCCAGCTGAGTGGGATGGAGGAGGCAGAGAAGGTGAGAGTCAAGATGAAAGCTTTTTTTTTTCCCCCCCAGCAGAGAAGGAGAAGATCAGATCAGGGAGGATAGTGGTGAATTTAGATGTCAGGCTGTAGTTCGTTCTAAAAAGGTCAGTGCCCTGCCCAGCCAGGGCTGCAACATGGTGGCCTTTTAAAGAGCAGACAGTCAGAGAGGCTGCCCCCAGGCTCAGAAGTGTGGGGCAGTCTTGGGTTTGTCAGAGCAAACCTGGTCTGTGAGAGCAGAAAGGGGTCTGACTACATTGGTGCCATCCCCCTCTTCTACTTTGCAGGGAGGGACACTGAGGTCCAGAGAGTGGGTTGGGAAAGGTGACAAGTCCATGGTCCCAGGGCTTGCAGTCAGCAGAGCTATGCCTAGAGCCCAGGAACTTCCCATTTTTGACTAAATCAAAACAAACTTTTTCTTTGTTTTGCTTATTGCCACCTAGAAGAAAATCATTATTTTTCTCCCATCTGCTGCTTGCTTAGCATCTCGGAATAAATAAAATGTGGTAATAACAGTTATCCCTTCTTGACAGCATGGAACCTGACACTTAAAAATTGAAGGTGTGACTCATTAAACCTCTAGGTATGTTTTTAAGAGTTATTTTGTAAATGATTAAGTGTTTATAATGAGAGTTGACAAAATTATATCTTTGGTTTGAGTTTTCAATTTAAATACACTTTCCTCCATTCAATTTCTATTTCATTCTCCACCTGGTCCAAATTATCTCTCAATGAGAATTAAAAGCTTTCTCCCTGTTTGTACCTAAAACATCACACTGGATTCTCACATCCCCACCCCCCAACCCTGTTCATGCTTGACTCTCCTGAATTGATTTATACTATAGGACCCTCACCCCTTGCCAAGCGCCCCCCACCCCCACCCATAGTGGTTATTGGTTAAAGCAATCCAGACAGTCCAACTTGCCTTTGTGCCTTGAGAACAAAGCAACCCTGGAAAATTATTCAGCTTCTCTGTGCCCAGTATGATCTTCTGGAAAATGAATACTTCTTAACTGTCAGGTTATTATAGAGCTAAATAAAAAATAATACCTACTATTTCTCCAACACCTGTTCTGTGCCAAAGAAAGCATTTTATACATCTTAATGAATTCACTTAACCCAATTGTTCTTATCACTACCTCCATTTTATAGCTGAGGAAAAAGGGTCAGAGAAATTCCAGGATCGCCAGATGGCAGAGAATTTGAATAACCATCCAGGTCTAACGTGAAGAACCGTGCCCGTTTCTAGCATACCGCACAGATTAATCTATAGGATCAGTTCTCAACCTGCACAATTTTGCCCTCCAGAGGACATCTGGCAATGTCTGGAGACAACTTTGGTTGTCACAACTGAGGAGAGGCAGTAGAGCTAGTGGGTATCTAGTGGGTAGAGCTCAAGGATGCTGCTAAGCATTCTATAATGCATAGGGAGTGCCTCACAAGGCATTACCTAGACCAAAATAGCAATAGTGCCATGATCGAGAAACCCTGCTGGGTTGTATTCCATTGTATGACTTTACCGTAAAGTACATAAAAGGACATAATGTGGTGCATGCAAAGGGTCAAGCACATGGTAAACATTCAGTAAATAATGGCTATCATTCTTATTGTTGCTACTTCTAGACCTACTTCACATCTTACCTCTCCTCTTTTCAGGTTATTCCTGATACCTGCTAGATGGAAGTAACATTTCCCTCATCTCTTTCAATAACCCTTTATTTTCTTTAATATTTGATACTCATTTATTGTAGCTATTAGTACACATTCCTTGTTCTCTTCCACAAGTTGCCATTTTCCCAAGGAAAGAAGTTGTGTATCTTTCATATCTCCCCACATATTCAGTACAGTGCCAGCCCATCCTCATTGAATTTGAGAAACTGAACAATTTCCTAATGAAACCTAGGCAGAAACTATAATGCTTATTTGATAGCTGAGGAAACAGGTTCAGAATGCCCAAGTTATTCAAGGCCACTGACTTACAGGGGTTGGAACTTGAACTAGGTTCCACCTCAGAGTCCAACATTATCTTGTTTAGCTGCTATTTATATAATGGTAGTTCATTCTTTTGAAGAGAAATGTCTAAGAGAACCTTTGGAATCCACAAGCAAAACTGATAGGGAAATTGTTTCTGATGTGCAACCGATCTGGAAATGTCTTTTGTGGGGTCAACAAAATATAGCTATAGGAAAAGATTACCACAAAGTCCCAATCACTGCAGGAAAGTCATGGCAGTTACACCAGGCATCTGGATATGAGGCCCGAATGTGAATTAGTTAGTTGTGCAGTTCCTCTTTGCTCCTCACTTTCCTCATCTGTCAAATAGGGACATAATGCCCATCTTAGCTAGCAGGTAAGATGTCAGGTGCAGTCAATCCACATTATTGACAATAATTGTGTTCTATAAAATCGCTGCAAACACTGAACTGGTGAATACTGAACTATTGCTCCTAAGGGAAATACAGGGTTGTCTTGCTGTAAGGCTCTGATCACATTTTCATCATCTGATCAATGTAGAAACTTGGTTTATGTGTGTTTTTTTTAAAGGTACTTTATTTAAAATATATTTTTGATTCATTAACATTGAACTCACAGCCAACAGCACTGTAACTCATGCCTGAATGAAGTTTATCTAATATACTTATTTTTTTCTGTAAGGCATAGCTTGGAACACTTGGGCAGCATTTCAGCTCTATGCTTGGGAGCCATTTCAAACCAACAAAAAGCCCAAAAATGTGACAACCATGGCACCAAATGTACTACAGAATGGACACTTGTCTATAGGACAAGAGCTGAAACCAAGAAGGTAGAGCATCAGTTTGTCAACCTCAGCTGGGAACACGCATGTCACAATAACAGTTTCATCACTCTGCACACGTCTGTGAAAGACCAATGAAAGCACATGAGTATTGGTTTCGGGTCACAGATAAATTCTAGCAAGTTGGAGAATTTTGAAAGTACAGAATTCATGAATGATGAGAATCAACTGTGTGGGTGTTAAGAAGAAAAGGATGATAGGTAATTCACAAGGGAAGACAACAAAAATGGCTAGTGAACATATGGAGAGATGTTCAACATCACTACTCATCAAGAAAATGAGTCTTAAGACCACAGTGCAATACCCTTATACATCTACCAAAATGGCCAAAATGTAACAGTCTGGTGGTACTAAATGTTGTCGAAGTTGTGGAGCAGTGCGCACCCTGGGTACCACTGATGCATGTGTGCAATCAGTACAGCCATTTTGGAAACCTCTTTTAAAGAGTATCTGGAAGTTGAACATAGGCTAACATTATGGCCCAAGAAGTCCACGCCCAGATACGTACTCAACAGATATGTATACACGTGTGTTTACCAAGTTTCATGTGTGGGAAGCAGTCATCTCTGATCATCTACGAGTAGTCAGAAACTAAATGTCCATCTACTAGAATTTAAAAACAACCATGAAATAGGATACAAGGGCAAGACTGGAAAGGCTGCAGCCATACTCAGTACAGATTACTTTCATAAGCATAATTTTGAACCAAAGAAGACAGACATTTATGACAGTATATGCTATGTAAGTCCATTTATATAAAGTTCAAAACCAAGCAACATCGGTCTATAGTGTTAGAACTGAGATGGGTGTTCACCCTTGGGGCAACAGTGACTGAAGTGGGCATTGGGCTACTTCAAGGAGGCCAGTGGCCCTCTGTTACCTGATCTAGGTGTTCCACAGCATCCTCACTATGAGACATTTATTGAGCTGCATGCTTATGAGCTGTGCACTTTTCTATATGTACTTCATACTCCAATAAAATTTTTAAAAATATTGTTAAGAAGAGGTAGAGACAAAACACTTTGAAAGGAAATATGTGTCAAGCATTTTACTCTGTGTCTCATTTAATCCTTGTAACAATCCCATGTGTTTTCATAGCCTGCCTAATAATAAAAAATCATGGATAACACTTCTTAAAGTTAGAAAATCACCAGATTCCATCCCAGGTCTAGGGGAAAGTATGGACGTCAGTCACTTAAATAGATGCTTTTACTTAACCAGGTTTGCATATGTTGATTGGGTATGTGTATGGAGAAGTGAGATTTATTTATTTATTTATTAAGAGAGTTTATTTATTTATTTGACAGACAGAGATCACAAGTAGACAGAGAGGGAGGCAGGGGAGCGGGGGTGGGGAAGCAGGTTGATCCCATGATCCTGAGATCATGACCTGAGCCAAAGGCAGAGGCTTAATCCACTGAACCACCCAGGCACTCCAGGAAGTGAGGTTTAATGTGATGTTTAAGATATATAAACTTAAAAAGATGATAGGTTTGCTTTTTTTTTTTTTTTTTTAAATTTTAGCTGCTTTTGCCTCCATGTTATAGATAAAGGACTGAGGAGCAGAGAGAGAAAATGACTTACCTAAGATTATAGCCCAAAATAAATATTTTACATTTTACATGAGTTATGTCACTTTATGTTAATAACCATTCAGAGGAGTAGATTCCATTATGTTTACCTTACCCAGGAGCAAACTGCAGCTTGGGGAACTTATATAACTTGCCCAGGGATACTTAGCCAAGAAATGGTGGAGACTGGTCAGTCTAACTCATGGAGCTATGATCCATTCAAGTCTCAAACTTCTGCCATAGATTAGGAAAGGTAGAAGAAAGGCCAAATACAGGAGCACAGAAGACAGACTTCATTATTTTTACATTTTGTGTGCTTGGTCTTTACTATATAGTCTATTTGCTTATTCAGCATCCTCCTCTTGGAGCAATTAGGGCGGGCTGCACACTTTCTCACTTCCATCTTTAAATAGAATGTTGGGGAGGAAGAGGAGTAATGGGTAAGTAAGCTTGAAGTAATCAAGCTTCGTTGATATGCTCTGTGCCTAGGACAGTAATCTGTGCCATTTATTCTCAAAAAATAGCGTATCTCCCTTGGGTTGCTGCCATCATCAACTAGGGGAAATCTGAAGTTAAAAGGCAGACCCACCATGGATTTGGGGAAATCCTTTGGTCTTTTTGGAAGCTCTTAGAAAGTCCCTGTTTGAAACAAAGCTTCTTCTTGTCCATCTTTTACTTGGCTAAGTAATGTATCCGGCAGTTGAGGTGGTGGCTGGAATCTATTTGGCAATGTCCAGTATCATGAGCATTGTTTTATCATTATTGTCAAAGAGCAAGAATGTTTCTGTCTCAGGCTAAAGTGAGGAAGGTAATTTCTGTCCTTTTCTGCTCATAGAGTAATATTCAATTTTGCTGCCTACCTCTTTTGGTAGTCCACTGTCATTGGTTAAAAACCAGGGCCATGCTTTATCAGTGGGCAGGGTCTTCATCCTCTAAAGAAAAGAAGCAGGCACTGACCTACATATTTTCACCTTCCATTCCTATGTGTTGTGCATTCCTATCAGCCTGTGCTCATCTATTTGGAAGGACCGGGATTGCCTCCTGGTGAGAGGCCAAGAAATCTCTGCACTGTTGCTGGTGGTATGTTTCAGAGCTTTTGACACAGGCTGCACAGTGTAGGCCATCTTAACACTAGAGACCACAGGAAAATGTCTTCTCTCTTGCTCCTCTTTTCCTATGAGGCTGGTGAATGTCATTTTAATTTTTGTGACATTGCAAAAGTAAGATCCTGACCCTAAATAAAGCATCAATGGGGAGGAGGTAGACACTCCTGTTTAAGACTACGGATTAAACTAATGTCTCTAGTCCAACTTTCACGAAGAAAGTTGTAAATGGTTTTTTGCTCAGTTAGTGCTCTTATGCATATAATCCCCTGGTCAGACAACTCTGACATACGTCCATATTCTACCAACATCATAGCCATCTCATTTTCACCATAATTATCTTTATTCTCAACATAGGAAGGCCTTCACCACTACTGACAAAAAGACTTGGTCACCATTGACTGATAATCTTACCATGGTGACACCATTATGCTTGGTACACTGAATGGTTCCCAAAGGCACAGAGATGCTTGACATAGTCCAGTCTCCACCCTGCCCTCCTCCTGGGAGATTTTCACAATGCACACCAGACCATGTTTACTTATAGTTCTGGGACAAAACAAGGATGGCAAAGAGCTCTCAGTGCATATGCAAACCCTCCTTTCAGGGAGGTTCTAAACAGATCTAGGTGCTGAGCATTCAGCTAGGGAAGTGGGAAACCACCCAGACTTGGTGTTGGAAAAACCAACTGCAGACATTTTTCTAACATTCTGGCTTTGGTCAAATATTGCAGTTTTGCTCCAAGCAGTTTTGCTCCTGATCATTTAACTCACATGTGGTGGCGAAAGGTACATTAATCGATCATGTTTTAAATTCATTGACATTCAGCCCAAACATTCTGGCCTTGTAAGAACAGTCTTAATTTCCCAATGCCTGCAGGCAGCTGCTAAGCTGTTGCCCTGTGCTTCAGAGAGAGGAGAAGTCTCCCTTTGTGGAAAAGAAAGAAATTCCTAAATCAAGAGGATGGGGAGGAGAAGGAGGACGGGGAAGGAGGAGAAGCAGGAGCAGCAGGAGGAGGAGGAGGAGGAGCGGGAGGAGGGGGTAGGAGAAGAGAGGACAGGAGGACGGGGAGGCAGAATGCTTCAAAAATCCTTCTGTGCCCTTGCTCAGCTTTTGCACTCCTACATAGGAGAACCCCCTGGCTAAGGGGTGAGGGGATATATGGAACCAGGGCAAGCTTTTCATTAAGAGGCAGCGTGGCACAAAGAACTAAATACTAGGTTAGAACCAGACAGATTGAAATTGCCACTAATCCAGGTGTCACTTTGGACACATTTCTTCACTTCTAGGCTTCTCAGTTTTCTCAGCTATAAAATGGGGATAATGTCTTGATCTTTCAAAGGCTGCTTTATGGATTATAGGAAATGTACCTAATACAGGTGCTAGCACACGGCTTTACTTTCAGTAAAAGACAACTACTAGTAAAAAAAGACAACTACTAGTATTCTTTAATTCTAGATATTGAATAGATTCAAAGAAAGATAAAAAGGACACACACCCAGTTCCCTCAATGCCCACTGTAGAGTAAATGGGATGTGATGTTACCTGGTTACTATTACAAAGCAGAACGAATAAAAATCCATGTTTGATTACAGCATCATAATTATCCCTGTCCTCTAAGTAGAAAGCTTGGGGCCATTTCAACTCTTTTTCATCTCTCTATCCCCAATCTGATATTTACAGAGTCCTATAATTGTATTGGTAAAATGCTTCTCAAGTCAAACCTTTTATTCCCCTCTGTTCTTCCTGCTTTTGCCATAGTTCTGGACCTACTTCTCTCTACCCCAGGCTGCTGCAGTTCTTATGGACTAATCTCCTCTAATTTTTCCCTATTTTAATTTGTTTTCTGAATCAGTAATATTTTTTAACTTTTTTAAAAGATTTTATTTATTTATTTGACAGAGAGAGATTACAAGTAGACAGAAAGGCAGGCAGGTGGAGGGGGGAGCAGGCTCTCTGCTGAGCAGAGAGCCCGATGCGGGACTCGATCCCAGGGCCCTGAGATCATGACCTGAGCCGAAGGCAGCGGCTTAACCCACTGAGCCACCCAGCGCCCCATGAATCAGTTATCTTTTTAAAACAGCTCAAATTCTAATGGATATTTGATTGTCCCATATCATCTACTAAGCAGAGTTTTACCATTTGTCTTAGTAATCAGGATTATCAGCATTTTGGTTCCAACTTTTTTTTTTTTAAGATTTTATTCATTTATTTAACACAGAGAGAGAGAGATCGTAGGTAGGCAGAGAGGCAGGCAGAGAGAGAGGGGGGAAGTAGACTCCCTGCTGATCAGAGAGCCCGATGTGGGGCTCGATCCCAGGACCCTGAGATCATGGCCTGAGCTGAAGGCAGAGGCTTAACCCACTGAGCCATCCAGATGCCCCGGTTCCAGCCCTTTATTGGTGGTTTTCAAGTGGCGCTAATTTTGCTCCCCAGGGGACAGTTTTGGTTGTCACAAATCGGAAGGGGGTCTGCTACTGGTATTCCATGAGTAGAGGTCAAGAATGCTCTGACATCCTATAAGGCACAGTACAATCACTCCCAACAAAGAATCATCTGGCCCCAAATGTCAATAATGGCAAGATGGAGAAAACTTGTTTTATGGCTGAGGTGATCAGGGCCAAGCTGGAAATAAGAAAACGAAGTGTTAAGCTGCTATTGCTGGTTAACAAAGGATAAACTGGGAGGAAGCAGGATGGATTGTGGGCCAAGTGGACAGGTTCAGCAATGAGTATGCCTTTCTTTGACAAGATCTGCTCCACAGCAGGAAATGGGCATGAATGACAAAGAAATTGGGCTGCACTGGGCAGCTGGGTCTTGGAATGACCTTCCAAAGAATATTGGGGGAGTATGCATTGAGCTTGTTGGGTTTGGGAAACAAGAGGAGTGTTGCATTTTCTCTAGGACATCTCCACTTCCCTTTTCTGTTAAGAAAGCACATAAGGTAAACAGGTGAATCTTCTCTCCCAAAGGTAGGGACAGAGATTTGTGACAAGTAAATACAAAAATACATAGATCACTTCTGGAACTGCAAATTCATAACATCAAAATATAAGATCAAATTAATTCAACTACCAGAAATTCAACAATATCAATGATGACAATACTACAATTATGATAGTGGTTTAGATTAATATATCATCTTTAACCTGAAGAGTTGGATGAAATAAAGGAGTCGGAATTAAGTTTCTATAGTGATATAAGAAACTCTGTGACAAAACCTTTAGTGATGCTATTTTCAGATAAAATATAAATTTCTAAAGTTCCAGATACAAGGCAGTAGAAAGTTTTTTTTTTTTCAATAAGCCATTGAATGTGAGTTAATTTGAAAGGAAAATTTAATGATAAGATTTATGCAATGAAGACACCTACAGGGCCACAGACACATACCTTCCCAGTATGTGAATAAACAGAGTTGAATTTCTTGGGTTGCTGCAGCTGATTTGTGCTTGCATTAGGACCTCTGTGAGGTGACATGCATAATTAATCATTAATATTATTATTAATATCTCTTAATATAGAAGATGGATCATTGTGTATCTAAATTGCACCCTGCCTCAGATGTTACCTAATTAAAAAGCTGAGACCAACAGTCAGAGAGAAATATTAATGGCATGCAATTTAGTTTAAAACTCAGTCCACAAAGAGATCTCAAAAATAATTGTATGTTTTGTCATGAGGAATACCTGCTATGCAAAAACCATTTCAGGACCAACTCCCTTGCTCTTCAGATGAAATAAATGTCTGTTCTATATTAACACGCTTATTTGATCTCAGGTTGTCAATAAGACCGTTAGAGAGCATTCAGCTTTGGAAACTGGAGGGAACAGTAAAGACACCAGTATAAATTACAGGGTGAAACGAGGAGTTTATTTTTAACCTCATGGAGGATTGGACTTTAATGAGACACTACTTTAGGTCTGAAATGGAAGGTTTGCAGCAAGAAGAAAAAAAAAAAAAAAAAGTAAGTTGGATGTGATTACTATCCCAATCTCGGTTTTGCAAGATGCTTTTGAAAAGACGATAGCTTGCATTTGTGTAATACTGAGCAGTTTCTATGTGGAGCACCTAGACATGGGTTATTTCATTTGATGTTCACTGCAACCCCACCAACAGGCAGGACAGAATTTATCATTCCCATCTTACAGATTAAGAAATAAATCATTCAGAAGGACAGGTGACTTTCTCAAAGTCACACAGTAAAATATCCTATCCCTACCCAGCCTTATCTAAAGAAGCATTTTTTTTTTTATTTTGTACTAGAGGCCTACTACACTCACCTCTAAACTTGGTATTTTAAAATAATATGTGTAAAAGCCATTTTTCATTAGGAAAGTACTGTATGGTATAGGTGCTGTTTCTGAATGGGGCTCTCAACTGCTCTTCTGCTCTTCACAACAACCCTCCAAGTTAAGTTTTATTAACTCTAATTTAAAGATGAAGACATTGAGGCTCAAAAAAAAAAAAAAAAAAGGCTTAAGGGATTTGCCCAAGGTCACCATTTGGGGGCACATGGGCTGAAAACTCAAGCCCATGTGTTCCAAACCCAAATTCAATGTAAAGTTCAGTTATTCTGAAATGCAGCTGAACTCTCAGTGCACATGACTCCTAGGTCTATGTGACTTTCAATAAGACACTTGGAACTCTAATGTCTTTAATGAACCAGATAGATGAATCTGTTATCCAGAAATTTCACGTTCTGTCAGTGATAGAGAAGGACTTCATTTTTGCCTAGGCTGCCTTTCCAAGTGTCCTAAACCCTACTGTGCAGGCTTAGGACATCCTCAAAGAAAAACTGACAAATCTGATTCCATGGTCCAAATGAGGAAAAGAAAAAAAAAAAAAAAAAGAAGGTAAACATGCAAAACAAATGTCCAGTAAACCTCCCCCACCACCCCTAGGAGACTAGTGCAGGGTGAGGCTATAAAGAAGTCATTTATCATTTTAAAGGTGGCTGTGTTCCTTTAAATACAATCTGTAATGACTTATGACTCCAGCGACCCTTCTTGATTACTGCCTGTTGCCATTCATTATCACCATGGAAACAGCACTGTTGCCAGCTGTGTACTTGGTGGTGGGGTGGAGGCGGTGCTGTTGACTAGGGACAAGAGGCTAGTGCATGTGAGACTCTGAATTTATGGAAGTTTTTTTGTGTGTGTTTTTGTTTTTTGTTTTTGCAGGAGAGAAACTGGGGACATGGCTCCTTCCTTCCTGCACCAAGCCCCTAGGTGGGGTGTAATCCAGAGGGGAGCACCAGAGCAGATGGTCTCAGTGTCCTCGTCTCTCTCTGGGAAGAAAATTAGATGAGATCAGAAACACTCCAGTCTGGATGATAATCCACCAGACAGCAGAAGGCTCGAGGAAGGGGCAAACTGTGTGCAAATTTCATTAACACAATTTCTCATGGAGATTCTTCAAGCCTGTGAGCCAATCTTCTCAGCTGCCTTATTCCTAAGCCCCTAGTGTATTTCATCGCCAAAAGTGACTGCGAAATCCATCTAGTTTCCCCATACCTGACTCTGTCTTAATTTCATTCCTATCTTCCTTCTGATTTGGTTTTCTGCTCCTCTCTTCATTCCTTCTTATATATGCCACTTAGCCCTTTTTGCCTGCCTGCTTTCTCTCATCTCCCTTCATAGCTAATGAATGGTCCTGGCAAAATAGACCAGGAAGGGGTTGTGACATAATCTATCATGTTTAATAGATAATGTCACAATCCCTTCCTGGTCTAGACAAGAAAACTGACCTCCGAATGGTTTCAGTAATTCCCCAAAGACATCAGAGATCTGATGGCAGACTCAGTACTAAAACCCAGGTCTCTAAGTTCCCAGCCCAGTGCTTCCTTTTAGCACATGGCATTGCTCTATCTTATTTCCCATTTGCTTCATATGTGAATTCTCTGCCATATGAAGTATAGTCAAATCTCAGCTCTCTAGGCCAATTATTATTTAGTGCAGCGTAATCCTTTCTTTCATGGTGTATTTCTCTCTGCAGTATTTGGTTTGCTCCAGAGACACTGGAGGGTTCATTCTCATGAGATACTCAAGAAAGAAGGGAGCAGAGCCAAGATGGCTTAGTTATCTTTCTACTTTATTTAGAGTGAGCATTAAAGTCCCAGGACATGGAAGGGCTCAAAATGGATATATAAAAAAAGGGATAGAAAAATCAGAATATGATTACTCTGCACTGTTGAACTCTGCTTGAGCTCCAGGCTGCTGGGGGAATGAGAAACACCATCTCTAAGTTTGCTGCAAAAATGTTTCACACAAACATATTTGGTTAGCAAAGGGAATTTTTTACACACAAGATGGCATTCAACTTCCAAGAACTCTGGAGAATGCCCACAACTGATGTCTGGTGTTAAGCAGGAGGCAGGATGGTAAAGTAAAAGCACACAGAACTTGAGAGACTGTTGATCTGGACCCCAGTCCTGACTCTGCAGCTGAGCTCACAACAAAGCCATGATTAAGCCCCTTCCTTCCCTGGACCTCTGTGTCTTTGTGATGTCGGGTGTGGGCCAAGGTTATCCCCTAGAAGACCTTTTCCAACTTCACCCTAATAGTAATGATAAGCAGAGGCCAGGAATTGTTACCCTTTATTTAGCCCTACTGTGTAACTCAGGACTTTGCAAGCATCATTATCTCATTTATGCTTACAGTCTCACACAGAAGTATTTTTTCTAAATTAGAAATAAATAAAGGGTTTCAAAGAGATTAAGGAATTTGCCTAGGGTAATTACATACTCATTTAAACAGCACAGCTAGGACTCATGCCCAGGTCTGTAAGGCTAACACCATGTCACCAAATGACAATGTCCTTGAACATTCTATGATTTTGCTATTCTGATGTTTTCAAAGACACATATTAATTTATTCGATGAGTATTTACTAAGTGCCTAATAGATGCAATTTTTTTCTTTGTAATATTTTTATTTTAGAATTACACAAAGTAATGAACACTTTTACCACCTCTCCTAAAGGTAACTTGTCTCTCTTGATGGTATTTTTTTTTTAAGATTTTATTTATTTATTTGACAGACAGAGATCACAAGCAGGCAGAGAAGCAGGCAGAGAGAGAGAGAAGGAAGCAGGCTCCCCGCTGAGCAGAAAGCCCCTAGGATGGGGCTCCATCCCAGGACCCTGGGATCATGACCTGAGCTGAAGGTAGAGGCTTTGACCCACTGAGCCACCCAGGCGCCCCAATGGTACTTTGTTTGATATTAATATAGCCACTCAGCTTTTGATTACCATGGCATGCTTCTTCATCCTTTTACTTGTAACCTATAAGTCTTAATACTTAAAGCATGTTTCTTGTATACAGTATATGTTTGGGCTTTGTTATTTTATCCATTCTGACAATCTCTGCCTTTTAAATGGAATAGTGAAGTGATTTATATTTAATGTAATTGTTAATATGATTTGGTTTAAGGCTACTACTAGCTATTTGCTTAATATTTGTCCTATCTTTTCTTTGTCTTGTTTTTTCTCTTTTCTGAATTGCTTCGGGTTGAGCAGTGATTCATGATTTCATCTTTTTTTTTTTTTTAATGATTTCATCTTATCACTTTTGTTAGCAGATTAGATAAGTTTCTCTGCTGTATTAATTTAATGGTTGTTTTAGAGTTATACTATAACTTATCAGAATTTACCTTCAAATGACATTATACTGATTCCTGCATACAAGAACCTTAAAATAGGATGCTTTCATTTCTCTTTGCTGAACTTCAGTCTTTTTTTCTCATACATTTTACCTCTACTTATGCCATCCATCCCAAAATACTTTTTTTTTTTTTTGCTTTAATGGCCAATTATCTTTAAAAAAATTAAAACTTATTTTTTATTCAGTGCAGCATCAGGTTCAGAGTGAAATTGATAGGAAGGAATTATATGTGACATTTTAAGGAGCTGAGGATCACGGTGATGAACAAAACACAATACCTCTGTCCTCCTGGAGCTTACAGACTATTTTATGTATTAGATAAACACACACCCAAATTTAGATAGAGGTCAGTGCTCTGAAAAGAAAGAATAAGGTGGTGGGGTAAAGTCAGTTTAAGTGCTTTCCCTGAGTGGGTGACACATAGGCTGACACCTGAAACCTAAGAATGAAACATCTTTCTCTTCTTTTTTTTTTTTTTAAGATTTTATTTATTTATTTGACAGAGAGAGGTCACAAGTAGGCAGAGAGGCCGGCAGAGAGAGAGAGGAAGGGAAGCAGGCCCCCTGCTGAGCAGAGAGCCCGATGTGGGGCTCAATCCCAGGACCCTGAGATCATGACCTGAGCCGAAGGCAGCGGCTCAGCCCACTGAGCCACCCAGGTGCCCCCCTGAAACAGCTTTCTAATGAGCTGAAAGAGAAAGATGTCAGGTAGGGAAGAACAAAGAGAGAGTGCTGGGAGGGAAAATGAGTTTAGTATATTTGAGAAAGAGCAAGTAGATTGGGAGACAAAGGGGAAGTGTGTCCAAGGGGGCAAAGAAGGTGGAGGGTAATTTGCTCAGAAGGTTAGACAGGAGCCAGATGAGTATAGTCTTAAAGGTGCTGTGATGTCACAGGGCTCCATTTTAGGTGTCAGGAGACATAAAAACAAAAAACAAAAAACAAAACCCAAACTACACGTATACAATCAAGATGTATGTATATGAATATACATTCTCTGGAGGATAAATGCGAAGTAGTTTTAGTTCTTCCTATAACTATCCCAACTATACTCTGTGGAATTATAGATTTTTGCAGAAATCTCATTAACTACATCTTGGTCTTGTCCCTCTATTTCTGAGCCACTTTAAGATATTAGAACACTAACTATTATATTTATTTCTCAGTCCCAGATGTTTTAGTGTTAATGTCAAACTTTCCTTATGATTTTCATCTTCTCACCTCCTCACTACAGACTAGACCTATCCAAGTTTCTAGTGTAGGAGACAGCAAAGTTTTTCTGTAAAGGGACAAAAAGTAAATATTTTAGGCTTTGTAGGCCATATGTTCCCTGTCGCAACTACTCAACTCTGCAGTTATAGTGTGAAAGCAACCATAGACAATACATAAATGAATGAGTGTGGCTGTATTCCAATAATACTTTATTTATACTCACTGAAATTTGAATTTCATATAAATTTCACATGTCTTGAAATTTTCTTCTTCTTTTTTCCTAACCTGGCTCATAGGCCAAATGGAAACAGGATTATGGCCCACAGGCCATAGTTTTCAGATGCCTTCTCAGGGGATTTATAATTAGAGAATGTGTATGGGGTATATGGTCCACTTTTGACACAATTTATCACTCTTATGTTTTTATGTCTCCTTTCTGCTGAGCTGAACCAGAGGAGACAGAGCCTTTAAATGCCAACCCATGGTCAGTTTACTGTATTCTCACTGTTGGATGCCGCTGCTCCTTAAGCTAACATTGAATGGGAGTAGCAGAAACTATCAATGTCCTTCCATGTTCCCTCAGTCCATGTATTTTTCATGTAAGTTCGCTGACTTTTGAATGCCAGCCTATATTCCTTTGCCTGAGGGTCTTTTCTGGCTTCTGGAACTTACTCTTCCTATGTGGTAGTAGGTTGGAAGTGCTTGGGAATTAATATTCCTCTAGAGCAGCCCTCAAACATTCTGCAAGCGATGACTGATAGGAGGGGGCGGATAAAACCCCCAGCTCCCTCTCCTTATGGATAATCCTGAGGAGTGTGTTCCATACTGACCCCAGTAGGATTTAGCGACAATTGTCCTCAGTGTTAACTTGCTTCATAGTTTGTTGCTTATTGATTGACTTCCTAACCCCACTTCACATCCTTACTCCCTTACAGATGTTTTTCTTTTTAAGATCACCTCTCTAATAAACTACTTGAACTTTAATCCTTGTTTCAACGCCTGGTTCTAGGGGAATCTAAACCAAGATAATGTGCATCTAGATTCTGTGTGTCAACTACTCTCCAGTACTGACCCCCTTTCATAACATATAATCAGAGATTTGAAGGTCTCCAACAGGGTCTGTCTATGAATGGTTAGAAGTGAATGTTGTCTTCAAACATCTGAGATTTATCACAGAGATGAAAGATTTTATTTAAACCCATGTAGCTCTAGAAGACAAAAATAGGACCATCAGATAAACGTATGGAAGGAACAGCTCAGCTAAGGAAGTGTTTTTATAGTGACAGTTATCATGAATTAACTTAGTCTAGCTCTCGAGTCAGTGAGCTCCTAAGCAATGGATAAATCCACAGAAATTTGGTGGGGGACTTCTTGGTGGGAATACTAAACAGTATCCTCTCAGCTGACTGAGGGTAAACTGGAATATCCTTTCAGATGCTTTCATACTTTTGCATTCTTGTGTCTTGGAATTAAATGTTGAACTCCTGAAGCACTGGGCATGGCAAACAAACCAAATGTTGGGACTTGATTCATGGCAGAAAAAAAAACTTTATCCAAACTCTGATGACAGAGTTTAGGAAATTGTTCCTTATCCCAAACCTCATAAATTGTTTCACAAGATAGTTTCCCAAGTATCTGGAAATTGTTAATGTGGAGAACAGTGACTCCTAGCCCAGTCTGACACCCCTTCATACCTGCAGAGAAATCTATCCAGACTTGGACAACCATCATCTCCTTCAGGAAGAATTATGGCACTATTATCTTGCCCTCTAGTGTCTTTTTCTCTCCTTCTTCTCAGAGAAAACCGTGGGCAAAAAAGTAAAATATTTTACTGCTCTCAAAATCATGTCAAATATTTATTGGGGTAATTCTCCAGTTGTCACCACTGATTGCAAGCCGTGGTCATGGTATAAATCTTACTAGTGTCAAACTCACTGAGTAGACCAGTCTGACTTGGGCACTTGGTGAGCAGGTCTTCCTTATTCCCTAGAGAATGGGATTTTAAAATCTCACGTGGAAGCTGGCAAGGGTGATGGAGATTAGGGGTTGGTCAGAAAGTACCAGGAAGATAACGAATCATTTAGAATCTTAACAGATGGAGTTAGAGATATTTCAGAGAATGTCAGAACTCAATCTTGCACTTCAGTGTGAATAGGGAGGAATGGAACAGCACATAACCTATGGTGCCAGCTGACCAGAGTTGTTGTCTTTGTTCTGTTTCTATTTCCCCAGATTAACAACAGGTAAGCCACTTCTCTTCTCTGAGTTCCCATTTTCATCTCTATAATAAAGGGATTGTACCACTAATTGTTAAGTTCTGTTCAGCTTTGAAAATTCTGTGATTTATAGCTACATTGGCTCTTATCCTTAGGCAAAGTGTTTTTCCTGTATATTCACTCAATAATGTGAGATGAATATGTATATGATGTATAGTTTCTGTGTGTATATATATACCTTTAGTTTACACATGTAGGTTTAGTGTAGATGGTTGTTGGTGTTCATGTAAACATGCACTTACAGATAAATACATGTAATCACACACATAAGTATAATGTGTGTATGCGTAAAATGGAAGAAGAAAGCAGAATGAAGAATATCTAGTGGGAGATACAATGCCAAAATAAGTTAGAAGTATAGAAAAGAATCACTTCACCTTCATCAATTAAGAAGGCTTTCTGCAGGACGTAGAATTTCATTAATTATTTAACTGGTGAATGCTAAAATCTAGATGGCTTGATGGCAATGGATAGTGTATAGTTATATCACTAACACGAATGAAAGCAGACTTGTATTTGAATGGGACACCCCTTTTAAAATGGTATTAAAGTCATCATGACAACAGGTATGGGCAGAGTTATTTCATCTGAATTAGGAGACCATCTCAATATTAGATGGGTTTTAGCAGTATACTTTTGCCAAGTACCTATTTTCAACCACATCTAGGAATACTGGAGATTAGGAAAATGAATAAGATTTATTAGGAAAAGCAGTGCTATACAGATAAGATGTGGCTTCTGCTTTCAAGAAGCTCGCAGTATGGTGAGGGAGAACGAATGAAGAGTTTAATTATTAAAATGTATACTAAATTCAGAATCACACAGAAATTGTGGAGAAGAAAATAAACATAAAGTGAACAGACAGCATAAAAAGCTTGATGGCAAGTAGCAGAGACAACTGGGTGAGTGCAGAGACCATAAAGGGTCACTGTGGGTGAAGCATAGAGTGAAGGGAAAAGGGGAAGAAACATCAGAGTGTGAACAACTTAAACGTAACATTAAGGATATTGGAGCTTGTCATATTTCATGCAGAATAGTGCTATGATCTTGATCTGCATCTATTGGGGGATAGATTAGGGGAAGACTAGACTGAAAATAGGGAGAGAGAGAGAGAAGCTATTACTGTCCCCCTGGTGAGACAAGGTGAGAATCTCAACATGGGCATGAAAGTGGGGATGGAGAGAAGAGGTCGATATTAGTTTCTGTGGCCATGGTAACAAATCACTACAAACTTAGTGGCTTAAAACAACAGTGAGAGTTCTGGGGGACAGAAGCTTGAAATTCAGGTGTTGACAGGGCCTTGCTCCTCCCTCCACGGTTTCTTGAGTAAAATCCATTCCATGCTTCTTCTAGCTTCTGATGGCTGCTGGCATTCCTTAATGCTCCTTTGCTTGCAGCTGTATCCCTCCAATCTCTGTCTCTGCCTTCACACCCCCTTCTCCCCATTTGTCTTAAATCTTCCTCTACCGTTCTCTTACAAGGATCATTGTTATGGCATTTATCTTCAGCCACGTTTGCAAATACTGTTTTCTGCAATAAGGTAGCCTTTACCAGTTTCTGGGATTAGGATGTGAATGTATTTTTAGGGGCACATTCAGCTCACTACCGGGACAGGTATTAGAAACGTATAGAGTGGAAAAACTGCAAGATCAGAAAGGACCAGGGAGAAGAGTCCCATCTGATATGTAAAGTCCCAGTCTGGGTACCTGGGTGACTAGCTGTACCATCAGATTAAATAGAAAGTAGCAAAAGAGGAGGGGGCGGGGTTGGAAAAGATGGTGATCTGTCTTATCATGGACCTACTAAGTTTGAGTTGCAATTGGTTATCCAAGTGAAGACATGATCCTGAAGTTTAAAAAGAGGTCTGACAGAAGACACTTATTTGGTAGCCATTATCTATATCAGACTAGAACTCAAGGAGATAATTTAAAGTGGACGTGTAGTAACATGAGCAGGAGGCCAATGATATAATCCTATGGAACCCTAACCTTCAAGAGGGAGGAAAGCTGAAGGAGGCATAACAGAGACTTAAAATAGAGACAAAAATTGTCATATTTGAAATGGAAAGACCAGTTGAGTACATAGCCATGGATGCCAAAGGAAAATAATATCAAGACCTAAATACTCCAAAATGTCAAATTCAAAGACTCTTAATAATAATATCTGACATTTCCTGACTATTAGTTCTTGGGCTAAGCACTGAACATGCATCCCAGTATCCTTGCAACTGTCCTCAGACAGTCGTGTTATAATTCTACATATAGACAGGAACTAAGGGTTATAAAAGAGTTTTTGATTCAAGAATGCAAAGCTAGTCAGTGGCATAAATCGGATTCCAATGCAGGTCTGTCTGAGTCAAGAATACATGACCTTAGGCAATCTCTACACTGTCTTCTTTTTGCAGAGCAGTTGGACAGTGAGTTCAAGAGGTAAGAAGGAGGCCATGAGTGTAGCAAGTGTCCACTGATCCTCCCAGAGATTGGTTGGTAAAGGGAGGATACATAGTGAATAGTTAATAGAGAGTAACTACATGTCAAATGATTTCCTAAAGGATATGTGAGACCTGAGCATGTTTATAGTACTAGGGAAAGATTCTAAAAGGAAAGGGAGAAGTATGAAGAGAAAGGGTATCACTGATCAATGACCTCAAGGCTGTGGAAGAGAGGCGGGATTCAAAGGCACAGGTGGTTGTACTTGCTCTTTTTTTTTTTTTTAAAGATTTTATTTATTTATTTGACAGAGATCACAAGAAGGCAGAGAGGCAGGCAGAAAGAGAGGGGGAAGCAAGCTCCCTGCTGGGCTGAGAGCCCCATGTAGGGCTCGACCCAGGACCCTGCAATCATGACCTGAGCCGAAAGCAGATAGGCTTAACCCACTGATCCACCCAGGTGCCCCTGTACTTGCTCTTGACTCTCAGTTTTCACAACTTTAAAAATATGGACAATAAGCCCACATTTGAAGAGAGCTGTAATAAGGAGGGCATGTGATGCGATAAGCACTAGGTGTTACATGTACCTGCCAAACAGTCGACCACTACATCTGAAACTAATGATGTAATGGATGTTGGCTAATTAAATTTAAATAAAAAATATAAATGGAGTTGTATAGATTAAATGAAATAAAACCTTGGGAGCACTTTGTAAATTGCTAATTACCTTACTAATTATTGGTTTGTTATCTTTAAAAGGATATCCAGAGGAGATGGATTGGTTGGTAAGGGGCCACAAAGAGGCTGGAAGATATGTATTCATATGTGTGACTAAGTTCTCTAAGCTGCACTTGGCAAGAGATAAATGGAGAATGAGGGGATCTTAAATCATAAAAACTATGTTTCTTGAGAAATCAAGTGGAGTTGCATTCTTCCCACCTTTGCATATCTCCTGACTAGAGAGATATGCAACTGAACAACAGGTGTTGGCAAAGATGTGGATAAAGGAGAACCCTCTTGCACCATTAGTGGGAATGAAAATTGGTGCAGCTACTGTGGAAAACAGTATAGAGGTTCCTCAAAAAGTTAAAAATGGAACTAACCACAATCCAGCAATCACACTACTATGTATTTACACAAAAAATACAAAAAATTAATTCAAAGGGATACATGTGTCCCAATGTTTATAGCAGCATTATATACAACAGCCAAATTTGGGAACAGCCAAGTGTCCACTGACTGATGAATAGAGAAGATACACACACACACACATATGTGTATATATATATTAAATAATATATATCTAAAGGATATATATATATATATATGTATATATATATATATATATAACAGAATATTACTCAGCCATAAAAAAGAATGAAGTATTGCCATTTGCAATGACGTGGCTGGAGCCAGAGAATGCTTTACTAAACATATTAAATAAGTCAGTCAGAGAAAAGCAAATACCATATTATTTCATTCATATGTGGAATTTAAGAAACAAAACAAATGAGGAAAGAGAAAAAGAGAGAGAGGAGCAAACTAAGAAACAGACTCTTAACTATAGAAAACAAACTGATGGTTACCAGAAAGGAGGTGGGTGGGGTAGGTTAAACAGGTGATGGTGATTAAGGAGTGTACTTGTGATGAGCACTGGGTGAAATATGTAAGTATTGAATCACCATATTGTACACCTGAAATTAATATTACATTTTATGTTAACTAACTGAAATTTAACAAAAACTTTAAAAAAAGAAAGATTTATGAAGCCTTTATTACCAGATCAGGTTTTAAACTTAAGGTTAGAGAAGTTCAGAATATTATATCTCTTATAGATAAAGTTGAAATTAAGAAAATAGTTTGTGCTGCAAGGAAGTAATCTTTCTAATGCTGAATCCCAGAGTTAGACAACTTTACAGGGACAGATCCAGGGACGGATCATATTATGTCAAAACAGGCCTGTCCTCATTGAAACATTAGTGCACTGAGAACTGAGAAGACCATGTCGCCCCCTCCCCCTGAAAGCAGTTCACTCACAAGAGAGTGTGAAGGAAGAGGGAGTAGGGAGGCTACTTGTGTCAAGGTGCCCTTTCCAACCTCAGCAGATAGGTCACTCCACTTCTTCTTGTATGGGAATTAACCCCAATCCTTCTCAAACTCTTCCAAAATATCAGAAAAATAAAAATTCATTCTGACACTAGTATTACCATGATAGCAGAGCCAGCCAAAGACATAACACAGAAAATGAGAGATCCTATGTTCCTTATGAATATAGACACAAAAATCTTCCACAAAACATTAGCAACTAAATCCAGCAGTCTATAAAAAGGATTATACACTATAACTAAGTGGGATTCATCCTGGGAATGCAAGGTTGGTTCAACATTAAAAAAAATCAGTTTAATACACATATTACTAGGATAAAGAGGGGAAAAGTCCACATGATCATTTCAATGAATGCAGGAAACAGTATTGGTCAAAATCCAATACCCTTTCATGATAATAGCAAGATAGGGGAGGGAAAAAAAAACTTACAAAATGCAAACAGAGCTTCCTTCACATGGAAGGAAGTATCAGGAATGAGGAAAAAGTCTCCTTCTTTTTTTTTTTTTTAGATTGTCAACTGAATATTTTTTTTTCATTTATTTATTTTCAGCATAACAGTATCATTATTTTTTTCACCACACCCAGTGTTCCATGCAAT
This sequence comes from Mustela nivalis, assembly GCF_964662115.1. NCBI lineage: Eukaryota > Metazoa > Chordata > Mammalia > Carnivora > Mustelidae > Mustela > Mustela nivalis. The sequence continues at coordinate 77,035,643 of NC_139032.1, forward strand.
CCGTGCCCTCTTTAATACCCACCACCTGGTACCCCGACCTCCCACCACCCCCACGCCACTTCAAAGCCCAGATTGTTTTTCAGAGTCCATAGTCTCTCATGATTCACCTCCCCTTCCACTTTACCCCAACCCCCTTCTCTCTAACTCCCCATGGCCTCCATGCTTTTTGTTATGCTCCACAAGTAAGTGAAACCATATGATAATTGACTCTCTCTGCTTGACTTATTTCACTCAGCATAATCTCTTCCAGTCCCGTCCATGTTGCTACAAAAGTTGGGTATTCATCCTTTCTGATGGAGGCATAATACTCCATAGTGTATATGGACCACATCTTCCTTATCCATTCATCCATTGAAGGGCATCTTGGTTCTTTCCACAGTTTGGCGACTGTGGCCATTGCTGCTATAAACATTGGGGTATAGATGGCCCTTCTTTTCACTACATCTGTATCTTTGGAGTAAATACCCAGGAGTGCAATGGCAGGGTCATAGGGAAGCTCTATTTTTAATTTCTTGAGGAATCTCCACACTGTTCTCCAAAGTGGCTGCACCAACTTGCATTCCCACCAACAGTGTAAGAGGGTTCCCCTTTCTCCACATCCTCTCCAACACATGTTGTTTCCTGTCTTGCTAATTTTGGACATTCTAACTGGTGTAAGGTAAAGTCTCCTTCTTTAAAAAAAAAAAAAAAAAGTATGAATTTTGTCAATCGATCAGCTCAATTTTCTGACAACTGCTTGAAAAGAGCCACCTGATGAACATGAAAGTTTTTAAGGCTGCAAGGAATAGAAGAAACATTTTTGAAGCAGACCTGTGTAGATTGAAAAGCATAACATAGTTATACAGGTGTTGGCTTTGAATTACCATTCACTAACTGTATCATTTGGAGGACCTCTTAAGTTTTGTGAGACATTGTAACTCTTCCTGAGAGTTTTGTCATCTGTAGGATGATAACTGTAATTCTTATTTCCCAAGACTGTTAGAAATTAGGGTTAATCTCTGTGAAGAGTGCAGCATGGTGTGGGGCTGAGATTAGGCACTCCCTAATGATAATTTTACCATTATTCACAGTTGGGGGGATCAGGGTGGTAGGATGGGAAAGGGATGCTCACTTAAGAAGTGGGTCTGGTTATATACTCTAAGAAAATAAAATCCCTATTTCAAAGAGATATCTGCACCCCTATGTTTATTTCAACATTGTTCACAATAGCCAATGCATGGAAACAAACTGTGTGTCAACTGAGGGATGAGTGGACAGAGAAAATATGGTGTCTATATATAATGGGATAATATTTAGTGATAAAAAGAAGGAAATCCTGCCAGTTGTGACAACATGGATGAACTTTGAGGGCATTACGCTAAGTGAAATAAGTTAGACAGAAAAAGACAAATGTTGTATGATGTCACTTATATGTGGAATCTAAAGAAAATCTAAACTCATAGAAACTGAAGGTGGAATGCTGGTTGCCAGGGCCTGGGGGGGGGGGTGTTGGGGAAATGAGATGTTGGTCAAATGTTACAAGATTCCAGTTAAAAGATGGGTTAGTTCTTGTGATCTAATGTACACCATGGTGACTGTCATTAACAATACTGTATTGTATACTTTAGATTTGCTGAGAGATCTTAAATGTTCTCAACACCACCACTACCAAAAAAAAGGTAATTTATGTGAGGTGGAAGTTGTGTCACCTAACCTTATTGTGGTAACCATTTTGCAATACATACGTGTATTAAATCACCACATTTGTACACCTTAAGCTTATAGAAGGTTGTGTCAATTGTATCTTTAAAAAAAGAGAAAAAGAAAAAAAGATGGAGTGGGACAGCACTCAGAAGGAAGAACTTGAAATTCTCTGTAGTGTATTCTATGACAGCTTGTACAACCTCAACTAAGTCATGAATCTGATTCTGGCTTCCATTCTCTTTACCTGCAAAATAGAGCAGGTGAATTACATGATATTTGGCATCTCTTTTAACTCTATAGTTTTAACTCTATAGTTCAGTGACTACAAAGTGGTGATGGCACAGAAGGGAGGTGGGACAATAGCCAAACCACAGAAAGAGCCTTAATGTCCCAACAACAGGTGAATGGATAAAGAAGATGTGGTATATATATACACAATGGAATATTATGCAGCCATCAAAAAATGAAATCTTGCCATTTGCAATGGTGTGGATAGAACTAGCAGGTACTATGCTAAGCAAAATAAGTTAATCAGAGAAGACAACTGCCATATGATCTCAGTGATATGAGGGGTTTGAGAAACAAGAGAGAGGATCATAGGAGAAGGGAAGAAAAATAAAACAAGATGAAACCAGGAGGGAGACAAATCATAAGAGACTCTTAATTTCAGGAAACAAACTGAGGGCTGTTGGAGGGGATTGGGGTGTGAGAGATAGGGAGGCTGGGTGATCAACATTGGGGAGGGTATGTGCTATGGTGAGTGTTGTGAATTGTGTAAGACTGATGAATCACAGACTTGTACCCCTGAAACAAATAATACATTATATGTTAATAAAATTAAAAAAAAAAGAAGGGAGGTGGGAGAATGCCCTGTGGAACATTTTGAGTATTGTTGTAGACTTTGTTTGAATACAAGCTCTAGTTTACTTTCACCAAAGGTAACAAGAGGGAGGAACATCAACATGATGACACACTTCTTTTTGGCTCTAAAAAGCTTCCAGATTGTGTCTAATTTTAGACCACTTTCTGGAGGCCAAAGAGGTGCCTGTGGACAGCTTGACGATAAATCTTTCAGCACACATAACTCTTCTCCTTGTCATCCTAGTGTGAGGAACGTGAGCACTTCAAGCTTCCTCCTCCAGAGTCGTCAATCTGGCACCTGTCACCAGCATCTGATTCATTATAAAAATATTTAATACTTCCAAGATGAATTGGCACGATGTCCAGAGAGGGAATAAATGGCATAGGGAAGAGGGAAAAGGCTCTTTGCAGGGAGGGTTTGTGCTTGGCTCAGTATCCGATAAACATTTTTAGAGGAAAGCCAGATCCAGTGGTCTCCTTCATCATCAATGTCACTAGCACCATTTTGGTCAGATTCAGCAGTAATTTTAACAACCCATTGACTGTTCCAACCTCAGAATCCTTATCTCCACTGATCTGTGGTAGCCCCACTCATTCAAAGTCTCTGTAACATGTTCCATTTTTAGGATTTCAAACTTAGGAGGCCTTTTTTCTAATCACAATTTTAAAAGAACCTGGATAGCTTCCTACACCCACAGGACAGTGTTCAAAGTCCTTTCTTTCAAAGACTATTTGTCATTTGCCTTCAACCTATTTCCCCTGGCATCAAGACTTTGCCTTCACTCTGAACAAATCTGACTCTTGGCTTTATATTCATCTTGTTCTAGAATGTTCTTTCTTAATAGCTCTACTTCAGAGTTTCTCAATCTTATGACTACTGGCATTTGGGGTGAGATAGTTCTTTGATATGGAAGATGTTTATACATTGTAGGATGTTTTTGCACCAGCCCTGGCACACCCCAAGTTATGACAAGTAAAAACGTACCCTGGAAGTTCAAAGTGTCTCTGACTGAGAGTTATTACTCTACTTGAAAAACATTTTTTTTTTAATTTTAAGATTTTGTTTACTTATTTATTGTGAGGTAGGGGGAGAGGGAAAGAAACTCAAGCAGACTCTGCATTGAGCACAGAGCCCAACCCAGGACTTGATGTCATGACCTAAGCTGAAACCAAGAGTCCTATGCTTAATCAACTGAGCCACCCAGGCACCCTCTATTTGAAAAATTTCTAGTCAGTCTTCCCTATCCAGTTCAAATATCACCTCTTCTATAGAGCTTTTCTAACTTCTCTAAGGAAACCAACTCATTTCCTCCCACAACTTCATTGTAACTACGGCCAGACATGCTATGTTTTAATTATTTCTACAGATGCTTATCTTCCCAACTAGACTCACCTTCTCTAGGGTAAGGACCTTGTCACATTCATCTGTGTATTCTCAAATTCTACCTGGAACTGGAACTATGGACAGTGATCAAAATCTATTAATTTATCTGCCATTTATATAGGTGATATTATATATAAATGGAAAAGAAAAACTATTTATTAACAAGGAAAATAATTTTCCCACTGGGAAGATATACTTCCAGTTGCAATTGACAGGGATATAACTCAAACTGGCTTGGGAAAAACAAGACATATAATGACTCATATATTAAAAAAAAAAAAAAAAAAAAGTCCAGATTTGGAGTTTAGGCAGAACTGGATCTAGGTGAACAGATTCTGGCCGGGGTGGGGGGGGGTACAAATTACTACAGATGAGTGTTCGGAAACCTGGGTATAAAAGATAAAGGAGGGGTTCCTAGGTGGCTCAGTCCTTAAGTGTCTGCCTTTGGCTTGGGTCATGATTCCAGAGTTCTGGGATTGAGCATAGCTTTGAGCCCCGCATTGGGCTCCCTGCTCAGTGGAAAGCCTGCTTCTCCCTCTCCCACTCCCCCTCCCTGTGTTCCTTCTCTCGCTGTGTCTCTCTCTGTCAAATAAATAAATAAAATCTTTTTTTTTTAAAGGTAAAGGAATTATAGTGAACTAACCTAAAACACCAAATCAAGGGGGATTGAGTATGAGAGAAAATGAAGCGAATTACATTCAAATTTGCTTTAGTTTCGGTTTTTCCTTACTGCCTAATAGAGAAAATGGTGTATTTATTTATATATTTATTTGAGAGAGAGAGAGAGAGAGAGTGAGTGCACAATTGAGGGGAGGGGCAGAGAGAGAGGGAGGGAGAGAATTCCAAGCAAACTCCCCACGAGGCAAACACGGGGCTCAATCATGCCACCTCTAGATTATGATCTAGAGTGAAAACCAAGAGTTGGATGTTCCACCAAGTGAGCCACCCAGGAACTCTGAGAAAATGGTGTATTTGGTGTGTTTGAGATGACAACTCGGGTGGAGAGTGTCGATCCCTGTTATCTCCATTGCATCTCACAGAAATGTGCTCAAGGTTCTGTGACTTCACATCCTGTGTAAAGGTCAGTGTCTTCAGGTTGAAGGGACTTAGAATGGTATGATTTTATAGCTACAGGTATATCCATTCCTTATAACGATCTAGCCAATGATTCTGCTATTCATTGATCACTCTCAGCCAGATTCAGTGTCTTGGTTCTAGGTCTTGAACCACTTGCTGTGTCATTGTTGAGTCATTCTTAGGTTTGACTGACTGGTAGGCCTAGAAATTTTAAATGTATGTGCTCTTAGAACTTCTTTTCCTGAAAGTCTAATCATAGACCATGAAGAATGCTTAAGATTTGAGACCAGATCTCTTGACACATGAGTGACTGATTAAGTTTTCTTCATCTATAGAGGGTGAATTAAAATGTGATAACCTTCACAGCAACAGAAGAGCATAGATAGAGATAGGCAGGTGACTTCCCTCCAACACAGATCAGATCTGGGTGTTAGAGAGATCTAGAAAAAGTTGCAACTGGGGGAAACCACACAAGGCAGCTCTTTCTTGAAACAAGCCTCCCCAGAAAGCCATAAAGTATACATATCTGAGCTGAGATAATATCTGAAATAGAAACACTCAGAGTAGCAGTGCGGCAACCCAGATTTTATCTACCTTGGTAAGACCTTAGTCAAGTCACAGAATCACAGAATATCAACAATAAAAGAGACTTTAACCATAAGGTACAAGCCTCTTATTTGTGGTGGTATGAATATTGGTCCAAAGAAATAAAATGTTTGAGTCAAAACCATAAAGAGGCAGAGTCAGGATTAGAACCAAACCGTGTTAACACTGCACTTGCGTACCAGTATTTCCTTTGAGGTTTGCGATGTTCCTGATGTTTGTGACATTCCTATTATCATTATTACCTCCATTTTAAAACAATACCATCCAGTGTCCTTTCGTAAATATCAGGGTTAAAATTAACAGTGTTGGGATTGGTCTCCTTGTTACAAAAACTCAGATATTTTTTGATACCATCTATAAAATAAGAGTTGAAGACTAAGGGGTCTTCCTGTTCTAGGACTGATGTCCACTGCCTTTGCCTAAGGAACCTTCCTCAGAAACCATCCCATGTACCACAGAGGGCTTCTGTGAATTCAGTCTCCTGGGAAAGTTAGGGCAGATGCACTCTGAAGAAGGCGTGTTTGGGGAAGGCAGGGAAGGATCTAATAATAAGGGTACTCTATGAATCCAAATGTGCTAAGCCTTTTAGTCACATTATCACATTTAATTATCATAATCATCCTCTGATTAGATTGTCTTGCTTTACAAATGAAGGAACTAAGGCTCAGAGAGATGGCAGGATCAGTACAAGTTCACTCAGATATTAAGCAGAGATTCAAATATACTTGGGGGTGGTGCCAAGTTTGCCCTCTCCTTCACGCTGCCTCTGGACTGTTCCGTTGGAAGTTGCAGAACGGAAGCATAGATAACCTGACTTATTTTCCTACTAAAATTAAAATTACATTAGTACAGTTAATTCCCCAGAGACCTGTTTAGCTCTCATCCGTCTGTCAGCCTCAATGTCCTCAATTTTCTGCATGCAGCTGAAATTAAAATGCAGCCCCACTCAGAGGACCGCACTAATGTTTCTTCTCTGGACTCAGAGTTTGTTTCTGCCAAACGGCATCAAAGAGATTCCTTATCTCTATCCAAGACTCAGCTGATAGCGGCTTGCCCTCCCATTTTTCAGAACATAGGCCCACTGATAGCTCCTGGACTTTTAAAAGTTACATAGTTTATAAGAGTTTTAGGGAAGGTGTGAGGAATATATTTATTTTTTAAGATCTAAAAATATGAGTTAATGATAGTGGGATTGAAGGCATTTATAGTGTGTTGGAAAATAGAAATAGTCTAGGAAGGTACATTATCTGGGTCCAAATACTGGAACTTTATTATTTTTTTTAAAGAGTTTATTTATTTATTTGCCAGAGAGAGAGCACACAAGTAGGGGGAGCAACAGGCAGAGGGAGAAGCAGGTTCCCCTACCAAGCAAGGATCCTGATGTGGGGCTCGATCCCAGGACCCTGGGATCATGACCTTAGCCAAAGGCAGACGGTCCACCCATTGAGCCACCCAGGCGCCCCTTTACGAAATTAATTTAATGCATGCCAAATTACTGGAACATTTTTAAACTCAATTTTACTCATCTGTAAAAGAGACTGATATTCTCTTGTGGGATTGCAGAGGTGATCAAATAAGATAAACAGAAAGCACCCAGGATAATGCTAATGGGTATTTAATGTGTGTAAATTCACAAATGTTAAGAATAAGTCAAACATACCAATTTAAACATTTTTGCTTTATGTGCTCCCTTTCCCCTAATCTGTAGCTGACATCCCATCTCTAAGTGACCAAATTCCAAGAATTATTCGCAGTAGAGAAGCACTCATGCTAGGGTCCCATGCATAGGGAACTCAGAGAGCTGGAGAGATGAGCTACTGTGCCAAGGTCTTTCTAAGGAAATAATCAGAGATGTATACTTGTCTGATCATCGTAGTGTTATTTTGGTATTAAAATATCATTAAAACTGACCATCTCCCAGCAGTGAACTATAAATTAAATTGTGAAATATCTACATAATTAAATCTTATACAGCCAATAAAAAGCACCATATAGAGAATGTCTGACAAACTTGTCTGATCACTGGAGTCTCCCAGGGTGATTTATAAAAGCACAGGCCCGACCCTAGACTTACTGAATCCATGAGCAGAGAATGGATATATGTATTTGTGTCAGGTTGTTGGGTGATTTTTATGATAGCCAAATAAATGAAATTCTTTTACAGAAAATGCATTTTTAATGCAAACAGAAAATGTTATCAAGTAGCTATCATTTTTTAACATTTCTACAAAAAATAATAATTAAAAAGAAACAGAAATTCTTTCTGCCTGTGGAGATTATTTTGCAGAGTAAAGAGCATGGTATTTAGATTCAAAAGACCTGGTTAAATTGTATATCCTTAGGCAAGTACTGAAACCCACTATGCCTTTGCCTTAAGTGTCTCATCTTTAAAATGGGGAAAATATGGGGTGCCTGGGTGGCTCAGTCAGTGAAATGTCTGCCTTCAGTTCAGGTCATGATCCTGGGGTCCTGAGATCAAGCCCCATATCGGGCTTTCTGCTTAGCAGGGAGTCTGCTTCTTCCTCTCCCTCTCTGCTCTCTCTCAAGTAAATAAATAAAATCTTAATAAAATAAAATGGGGGGGCCCCTGGGTGGCTCAGTGGGTTAAGCCGCTGCCTTCGGCTCAGGTCATGATCTCAGGGTCCTGGGATCAAGTCCCGCATCGGGCTCTCTGCTCAGCAGGGAGCCTGCTTCCTCCTCTCTCTCTCTCTCTGCCTGCCTCTCTGCCTACTTGTGATCTCTCTCTGTCAAATAAATAAATAAAATCTTAAAAAAAAAAATAAAATAAAATGGGGGAAATAAAAGTACATATCTTGTGTGTCTTTGTGAAGACAAAATAATAAATACAGGTTATTTAACAGAGTTAATATTATTGATCATATTATTTTACATTATATTACTTAATATTATTATAAGCCCCGTTACTATTACTAGTTACTTCCACTTTCAACCATGAGGAAGTTAAGGTGGTCTGAAATGATGCTCTCAGAACTATGCACCAGACAAATACAGGAAGTAACTATCTGCAGAAACAGGACAGCAGGCAGCTGAGATTCAACCCATCCACCTTACCCGGGGCTATCATCTGCAGCCTTTGTTCTTACATAGCCTTCTAAATTGTCTCCCTGCCTCCCTTCTTGACGTCTACTATCAATTTCCTCAACGCTGCCAGAGTGACCTTCCAAAGTCACTTTACTGTTTAAAAAATCTGTCAATGGTTCTCCATTGCAATAAACAAATGTGGCCTTCCTAGGGCATTGCTTCGGTCTTTACGCCATGCAGCAAGTGTATTTCCCCTTCTAGTTGTGACCCTGTGAGAACTGGACTTTTGTCTTTGTCTCTGCTCTCTTTCTAAAATAGCCTTCAGACTATGACTGACTGAATATTTGCGTGTCTTTCTTGCCTTGCCTTCTGCCGCTACCTTGCCTCATACCAATCCTAAAGCAGGATTTGAAGTTATCTCTGTATTCCAGGCTCCTAACATTCGATTTGTGTCCCGGAAGTATCATTAAATGCTGCCACTACTGAAACTCCCCTGGGTCTCAATTGCTTTGGGTGAATTGCTCCACAGCAAAGTAATCTCACATCATCTCTTGCCAATGTCTGGAGAAAAATACCCCTGCTAACTCTCACTTGCCCAAAGAGCTTCTAGGTTCTGTTCTAGGAATCCAACCTCCTTATTGCTTTATAGCTCATTGGCCAAGATACTATGATTGGCATGTACCTAACCCAATGGGTGATGAAGTCTGTCTTATCACCTCCTCAAACGTCATCTCTGGGGGGTTGGCCTGAGAATCATGAACGATTCTATTTTCATGAAGCTTCTTCACTAACTGCAGAGGGAGAGAGCTCTCATCAATGAAGGAACACCAAGCCAGATTCTGTGAGCAAAAAAAGACCTATTAAAAGGTTTATAGTGTAAAATGGAGGCTAGGACATTTCATCAGTAAAAAAGACAGCCAGAAGTGTGACAGACCCTGACAGAAGCCAAAAGAGTCACTGATAAACCATGAGAACAACCTATGATTGTTCCTAAGAGGCTTGGGCAAGCCCCCGAGTTGCTGGGCTCCAAAAGATTTTGAAGGTGGTGACCAATCAAAAGTCAGGACCAGAATTCATAAGACTTGGAGAAACAGAGCTAGCTTGAGAAGACCAGAGAGAGCAGTGGGTGAGAGATCAAGCACTGAGATGGGCCTTGGATGAAGAAGCCCTGTTTATATCTTCAGTGTCTTCCCCTTTCTCTTAAGATAAAACCAACCACTATACCATGACCTTCAGAATCTGCTCCAGAATCAGCCTCCTCTCATTTCTGTCCTACTCATGGCTGTGCAGAGAGTTCTATGAGCTCTCCCAGCTTGAGGGCTGAGAACATTCTGTTGCCTTCACTGGGAATACTCTTCTGCTTCTCTTGTCCTTCAGTGGGGGTAACTCTCACTCATCTTTCAGGGCTCAACTTATAAGTGACTTTCTTCTGGAAGCTTTACCTCACCCCTTCAGGCTGTGCTTGGTGCCTTTCTCCACCTCCATTTTCCACCTCACACTGTGGGAAAGGAGGTAAAAGACAGTGGCAGGTTCTAAGAAATGGTGCCAACACCACCTCCCTGGGGGAAATGAGAAGCAGGATAGGAGAGTAGGAGTTTAGGAGCAGTTATTGATAGGGGGAATCTAGGAGGAATGTTGTGAGAATGAAAAGAATCTTGGAGTAGAGCTTGGGGAAACCAACACAAGGAGAAGGAAACCAACCAAAGAGGACACATGGAGAAAAGTGTGGGGAAGTATCATCAAAGGCATGTCCCAAGGAGAATAGAGCAAGTCATGCCTACCATTTGGCAAAAAGGATGGGACTTCTGGGAATGAGCGTGTGTGTGTGTGTGTGTGTGTGTGTGTGTGTGTGTGAAGTGTAGTGAAGGATGTCTGGATTTATAAAGAAAGCACCTATGCCTTTTCTTCAGAATCCCAAATCTCCCGATCTTGTTTCTTCGGCCTGGTAGACATTCCTCTCTACATCCTGCAGTGAGTTTTATGGACTGTGAGATATTGACCCCAGATCTCCAAGCCTGCATGGTACTTACAGCTTGAAAACCCAGAGGTGAGAAAATATCTTTGTAGATAATTCTGAAGAATTCTGCACTCATTAGCTTGGCTTGGGTCATGTGTTTCTCTTTGAACCAATTACAGTGACCAGGATGACAGGAGCTAGGAGGTCTCTAACTGATCTGGCATGCACTATGGTGCCCCTCTGAGCTTTGATGGGAGGTGGGGGTGTGGGGGATGGGACTGTTCAGCTTCCATTTCCAAGGAGCATGTCCAACATTACACAATAGGCCTTCCCACAATTCTGGCACCACTCTATTCCTGTGCCTTTCGGATGCTTCTAGGCTCACAAAGGTCCATGTGAGAATTCAGAACTTAAAATTTAAGTCAGAAAAAGCTCTGGGCATCTCTGAGAAAGACCCGAGTAAGTGTAACTCCCGCGCCATCTCCTGCACTAATAAACAGTCTCTTTTGGTCTGTCCATCCCTTCGGGGTCTGGGTGAGTTTGATTTTTATTAACTTTGTTTTTCTTCCATCATTCTCCTCCCATTCAGAGCCAGGAAAATTGTAGGCCAGTAGCCAAGAGCCAGGGTGGCCTTAGGGAGATCTGCTGACTGAAGGGACATTTTCAGGTCTCACAGCTAGACTTGGCCACCTGGAATGTGGGGTGACCTTGGGCAACTGACTTAATCTGTCTGGGTTTCCCTGCTCTGTGCTTTTGAAGAACAACAAATCCATTTGCGCCTTCTACCTTGCCTCTAGAGTCGGGTGGATGAGAAGAAATCTTAGGTGGCAGGAAGTCTGACTGTAAGCCAGATGGATGACTTGTGTCCTCTTAAAAGACTGGTTTATTCACCTCCACTCACCCAGTGCCTCAATTCTCCCGTTCCGACCATCCTCAAAAATGAACGGCTGGTTTGACTCGTGAAAAATTTAGTGAAATAAACCCTTTCTGGGCTTATATGGGAATGGAGGGTAGGAGAAAATAGGTGAGAACAGAAAAGAAAAGAGAAACAAAACAAAGTCTTCGGGAAATAGAAAAACTCCTTTTCTGGCTGCAGGTTCAACCCGGGCACCAACCAGAGAGTTCATTTACTTATTTATTGTCCAGAACTGCTAAGAGGATATCACTGTGATTGGGTCGTTCCGTGCTCTGTGCATTCTCTGCTTAAAGGCCAAATTAACAGAGATAAGGCTGCCATGAGGCAGCCTCAGGAACCTTTCTGGATATTCTACAACTTGAATAATTTATCCCTAGACTACTGGAAACAACTTGGGTTTAAAATTTAAAAAGTGAGTGGCTGCCACCTAAAAAGTAATTATGAACTAATTCATTCAACAGGCACTTACCAAGGAATCAGATGAAGTCATTTCCTCATTTAACAAATGCATATGCAGTGTGTGTGTGTTGGGGGGGGCGCTCCTCTGCTCCAGGGGAACACAGTGAGGAGCAAAACAAAGATGATGTCATCCCTGGTAGTGCTTGCATTCCAGTGGATAGAGATTGGTGTCAACACTGACCAGGTAAATAAACAGGATAATTTCAGAGCATGGTAAGTGATCTACAGAGAGGTGGGAAGTGACTGGAAATGGAGCTGGTTTAGACAGGCTGGCACGTTCCGGAGGACACAGCATCTGAATGGAGAAAGGAAAACTCGGAGCTTGGGTGAGTGGGACCAAAAACTCATAAGTAATCTCACCTTCCAGTCACTCTCTATCATGGAACAAATATTCTCTCCTTGCCTGTCCATCTCTCCAGAGATGGGTGACTTAGATTTTTATTGACTTTTTAATTTCATATCTAGCCTAGCATTCAGAGCTGGATCAGCATCTATTGGGTTTTGTGGAAGTCTTGGGCACAGCTTTTCAGGCAGGGAGAAGAGCAAAGGCCTAAGATGGGAAGAAGTTTACTCCAGGGGATAAAGTGAAAGCTTAGCCTGTGAAGAGAGGGGTGGCCGTGGAAGAGCCTGGGAGTCTTTGAGCAGGACCTGGTGTCTGCTGCTCCGGTGGGGGTGGGCATCTTATTTTAAGTTGGAAAATTTTGCAAAGGAGAGTAACAAAAGCTGATTTACAAGCAGATGGTCTAGTATGTAGACACTGACTCCAAGATGACAAGGGTGGGAATCTCTCACCTTACAAAGTCCTGGTCCCCCAGCAGAGACAAACATCTGAACAGATGACGATGCTTCACGGGGATGATTCAAAATACGCTGCATGCATTTTCCAGAACACAAAACATGGGCTGCACAATCACGTATATTGACTGATAATTGGACACGGTAAGGAGCGAAAACTTGAGCGAAGTACCTGGGTAGAGTACACACTAAGTGACACGAGCGGCACAGAGGTAGGCGTGATTAATTCTGCCTGGGGGATGAACAACAGAGTCCCAACAGAGATGACGTCCCCACTGCCTCCTAAATAATGAATGGGAGCTTGCCAGTTAGATGGAGGCAGAGGGGATTTTCAGAGACGACAATGCTAACAAAGACTCAGAGACATGGAAATTCAGAAAATTAAGGAAAAGGTGACCAGAAGGCTCTTTCTAGAGGACTCAGTGGGTAGGACAGTGGCTGGAGGGGATTCTGGGAAACTAAGCTCAGGTCGCTTTGTGATAGGACTGTTTGCCATTCTAAGGGTTCTGGCACCAGGTTGCTATTGAAGATTTTTGAACTAAAGAGTAACAGGGTACCGGGGCGCCTGGGTGGCTCAGTGGGTTAAAGCCTCTGCCTTCAGCTCAGGTCATGATCCCAGGGTCCTGGGTTCGAGCCCCGCATCGGGCGCTCTGCTCAGTGGGGAGCCTGCTTCCTCCTCTCTCTCTGCCTGCCTCTCTGCTTCCTTGTGATTTCTGTCTGTCAAATAAATAAATAAATCTTAAAAAAAAAAATAACAGGATACCTACTATATTTTTGAAGGATCACTGTGCTGGCTCTGGGGAGGCTAGATTCAGGGGATCTTAGTAGAGAAGGGGAGCCCAGGTAGAAGCCTGTAGCCATAGCTTAAAAGAGAGGTAAGGACACCGTGAACTAGGACATAGCGATGGAATCTAGCAGAAGTGAGAGAATGCAGAAAATTTCATCCAGTCCAAATGCCACAGGTTAATAGCCAGTGACATAATTACTTACCGGTAAGTAAGAACAGTGACAGGACAGTTATTTTCTGGCCTGAATGGTCTCTGCCCCTGACTAGTGTCCACATTACTGGGTATACGATGCCCAAAGTGACCATTTCTCACATGGTGGATAAATCATAGTCTCAAATCAGGAGAATGCTTGAATATCAAAGTGACTGACCCACTCCTAGTAATAGCCAATCTTTTTCTTTTTTTTTTGGACTGGATTCGCTGTTTCCACTTACTTAATGGTCACTGAGGTCAGCACTCTATGGGAACCTCACACATTTGTACATGGTTTTATAGTTTGTAAAATACTTTCAGGGCCATATCCTCAAGCATCACAAGAGTCTGGCAAGGTAAGGAGAGGGAGAACCACCCCACTCACCTCATGCACAAGGAAACTAAAGTTCCAAGAAAATAAGACATTTGAATAAAATTATACAACCCCTTCACAGTAAAGCATTCCCGTTCCGTGCTCCAGCCCAATCCCAGATCATCCACTACATTCTACAGACTTTAACTTTAACTAGTAGGGAGTGAACTTGACCCCTAATGGCAGTAGACACAGACATTTTTGCTCCCTCCTTTCCTGCTCCTGACAGAGATTGCAAACCCAACTCAACCCTGTTTCCTATTGGCCTTCGACTTCGCCTGAGTTGTGTTAACAGGGTGCTCCTGGCAGCCACTGATAATTGACTGGGGTTATGTGTAAAATAAATCCTATTTCCCATCCTGGATCCCGTGATTGATAAAGTCCATCCCCGTTTTAAGTTTTATGATTTTATATTTAATGGTGATGATTCTAGGAACTCAATGTAATCCAACAAAAATCTGCCGGAAGTCTGCCCTCTCTAGGTACCCTCTATTCATCATATGAGTAAAACACGTTGTAGAGTTTTGTGCTCACTGGTGGAGGTGATAGGCAGAGACACAAGTAACGGAGGTCTGGTTTCAGTGCATAACAAAACGTTATGGAAGAACAGAAGAGGCAGAAGTTAATGTTCTTTGAGGGTAAAGATGGTTCTAGGTTTAAAAAAAAAAAAAAAAAAAAGACCTGGAATTCCTGTGAATAATGTGGGACCTGAGCAGAGCTTCACATGGAGGGAGTAAAGGCGACACTTCCAGCACTGACAAGGCATTAGAGTTGGCTGTTTCAGGCTGGCAACTTTCTGAGTGCGGCCTTCTATTCTGGATCCCATAGTGGCTGGATAGATGCTAAAGAGAAATGCAATTCTTGTATAGATTGGATAAATTTTTAAAATCCCAAGGCAAAAAAAAAAAAAAAAAGAGGAGATAATGGTCATCGTTAGGAAGCATGTCATTCAAAGGGAGAGTGGAGATAAGGTTGGGTATCAGAACATTATGATCTTAACTACAACATGGAGAAGTCATCCTCCCAAGATCTCAGGTTTGAAGGCCAGAAAATAGATTTATCTGAAGTGCCGACTCTCATTAATCTGGAGCAGAGCTGAGGAGAAGATTCAAGACACAAATGGCTGGCTGGATTGGCAGGGGCTGCCACGGGTGGGTGCCGGGTGCGTAGTGGCCCCCGTGCTAGATGGGTATCCAACCCAAACAAGTGCATCTCCAGGTCCCTGTGAACTCTAGACTCTTGGAATTCCCACTCCCGCCCCAGCACTGTAGCTTAACCTCAAAAGACAGCAGGGTGATGAAGTGAGGTCATTTATTCCCCATTCAAGAGGAAGAGAAGCACGTACCACATTGGCAAGAGGGAAGGAAGACTCCTGGTTACTGTCTCTTATTTTGAGATACATTTTGAAAAATTCTTGTCTCAGCATCCTCCGTTCCTGGCTATCAGCCATGGTAAAATCAGTTCCTTCTGGTCCATTACAAATTAAATAATCATAACTGTATTCATCAGGAAAACATACACAGAAGGGATGCATAAGCCAGCAATTAGTATGAAGCCTTCAAGCCTTTCACTGACTAACTCCAACGGCCTCATGGTGACTATCTCACTCGAGACCATGAGTATCCAAGCTCCTGGCTCTGTGCTTCCAGGGTAATGATTCCTCAAGTGCTTGCACTGGGACAAGTCATCTGCCTGGCATCGTTTCTGTCTTATACTAGAATGTCTGGTAATATTTGTGGAAGGAAGAGTGCCAATAGGCCACCGTACTGAACAACTTATTAAGCACATCGAATGCTCCCGGGCCACTGCTAGGCACAGGAGGAGGTCTCCCTGCACACAGTAGGCACTCCCCTTTCTGTACATCTGTGAAAATAAGAGTTTGGGCTGGACTCTGTCCAGCAACGTATGAAACAGAATGTGACCAACCACAGCATTCTGCTTGGGTTTCTGGTCATAGGAACACGGTGATCCTTCAGGTGATACCCATTAGGATTACACATCAACAGGGGCTTCTGGAGTCAGGCTGAGCGTCCTGTGGCTAATGTGGCCAGTAGGTGTTTACTGTTTCTGTTTGCCTGGCCGTGTTTTCCTGGGCTGTCTTCGCCTATTTGGAGGCTGATTCCTTTGGCGTAATACCCCTTGCCCTTGAAGAAGACCACCAAAGCCTCCATTTAATGCCACCAGCTCTTGACACATAGTGTTTGCAACATGCTTGTGTCAGGAGATGGGACATCCCAATATGAACTCTGGGTGGTGCTGTGCAATGTTGCCCATGCACACTGAGTCTGTGGCCATTTTGTTTTTGTGTCCTATAATTTGTTTTACTTCCATCTAATATTTTCTTCTGGATATTTACTGAGTGCCTCATTGGTGTAACCAAGCTCTGTGCTTTGGGATCTATGGGGAAAGAACAAAACTATGGTGCATCTTTCTTCTCTCTTTGTACACTCACAGTTCCTCTGGCTACACACGGGTTTGTTTAAACCTACCCCATCATCTGTCTGATAGGGAGCTCAGTGATTAGGTTGAATTAATCCTCTCTATGCAGTTGAGAAAAGTAAGGCTGAGAGAGAGAAAGTGACATGCCCAAGGGCACAGAGTTTCTACAAGCACATCTAGCTCTGATTCCCAGTCCTGGCTTCTTAGATAGATCCCCAGCTAAGCGCTGCCCTGGGAAGAATAGGGAAGTGGTCAGCAGGTATAGGAAGGCAGGCAGCTAAGGAATTAGTGAGTCATTTATTTGCAGTACTTTTTTTCTCCCATCAATATGCATTTAAAGACTTCCTTCTATCTGCAAAGCGTGAAAAAAACTATGGTCATTGCTATCTGCCAGTTTACTTCCTGGTAGGGGACAGAGACACACACACATTTAATTTCCATACAGTTTAGAGTTTTGGTAAATGCCACAAATACAATAAACGTCACACGTTTGAAGGTCGGAGAGATGAACTGTTCTTAGACCTATGGGCATATGTACTACAGCTCAGTGCGGGAATTGAAGCAGCTTGCAGGGAAAGGCATTCCATGAAAAGGGACTAGCGGATGGAAAGATGTGAGTAAGACATACAAATGTCCTTTGCAGAATATGCCAGCACTCATTATAGGAACAGGAAGTTACCCCGCTTGCCATCTCTTGGAGGTCAGCCCTGATCCCACTCCAAGCCACAGATTTTACAGAAGCGGTCATTGGTTTTTGCGGTTTAAGTGGGTGCAGTTCTAGCTTTGACCACACGATGGCAGTACAAGGCCGCAAAAGGGTTGAGCATCCTCCGGCGTACTTCTGAAAGGGTACCTTCGCAAAAAATGCCAGGAAATAAGGGTGCCCCAGAGCAGAAGCCAGGGCTGCCAGGGATGGGCTTCTAGGGGAGGACAGTAGCCTTTAAAGGTGGGAAGACAGGTACTTTCCTTCTAAATCTCTGGTTTGTTCAGAATCTCTAGAGACAACTTAGATGCCCATGAAGAAAACCCCTTTTGAGTTATACCCATTTTTTAAAATGAGAGGACTTGTAATGCCCTCTCCACTGTTTCCCCAAATATATTCTCCTCTGTGGGGAGTGTGCCTATGGTGGTTGAAGAGAAGTGGGCTTATTGCCATCTTGGGTGAAGAAAATGAGAGGTAATGGTGGGAAATGAAATAAATGTCACCAGAGCCCCTAAGAGAACATACAGTGAGGGAAAGGAGGTGTGAGACTCTGTGTGTGTGGCTGAGAGTGTACTTGTGTGTGTGAGACTGTAAGTGTGATTGCGTGTGAGGTTGTGAGTGTGGTTGTGTTTGTGAGACTGAGTGATTGTGAGGTGAATGTGTGTGGTGGTGGTGTGGTTGTGTGAGGTTGGTTGCGGGGTTGTGAATGTGGTCGTGTGTGTGCGCGCGCGCATGTGGAGGTGACAGTAATAAAGGTGGTGATCGTGGCACCGGCATCTGTTTTGGCTGTGGGGGAAACGAGACAGAGAAGAGGAAAGAGAACGGGAAGGGAGACAGATGGGGTGGGGGCTGAATTCCCAGAGATTCCTAGGGTTAGGGAAATGATTTGATTGGTGTCTCTAGCAAAGAGTTTTTCAAATTGGATTTTTTTTAAGTCCCTGTTCTTCTCTGACTTCTTTATTTCCACCCCTCCCCCACATACATTCTGTGTGTCTGTCTTGCTCTTCCTCTTACTAGCCACACCACCCCACATTTCAACTTCCATCACCCTCCGTTTCCACTCTCTTTTCTGTTACTCTCAAACAGAAACTGGCTGCAGGAGAAAGGAGGATTCGGGTCAGAAGCTGCTGTCCTCCCAGAAGAGGAAGGAATCCAGGTGGGAAATCCTCACGCACGGTAGGCGGCGGGGGAGAGAGCAGTGCGAGAGGACAGAAATAGCTCAGCCCCAAGTCCAGGAGGCTGCAGTCCAGGACGAAGGCTGCGTCCCAGCTACAGAAGACTGAGACCCAGACAATGCCCAGGAGATGCGAGTGGGAGAGCTGATGAGAAGGGACGTTGGTGTGCATGGAAATTGGAGCTCTTCTTTAAAGAAGCAGAACTTCTCAATTTTAAAGTCACAATCAATTTCCAGAAATCATTCATTTCTAAACATTGCCAGTCAAATCCCCCATTCCTTTCTGCTCTCCGAGTTTGAATGAAATTGATTTATGTTTTTAATTTCAAAGAAAAAATGTCCCTCTGGCTTGGAAATTCTGGGCATGGGTTCTCGCTGTCTTCCCTTTCTTCCCCACTCCCTCTCCTCCTCCAGTCATCCACACTAGGGTGGGGAGATAAGGCAATTGTTTTAATTTGCTTCTTTGTCTACCATTGATGACTCAACATAAGAAACATTTTTTTTTTTCCAAAAGTTGATATTCATAAAGACCATTTTCAAAGATATACAAGTAAGAGAGGCTGTGTGGGCAGGATTCAAGAGAGAATGCATTATGCCTTTTTAAAAAATCATTATTATTTACTAACCTTTTATTCAAGGACTGCAGTGGATGATTGACAAAACAACTCTTATCCCATAATCAATTATAGCTGGAAGACAATAAATAGCTATTCGATGTTTCTTTTGTGTTCTGGGGAAGAAGGATGTATTGACCGTCTTTACAGCTGAGGGCCTTTGCATAGACCCTAGGTGGGCAGTCATAATTGGCATTGCTAATCCAATAATCTCTACGAGCTTGGCATAAATAAAGATACCAACCATAATGAGGAAAACAATAATTTGGTTTGGTGTTAGCTATTAGAGTTTATAAAACAACGGCATGTGCATTTTGAAACTGAATTCTTTCAACGGCTCTGTCAAGTAGTTGTTATCCCCATTTTACTGAAGAAGCAACTGAGGCTCAGTGAGCCTGCACTTGACCCTGTCTTCCTCCCATGCATGCACGCAGATCAAGGGGCAGCCTAATGCATTGCCTTCCCGCAGGCATGAAGACCACAGCTTAGTGAGACAGAACATCCTCAACCAGGGATGAGTTAAAATAGAGAGAAAATGCCTGCGGACTCTACAGTAAGCAGACCCAGAGTGGAGATTTTTCTTTTTTTAAAATTATTATAAGAACGTTTAACATGTGATCTACCCTCTTAACCTATTTATAGTGTACAATACAGTATTATTAACTACAGGCACGGTGTTGTACGGTAGATCTCCAGAACTTACTCATCTTAAATAACTGAAACTTTATACCCTTCGAAGAGCAGCTCCCCATTTCTCCCAGCTCCTGGAAACCACCCTTCTATTCTCAGCTTCTATGTGTCTGATGATTTAGATACTTCATGTAATTAGAATCACAGAGTATTTGTTCTTCTGTGACTGACTTATTTCACCTAGTATAATGTCTTCAAGGTTCATCCATGTCATTGAGCATTGAAGAATTTCTTTCCTTTGTAAGGCCTCAAAAAATTAAAAATAGAACAACCATATGATCCAGCCATCCATCCCACTTCTGGGTATTTATTCATAATAATTGAAATCAGGATCTTGAAGAGATACCTGTACCCCCACAATCATTGTAGCATTAACATAATAGCCAAGATGTGGAAATAAATTAAATGTCCATTAACAGATGAATAAAGAAAATGTGCTATATACTTATAGTGGAATAGTACCTATCCTTAAAACATAAAGAGAGAGAATTCCTTTTGAAGCATACCTTCCTCCAAGTTCTGACTTCACCATATTAAATCAGAGACCTTGGACTTAATTGACTTTTATGAATCTTATTTTTTATCTATAGGATGGGAATAATGGTGTCTGTCTCTTAAGAATTTTAAATGAAATTGCCTGTGTAAAAGGGTCAGTATTCCTTTCATACATGTAGTTGTGATTATGCCAGCTAGGACTCCTGTGGACCATCAGTTCCTAGGTCTCCCTGTAGTTATGATCAAACACAGGGGAGAGAAAGATGGTATAGTTATCTCTTACCATATGACAAATTACCTCAAAACACAGCAGCTTGAAATGACAATAACTCACACAGTTTCTGTGGATCAGAATTTCAGAAGAGGCTTACTAAGGTGGTTCTGGCTAACAGTTTCTTAGAAGCTGGCAGTCAAGGTGTTGGCCAGGGCTGCTCTCATCTGAGGGCTTGACTGGGGATGGAAGGTCTCATTCCAAGCTGGCTCGGTGGACAGACTGAAGGTGACTGGAGCAGGGAGCCTTGCTCCCTAGCCATGTGGATCTCTCCAAAGAGTTCCTGCACTTCCTCACAGTGAGGTGGCTGCCTTCCCCTGGAGAGTGATCCAGTGATTGACAAGAGCAAAGTGGAGGTTGCATTGTCATTTATGCCCCAGAAGCCACGCTTTGTTATTTCTGCAAAATGATTTTCTACCATCACAGATGATCCAATATGGAAGCAGTTGACATGGTGGCATGATGGCTTGTGGATGGAACCTTCTGAAGCCATCTGCCACAGAGTTCCTTCCTATAGTCCCAGGACTAGTAGTTTTATACCCAGAATTGTTTGGGGAAGCACTTGTAGTCAGGTGGTCATGATGAGATGGCTGTTGGCAAATATTGCCTCAGAAACCAGAAGGTCACCTTCAGAACACACTGCATGGGCTCGGTGTAGTAGAGAAGCTTCACGGCCTGAGCCCATAAGGCTCTCAAAGTTTAAGTGATCTGCTGGTTTCCTAGTTTCTAGTCTGATTTCCTTCCATGCCCTACCCTGGGAACTAGGCCATCCTAATCCTTACATCATAGCCTGCCCCCAAACAGGAATCTGGCTCTAACTGCTCAAGGCCATACTTCACTGCCTCCGTTGAGCCTATGAAACATTAGGTCCTTGTTGAATTTAAAGATTTCAGGTGGCTCTGGGAGAGATCTTGACCCAATAAGCTTGGGATGGAGGCTGGAATCTGTTTTTAACAATCATCCCAGGTGATTCTTAATATCAAGTTTGGAAAGACCGAAGGAACTTTCATCAAGAGCGGATGGTATTGGGAGACCTGAATCTTTCTCTCTGTCACACCATGTGTGCACTGAAATTGTTCACAACCCTGGATCTTTGCACACACAGCCTTTGCTAGCCTCATGCACCCTCCAGTTTCTGACTCCTCTGTTCTTGTCTTGTGGATGTGTGTTTCTGGGCTCCTAATGCAGCCTCCTGCACCGCCTACATTAAGAACCCACAAAAACACACATGGAACGTTTGTGTGTTTGGTCTGTTTGGACAGGCAGGGGGTTCCCTGGGTGTTTTGAGATAATGTTTTTGGTTAAATTATACATATCTTTTTTCCTTTCATGTTTGAAAAAACAAATTGGCTTCTTTACAGTTGCTTCCTCTCTCTCGCTCCTCATTTCCTGCTGTGGAGACCAATCTCCTGCTTTTTTTGTTTTCTTTTAAGTCCCCAACACATTCTTAATCAGTCTGCTTGTAAACCAACATTTTCAGCCCAAATAGTGCATAGAGGAGAGAAGCGAGCTGGGGGGCGGATCCTTTGTTGAACCACAGAATATTTCTCTGCATTTCCACTGTTCAAGGATGACCTCTTGGATGTTAAGACGAGCACATCCGTTCGGTAGAAAAATTGTGAGGTTTGGTTCTGGTCTATCATGTCTATGCTCTTGAATTTATTAACCCCGACTGTATACTTTTTTTCTTTTTTAAAGATGTGTTTATTTATCTATTTGTCAGAGGGAGAGAGGGTACAAGCAGAGGGAGCAGCAGGCAGAGCAGACGGAGGGAGAAAGAAGCAGATTCCCTGCTTAGCAAGGAGCCCGATGTGGGACTTGATCTCAGGACCCCAGGATTGTGACCCAAGCCAAAGGCAGATGCTTAACTGACTGAGCTACTCAGGCATCCCTATTTTTTTTTTTTTAAGTAAACAGATAAAACGATGTAGATTCAACTGTCATTTAATCTAGTAGGGGAAAAGGAAGAAGGACTTTTTCAGTGCAAGGTAGGATATGAACAGTCTTAGAAGTGAACATAAATGGAAGCTCCAACGAAAGGAGAACATTCCAGGGGACAATCACAGACGGCACTGAGCATAGAAGATAAGGACATGAGATTCTGGGGTCATATCCTTGGGTTCAAATCCCAGCCCTGCCTTCTATTAGCTGTTTGCTTTGGGGCAAGTCCATTAACTTCCCTCGGCCTCAGTTGCCTCATCTGTGACATGGAGATAACACTTTTGCTCATCTCAGGGTTGGTATGAGAATTGAGGGAATCTGTATAAATAAAGCAGCTAATCAGCATCTAGTATGTGGCATGGACTCAAAAAATGTCCATCAACTCTTCTTGAGCTGAGCCTTGAAGGATGGGTGAGATTTGGGTGTGTACAGGTAGACATAGGCAGGGAGATCATTCTGGATTAAGGCAATAATATGAGAAAAACCAAGTCTGTGGGGAATTGGCAGGCATTTATGGGAAGAGGGGAAATGCTTTAGTGGAACCCAAAGGGGAGTGAGGGGTACAGGACGATCTGCTGGAAAGATGTGCCAAAATCCCATCTCCCTCTTCTTGATGGCTTACTTATTACTTCTTTCATGACACCAATGCAGTGACATCGTAAAGCCTGAGTTCTGGTGCGGAGTATACGGTGGTTAAGTGAAATCACTGTAACTTTTCTTTTGAGAAGAAACAGTTATACGAAGAGAGCGATGACTTACATTCTTCTCTTTCACTTTGCTAAGTCGTTCGTCTCAACAACCGTTTCTGGTAAAATGCCCTCCAGCTTGACAACAAAAATAGTCCACAGCTACAAGGCATTGTTACTGTAACTCCAGCAGGTTTGTGACAGCCTTTTGTAAGATTTTATAAGATTTAAATTTGCTGAGGTGTAGTCCCTGTTTGAAGGCCACCTAATTCTTTCTTTCCCTCCTCTCCTCTTTTAGTTACAAAGAAATGATCTCTTTGTTATAGCAAAGCTCATAAGTAAAGATAGTTTATCAAGTCTGTCTTTTTCCCAAATTGAGTACAACTCATTTCAGGCAAACGGCCACTGATCTCAGCTTACTTCTGTAAGCTTCTTTTAACCCTGTAAAAGCAGGGTTTTACAAAGACCCTTTTGCCCACTTGGGCCTGTGAGCTTGAAGAATTTCTTTTTTAGACGCAAGGCTTGGAATTTGAAAAGAGAGCCAACAGCTGAGAACAAGACATATTCTGTCTGGGAAAAGACAGAGAAGCAATGCCTGGGAGGATAGAGGACCAGGAAGAAAACACACTGAAAAAAATAGTTAATTCTGGTAAAGATGTTTTAGGGGGGATTGCTCTGGAACAAAAAATTAATTAACATTGGACTCTGTCCTTTCAGGGAAAGGTATTGTACAGTCTTAAGAAAGAAAAAAAAAATCCAGCAGTGTTTAGAGATTGAGTAACTGGACTAAACACACACAGCAGGACCCAAGGGCAGGGGGGCGGCTGTATGGATGAAAGGACAGGTCTGCATCTAGTGTCAAAAATAGTGGTTTCTTTTATACAAACAGCAACCTCAGGAGCAGGTGTCAGTTGTCCCCTCTATGAGATGAGGACATTGGGGACTGGCGGTTTAAAGTGACTTGACTGGGATCACATAGCTGGTAAATCACAGTCCGAGCTCTGTCTCTGGAGTATGGGATGCTCCAAGCTGTGCCCTACAGCCCGCATATCTCTGATGTCCTGATACAGGGACCTCATCCAATCTACCCTTGTATCCTCTGAGCTGAGTGCAAAGCCTGGCACAGAGTAGATTTTCAGTGCTCGTTTATCGAGGGAATGTTCCAAGGACTCGCTTGTCTTCTGCGTATGGCCTACAGGTGTGTTGGTTAAAGGGGGAAGATAGGTACTTAATTAGCACCAACTTTGGCTGGTGGAGTGATAGAGGGGACACTGATGCACAAGAGGATATATGATTCCAAGTAAGTGGTTCCTCTTCAAGGTGTTGGCGGTGGCTTTCATGAGCAACTTGGAGGGGCCACAGTAATGAGGTCCAAACATTCGCCTTTAAAGCACTTTAGGATGCAGAGTGTGCATGTGGTGGGAGTTGCCAGACTCTTTAATACACTGGCCCAGAGTAGAATAAGTCATGGCTGTACCTTCCAAGGAACAGGCTATCCTCACAAGCTGTGTACCTAATTAGACTCTGATAATCTGTATAAATTAGCATTTTCTAGTGATAAATATCACACACTAAACCTTAAATAATACATTAGACTTAATTGAATAAATGCATATATTATGGCCTTCTAATGCATATTTGCCATAATGAGTTATCTTTCATGCACAAACAAACAGCAATTCTGATTAATCAGGTGGGGTAATTGTTAAATTAAAACTCCAGGTTCCCAGAGAAAGGTCTCAGTGCTGGTCAGGTTACAGGAAAATAAAAATATATGTATATACATATATATACATATATACATATATTTTTTACCCTTGACTATTTGGATAAATTCCCTTTTTAGAATCTCTCGGTCTTTGAACCCTTAGGCTTTTGCACTAATACCAAAGTCTATACCCCTTTCCCACTCCTAAAATTAGGATTTAAGCTTCAAATCTGTAGTTTTGTAACTCTATGACCTTGGACAAATCACTTGAATTTCTTATGCCCAGCTGTCCCCATCAGTACAGAGGGCAATAATAGCACTCCTCTTACTAATTTTGGAGAATTAGATGTGTTACATGTAAAGCATCTAACCCAGTGTTACACACAGAAAGTTATTTGTAAATAGAAGCTATTATCTTTATGAAACATGAAACAACTTGCTATCTATTATCTCACTCAACCATGTTAATAAATACATGAAGAGCAAACAGATATCATTATGTACAATTTTTAAAACAAAAGAAACAATCCCAGAGATTAAATGACATATTTGTTTATCCATTCAACAAATATTTTTTGATCACCCAATGCCAAGAGATGGAAATACAAAGATTAAAAAATACAAACTATCCCCCCCCAACCCCCTGTCTAGGTGAACTTAGAGTGTTGTGCAGGGGGAAGAGAAGATGGCAAGACATAACCAATAATTACAATATTGCCATAATGAAAGTATACACAAAATGCAATGGCAGAATCCAGGAAGTAGTCCCCAAGTCATTCTCTGAAAGCTAAGGAAGTTCTCAAAGACATGACCAGAGTTGAGTGGAAATGTGTTAAGAGTAAGAGCTTGATGGTTGCTTGGGATTGGGCTATGCTTTCCAGGAAGAGGGAGCAGTCCTATCGGGGGGTTGGAACTGAAAATCCAAGCAAAGATGGAGTCACTGTAAGAGATTCAGTGTATCTAGAATATTTCTCACCCTCAGTGCTCTCAGTGGCATTTGGGTTAGTGGTCAGGAGGTTCCTCTGAGGACCGTCTTCTGTACTGTAGAATGTTTAGCCAAATCCTGAACCTCTGTTTGCCAGAAGCCAGGAGCATTCCTCTCTCTCCCACCAGTTGTGACAATCAAAAGTGTTGCCACACATTGTCCAACGTCCCTGAGGGGCAGAGATCTCCTCCAGCTAAGAACCACATCTCTAGAATTCAGATGAAACATGAGGCTGACATGACAACCAGATCATGGTAGACTTCTTCTGCCTTACTAAAGTAATTTTTCTTTTTCTTTTAGATGATTGTGAATGATCTTTAATAAGCACAGGCAGATATTCTCTTAATATAACTTATATAGAAGGCACATTTTCCCACTTTACCTGCCTATAAATTCATTAGCAGCAATAATTCAGGTTGTACTAGCTCCTGCTACCAATTGCTGACACAGAATCTGCAAATATTTCCCCTCCTACAAAACCTCCTCTTCTTCCTTTCCCCATTAAGTGCTTTTTTGTGTGTGTGTGTGAGAGAGAGAGAGAGAGTGTGTGTGTGTGTGTGTGTGTGTGCGTCTGTGTGTGTGTGTGTGTGTGTGTGTGTGTGTGTTGGGTCCCTGGAAATTTCTCACATATGCTCATGGGCATATTTTCTGCAGATCCCCGGCTCTGTTAGGGACCGAGGCTC
This sequence comes from Mustela nivalis, assembly GCF_964662115.1. NCBI lineage: Eukaryota > Metazoa > Chordata > Mammalia > Carnivora > Mustelidae > Mustela > Mustela nivalis. Next base: position 77,062,165 of record NC_139032.1, read on the forward strand.
TGCTGGATGGCAAAACTCCACACAGAAGGCTAAAAAGTCATAGCAGGGATAACACGTACAAAACCACGACTTCACAGGCCAGTCTTAGAGCATCATAGCAGGCAACATGGTCCAGTCCCCCAAACACATTTTCAATGTAAATTCTTCTTCTTTACTTGCAATCAAACTTCATGATACCAATGCCATGTGGAGACCACAGCCACGCTCATTAACCCCCCTTTTTTCCCTTCTAGCCACACCCTCACATCCCATCATTTTCCTGGCACCATTCCCTAAAACCAAACCAAACCAACTTGCTTTGTGCTTCAAGAGAGAACTTCTCCTCCGGCTACCTTCAGGCACCGCTTGTCCTTCTTTTCTTCTTCCTGTGGTTTTTTCCCCCCTCTATGTTCTACATCATAAAAATCTAGAGAATCAATAAAATGATTACAGATAATCCTTGGCGGGCAAGAGACAAAGATGTGGGCAAAGCTTGAATCCCCAGAGTGGACAGCAGGAAGGACAAGGATAAGAATCTTGTCCTGCAGGGTGCTTAGAAGATGCAGGGGTCCCTAGGACTGGTCCTGGCACTGCATCGGCTTTATTTACAGGTCGCTGCCATTGCTTTACCAGCCTCTTGTGTGCCCTCTCTTTTTCATGCAGTGTCTCTTCCGGGAGAATATTTCCGGGCACCATCCTTCCTCCTGCCCTTCTGAAGTTCCCTCTAGGTGGTTGCCACTGACCAGCCAGGTGTTACCATCCCTGCACACTTGAACCGCTGCAAAGCAAAAGATTCTCAGCACACAGAGGTGAGTTGAAAGGGATCTTTGATTCCCCACCTGACTTGGTGTTACATTCTGTTAGAGAGGTCCCACAGCAGTATTGACAAATTCTGCCATGCTTAAAAGAATCTGCTAAACTAGGAGCTGTGTTGTTTACTTAGAGCCCTCATACCCTTCCAGCTGACTGGCTCGGCAACAGATTTGAAAACAACCATAGTACTGTAACTGAAGTCATTATTCCCTCTGATGATTAGATTTTGTACTTGGGTCAGCTGACTCGGCTGTCCTTCTCTTCCCTTAGGAGGCGCATATACTGCTCAGTGCTGTCCCCCTCCGACCCCCGATACCGCCCTGTAGTCCTTCCTAGCACTTCGGCTATATTCAGGCTACATGCTTACCAGACATGCCCACCATGGCACATCTCTATTTTTTGGATGCAGCCTACCTAGAAGCAGGTATTTCCTCGGAAATATATTCCATGATCCTTATATTTTATGTGTTTATTTCTTATGATTCAGTGTGTGTGTGTGTGTGTGTTTCCGACAAGCCACCTTGAATCTTTGGTGGAATGAGGTAGGTGGTAAATAAAGACGTTAATGAATCTATACATTAGATATCCATGAAGTGGATATGGAGAGCGGATAAGAACCAGGTGCAAATGAATAAAAGCTTGGCTGACCTACTGCAAGGGAAAATAGGTAGTATCACCTGTAATCGATTGTAATTGTACAAAAAAGATTACAAAGGTGGACTTGTATGGGACCCTTCTTGTTGATCTGGTATTCCCCGAAAACGAGGCAATCCACTGAAGCTGATTCTCCTTAAGAGAACACACTTTCCTTTTTAATAATTTTATGGAAATCTTTCTAAATAGAAGGTTACAAACTTTCTGAAAGTTTCAGAAGAGATAGACAAATCGCATTTTACAGTTCCTATAATTGAAACCAGCAATAGGAGTATCTGCTCTGACATCATACCCTAGCCACAGCCATGCCATGATATCTCCTCCTCTAGTACCTCACACTATGCTCAATGATCCTGTCCACAGTCTCATGACTCTCACAAGAGGCATTTGGTTGAGGCATGTAGAATTGTTGCCCTTACCAAATAACTTCATTTATGTTGTTTCTTAAATTCTTGTTGCCTGCCTTTTATGATTTTTTTTCTGTCTCCTTGTTTATTATCTGGAAATCACCTCTTACTCAACTTCTGATTTTCTCCTTTGAATCTCCTGTGCGTTAGGAAACCTAGAAACCACACTACATAGATTTATGTATCAAGGAAGCTGGGGTCTAAAGGAGCATCTCATGATTTGGTTGGATTAAATTGGATACATTGCTTCAGATCCTATAGTCACTTGGGAGGACCCTGTGTGTTACCAATGGGGACCATGTGGAGCAAACCCAGAGTTGCCCAGCCAGCCAGCCAGCCCTTTGTTTTTAGAGCAGAACTAGGTTGGCTTTTACTTAATATCCCTTGAATGCATCACTGTCTAGTTATTGTGAAAAAAAAAGTCCTCTTATTTTATATATGTTGATACTGACAGATGATGAGAAGGTAATTACTGCTTATTTGAATTTAATATGTCTGAGCATTTATCTTTTAAAAATGAATCTTAGAATTTCAACCACATGTAACTCTGTGCACATATCATTTGTCTGAACTTAATGCAGTGGCTGAAAAAGGTTTTTAAGAATTGTTTGTACCTCTGGGTATATCTTAGTCACAGCCTTTTAATAGAATTTGTCTAAACCTTATGAAAACTGTACTTAGTCATGGCTTGATAGGAGTTGCTCACTGGATTCATTAGGGATTACATTGGAGCATAAGACTTACTGCATTTAAAATAAAATGGATAAATGAAGAAATAAAATGTTAATGTTTCTTATATGTGACAATATGCTAGAATGACACATACTATGTGAATATGGCCAATAGATTAGGATACTGAGTTTTTTATTTCAGTCTTTTTCACAGTTCTATGGTTCTTTATTTCCAAGTTGGCAGACACCATTGTTAAGCCAAGAGAAATATGTGTGATCAATACTTTTGTGAAGGCCTTGAGTTTGGGGATGATATAGGAAACATCATCGTCTAGAGCAGTATGCAATGTTTAGGGGTAAGGGCATAGATTACTACTCTACTTAGGGTTAGAAACTGGGTCATCACTTCTCATGTGGACCTAACCTGAGGATGATTTTCCTTCAACAAACTATGATTCAGACAAAATTAATGAGATATTAAAAAGCTTCATTTCTGGAGTTGTAGCTCATCTCCTAAACTCTGGGGGATAGCAGACTCAGCATGGTATAGAAATTACAGAAGACTGGAGACTGGGTCTAAGGGTCAAGTCTAGGTCCTAGCTCTATCACTTTACTAACTTCATAGTTTCCAGCCAAGCACCTCTCAGTTTTATCTCTGAGTTGAAGGGATTAGTAATGCCTCCCTCAGAGGGCTGTGAGAAAGCTACAAGTCATGATATGTGTCTGAAAAAGATGTTTGGAAACTTTGGTGCATTATCTATGCCTTTTCTTATATCATTTGGAATTTCCCCTCAAGATTTAATCTGCTTTCACGTCAGCATCTAGATGTAGAGAAGAGTTAATGCATGAGTCCTTGGAAGAACCAAGGGTCATCAATGGAACTAAGGTTCAACACATGTAATTCAGTGAATATTTAATGGATTACTGTGACGGGAAACACCCATCCACTTTTTGTGTCTCTGTTGAAATAGATTGTCTAAAACCACACTGATTCATCAACTATAACTGAAAATACATTGTATCTACTTCCCCCTGTAAAAAGAGCCAGTAATCGCCTAGGCAAACTAGCAGGGACCTTTCTTTTTGGTCCTGTCCACCATTGGCCTCAATTCACTGTTTCCACAATATCTCAGGATCTTTCCCTTTCTCTCTCTCTCCCTGGAAAGACCACTCTGCAGTGATTACATTCTTTAGGAGGAAGGAGAAGAACTGACATATAATATACTTAATATGTTCCGGTACCTTTCATGCTCCACCGTAATTAGCCATCAGACTGACCTTGTGAAGAAGAGAGTACCATCCTATATTATGGTTGAGGGAATCGATGCTTCTAAATTATTTACTTAAATTCATACTGATGGTAATGAGCAGAGATGGACCTAAACTTTTCTCTCTGATGTCTAAATAGTGTTGGGTTCACTAAATCAGGCTGCCTCCCAGAACCTGCTACATGCTTGGGAAGGGCCAGAGGATTCAATCGAAGGAATTATAAGAACATATTGTGGTATTTTCCTGTTACCTTGTATACTTGAGAAAATCAGATAAGTTCTTTGAACCCAACCTCTGCCCCCACTGGCATATCTCCCCAGCTTGCTGAGGATCAAATGGAATAATAAAAGTAAAAGTAGTTGGTGGGCTGTTAAGTGCTATATCAAAGTGAGAAATCAGTATGATCCTGAAAGAACTTACCATATATATATATACATGTATATATATGTATATATTTAAGAGAGTACAGGTAAGAACACCACTCAGCTACTACTTTCAGAAAGTGACATTTTTTTTTTCTTTAACCCAGTATGGTAGCATAGGAGAACCAGCTCCTTGTATTTTTGGCAAAGGCTGGTGCCAGTCAAATGTGAGGCAAAGCTGCCACTCGTTTATCAGATTTGCACTGGCTTTAGAATGTGATCTAGTTTTAATGGCACTGCATCTGCCATTTTTGGTGTCTAGGTTTAAGAAGGCTGGACTCAGTCTCTCGGTTTATAACTTCTTGATCTGTGCACGGAACTGTGAGGTGCCTCTGATATTAAAGAAGGGCTATTATAGAACAAAAATAGGATGGTTTACCATAGAGGGATTTTAATCCTCAAGTTTATCAGAATCATATACAGTAATAATGCTAGAACTGGAAGGAAGAACCTACAGATCAACTTATCATTTGCTTTGCTTGTTAATCTAATTCCAAACTTTATTAAGAACCTCTGTGTTAAGGATCAGAAGGAAAAAAAAAATGAAATAATAGAGTTCCTGCTCTTCAAAGCTTAAAGTCTGGGGGAACAGTGTATGTTTAATAAATTCCCTAAGTTGTTTACTAAGGACCACATAATCATAGTTAGTGGCCATATCAAAAAACCCAACCCGGAATATTCTAATCCATAAAAAATTTGTAGATAGCCTTTCTCCTCACTAACCCCCTGCAAACATTTGAATATATTCTTCTAAGGCTTGTATTCATTTGTTAGCATTTCAGAGCAGGATGGACAGGCCCATCCTGGCATTGTAATTCGTGGCTTATTTCATGTGTGAGTTCTGTGTATATCTTGGCAGAGGATGCGGTGGGTAGCACAGTGATGAATATCTTGGCTTTGGAGTAAGCCTCATCTGCCCCTGGCACATGTGTATACAAGAACGTGGGCAATTATTTAATCTTATAAATTTCCATTTCCTTTCTCTGTAAAAGAGGGTACGGGTACCTACCTAATCAGCAGTTGGGAGAAGGATGAAAGGAAATAAAATGGGTCAAATTGCTAGGGTAGTATCTGGCACAAAGTAAGTGTTCAAAATCTTAGTTGTCATGACAATCCATACATGTTCCTGTAGCAGCTTGGAAAGAAGCCTGTCCCCATGCTGATTCTAACACATGGTATCTGTTTGATCTTGAGAAAGACACTTTGTTTCTCCAAGTCTCTGTTACTTTCTCTATATCATGATAATAATAATAATAATAACTTTGGAGCTAGTGAGGGGATTTTCATGTATTTATGCATTTATTTCATACAGCTTCATCAAGCCCCTATTATCCACTAGGAAATGTTCTAGCTGCTGGAGAATCAGCAGTGAATAAAGGTGAAATAACACATGTAAATTGCTTGGCAGATAGTAGGAACTTAATAAATGTAAGTAACCACATGTTACAAATAATTATAGCAGATCAGCTATTACCATTCAATCAAACTTGGTTATAATTATAATTAGCATTAATATTATCTATTAAAAATTACCATTTTCCTCCATTAGGTATATTTATCTCTTTGTGCATGTGTAATTTTAATATACTGACAGTCCAAATAGCCCTTTGCAAGTTACAGAGACCCCTGGGACCAAACATTTGAATTTCCAGACATTAGCATGTGTTTCATCTTCCACTGGACCTTGCGTTTGACCTCAACTCCAGTCTCTGAATTTCCATTTAATGAGAAGCTGAGTAGAAAATGAGACCTTCACCCTTGGAAATCCCTTTATTTCCACCTGTGTTTATAAAAATGATGATGCCTTGCAATGAACTTGCTCCTCTCACAGACTTCTCAAAACGTGTTTGAGGAATCGGCAATGATCATTTGGTTCTAAGCCCAACTCTCTCAATTTAAACGATTGCACCAGTAACTGTGAGTTTCATTTCCTTCCTGGATCCATCTGCTTTCCAGAGTATTATTAGTCTGTGTAACAGGTCCCGAGAAGGACCTCATTAGGCACTGAGGTGATACACTGTTTGGGCAGAAGTCTGTCTCAGTTGTTCATGAATGCCTTAATTCTTTAGCGGAGTGCTGTAGGCACCCGCAGATCTGCCGTATCCTGGGGCTGACCTGGAAGGCACAGGGCATGAACCTTGGTTTGTTAACTTCTAATCTAGGTGCAATCACACAGAATACCTGACTTGTGACTGATTTGCTCACTTGGTTTAGCTAAGGACAAGGCCATAAGTTCAGGCCACTTTCTCCAGCCTCATACACCATACCCCAGTTGACCCATATAAGCAAGGACATTTAGGTCAGTGGTTTTCATAGCTGGGGTTCGTAGAGGTGACTTCAAGTTGATATAGGTGGAGGTGGGGAAGGCAGTTCTACAACCCTGCACTACTTTAGGTAAAAACAGTCCTGATTATATTTGATTGCCTTTTTCTTGCCTATAAAATTTTATTTTTAAAAAGTATTCTTGGACCCATTTACTTACTTTGGAAACAACAGTTTAGGATAATTGTTCTGTCTCTTCTCCCCTCGTAGGCCTTCTCTTCCCCTCCTAAGCATGGCGATCTCAGGCACTTCTCCACTGTTTGGGGTACCACTCTTAACATAGGGTGACTTGAGAGGGGGTATCCCTCCCACTTCAGTTTTCCCATAAAAAATTGGGCTATAGGAGTGGACCCTAATCTTAGCACATTAGAATCATCTGGAAATTCTTACAACTATAAATAAGTGGGCTTGCCTTTGAGATCCCAATTCTGAGGTCTGAGAAGAGCCTGGACATCTGTTTCATTTCAAAGTTCCCCAGGTAATTCCAGTATAAAGCTAGAATTTTGAACTTTTTTTTCTTTTCTTTTCTTTCTTTCTTTCTTTCTTTTTCTTTTTTTTTTTTCAACAAATCATGGTATCAACATATATCTTACAAGCACCCAAGACATCCTTTCTCTGCCCATCTTCCCAAGGAAGACCGTGTGATCTGCCACCTGCTTTCAGGTTGAACAGGGCTATATTCTGCAATAAGGGGCAGACAGAGGTTGGTGCATTTTTGGTGGTCTTGGCAGTGACTGAACATAAAAATCACTTTCATCACTTGCTTCCTCTCCCCGTCTTTGCTTTCAGTGATGACACTACACAGAACTGTCCACTGGGCTCCTGACATTTTCTCATTTAACTCTCAAAACACTTTCTTTCAGGAAAATATCTGTGTTTCATAAACGATAAAGCCAAACCTCCAAGAGGCCTTGTGGTCTTCAGAAAATCTCACTTCTGGGATTTGGACCTGGGTCAGTCAAGCTCAAAGTGGTCACTTTTCTCGTGGATCCCCAGAACCCACTGTCTCTCTTCAGTCAGCTTCTCCTTCACTTCCCGAGTATGGTTCTCCGGAGACAGGACCTATATTAGTCAGCCAGAGCTGCCATCAGAAAGCACCACAGACTGGGGAGTCGAAACACCAGGAATTCGTCTCTGCCCTGTTCTGTTCTGGAGGCAGGAAGTCCAGCATCAAAGTCTCGGCAGGTTTGGTCTGAGTCCTCTTTCCTTGGCCTGCTGACAGCCACCTTCTTGTTGTGTCCTCACACAGCCTCTTCTATGTGACAGTGCACTCCTTGTGTTCCTTCCTCTTCTGATAGAGACCCCAGTCCTATTGGATCAGGGCCTCACCCTGAGGACCTCATTTATGGGCCCTATTTCCAAATGCAGTCACACTACGCGTTAGGGCTTCAACATATCAACTCTGGGCAGACACAATTTAGTCCATAACAGGATCTTTGGTTTATTTTACCTTGTTAACATATATGGATCAACAACCCCCAGCCCAGTTCATTGGATGTGGGGTGAAGGAATTCTCAGTGAGCCAAACTTTCAAAGCCCTTTATTCAGTCAGTTTTCAGTGTATTAGTTCAGCAGGCACTGGGCTAGACACTGTGGATTCTTCAAACGTACCCTTAGCCATATATGGTGGGAGGGGTGGGGTGGTCCTAAAATTGTGTGTCACAATTATATGGGTGTATAGATGTGCATTTTTCTGGGGGGGGGGAATCCATAACTTCCATTAGATTTTCAAAGATTTCACATTATCTCCAGAGCTTAAGGAGCAAAGAAGGCCTTTCTCAGCTCTCAAGGTCTGAGAGTCCAAACAGAGGTATTCTGTTCTCTTGAGGGCTGTTAAAGTAGTATCCTGAAGATGTCATCATCCTGCTCCCCTTCAACCTCCAGGGCTAGGAAATATCTGCTTCTGGACCAATCAGGGCAGGCTTCTTGGAGGAGGTGGGCATTAGGTCTTAACGTCTGTCAGCCACCCTGAGTGCATCATGAGGGCATAGACAGTTTTCTCCATCTGAGATTAGACCAGAAAATTCTGGTCTTTTGATGACAAAAGAAGGAAAAGAATGTCCTAGTGGGATGACTTAGGATTTGCCAAATTTATGAATAGAGTGTGTATTTTGCAAAAGTATCTTCAGGGAACAATCTCTCAGAATGATTCAGCACCAAATGACTTTCTGAAACTTCTATCATGTACTCACTTTTTTTTTTCTTTTTCCCCCATCACCACCTTCATCCATTTAGTTGTTGCAGCCTGTGGCTGCTCCATATCTCTCACTTGGACAGTTTCAATATTCAACGAACTGGCCGCCTGTCTCCTGCTTGGTCTACCTCAAATCCTTTCTCCATGATTTTGTTAGATCAGATTTCCTAAGTCTTTATTACACTCTCCTCCTTGGCATTCTGAAGACTGTATTATTTCAAGACTCCTAAAGTACTTTGCAAATAGCAATATGCTGCCTGGAATTATAAGTAGTAGCTATGCCTTCCCATTAGCAGGAATTAGAGGTATCTGTTCATTTAAGCGCGCTCACAAACAACTAAGTAAACCATAACCATGGGTCAAACATCGTCCTTGGGTTTTGAAATGTGGTAGGTGATGACGACAGAATTAATAGCCAAGGGCACCTGGGTGGCTCAGTGGGTTAAGCCGCTGCCTTCGGCTCAGGTCATGATCTCAGGGTCCTGGGATCGAGTCCCGCATTGGGCTCTCTGCTCGGCAGGGAGCCTGCTTCCCTCTCTTTCTCTCTCTGCCTGCCTCTCTGTCTACTGTGATATCTCTCTGTCAAATAAATAAATAAAATCTTAAAAAAAAAAAAGAATTAATAGCCAAACTTTTAGAGTTCTTGCCATTTTCTGGGGCTGTTTTTAGCATTTTGTGTCAATAAACAAAATCTACCTTGTCAAGGATCATGCACCGTGGATACTGTCATTCCCAGTTAAATGTAAAAGCGTGAAGACACTAAGAGGTCTAAGGTCCCAGAGCTCATAAAGGTTGAAGGCAGGATTCAAACCCAGGTAATCTGGATCTGGTGTTGCAAGAAGAGCATTGAAAGTAAATATGAAAATAGTAACTTGATGGAATAAGCACTGGGCGTTATATGCAACAGCTGAATCACCGCATTCTACCTCTGAAACTAATAATACACCATATGTTAATTAAGGTGCATTTGATAAAAATTAATAAATAAAAAAATAGTAACATATGTATAAAGTATTTTTAAATCTCTCTTTCAAAATTTCTTCTTTTTTAAAAAATATTTTTTTTATTTATTTGGGAAAGAGAGAGCATGTGCGGGGACGTGGGGGTGGAGGTGGGGAGGGGTAAAGGGAGAGGGAGAAGCAGACTCCCCACTGATCAGGGAGCCTGATGCAGGGCTGGATCCCAGGATCCCGGGATCATGACTTGAGCCTAAGGCAGATGTTTACCTGACCGAGCCCACCCATGTGCCCCTATCTTTCAAATTTCTAATTAAATATACTTTAATTTTCTTCCTTTGATAAAGGTTTATCAGCAGAATTTATTTATGTTTACTGGCCATTGTTAGAGACTTCACAGACTTATAAATAGAACCTCGGGAAGAAACTGAAAGGAGAATGTATGGGGGTGTCTGGGTGGCTCAGCTGGTTAAATACCTGTCTTTGGCTCAGATATGATCCCAGAGTCCTGGGACTGAGCCCCATGTCCAGCTCTCTGCTCAGCGGGCAGTCTGTTTCTCCCTCTCCCTCTGCCTGCTACTCTTCCTGTTCATGTCTCTCTGTCAAATAAATCAATAAAACCTTTAAAAAAAAGAGAGCGAGAGAAAGGAGAATGGAGACTTACTAACTAAAGGTAACTGAAAAAGAATTGGGAGAGGAAGGAGCTAGGGAGCAATGGAGTTAATTAGCATGTTTATGAACATAGGAGAATATACCAGGTGGCCATTGCTTTAATAATGCTGAATAACAGATTATTCCCCAGATTTCAGTGGCTTATAGCAGTCATTTATTTATCCATCCGAGGTCTGCAAGTCAACTGGGAGACTCTGGTTCAAGCTGAGTTGGTTCAGGTTGGTTCTATCTATCTGTAAGCCGTAGTGTTTATAAGAGTATAATCTTCTTATGGTACAGGGCTGGAGTGCAAGACACCAAGTCAGACATCACAAGCCAATGCAAAGCCTCTGGTTGCTCTGGTCTACTTTATATTCACACACATTTCATTTGTCAAGCAAGTCCCATGGCCAAGAGCCAAGTCCTCAGAGTGGAGAAGTAAAAATTTTTCTTTAGTGACTGATGACAGAGCTTGGGAGGGAAGGAAAATGAGTACAGTCTGCCATAGAGAGATAATCTGAGGTTGAAATAACCCCTAACTAGTGAAAGGCAAAATGACTGTCCTTACTGGAAGGGTAAGACACATCTTAATGGGAATGAATATTAAATTTAATGGACAAAAACATCACCACTGGGTGGTACTCTTATTCCAGGATGGCTTTTTGCAGGAGAGATGTATTTGAGTAGACAAATTTTCAATAAGATATTATGATTTGAGTTTTTATAACTCAAACTGTAAATACATTTTCATTTCTACTTCACAATGTTAATATGTGTAATATACTCAAAAAAGTTCCTGGAAGAGAACACTGCTATGAGAGTTTGCTCTGATGATGATGGTGTTGATGATGAAGATGATGATGATGTCCAAACTGTGGGGCATTTCTGTTCTTTGTATATTTCCTTTCTCGTACTTGACTCAACAACCGTTTTGGCAAGATACCCCCAAATGCTTAATCCCAATGAAGACCTTTTCTAGGTTTCATAACCAATAAGGAGAAAGTAATAACTTTTGGTAATGTTAGGCATTTTTAATAATATAGTTTTGTGCAAAGCATTAAGGATGAGTTACAAAGAGATTTGGGGGGGTTAATGAGAAGAGGCAAGAAAGATCTGTTTGTCTTCTACCCACATCATTTTAACTGTCAAATATAGGATAACTTCTACTTAAAGCGAATAAGGAGGGGAGAGAAATGTGACTGTTACAATGCTGGCAAAAGATATGGCCAAGAATGGCTCAATCTGGGAAAAGCATTCTATGTGCAACTATAGAACAAGTAATCTTTAATTTATTGAAGCTGGATAAAATCTTTTAAAAATACACAATATTATGGAAGGGAGGGGAAAAAAACGAAACAAGATGGAACTGGGAAGGGAGACAAACCATAAGAGACTCTTAATCTCAGGAAGCAAACTGAGGGTTGCTGGGGGATGGGAGAGATAGGGTGGCTGGGTGATAGACATTGGGGAGGGTGAGTGCTATGAATTGTGTAAACCTTATGACTCCTGGGGCAGACCTGCACCCTTGGGGCAAATAATACATTATATATTAATTTTTAAAAAAGGAAAAAAGAAAAAAGTATACAAATATTGTAAATAATCAAATTAAGTAAGTGACCCAAAATATTTAGCCATTTTTTCCCCCTCAGAGTCTCCCACATAGTAAGAAAACAGAAAACTTTCTCTACAAAAAATAAGTAAGAATTGAAGGTCAAGGTCCTAATAGCATCAGGAAAAAAACAATCTTGAGATTGTAGGGGTTTATTCATCGTGATGTTTCCTTTCTGTTTGAAAGGAGAATTTGTTTGTTAAGAGAAAATCTTTCCAACCTCCTATCCTCATAGGTTTGGCATTAAATCTAATATGTTCTTTTCTTAATGAATGTGTCTAATCAGAAAAGAGGCACAGAATCCTGAAACGTCTGCACTGACAGCCCTTGAAGACCATTCTGAGACACCGAGAGAGAGTTTGTCAGTTGCTGAAGTTCACAGTTAGTGACAGAGCAGGGACAAATTACTCAGGTGTTTTTATTTTAAGTCCAGAGCCCAGTATTGAATTGGATTTAATATAGTTTCCCCCCAATTGCTTATTTTTGGGAAAATTACTTTAATGTTTTCATTTTCCTTGTAATCAACATAGGAAAACTAGATCAATGGCTTTTCCAAGGATGTCCCTTCCACTTCTTTGGAGGCATGCCTCATGGAGACATAATTCTCCTTCTCCTTCTTTTTGTTATTTTTTGCATCATGTTCAAAAACTTACCAATCAAAGGAATCAAGGAAAATTTGGGGGAGAACTTTTGAGGACTCCACACTTAACATACTGAGCAATAGTCAACAGATTTCTTACTGGCCTCTATTCCATTCAAGATTTGTTATTTTTCTAGAAACAAAAGCAAAAATAAACTATTGGGACTACACCAAAATCAAAAGTTTTTGCACAGCAAAAGAAACTATCAGCAAAACAAAAAAGCAACCTTATAAGTAGGAGAAAATAGTTTCAAATGACATATTTGATAAGGGCTTAATATCTGAAATATACAAAGATCTTACACAACCCAACACTAAAACAAAACAAACAAACAAACAAAAAACAAAACCCAAACAGTCTGATAAAAAAATGAGCAGAAGATATGAATAGACACTTCTCCAATGAAGACATACAAATGGCTATCAGACACATGAAAAAATGTTCATCATCACTAGCCATCAGGGAGATTCAAATTAAATCCACATTGAGATACCACCTTACACCACTTAGAATGGCCAAAATTAGCAAGACAGGAAACAACGTGTGTTGGAAAGGATGTGGAGAAAGGGGAACCCTCTTACACTGTTGGTGGGAATGCAAGTTGGTGCAGCCACTTTGGAGAACAGTGCGGAGATTCCTCAAGAAATTAACAATAGAGCTTCCCTATGGCCCTGCAATTGCACTCCTGGGTATTTACCCCAAAGATACAGATGTAGTGAAAAGAAGGGACATCTGTACCCCAATGTTTATAGCAGCAATGGCCAGAGTCACTAAACTGCGGAAAGAACCAAGATGCTCTTCAATAGACGAATGGATAAGGAAGATGTGGTCCATATACACTAAGGAGTATTATGCCTCCATCAGAAAGGATGAATACCCAACTTTTGTAGCAACATGGACGGGACTGGAAGAGATTATGCTGAGTGAAATAAGTCAAGCAGAGAGAGTCAATTACCATATGGTTTCACTTACTTGTGGAGCATAACAAATAGCATGGAGGACAAGAGGAGATGGAGAGGAGGAGAAGGGAGTTGAGGGAAATTGGAAGGGGAGGTGAACCATGAGAGACTATGGACTCCGAAAAACAATCTGATGGTTTTGAAGGGGCGGGGGGGGGGTGTGGGAGGTTGGAAGAACCAGGTGGTGGGTATTAAGGAGGGCACATATTGCATGGAGCACTGTGTGGTGCAAAAACAATGAATACTGTTACGCTGAAAAGCAATTAAAAAAATTTTAAAAAATGGGCAGAGGACCTGAGTAGACATTCTACCAAAGAAGACATATAGAGGGCTAACAGACATGTGAAAAGATGCTCAACATCACTAATCATCAGGGAAATTCAAATCAAAATCAAAATGAGATGTCACCTTGGGAGTTTGGGAGAAGGGGGTGGGATTATGGACATTGGGGAGGGTATGTGCTTTGGTGAGTGCTGTGAAGTGTGTAAACCTGGTGATTCACAGACCTGTACCCCTGGGGATAAAAATATATGTTTATAAAAAATAAAAAATTTAAAAAAACATGAGATGTCACCTTATACCCATCAGAATGGACAGTGTTAAAGAGAAAAGAAATAAGAAGAATTGACGACGCTGGGAGGGGGACAGGAACCCTCATACACTGTTGCTAGGAATATAAATTAGAGAACGCTGTGAAAAACAGAATAAAAGTTCTTCAAAAAAGTTAAAAAGAGAAATACCATGTGATTGAGTAATTTACTACTAGATATTTATCCCCCAGAAAATGAATTCAGAAAAATATGCATCCCTATGTTTATTGAAGCACTATCATAATAGCCAAGATATGGAAGCAATCCAAGTGTCCTATAATAGATGAATAGACAAAGATATGGTCTCTCTCACTCTCTATATATATATGGTCTATATATATATAGTGAAATATTACTCAACCATAAAAAAGAATGAAATCATGCCATTTGTAACAACACTGATGGTCTTAGAGGGTATTATGCTAAGAAATAAGTCAGACTGAGAAAGACAAATACCATGTGATTTTAGTTATGTATGGAATCTAAAAAAGAAAAACAAACAAATAAACAAAAGAACAGACAAAAACAGACTCTTAAATACAGAGAACAAACTAATAGTTCCCAGAGAGGAGGTTGGTGAGGGGGTGGGCAAAATAGATAGAGGGGATTAAGATGTACAGATTTCTAGTTATAAATAAGTCAGAGATGAAAATCACACCATAAGGAATATAGTCAATAATATTATAATAACTTTGTATGCTGACAGATACTTCTCGTGGTAAGCATTGAGTAATGCATAGAATTGCCTAATTAATATATTGTACACCTGAAACTAATATAACATTATATGTCAATTATACTTCAATAATTTAGCAGATGATTATCTTTCTGGATGAAAAGTTTTTGCTGAAATTTCTCAGCAAATTAAGCTTTGAAAGACATCTTATTTAGGATGATGGGGCTATTTTCAACCTTCTCAATTGACATAAATGTAGTTAATAGACAATTATTCAATGCACGCTTTCTGGTGCATGAATCAGCATTTTGAGGCTTGAATCTCAGAGATTCTTCATTTTAATTGTTGGCAAATATTCAACATTTGTCTTTCTTAATCTTTACTATTAAACTTTTTTGACCTAATCTTCCTTCAGTCTTTCATCCACTGTGTTCATTATCTAAAAACAGACACTTGAAGAAATCAGTGATAATCATTCTTTCAATAAAGCTAGAAAAGTTCTGAGCTATCATCCTGTCCCATCTTCAGATGAGGATAGTGAGACAGAGTGGTTACATGACTTATTCAAGACTTCCATGAATAATTTCTGTTTGCAAGTTACGATCTTCAACTTCTCCCTGGTTTTCTCCATGCCACAAAACCCTTCTAGTGGCAGCTATTCGGAAAGACAAACTAACTCCTGAGTCCTCTGTCCTGTTTGCTTCAAGGACTGAAGGGAATTTCATTATTAATCATTTATATATTATCCCTACACTGCCTGCCTCCTTATTAATCACCTCCATGGAATCTACTGCTATTAATCATCAAATGTGTGTCTGAGCATTACTGGTAATTATCTTTGAATGTTTGTTACCTGTCAGTTTAATTACTTGTTTTCCCCCAGGAGCACAGACTGATTCAGGTCCCTGACTCTGCTGTGTGTGTGTGTATTAATGTGTTTACATTGTACTTGATTCTGTGTGTGTGTGTGTGTGTGTGTGTGTGTGTGTGTGTGAGACTTTTAGACCCCAATTACCATCACATAAAGTAAAACTATATTTCAAATACATATTCTTAACCCTTGGTCACCTATAAAACCACATATTTCTTGTTGAATGTAAGGTAGAAAGTCAGGTATAATCTTTGATCCCCCTTGATTTAATCTTCTATCTTCCGCATCAATTCTTTGAAGCCCTCCATAAACCGATTGATTTTACTTCTCCAGGAATAAGCACTGTATGTACCTGGGGGGTTTTGTGTGTGTGTATGTGTGTGTTTTTTAATCCATTTGGTGCTTGTGGGGATCAGAAAAGAATGAGACCAAAATTTGTAATCAGCGCTTGTCTACTCCACTTAGGGTAATTGCCCCAAAGAAGGCTCTACACCCTCACTTTTGAAAGGGTAGGAGTAGAAAGATAGTCTGTATGTCTTAATGGTGTTTAACAGCAAAGAGCACCCAAAGTCTGCTTAGAACAGAAGAGCAAATTAAATACATGCTCAGTCTTCTCTGAGGAAGGCATTTCACTAGAGAAGACGAGTTCCTGCCATCAAGGAACATGGAAAGTCCTATTGGTTGGAGACAGAGGGAGTGAAAGGAAAGAAACTGACACTTGTTGAGTATCTACATGTGCTATTTTATGTTATCCTCCCAATGATAGTTCCTAGGTGTAAATCCCATTAGCTCAGAAAAATTGCCCAAGTACACTCAGAGGGGAAGTAATAGAACTGGGATTTACACCATGATCTGCCTGATTCCAAAATCCATATTCCCGCTGCCATACCAGTGCTGTCTCAAGACAAAAACACGTGCTGCATTAACATCAGATAGTGTGCAAATATAAAAATTAGAAGAAACCCAGAAAGCTCTCAAACTCAGAAGAGGGGTTCAGAGACATCCAGAGGCCTTGTCCAGAGAAAATTTTACAAAGATGACCTTTAAGCTGAAGAACGTGAAGAATGTAAAGATCTAAGCAACTCCAGTGTATGACCTTGTATGCGCTCTCCTTTCTGGAGTCTAAAAGCCTAGAAAGTTTCAGCTCTCCATTGAACTTCATGAAGTCTACAGTCTATTTTTGCATCGAAGCTTTGGAACACAGACGGATAGGCTGCTGTGAAGATGTACTGTCTTTTTGTTAACTAGACATTGACTGGAGGAAGTGCTGTTAACACACACACACACACACACACACAATTATTTAACCTACTTGTTCTAGGAAGATATTTCTTTTTTTCTCACTTCTGAAGACCTCTACTATTAGATATATGAAAGGTGTTTAGTTTCCAAGTTATGTCCACAACCAACGTACCCATTTAGTAGAATGTATTTGTTGAGTGCATTGACTCTATGCCCAGCACGGTCACATCTACACTGGGATTTGCAGAGATGCACTTTAGGAGATAGAAGGCATGGCCCCATTTATCAAAGATCTTATAATTTACTCTGAGATGTAACAAACTGTAGTTTACATTTATTGACCTTAACATGCATCTGTAATTATTCTAAACACATTTCTAGAGTTGTTATCTTACTTAATTCGTTCAACTGAAAAGTTTCAAGTAGAATTGAAATTTGTCTCTCATGTCATAGTACTGGGCAGATGAATTGGTTGGTGGAACTTATTCTGAGTCAATGAATGTAAAAGCATTTCTGAATTGTAAAATGCTTTGTGGACTTGAGGAAAGTGTTGGGAATTTCATGTAGGGTAGCTGGGTAATTTAGGGAGAAGATTCAGGTTAGTGAAGACATTTAAAAAAATCAAATACTGGAGTGTAGAGTTTGTATGATAATGTCCTGTTTACAGATAGGATAATTAAGTCTCTGAAAGGCCAAGTGATGTATTCAATGTCATCTGGCAAATGAATTAGTGAAACATTCAAGTCACCTAATACCAGATCTAGTGCCCTTTCCTCCAACCCTATTACTACTGGCCAAAGATACAAACTAAAGGGAATGCTAAAGAGTGTAGAGGGGGTTGGGATAGAGAGTCTGAGTTATGGGTCGACATCTTTGTTTGCTCTAATTCCACCATTAAGACTCAGATGAAAATGAAAGGCACAGTCAACTCTAAGTTCTAATTTGAAGAAAAGAAAAATGAAAGCAATGGTGTCTGATATGTCTAAAACCCCTACTATGGGTCATGCATTGTGCTAGAAGTTTCTCATGTCATCCTTCTGATAACCTCATAAGTAAAGTATATTTATCCTCATTTTAATAGATGGAGACAGAATAGAGCCCAAATTTACACAGTTGGTAAATTGTGAAGCAGAGATTCAAATTCAAATCTGCCTGCTCCAAATGTGCTCCATTTCCACTCCCGACTTGGCTTTCACTCAAGTGGAATCAATCTCTCTATGAATTGTTTTCCAGTAATTAACATTTATCATTTCCAAATGTGATCATTATCACTTACCCAAGGTGTAAATTTTTTTTTTTTAAACTCTTGGGGAGGTATTATTTTCAGGGCAAGATTATAACTTTCTTCCATTTTCCTTGGAAGTATGTTTTTCCTTCAATAGGTAATGCCACATGACCGCTGAGCAGAACAGAAACTCTAAACGAAAATGTTTTCTGAAGGTCAGAATTTTGACATGGCAAATCCATATCCTTGGAATATCCTTAGAAGGTATCTTCTCTCCTTGATATCAGTAGGATTCTGATATCTTCTTGGCATTTGGCACAGATAGCTGTTGGCAAATTGTTGCAAAGTCTGGCCTAATTTGGAGGATTCCCTATTGCAAACCCAGGCACGATTCATTCTGAGATCTGGGAGAAGTCCAATATGCCTCAATTTCCCTTGTACAGATATCGAAATTGAAATCCTCCACGGAGAAATTGGATACCTGTTGTTGACTTACTTGTTACTATAGTTTTATATGTTCGTATTTAGTGCTGATAGTATCTGACAATGTGTGCTTAAATGGAGATTATGTTTTATGCATTGAAGGAGCCAAATCCCCTTCCTCCCAGAATTCCCCAGTTCACTTTCTATTTTCTTCTCTTCTTGTTTTTATGTCAACTATTTAATTGAGATGTTAAGGTCCTGCACAGCTCTGAGTGGCAATTTTAAACCAGATTTCTCTATAGACTTGGGACCTAGCAGCACTTGTGAGATGAGGCTGATCCAATTATCTAGGCTGAAAACTCTGGAGAGATAAGATTTTCCAAATTGTGATGTTATGTCCAGTGTACTCTCTCAGTTAAAAATAAACATTTCTAGGTTATGAGATCTTTGTTCAAGTTGATTGTGTAATTGAGGGAGGAGAAGGGAAAGGTCCTTTTGAAGTTGAAGTGGAGTGTGTGACAGCTTTTCTTTGTGTGTCACTTTTTGTTTTTTCACTTAATTAAAAAAATCCTGCTCTTAAATTTAAAATTACCTGGGCATTTGTTACCGTTTCAATTTTGTTTTATCATAGGACTCCTTTTGTAGCATACCAGAAACTCTGCCCAGGAGAAAAGCTTAACCTGCCTCCTTACTTTGTGGATGAAATAATTGAAGTAGAGATGTAGGTTCTTCACTCAAGATCACATAGCAAGTTTAGTGATAGAGTCATGAAGAGTAGAAGCCAGGTTTCCCTGTTCTTTCTTTACTTCATTCTCTATAAGGTTACCGAGTGGCTTTGCTTGGTTTTCCAACCTGATAAAATGCACAGTTCATTATTTCTGACATTCATTTACTCCATTCATCTAATTTTACAGATTCATTTGATGGTTTGAAGACTATAAAGATATCACTGCACACCTACCCCTTCATAATTAAAAAAAAAATGATGGGGACGCCTGGGTGGCTCAGTTGGTTAAGCAGCTGCCTTCGGCTCAGGTCATGATCCCAGCGTCCTGGGATCGAGTCCCACATCGGGCTCCTTGCTCTGCAGGGAGCCTGCTTCTCCCTCTGACTCTGCCTGCCACTCTGCCTGTGCTCGCTCTTGCTCTATCTCTCTCTCTGACAAATAAATAAATAAAATCTTAAAAAAAAAAAAAGAAACTATAGAGGCAAGAATGTAATGGGATGGCATTTAAAAAAAAAAAAGTGATGTATCTGTATTGACTGTAAGTTTACCCTGATTGCATAAGAAAAGAGAAATATTTTGGAAGGCTCTCGGAGGTTATCCTAGAGGACTAGATTTGGGAATAAGCAGGAATCAAGTAGCTCTGGAAGGGAGGTCAAAATGATAACTCCACAAAATAGACACAGAGAAATTATTTGGGAAAAAAACAAAAAAAACAGAATGGAGAGAACAGACATCAGGGTAGCTCTGGGTGAACAAGGGAATGTTTTCTGGAGGAGGTGGCATTTGAGCTGGTCCTTCAAAGACCAGGAGGATTTATATGCATTAAGACAGAGAAGGGGAAAAGGTGATATTTGGTAGGAGCTCACGATCACTTTTCGGGAACTCGACACATCCACATGTGAATGGTTGGGTGATGCTGAAAGGTGGGGCAGCTCGTCATGAGGGCCAGAGTGAGGGATATCATCATCACGTCAGCTGTCCACACTCGACTGCATTCTGACTAACTTGGATCCGACGTGGGGTTTTGCATTGTCTTTCCACCTTCTCCCCCTCATTTCCCTCCATCCTGTGCTTTTCTCACTGCTCTTTCTCTTTCTGTTCTGTCGTCCCATTTACCTTCTTTCATTGTTCTCCTCGCCGAGTGCCTGTGCTGCAATTACTGGCCTTATTTTTAGGATATTAAATTTGGTATAAAGATCACCTACTTTGGGGGTGCCTCAGGCTCAGCAGGGAGTCTGCTGGTATCTTCATTCTCCCTCTCCTTCTGGATTCCTGCGCCCACCCCACTTCTCTCTGAAATAAATAAACACATCTTTAAAAAAATATTTCCTCCTTGGCGTTCCAATTCTGGCATGACAGTGTGAGAAGCTCCACAGACAGATTCCCCACAGAAATGGGAGAAAAAAAAATTTAAATACTAAAAAAAAAAAAAAAAAATTCAAAGTCTCTGGAAATGGTTCAAAGGGCATCTAGCAAATGAAGAACAATTTCAAAAAAATCTAAAACTCCACAGGAACAGTGAGAATCTATAGTATTTTAATAAACACTCATTGACTCTCCACTCCCAGTAAGACAGAAACTGGACTTTGGACTGTCAAGAACACAGGAATCCATCTCCCCTGGCCTGGAGAAGGGGTTATCTTCCCAGGGGAACAGTGTGTCAGCTTTCTCATCCTGCTCCCACCTACCTTTTGCTGAGGCTATGTGTGTGCAGCCAAGTGGTGACTGCTCCCTTCTTCTCCTTAGCCTCCCCCCCCATATTTCGGAAGGAGGCTCTACCTTGGGCACATACCACTAAAAGTATCAAGAGGCCAATTTCTCTTGTCCCAGTTTGTAAAACAGTGGTTCCCTGCTAGGAGAAGCAGGCCAAGAAGACAAGCCACCCTGTCCACGAAGCACTCAGCCCCTAAAGTGGGGGTGTTACTCAGATAAAAGCAAGACATTGTCCCAAACCCCAGCTTTAGAGCACTGGGTCAGAAATTTTTCCAAAGGGAAAAAGCAGGCCTTACCAAGGAGAGTTCCTAATCTCTTCCCAAAGGAATGTCCTTCACTTACAAAACAATGTGGAGAATTTCAGATTAAGATCGCTCTCAAAAATAGTTCAAATTATAATGAATGGTCACTGGGAAGATACTGGTAAATCCAATGGAAAAACAGATTGAAACTAGTCCTGAAAACTGTAAAAAGGAACCAAATGGAAATTCTAGAGTTGAAAAGTACCATAACGGAAATGAAGCAATCCCTAGATGAGATGGATTGGAAGATTTGAAAACATTAAAGGACAATATTCCCCAACTTGATCTATAAACTCAATGCAACCCTTATCAGTATCCCTGTTGGCTTCTTTGCAGAAAATGAGGAGCTGATCCTAAAGTTTGTATGGCATTTCAAGAGACCCAGTGGAACCAAAATAATCTGAAAAAGAATGAAGTTGGAGGATTGACATTTCTTGATTTCAAAACACACTATGAAGCAATAGTAATCAAGATAATGTGGTGTTGGCTTAAAGGTGGACCTGTAGATTAGTATGGTAACAGGAATAAAAGTTCAAGGTAAGCCGAAGTGTCTTTGGACAACTGATTTCCAACATGGATACCAGGACAATTTGATGGGAAATGATTAGTCTTTTCAATAAATGGTGGTGAAAAAACTGGAAAGCTGCTTGCAAAAGAATGAATCTTTACCTCCCCCCATTTACAAAAATTAATTTAAGATGAATCAGAGATCTAAATGTAAGAGCTAAAACTATAAAATTCTTATAAGGAAACAGTGATAGACCCTCATGACCCCAGATTTGGCAATGGATTCTTAGCTATGACATCAAAGGCATGCACATAAAAGAAACAATCGATAATTTGGGAGTTCAAAACTTGAAACATCCTTGCTTCAAAGGACACTATCAAGAAAATGAATACAACCAATAAAATGAGAGAAAATATTTACCAATCATGTATCTGATAAGAGACTAGTAACCAGAATATATGCAGATCACTTAAATCCCAGTAAGAAAGACACAACCCAATTAAAACATGGATATTTCTCCAAAGAAGATGTATAAATGATCAATAAGCACTTGAGAAGATCCCTGACATCATTAGTCATCAGGGAAATGCCAATCAAAACCAAGCTGCTATGTCATGTGTCTGGCTCAGTTGGTGAAGCATGCAACTCTTGGTCTCAGGTTTGTGAGTTCAAGCCCCACACTGGGTGTAGAGATCACTTTAAAAAAATAAAATCTATATTAAAAAAACAACAAGCTGTTTAGGGCCCCGGTGATGGTTCAGGGATATATTACTCAAGCTACTCCCTGAGACATGATCTCGATTAATGATGGCTATGGTGATGAAGAATCACATTGATTTGTTTTATTTCAAAATGTTTAAGAATATTTATTTATTTGAGAGAAAGAGGGAGAGAGAGAGAGAGAGTGAGCTTGCACAGAGAGGAGGGCTGAGGGAGAGAGAGAATCTTAAGCAGACTCCATGCTGAGTGTGGAGCTTGCCACAGGGCTTGATCTCACAACACAGAGATCACGATGCCGAGAGCACCACCTGAGCCAAAATCACGAATTGGATACTTAACTGACTGTGCCATCCAGGCAGTCCTGTTTTATTTCAAAGTTTTAAAACCCTCCTTGTTTGTCTTTCTTCCTTAGGGCTTTTTGGGTTTTTAATTGTTTCTCCTCTTTTTTGTTAAAGGGTTTCCCCGTTATCTACTTGTTTGTTGGTTCAGTGTATAAATATAGTGTAATTTTACAGCTTGAATTAAAAAGGAAGCTTGGATTTGCATTCCAACTCTTCCAGATTTAATTGTATGAAAAAGCACATCTGTGTAATGAAGTTTTAGTTTTCACAAAGAAAAATGTGGAAGCAGGAGCTTCCTTTCTCAGAAACCTGACTCCATAAAAGAGACTGATGGTAGGGCATGGCCAAACCACCACCAGTTCGTCCAGTCAAGCTTTCTAGAACTTGACTCCATGGTGACAGTATTCCTCGTCCTCACAATAGTGATGGTACTGGTAATGAAGTGAGAAGAGGAAGGCATGCTGTCACCCAGCATTTTCAGAGCTAGATCCTGAATTATTTACTTCCCTGTGTGTGCTTATTCTTTCTCTTTGGTTCCCTGCAGTCAACTGTCCACTTTTCCTCTGTACCCCCTTATTTTCAGTCTTTCATCTTAAAAAAAAATTAGCTCTCTGCTCTAACCACCCCAGAACTCCTCTCTCTGTCGCTTCACTGTATTAATTGTTCAGCAGCATTTGTGCCCCTGTGTCCCTGGGACTGATTTGACTCTATCTGCAGTTTGCACTGATGTGACCTAAATCTGCAGGTGAGACTAGTTAGCTCACACACCTACTGGATAGACCACAGTTCCAGTTCACAGACTAAATCTCTACCCCCCACATGTTACTTCCCATTGATCTCAAGTAGGAGTATAGATCTTTCTCTGCACTCTACCCTTCTTATGACCAAGAAAACTCACACCAACTTTAAGAGGGATGTTGCATTGAGTCTCATTTTCCCACATGAAGGACAGAACAAAACCCAGAACTGCGACCCTATCACTGCCTCCTGTGTAAAGAGAGATGGGAGAGCTTAAAGATGTTGTGGATCAGCACTGAGCAACCTACCACCATATGCTGCCCCCCAAGCTTTGCCATATGGCTCTGAGTCTAATTTCAAACTCGCTTTTCAGCACATTTAAAGGTGAAGGAGTCAGACAGGAATGAGGGACCCCTATGGACACCAACCATGAGCAGAAGAGAGATTTTAGAATGGCCGGTCCTCTAACATGTGTTCTTCAGCTGGACTGGGACAGAGGCAGAAGCAAACGTTTGCAGTTGGTTAAAACAAAGCAAATGCTGCTGAGAGGCCCCAGGGCAGCTGGGCCTGTGGGCTTCATTGTTGAACCCTGACCAAGGAGTCCCTCATCATCATACTAGAAGGAAATGCAGAGAGCAGTCACTTCAGTTCTCAGAGAATGAGAATCTTTTCCCTTTCAGTGGCATGATTTTTGAGCTTCACGTTGTGTTTTATTGCAGTGATTTTGTTTGGGGGATTATGTTATCAATAATTTTCCAATTTTTTCGGGGCACCTGGTGGCTCAGTGGATTAAAGCCTCTGCCTTCAGCTCAGGTCATGATCCCAGGGTCCTGAGATTGAGCCCCGCATCGGGCTCTCTGCTCAGCGGGGAGCCTGCTTCCTCCTCTCTCTCTGCTGCCTCTCTGCCTACTTGTGATCTCTGTCCAATAAATAAATAAAATCTTTTAAAAAATAAAATAAAATAATTTTCCAATTTTTACTTTTAACAGTGTGTTCTGTTACCAAATATATTTATTTTTCTTTCTCTCTCCTTTCCTTCGTCCCCCTCCCCCTCCCTCCTTTCTCTTCCTTCCTTCTTCCTTTTCCTCCTTCTTTCCATTAGTTCATTTTCTTTTCCACAGGGTGAAGTGCTATGCAGAATACATCCATATCCGAAGTCAGCTTCCTGTCCTGGGGGAGTTCCCGGTTTGGGAGGGATATGAACTATGATACAGTGCCTTTCTATGCAGAGAAGCATGCATGAGGCCCATGCCAGGTTTCTAAAGAAACTCAGAGCAAAATGAAGTCACTGTGTGAGTATGTGGGGCTAAAGGGATCCCAGAGAGGGAAAGTTCAGCATGTGGGGGTCAGCCTTGAGCTCAGCGGGAAGCACTGGAAGACAGCTTTTCTCCCTACACAGCTTACGTCACTCCCTCCTTTTCACAGTCAATTCTAGTAGCCCCGGTTATAGTGATATATGCCCTTTTCTTGAAGGGGACAGACTGCGGGAATCAAACCCCAGCATACAAAGTTAATAGGAGCTCCATCGGCCATTTACTTTGTATCTTCTTCGGTGATGGGAAACTGTAACTCAAAGATGAAAGATATTAAGAAATCAACCAAGAATGG
This sequence comes from Mustela nivalis, assembly GCF_964662115.1. NCBI lineage: Eukaryota > Metazoa > Chordata > Mammalia > Carnivora > Mustelidae > Mustela > Mustela nivalis. The sequence goes on from NC_139032.1 coordinate 77,087,396, forward strand.
GCTGTCTGTTATCAGAAAGGTGCAATGAATGTTACTCTTCCACAAGAAATGAGAAATTTCTATCAAGTATTAACATAAATCAAAATAATACATCTTAAAGTCGCCATCGTCTTAGCCTACATTACCGCATTTTTTCCTTATGAGAACCATTGTACAGGGAAGGAAACTAAGACTTATTGAATTTAAGTGACTTGGGTGAAGTCACACAGCTGGGAAGTGATGAAGTATTAGAAGAAAAGACTCCCGATAGAATGCACAGCCCATGCATTTCAGTTATTATTTCATGCCAAGTCATTGAGATTATTCCTTTATTGAGCCATTCAGGAGACAGTCAATGGCTATTTACTCTGAGCAGTTCCCTGTGCTGAGCTCTAAAGGAGCTGAAGATGAAAAAAGCATGGTCCCTTTGGCACAGATCAAAAGGGCAGAGTCAAAATAGAAACACAGTTATGTTTAGTATTCTAAACATATTTTTTTAGTTACTCCAAGCACAATCCCTTTCCACAATGTCACATCAGACCTTTTCTTTTCTTTTCTCTCTCATCCTGCTGCTCCCTGGAGCCTCAACCTTCTAAGACCAAGGCACTAAGAATGTTTTTTGTTTTTTTTTCCCTTTTCTACTTTTTTTTCCCTTTTCCTGTTTTGACTCAAAGCAGGAAAGGAGACAAGTACTTACAGAAGCATAAAAATATAAAATAATTGGGTGGAAAGAGTTTCATCTTCTTTCTGTAAGTATCCATCTTTTTGGTTTATTTTTATTTTAATATTTCCCACCTTTGGTGGTCATTTCACAAGGGTCTCTTTGTCCCATGCTTAGATCTAGATTTCCCTTCCTGCCGTTCAGGGACTCCAAGCTGAGCAGAGGAAAACTAACAACTCATATTGAAGTCTGTAGCTAACAGAATGTCTGGCTTTGGGAAGAGAAGGATCAAGGGTCTGTAGGGGCGGCGGAGATCATGCTAGGAGAAGGGTTTGGGGGTAATCCCGTCTGGCGTGGAAAGGAAGGCTCTTAGGCATAGTCCTCACAAAGGCCAGGAATAAAAGTGGGGCTCTGAGGAGTGTCCATGAGGCCAGTTAATCCCCCTAGGAATGTTGCTCTGCATTCTGTACCACACTTGGGATTCTGTATGGATTGAATTATATTTCTTGAACTGCAAGGAGGGCATTCACAAGGTACTTTTCAGTGCTCTATGTGTCTACCCAGTCTGCATATTTTCCCATCAGTTTTCTACCTGATCATCTCTAGGTACCTGGATTCCTCTAGTGTGGGAGACTGAAAGAGATGAAAGCTACTTGTGGATTCAACCAGGTAGTTGAAAAATAACATTTATTTACTTATGTCCTTATCCTTTTTCTCTCAAGGATATGTGCCCTGGGTTACGCAAACATGTGTTGTCCACAGTGCTGTGTTATAATGGGACCTACAAGTCTAGCACAGGACTGCATCAGACAGCAGCTTGAAATATGTTGTCATAGGCTGTCTTCCAGAAAAAGGGTAGATACCCGTTTCATTTTTTTTCCTTAAAAAAAAAAAAAAAGTATTTATTTATTTTCAAGGGGGTAGGGGCAGAGGGAGAGGGAGAGCCAGAATCTTAAGTGGAGACTCCCCACTGAGTGCGGAGGCCAACACAGGACTTCCTCTCAGGACCCTGAGATCATGAGCTGAGCCAAAATCACGAGTCAGTCGCTTAACCAACAGAGGTGCCCAGGTGCCCCATGCAGGCAACCCGTTTCAATGTTTCCTTCCTCTATTGCAAGGAAGTTGTTAAGATGTGGAGAAATTAGGCTGACTAGTATTAAGTGATGAGCTAACTATGCATAATCTACTCATTCTTTTATTTAATCCATTTTTATTGAACACTTACTATGTACCTGGTACTGATGGAGAGAAGCTACAGATATGAGTATTTACAATTTGTCCTCTCTCAGACCTTATTAGCATGCATATGAAATCAATGATTATTGTCATCCAAAGTTATTAGTATAATCATTGATGAGACTAACAATGCACTGAACTGGGTATTAGCACTGTGCTAGGCATGGGGTGTGGACACGGGCCAGGTTTGGCTGCTGTCATCAAGGAGCTGAAAGTGTAGCAGAGAGGCAGACAATTCATCCCTCCTGAGCATAACAGATGGTTGCTGGAGGAACCTGAGGAGAGCGTGACAATGCCTGCCTTGGGGAGGCTTGGGCAGGTATCAAGAAGATACAAAATCTTTACAGTGGTCTATGATGCCCTAAGTGACCTGGATGGCCATCTCTCCACACTGGCTTCCTTGTTGGTTCTAGAAATCTCCTGTGTTTAGAATTTTGCACCAGCTTGTCCCTCTCACTCAGGATTTCTTACCCTTGGCACTACTGATATTTTGATTAGGGGCCTATCCTGTGCATTATAGGATGGGTAGCAGCACCCCTGAACATGACTTACTGGATGCCAGTAGTAAGTCATCTCTGCTCCCAAGTCACAACCAAAAATGTCTCCAGGGGCATTAACTGCCAAAAGACCCTTAGGGCAAAACTACTGTCAGTTGAAAACCACTCTTCTAACTGGAGTATTCTCCGAGATATCTGCATAGTTAGCAAATCCTTCAAGAATTTCCTCAAAATGTTACTTTTTTATACTCAGACTACCCTACTTAAAACTTCTGTACCAAGGACTTCTCATGAGTTTAAGCCCCTTGTTGGGCAAGGAGCTAACTTAAAAACCAAAATCAAACAAAACTTTCAGTCCCACTTATCATTCTTCATCCTCCCCGACCGTCTTTTAAAAATTTTCACCCACATACATTAACATAATTTAATGTGCTATGTAATTTATTTTGTATATTTTAAAGATTTTATTTATTTATTTGACAGACAGAGATTACAAGTAGGCAGAGAGGCAGGCAGGGAGAGGAGGAAGCAGGCTCTCCATGGAGCAGAGAGCCTGATGTGGGGCTCGATCTCAGGATCCTGGGATCATGACCTGAGCTGAAGGCAGAGGCTTTAACCCACTGAGCCACCCAGGCACCCCTGTAATTTATAGTAGCTATTGGTTCTCTTCTTGTTAGAACTTGAGTTCCATGTGAGGAGATGTTGTTTTGTTCATGGCTGTGTCCTTTGTGCCTAGAATAGTGCCCGGTAGAGTTTAAGCATTCAGCACGTATTTGATGAACGAATATATGAATGATAGTCAACTATTGTGTGAAGAGGTGATGTTTATAGATACATCCTCTCTAAACTCTCAAGTAATGCTATTACTTAGGCCACAGTGTTATTTCCTTTATATAGTTAAGGAAACTCATGATGTTAAAGATAAGTCTCACCCCAAGAAATGATGATGCCAGGAAGTAAATCAGATAATTAAATACAATAGAGCCCTCTTACAGTACATGATGCTTTTCCAGAGTCTCAATGACCTGGGAAATTTGGTGAGTAGTGAGATAGAACAGAGAGGAGAGTCTCTCGGCTCTAATGAACCAATCTCTCTCTCAGGTTCATGAGTAAAAGAGACAAAGGGTTTTTCTACCCCCAGGACAAAGGGATGGTATTTAATCCTAACCCACTTGGTATCACTCTATGTACCTTTGTGTTGCTTAACCTGGGACATATGTATCCCCAGGGAAGGTAGAAAAGAAAAAAAAAAAGTCCAGAATAATCCCTGATTATAAGAGTCATAGTACTCAGTATGGAAAGGTGAGGAGGACTCTAAAATTCCAGCTCCGTGTTAGAAACAAATTCTGGGGGCACCTGGGTGGTTCAGTGGTTAAAGCCTCAGCCTTCAGCTCAGGTCATGATCCCAGAGTCCTGGGATAGAGCCCTGCATTGGGCTCCCTGCTTGTCAGGGAGCTTGCTTTCCACCCCTTGTCTCCCCTGCCTGCTTCTCTGCCTACTTGTGATCTTTGTCTGTCAAATAAATAAATAAATAATCTTTAAAAAGAATTAAAAAAGAAATATAAATTCAGATATGTTGTTCCTTGATTCCTTCACCAGCTGCTTACCTAGTATCAACTACTTGGGCACAACATATGTGAACATCCCATAAAGCCTCATGGAGTTTATATTCTACTGGAGAGACAGATTATACAGAGATGGGAAATTCAAAGTAATTTTTTTTAAATAATACAGGAAAGGTCATAAACTTACACAGTTTGCCTTGATAACTTGGGGAGTAACCCTCACCCACCCTTCGTACTCGAGGTATTTGGGAGAAAATATTGAGACTTATGGAATAGTACTGAATGTCAGGACCCAGCCCCGGAGACAGGAATTGGGTCACCTGCAGCCAGGAGAGTACACTTCATGCTTCTGCTTAAAAGCAGCACTTTTGGGGGTACGCTTGAGATCACAGGAATGCTGGTCCAGGGCATGTTAAAGGATACAGGACCGGTAATGGGTATCCAAAGATAAAAGGGAGTCTGTGAGTCCAAAAAGGAAATGTTGAGTGTTCCGTGTCCCTTTGTAGATGCAGTACACACATTAGCCCAGGATATGTTGTAAGGAGTCCTTAGAAAATGTATCTCTTTATTCTTTTAGCAATGTGTTTTCCTTTTTTAACTTGTGTTTTGTTGTTGTTTGTCCTGATGAACTCTTCTCCACTGAATGTAAGATACCAGATTGTAAGACATACCATTACTTCATTGGCTAAGAAGAAAGAATAAAACAAATTATGATTGTAACGTATTGTCAGTTAGAAGACACATTCTGAGTCGAGAGGTGTTAACATGTGAAAAAAATGTGAAACTTGGAACCATTGGATAGAATCAAATTTGGTTCTTAGATACGTCAAACTAATTGGGCTTTTCTTCTCCGAGCCAGGCTGTGTTGTGATTGTTCACTCTTATTATTTTATTTTAATTACCATAAATGAATATTACAGGATACTAAGGTTGTGGCCCAGATAATTCTCTGATCAAGGATGATTTGCATTTCCTTTCCATAACATAGAATTGGTGCTTTGGAGGGGTACCCACCAGTGACTATGTGTGCATGCATATGAATTCTGGGTGCAAGACAGGATGCTTGAAGCTTAGGAGCTAGAGTCCCCACTGGGTGTGGTCTTGCCACTAGTTCTGGACAATGGAGTGAAAGCAGAGATAATGCACCTCACTTCTGAGCAGAGGTATCTAGGCATCTGTGTGTCTTCCTATGCTCTTTTCATGTTCCACAGCAAACTTAGAGACTGCGTATTGAATATGGTATCATAATGAAATAAGAGAATCTTCGATTCATGAACCATTCTTGGAGTACCTCCAATCAGGAATATTCTCATTGAGCATGGCTTGAGCCAGAAATCAACTTTTATTGTTAGCCTAACCTGACCCAGGTCAGTTTTGGCCTTTCTTTATTTCTTATAAAGTAGGCAGTGCCTGCCAAATAATATCAAACACTTCTTCCAAAACTCTGATGAAGATGGAAATTCCTCAACTGGTGGAATGATTATGGGTGCTGAGTTGACCTTGCTCAGGAGTAGAAATGCAAGTTGTTCCCCATCCCACTGCTGGCCGAGTCCCTACCACTGCAGCCAGGATGTAATTATTACTGTATTGTGGTAGAAATTGTGGGCCCAGTAGTTTCTCTTTTGTAATTAGAGACACTGTCTGCCTACTGGCAGGGGCACACAGAACTGAGATCTCTTCGACTAAGGTCAGTAGATCATAGTGTGTTAATCCTATAGGGAAAAAAAAAATCATCTTTATAAGGCACTATCATTAATTCCCCAGTCATAGCTAGGAACGTTTTTCAGGAAGACTTCTATAAAATATGTGTATTAATGTCTCATGAAACACTGTCTGGGAAATTGTCATGAACTCTTTCTCTTACTCTTCATGTTGACCATCATGGGATTTTCTCTTTAGCAATAGGAAGAAAGGGGATCTGCTCTATCACACACGTATTACTCTATTCACTTAAGTGTTGTGTTCTAGTAACGGGGTCTCCTTATGAACATACATTTGTTTCTTAAAAGGTGGAGTGTGTGTGTGTGTGTGTGTGTGTGTGTGTGTGTGTGTGTAGTGGGTGGTAGAGGTATGAAGCATGAGGTCTAGGCAATACAGAGCATTAGAATATTATTAACATGAGGTAATTTTCTTTGCATTTTAGAAGGATTGCTTTGATTTCAAGATAAGGGATGGATTAGAAGAGTTAAGACACTGGAAGAAATGAGTCTGGTCCCTAAGAGACCCGTTAATAGTGTATTCCACTAATCTAGGCCAAGGGGTATATTCAGTGGTAATGCTAATAGAAATGAAGAGTGACATTTTAGAGTTATTTTATAGATCCAACCCTCTAGAAAATGGTAGAATGTTTTATTTTTAAATATAGGTTTTATTTTTCATGTGTGGTGAAACCAATGGATCAAGAGATGATTGCCATTGAAAATAAGGTTTGTTATAGTTCCCAAGATGGGGGCTGCACACCACCCCATGCAGAGCCACATGGGGAAGCACCAGCATCAGTCAGGAGGCAGAAGGAGCAAGCAGAAGGCATGAGCAGGAGGTTTTGTTGTAGTTTCTGTGGGAAAGGCAAGGAGATGTAGGGTAAGCAGGCTTAGAATTGGTTACTTTGAATAATTTCAGGAGGCTGTGGGGTCCAGAGACTTTCTCTAGGTTATCTAGTACCTGGTCCTTTGATGATTAGGGCAGAAGAATATTGCCTCCTAGAGTATGAGTTTTGAATTGGTTCATTGGCACATGAGAAGTAAATCACAGGGCAAATCACTTGCTGTTTCTAAGGATTGGCTCGCCCTGGGAGGGGCAGTGATACTAGTCAGCTAGGCTAGAGGCCAAAACAATAAAAATACAGGAAATTAGAAAATATAGTTAATACACAGTTGATGAGAAAAATGAGGAAATCAAAGCAATTTCCAACTGGAATGACAATGTGGAAGTGAAATGCTATTAACTTCCCAGAGAACTAAACTTTATTGAGGACCTACTATGACCTTTATATCATCACAATCCTCAAAGCAAAGCTTTGACAATGGGACGATTTTTAGCTTAATTTTACAGCTGTGTTGACGAGAACTGCAAGAGTTTGTGCTCAGTCCCCTAGGACATGCTCCCTCACAGCTTGATTTTAGGTATGTTGAGTCTGAGATTCCTGCAGAGTATCTTGGTAGAAGTATCTAGGACACAATGCCAGGAATATCCCCACTTTTACCTCTGTTCTTACTTAACAGAAACGTGCCTTCCACTTGCTACATCACAGCTACTGCTCTAAAACTTCACAAATACCAGCTTATTTAACCCCATATCAATACCTGGAGGTATTTATTATTATACCCATTTTATTCATATGTTTACTGATTACAATAGCTACCAATTTTTGGAAACACTGACAAAGCACACACTATGCTAACCACTTTATGTAAATTAAAGTTGATCAGGCAAAACAAATGTGATCATCTCCATTTCAAAGACCAGAAACCAAGGCTTAATGGCTTGCCTCATTTGACTACTATCACATGACTTGATTTTTACAACTTTCATAGATGTATCTGTTGTGATGAAAATCACTGTCCCATTTTGCAGACGAGAAAGTAAGCATCAGTAGTAGCCATGGGGCCACAAGTTACCCAAGCTCAATTTGAATTTCAGTGTATGTGATACTTCATTCCAATCTTTTCCCAATATCCCTGTGCTTTTCAAATGGTGGTTTACTAGAGCTGCACTTTCAATCAGTTTCAGAATCAGGAGTTTCTTCACAGGATTTCACAAGAGCGGCCATTACTATGGGCTGAATTATATTCTCCTCAAAATCCCTACTGAAGTCCTCTAGTACCTCAGAACATGACTGTGTTTTGGGACTGGACCTTTAAAAATGTTTGCATTTTAGAAGGTAAAATGAAGTCATGCAGGTAGGTCCTAATCCAAAATGGTTGTTGTCTATCTAAGAAGGGGGAATTAGGGCACAGATGCACAAGGGGGAGAGACCAAGTGAAGACAGCCACCTGCAAGCCAAGGGGAGAGCCTAATCAAGCCCACTAACACCCTGGTGTCAGCCTCCCAGCCTCCAGGATTTCATAAGCAAATGTCGTCCTTGAAGCCACCCAGCCTGCAGTAATTTGTCATGGTGGCCCTAAGAAACTAATGCACAGGGCGAGTTTCCACTACTAAAGCGAAACTGGAAAGCCACCATCCTGGATTGTTGCACAGGCCGTTGGACCGGTCTGACTGTTTTCCCAAGTTCACTAAAACCAGGAGGTCAGATGACTTCCCGGGATCAAAGCCAACTTCCTCTTGCTCTTACTTGGACCACTGATCTGCAGATGTTTTGTTCTTCTTCTTGTAACTTCCTCTCCTGTGACTGGGGACATAAATATTAGAGAAACAAAAGCCCAGAATGCTAAGGTTGCCACTCTCACTTCCTCTTGCCCCTGAACCAGCAGCAGCGCTGTTCTGAATATCTTAATCATCCTGGGGCACCCAGCGGGGCAGAGAGAAGGCGGCAGTGCCCCGGTGACCACCCCAGCAGGCGGATACAACGTGTCATGTTTCACAGAGCCACTTCTGGGCAAAGAAAATGCCAGAATGATGTCTCCTACCCGCCTGGCTGGGATGCTGATCCCGGCCATGGCCTTCCTCTCCTGCCTGAGAACCGAGAGCTGGGAGCCTTGTGTGCAGGTATGTGGCTCTGAGTCAGTTCTTCTCCTGGGAGATTTGCCTTGCTTCTGAAAAACTACTCTCTGCCTAGAACTTCCCACTGTGGCTCCCTCCTAGCTGGCTAGTTTCATTTGCAACAAGGAGTCAAATTACCTGAAGGATTTGAAAAGCTACAGGGACCGAAGAGTTCATGGTATATCGCACCAACATGCAGTCCGTGGATTCATGGCCCATTTAGGACTTTTAGGGCTAGTAGGGGCTTTACATCAGAGAGATCTACTTAAAATCACTGTTCTTTGACTTCTGGGCTGTGTGACCTTGAAGAAGTTATTAAACCTCTCTGAAGCCAGTTTTTACATCTATAGCAGACTTATAATAACACCTACTTTAGTAGAGAGTTGTAAGAGGTCTGCTTCTTGTCATTTCTTTCTGCTGGTGGATTATACTCTCAGCTTCAGGCACTTACTCTGCTCCTTTCAATCTTGGGAAGGTGTTTTGTTTTGTTTTGTTTTGCCTTTTGTCTCTTAATAGTGAGAACATTCTAAGTGGAGTTCAGACTTTTAGATCTAGCCTTTTCATCAAAGGATGAAAAGAAATGAAATTGGAAAACAAAAGTGGAGAGAGAAAAATAAAGAAAAAAGACGGAGAGAGAGAGAGACAAACGAGAGAGAACCATGTAAAATGACAGCTAATGTAATGGTTTCTTTCTTTGTGAAACACCAACTAACTTTTGCGTAATCTCATTCATTATGGATCTCTTTTGTTTTCCCCTGTGTGGACTTCACAAGTGCTTAGAAAGCCCATGGTAGGACCCCAAAACTGAGGGAATGTCCTGAGATTTAGTGTGTGGCCGGGTCAGAAACTCAGGAGAAGTATAACCAACCGAAGTCCTGAGAATGAGAGAATTGGTGAAATAAGACACTTTAATATATAACAAAGATGAATTCGTCATCTCAAAGTCCTCCCTTCCTCCAACTCTCTGCCCAGAGCTCTGCTCATTGTCTTCTCTGCGTCCATCCTGCTGTTAGGTTAATGGGAATAGATCCTCTAATCAGTCACCCCCAGATAAAATCACACCTTCCCTTCCCCTCTAACCCATATTCTCAGTCTCCAAAACCTGTCCAACCCTGCCCATTCACTCAGTGTCATCCTAGGGTAGGTCCTCAGTCTCCCTTGCCTTGATTCTTGGACAGTTACTGGTCTCCTGCTTCTTGCTCTCCTTTCCACTCTAATTCATTCTGTACATTTTTGTTTGTTCTTTATTTGTTGTTGTTTTGCCCAAGGTCCAGTTCTAACAAATTGCCCTCTTAACAGCTTGTTATAACTTCTGCGTGCTATTAGGACAGTTTGCTACCTAAGGGCCTTTGCACTGACTATGTCCTCTGGCCAGAATGCTTTCCTCCTAGATCAGTGCTGCCCAAAGGTAATACCATGTAGATCACATGATCTTATTTAAACAATAAATGTAACTAAATTTAGCCAAATTTTTACTTACCTAAATTTTAGCTGTTTATTTATTTATTTCTGGAAGTTAATAATTGTTACTGTATTTACTGACTATTCCAATGTCTTTTTTTCTCCCCTAGAGAAAGAGAAAGAGAGAGCATGCCTGTCTGTGAGTGAAGGGAGAGGGGCAGAGGGAAAGGGAGAGAATCCCAAGCAGACTGTGCTGAGTGTAGAACCTGGCAGGGGGCTTGTTTCACAACCCTGAGATGAAAACCCGAGCCAGATTAAGAGCCAGGCACTTAACTGAATGAGGCACCCAGGTGCCCCCATTCTAATGTCTTTATAAGTTTTGGGTTTTTTTTTAAATTTAAATTCAATTAGCCAACATATAGTACATCATTAGTTTCAGATGTAGTGTTCAATAAGTCATCAGTTAAACATAGCTTTAAATTTTCTGGTAATCACATTGAAAAACTAAAATTGGTAAATCTAATTTTAATATTTTTATTTAACCCAGTATATTCAAAATATTATTTGAAAATGTAATATATACTAAACTATTAATAAAATACTTCACATTCTTTCTTTGGTACTGAGTGTTTGCGATTTAGTATGTATTTTACAGTTTCCCTGTCTCTCAGATTGGACTAAATGTCTCATGCTCCATAGCCATGTGTGGCTAGAGGCCACCATTTTGGGCAGTCTTAGATTTCTTCATGACTTAATCTCTCACTTCACACTTGATCTTAGCCAAAAGGCCGAGAAGTGATAAATCCCTCACTTCATTTATATTTCTGCCTAAATGTCACCTCCTTTTGGAAGTAGTCCTTGATCAACTAATGTAGAACTTGCCAACCCCCATATTTCCTTCTAATCTCTAAATGCTTTATTTTTTATAGCATATTATTAGACATATTTTGTGTATTTGTTCATTTGTCCTTCCCTTTGAAATAGGATCTATAAGTGAACAACACCATTGCTGATTTTTATTTACCTCTATATCCCAGTGTTTTGTTCTGGTCTCAGCCTATCAGTAACCCATGTTGTGGCTGGACCAGCCCCCTTTGGTTCTTTATGATTGTAAGATACCCTTAAGAGATGACCATCAGGAAATTCTGAAAAACTGGAAGTTTATTACTCTGAGACCTGGAAGTTACACAGCACAAGCAGGGCCACCCAGCAATACTGAGGGTAAAGAGAAAAAGCTCTCAAGCATGTGAAGTTCTGTTGTTATTGGGGTTAAGGAGGGGGAACTAGGGTTTCCCTGGCTCCCTCTTTATTGGTGAATTTAAAACATAAGAGCAGGGTTGAGGAAGGGGTGGTAGAAAGAAAGGGCAGGAAGAAGGCCAAGTGAGGAGAGGCCGCCTGGCTCTTTATCTAGTCATGTGGCTGGCATTGTGTTTCTTAGAGATAGCCCTCGTTGAAGTGGATGCTTCCCTTGTCAAAGCTTAAATCAGGCAGTTGCAGTACAAGAAAAGCCACCTGTGAAGGCTTACACTACACCCAGCACCTAGCACATCGTAGATGCTCAACTTTCACATGTTGTATGATTAAAAGCATTGCCACAGGGCTCTGGCTTCCCCACGTACTTAGGTTTTACCACTCCTACTGCTCTGAGTTAGTTGCCATCTCTTCTTGCTTACACTGTTCTCTCCCTCTTCCTCTTGCCACGTATCCGAATCGTACTCATCCTTTAAGACTCACCTTGAAATCCTCTCTTTCTCAGAAGCCGTCTGTAATCCCTGGATCTGGAATTGATCTCTACCATATATGAGCTAGAGGAAATTGTTGTCCAGGCCTGGTTTATGGTCCTTTTCAGTAATGTGAGTCCTGTTCCTACCTCAACTCTTCCTCTGATTGTGAGATCACTGAAGTCTGGAGCCATATCACATGGGTCATGGGTCATGGCACTGTCCACAGCACTTAGAGAAAATGGCTACAATTTGAAGATTTAAGCAAACCTTCATTCAATCCGTTATTAATTCATTTATTCAATAAATAGTAAGCATTAACCATTTTCCAGGTACAATTCTGAGTGCCGGAGCCATAGCAGAGAGCAAGAAAACCAAAGCTTACACCCTAATGAGGGAAATGAACAACACACATGGAAAAATCACACAGATAATTTATGATCGATGGTGATGCACTGTGCGGAGGGAGACGGAAGGGAGTAAAGAAAGGAAGCCTGGGGGCACCTGGGTGGCTCAGTTGCTTACGCCTCTGCCTTCGGCTCAGGTCATGATCTCAGGGTCCTGGGATCGAGTCCCGCATCGGGTTCTCTGCTCAGTTGAGAGTCTGCTTCCCCCCCGCTCTCTAATTGTCTCTCTGTCTACTTGTGGTTTCTCTCTCTGTCAAATAAATAAATAAATCTTAAAGAAAAAACAAAAAACAAAAAACGGAAGGAAGCCTGTTACCATCTGCAATTACACAGTATGCAGTATGGTCTGGGAGGCTCCTATAAGGGACAGCATTTCAGGAGACATGCCAATGAAGCAAAGAGTTGCACATGTGACCTGTGATACTTTATGCATATTACTTCTTCTCTCTGAATTCTTCTTTAAAAGGCTTATTTGAAAAGACATACAAATGGCTATCAGACACATGAAAAAATGTTCATCATCACTAGCCATTAAGGAGATTCAAATTAAAACCACATTGAAATTCAAATTAAAACCACATTGAGAGATACCACCTTACACCAGTTAGAATGGCCAAAATTAGCAAGACAGGAAACAATGTGTTTTGGAGAAGATGTGGAGAAAGGGGAACCTTCTTACACTGTTGGTGGGAATGCAAGTTGGTGCAGCCACTTTGGAGAACAGTGTGGAGATTCCTCAAGAAATTAACAATATGACCTATGACCCTGCAATTGCACTACTGGGTATTTACCCCAAAGATACAGATGTAGTGAAAAGAAGGGCAATCTGTACCCTAATGTTTATAGCAGCAATGGCCACGGTCCCCAAACTGTGTAAAGAACCAAGATGCCCTTCAACGGACGAATGGATAAGGAAGATGTGGTCCATATACACTATGGAGTATTATGCCTCCATCAGAAAGGACGAATACCCAACTTTTGTAGCAACATGGACGGGACTGGAAGAGATTATGCTGAGTGAAATAAGTCAAGCAGAGAGAGTCAATTATCATATGGTTTCACTTATTTGTGGAGCATAACAAATAGTATGGAGGACATGGGGAGATGGAGAGGAGAAGAGAGTTGAAGGAAATTGGAAGGGGAGGTGAACCATGAGAGACTATGGACTCTGAAAAACAATCTGAGGGGTCTGAAGTGGCGGGGGGTGGGAGGTAGGGGGAGCCAGGTGGTGGGTATTAAGGAGGGCACGGATTGCATGGAGCTCTGTGTGGTGCAAAAACAATGAATACTGTTACGCTGAAAAGATAGATAAAAAAAAGAGGTTTGTTTGACTATTAAAGTATATAACATATAAGAAATAAACATGCCCACATGTGGCAGGGGGTTAATAATAACAGCTAATAATAAATGTTAACATTTATTGATCATTTTCACTTTAATAGGCATCGAGATAATCTCTTTAAATACCTTATTTCATTTAATCCTTTTAACAGATTCTATTTTTTTTTAATTTTTTAAAGATTTTATTTATTTATTTGACAGAGATCACAAGTAGGCAGAGAAGCAGGCAGAGAGAGGGAGAAGCAGGTTCCCCGCTGAGCAGAGAGCCCAATGTGAGGCTCGATTCTAGGACCTGGGATCATGACCTGAGCTGAAGGCAGAGGCTTTAACCCACTGAGTCACCCAGGTGCTCCTTGGGTTTAAACACAAAACCAAAGTTAAATAGTTTAAGGAAGAAATTTTGTTAAAGACATCAGAGAATTCATAAATTAAATGTGAGGTTAGAGTAAGCGCTTACAAAGAATTTGGGAAAGTATAATGGAAATGAACACATGAACCAAAGGAGCATAAACCATTCGACTGTTTACTAGATTTCACCATTGGAATCCACACATCCTAAGGATTTTTCCCCATTTCTGTATCACCTTCTCAAAGATCAATGAGTCAAGGGAGAGAATGTCAATGGCAAAAATTGAGCTATGATTGAGATGTGGACACCTTAACTGGTAGTCTTCCCAGGGCTGTATACAACTGTGGGGTTCTTAGGGAAAAACACTTTGCCCCAAATCACATGGAAGAACTGGGTGAAATGCAGGACTTTTGACTCCAAAGCCTCAGCTCTTTACTACTTCATTCCATTGACTCCCTCTAAATGCTGCCATCATGATAGTAGAGGTTAGAAAACCAGGGACATAGTAGGTGCTCCCTGTTCCAAATCTGGTGTAAGAGATTATAGAAGTATAAAGTGAGTGAACGGATGAATGAATGGATGGTTGGATGGATGGATATATGGATGGACAACTGGATGATGGATGGATGATTGGATGACAGATGGGTGGATGGACAGGTGAATGGCTGGATGACAGATGGTTGGATGATCAGAGGATGGATGGATGGATGGCCCCTGTGCTTATACTGGAGGTCTCCAAGGTTCTGGCCTAGGAGAGGAGAGTGGAAAAGGCAGTTAAGTTGCATGAATTCAGACACTGTATTTAATATGTGATCATTGCAGGTGGTTCCTAACATTACTTACAAATGCACGGAGCTGAATCTCAACAAAATTCCCAACAACATTCCTACATCAACCAAGAAACTGGACCTGAGCTTTAATCCCCTGAGGCATTTAGGCAACCATAGCTTCTCCAACTTCCCCGAACTACAGGTGTTGGATTTATCCAGGTAATGAATGAGATTTTACACATTGCCCAAGGTAAAATGCTCACTGTTCTATCACTTCATTCTTATGTCAGGAGTCTCATCTTTATTCACTTATTCATTCAACAGATATCTTACTTGCTGTATAACTTCAGGTGAGCCACCTTCCTTCTCCTGATCTCATTGCCTTATCTGTGAAATAAGCAGCTGGATGAAAAAGTTTTTAAGGACAGTTCTACTTTTTGATATAGTTTAAGTCAAGGGAGAAAGTTGACTCAAACTCTTTCACTAGCAGATGATTACTAACTACTTTCTATATATTATACAGTCTGCTAGGAAACAAGAGTATGTTGATATATACACTTCAGCTATTAAGCTATTAAGGTGGGCATACACACCTGAAAGAAGTAACCTGTTACAATCCTGAGCATGGTGCTAATCACATAGTGGGCATGCAATAAATGTTACTTAATTCTGATTCTGGATTTTGAACCTGAGATAGGATGGCAATATAGACCAGTTAAGTGATAAGCTGTGCACAAACTAGAGGCAACATATTGTGTTGTTCAGAAAAGGGGGCTTCTCTGCAGTGGGTAGTGAAGACAGATGTCGTGAACTGAGTGGGATTCAAATATGTCTAGAATATTAAAAGTGGGATAGAGGATAGGGAAAGAAGATATAAGTAATCCAAGGAGGATGATGACAAGATCAAAGGAAAATATCTATTGTGAGAAAGAGCAGTGACTAAGATTTTCTTTTCTGATGCTGGGAAATTTATCATTTATTAGGGCAGGTGAAAGTATTATCATTATTTTGGGGGGTAATTGAATCCTAAAACTACTATCATCATTAGGCCCATATTTTAATAAACTATACTAGATAATGAATCATATTCTCTGTAAGAGTTTGTGGAAAATGCAGAAGCATTTTATATATGACTTTTTATTATAGAAACATGTATTAAATTCTAAGATCATAGCATGAAAATCCTCTTTATAGTGGGTATTTCTGTAGAAAGAAGAGTGGGCATTTGATGTCTTGTACTCTAACTTGGAAACTGACAGAGTATGTAACAAAGGAGGAATAGAGCATTTTAAAGCCAGTGGGATAAGGCATAGAGCTCTATGGGGGTCAGAAGACCCAAGCTGGGCCCTCCTCTACCATTTACATCTGTGTGGACTGAGGCATGTGACTTCATCTCTCTGAGTGTCAGTTCTCATATCTGTGAAGCAGAAAGGGTGAAACTTACCCCACTGGGATAAATGTGATAATGAATATTAGCATGTATATGTATTAAGAACCTTACAGAGTTTATAAGAATAAAAATATTATTATAGCACTTCATTAGTTTCTAAATTTCAGTTTTCTGAGTAAGAACTTTGTCAAGGACTATAGTTAAGATACACAAATCATTCCTCACCCTTTTTAAAACAAGAAGTAGTTTCTCATCAAACAATATCCCTTATAATTCATCTTTGATCCACACCGACACAAGGAACTTCCCTCAGAGGCCTTAACGATGTGCCTGGAGAGAGGACAGGTCCCTTTCTGGTTAACCAGGAGGATATCCTGGCTTCCGACAGGAACAAACATAGTACCAAAGATATCCCTTCCTTTTTGTATTCCTTCACAATGTTCACATATAGTAACTCAGCTAGTCCCCTAGACAGCCTTTCATTCCTATGGAAACCTATTGACATATTTGTTTTCTTTTGTAGATGAAGAAACTGAGGCTCAGAGAGTTTTAGTAATTTATCTACATTCATGCTCTACATTTTTTGAAGTTTGTTGGCAGCAGAGATCCATATTTGCATCTCCTCCTTCCAAAGTTAAATGTTCTCTTCATCTTCATGCTCTACTCCTCCAAAGTGATGAGCTCCCTTTGATGAGACAGAGACACAGCAAGACTCCTCCAGTCTTGCCTAATACCTAAGATTACAGGTTATACAACTCTAGACTGGAAAGCAACGTGAGAAATAATCGAGTTTAGCTCCCTCATTTAGAAAGGGGATAACTGAGATCCACAGAGGTATGAGAAGATCGCAGAGACACCAGAACTGAGATGTCTTGCCCCCTTTTCCAATGTTCTACCTGTGACACCCACCACCCTCTATCAAGCTGCCAGTCAATAAAAGCTTGGGTCAAAATGCTTTTTATTACCCCTGACCCTCATGGAGGGGATATGACAAGTAGAGAAATTGTAAATGTAAATTAAGTTAGACTAGGAAATAACTCATTTGCAAATGCTAACTGGCATGTATCTATAGTGCTAGCAAGAGGCTTGCCATTTGTTGGCTGGGTAAAAGCCTTGTCTCTACGACGCTTCCATGAATATTGTATAGAGCATAGCTGCCATTTCTCTTGGGGCAAAATTCACAATGCTTTTCCAATCGGTAAGCCTCTGCTTTGTATCCTTCTTTCTCCACAACCTCATCTCACACACCTTCCACCCTACTCTGTACACCAGACACAGAAGTTTCTCATGGTTCCTCCATGCATCATGGCTGTCACCTACCTCAGGGCTTTTGTATCTGCTCTTCATCTCACTTTCTTTTCTTGGTAATTCCTACTCATCCTCCAGATTTTAACTGATGTGCTCTCAGAGAGGTCTGCTTTGATCTCCCTTGTCTAGGTCCATTTCTTTAACCTAAGGTTTCGGAGTACACATTCCTTTTCTTCCACTGAACTCACTTCTACCGACTGTTGCTAACATTTACCTATAACTACAACTACAAATATATAGCTAACATATATGGAGAGCTTTGCATAAACCTTGAGGGTATTTGTGACCTTGTGTGTAATTTTTTTACATCCTTGAAATAGACATTTATCAGTCATTTTTCATGCCTAAGATCTAATGGCTATCTTCATCATCTGTACCAATCTGAGGGATAATCACAATTACATGTGGCAGGAAATGGCTGAAGTTAACCCAAGGCAGTTACATACTCTACGAGCCATACAGTCTTCATGTGCCCCAATTATTGATCTTTAACTGATTTCCTTCTGAGGGATGTCCTGTCTCTTCTTAGCATGCGTGCCTTGTATGACAAAAAGAGTTTGTCATTGTGTCCAGTACGGTAATACTGAATCCGTGAGGCTTCTTATTTGCTCATGTCATCATCTGTCCTGCTTCATGTCTCTGTCAATGAATATTATTCATATGTCATGTCACATCTCTGTGAAGAGCTAGAAGATTGGTATGGTTATTCCTTTTTGACTTTTAATTCAGCAGAAATATTATATAATCTGTATCTCTTTTCCCTATAGGTGTGAAATTGAGACCATCGAAAATGACACGTATCAGGGCCTAAACCACCTCTCCATCTTGATATTGACAGGAAACCCTATCCAGAAGTTTTCCACAGAAGTCTTTTCTGGACTCTCAAGTTTACAGACTCTGGTGGCCGTGGAGACAAACCTACAGTCTCTAGAGGACCTTCCCATTGAATATCTCAAAAACTTGAAGGTGCTTAACGTGGCTCACAATCTTATCCGCTCCTTCAAGTTACCTGAATATTTTTCTAACATGACCAACCTGGAGTACTTGGATCTTTCCAATAACAAGATCAAAGTTATTTATCATAGTGACTTGCAGGTTCTACATCAAATGCCTCTACTCAACCTTTCTTTAGACTTGTCCCTGAACCCTTTATCCTTTATCCAACCAGGTGCCTTTAAAGAAATTAAACTGCATGAACTGACTTTGAGAAGTAATTTTGATAGTACAGATGTAATGAAAACTTGTATTCAAGGTCTGGCTGGTTTAAAGATCCATCACTTGGTTCTGGGAGAATTTAAAAATGAAAGGAACTTGGAAAGCTTTGACGAATATCTCCTGGAGGGACTGTGCAATGTGACCATTGAAAAATTCCGGATAGCATTTTTTGATGAGTTCTCAGAGGATATCACTGACTTATTTAATTGTTTGGCAAATGTTTCTACAATTTCCCTGGTGCATCTGTTTTTAAAGAGACCACGATACCTTCCTAAAAATCTCAGATGGCAACGGCTGGAAATGGTTAACTGTGAATTTGAAGAATTTCCCAAATGGGAGCTGGACTCTCTCAAGGAGTTTGTTTTCACTGCCAACAAAGGCGTGAGCACTTTTACTGAGATGAAGCTGGAAAGTCTTGAGTTTCTAGATCTCAGTAGAAATGACCTGAGTTTCAAGGGTTGCTGTTCTTACACTGACTTGGGGACAACCAGACTGAAGCATTTAGATCTGAGCTTCAATGATATTATTACCATGAGTTCTAACTTCTTGGGCTTAGAACAGCTAGAATATCTAGATTTCCAGCATTCCACCTTGAAACAGGGCAGTGACTTTTCAGTATTCCTATCCCTCAGAAACCTCCGTTACCTTGATATTTCTTATACTCACACCCAAGTTGTCTTCAAAGGCATTTTTGATGGCTTGGTCAGCCTCCAAGTCTTGAAAATGGCTGGCAATTCTTTTCAGGACAACTTTCTTCCAAATATTTTCAAAGACCTGACGAACTTGACCATTCTAGACCTCTCTAAGTGTCAGCTGGAAGGGGTGTCCCAGACAGCATTTGGCTCGCTTCCTAAACTTCAGTTGATAAATATGAGTCACAACAACCTCTTGTCATTGGATACACTCCCTTATGAGCCTCTCCCCTCTCTCCAAATTCTGGATTGCAGTTTTAATCGAATAGTGGCCTCCACAGAGCAAGTACGACAGCATTTCCCAAGTAATCTAGTTTCCTTAAATCTTACTCGGAATGACTTTGCTTGTGTTTGTGAACACCAGAATTTCCTACAGTGGGTCAAGGACCACAGGCAGCTCTTGGTGAAAGTGGAAGAAATGGTGTGTACCAAACCTTTAGACATGCAGGACACGCCCCTGCTGAGTTTTAGGAATGCCACCTGTCAGAGGAGCAAGACTATCATAACTGTGTCGGTGTTCACTCTACTCATGGTTTCCTTGGTAGCAGTTTTGGTGTATAAGTTCTATTTCCACCTGATGCTTCTTGCTGGTTGCAAAAAGTACAGCAGAGGCGAAAGCACCTACGATGCCTTCGTTATCTACTCAAGCCAGGATGAAGACTGGGTGAGGAATGAACTGGTAAAGAACTTGGAGGAGGGGGTGCCTCCCTTTCAGCTCTGCCTTCACTACAGAGACTTTATCCCTGGTGTGGCCATCGCCGCCAATATCATCCAGGAAGGGTTCCACAAAAGCCGGAAGGTTATCGTTGTGGTGTCCCAACACTTCATCCAGAGCCGATGGTGCATCTTTGAGTATGAGATTGCCCAGACCTGGCAGTTTCTTAGCAGTCGTGCCGGCATCATCTTCATTGTCCTGCAGAAGGTGGAGAAGTCCCTGCTGCGGCAGCAGGTGGAGCTGTATCGCCTCCTCAGCAGGAACACTTACCTGGAGTGGGAGGACAGTGTGCTGGGCCGGCATATCTTCTGGAGACGACTCCGAAAAGCCTTGCTGGATGGTAAACCATGGAGTCCAGAAGAAACGGCGGAGGCAGAAAACAACTAGCATGAAATGGTAACCTCTGCCTGGGGAGGAAAATCTCCCATGGGGCTCTGTGTCCAGCTGGACCCAGGACTTGTTCAGTTAACGAGTACTAAATGCTGCGATGTCCCTGGCATTATGCTAGGGGCTGATGATTCAGTGGTGCATGAAGTTTACAGGACTGCTGACCTCATGGAGTTTAGTGCAGAGGGAATAATAGTGTGCTAAATCACATACCTCTACCTGCATGCTTCCACCAGATCAGCTCAGGAGTCCATGGCATGGAAAGTCAACTCAATTCTTATCCCATCCAACTCAATTAGATCTAAGAGATGGGGCCCCAGAGAGATCAGGAAAAGATGCAATTCTTCACCTGGATTTTTGGAATGGAAACTACCTCATGTTTTACATGCTAGCTCTCTTAAAGATGTTTGGGCAGTTTTAACTGAACAAGGTCTTTGCTCACCTTTCCCTCTTCTACTGACTGCAACTTAAATTCCACTCAACTCAGAAGCCTCCTTATTCAGACCACTTCGCCTCCACTTGAAGTGGGTTTCTTTACAAAGGTCAAAGTCTAGTTACTGATTCCCAAGGAAACCTGATTAACACATATCCACAAACATCCTGGCCGTTCTTTAGTATGTTCTATTTATCAACGAATCGTGCCTGGTGCATTTTTGTTTTTACAAAATCCAGTTCTCATTTTTCATGTTTCCTCTATAAACTCTTATCATAAATAAGACTGTTAGAGACATGCTGGAAATTTCCATATTTAAGCACTATCATTCAAGCAAATATGTAAAATACACTCCATCACTTTGTCACTTGATGTCACTCTAAAAGTTATTTCCTACTAGGTTATGACTGTCATGAAGGAAACATTAAAATAATTTGGTGGAAAGTGGCACTTATTTTAATAGAGAGGGACAAATCCAAATTCCCAGTTCTGTAATAAGCAATTCGGGGCTAAGGGTATGCCAAGAAATAGGTTGTCCTGGAGGGCAGTTCTTAATGGTCCCAGAAACACAGGGCTGATACAGCTGGGATGACCACGCAACACGAACCACAGCAGTTGCTTCTGCAGGAAATGGGTATTTGCTGATGGAACATTGACTTGTCCAGGGGATTATGAAATAGTTCAAGGTGGGAAGTGCACACTGCTGCTTCCTGTTGAGTACTACTCCCCATGACCACATTCAGGAAAGAGTAGATATTATCACTGAGAAAATAGTCTCACTGAGGTTAATGTGGTCATGTTAAGGGGAATTCTTAGAAGAACACACACCCTTCTTCTTCTGCAAGAACAATAAAGTAATCTGGAAAATATGGTTGTCAAAACTGAAAACATAAAACAGAACCCAGGAGTGTGTTTGTGGCTGTTTCAGAGTATATTTTGGTTGGAGCATCACTGGAGTTGTTGAACATGCCTGGGTGTGCTTATAGGTCTTACATGGCAGTGAAAGTAGATCTGTGTCTTTGTGTGCATGCCACTATGTGTTGCTGTCTGTGTCTGTGTGTATGCAAGAGTGTGTGTGTCTGTGTGATCATGTCTGCATGGAACAGTGTGATTCTATTGCAAGGGGAATATGTGCATTTGATGTGAATGTCCACAGCTGTTTGAGATAGTTTCTCTACTCCTGTGTTTGTATGTGATTGCTTATATACAACACCTGTGTTAGATTTGCGCATGCCCGAAGCCGTGTGTTTTTGTGTGTACCCAAGCTATCATGAGTGTGCTTCTGTTCATATTTGAGTGCGGGTTCTGCAGATGTGTGTTAGTTAAAGCAAATATCCAAGACCCCAAGGAGGAAAATCAAAATGAAGCTGGAATGTTTCTTGTATACAAGGTTGATGCTGGCCTCCTTCCTATCAGTCCCCTGTCCCAGATGGGGATTCTGAAAATTGCAGGTGAAGCCGATAAGGAGGGAAAGAAACAATAGGATGGAAACAGAAGGGGAGGAAAGAGGAAAGTCAGACCAGGAGCAGGTTCTCTGAAGCCATTTAAGTTCTCTGGATTAAAAGGAGACCAGAAGTGGAGTAGAGAGAAATTAATACTAATTAGAATGCCTTCAATTTGTGTAATACCTTACAATTTAGAGCATAGTCACACAATTATGACCATATCTGAATTTCTTATTATCTGGGGGAGGTAGCAAGTTAAGAATTAATTTCCCTATTTTACAGTCATGAAAACTGAAGCTGAAGGAAGTAAGTTTATTATCAATAGGCTGCAGTGTAAGTGAACGGCCGGGCCTGAACTTGGGCCCACAGCCTCCTTGGGGCAGCTCACTTTCCACCGCACCCCAGTGCTTCACGCTTTAAGTCAGTAAAACAGGAAGTGAAACCGCTGTAGTTCTCTAAGAGTCAACACTGGTCAAGAGTTTTTCACTGAAACCGCGAATCATTAGGCAAATACATATGCATATATATATGTAATATATATACTGAGTGATTTATTCATAACACTTTCCTTTTCATAAAAGGATGTGAGGGAGATTCAAACCAAGTATTCCTGGACAATAAGGGGACTTGACAAGAGGTAGAAGAGCTGGACAAAGGGCGACATAGAGGAAAGGAAGACACTAGGAGTAAACTTTAATACCGCGCTTCCCCATTCAGACTCCAGAGAGCTCCCCCAACCCACTAGTGTTTTGGATAGTCGGAGAGTGTGGCTTCTAGAGAAAGCCACAACTCAGACTTAACCATTTACCATGTCTGTTCGGGGCTTCACGTTTATGAGCGCCTCGCTAACTCCAGTATAAAATGGGGGTGGGCTATTACTCTCTGAACGGCTGTCAGTATTAAGCATGATTGCGTGTATAAGGGATACTATTTTTACAGAGGACTAATCCTCTGGGATTTCATAAACGGTGAACTGAGCAAAATGTTGAGTGGCCTTCTCAAAACAAAAAACCAACATTTTAGCAATTGCTGTTTTCCCAACCTGTGGGACCACACGAAGGCTGTAATTAGTCCGTTTCTTTCTGACTCAGCTCCCACCCACAGGACTGTCAGAACCCCAGCCGCCTTTTGGACTTTGTTACCTCTCTAGAAATCACCAGCAGGTTCCTGGAGGGTCTTACACAAACACAGTCCTCCACAAGGATGATCTCCCTCTGTGAGGGGAAGGAGCATGTCCATTCATCCTTTGCTGCCCCAGCCCTGAGCTTGATGGTCTGCACAGAACAGACATCTGTTTACTTAAAGAATTCATGAGTGAGTCAAGACCCACCTCTACAGGGAGGCTGTCCTCTGTGTCTCAAGGCCTTTAGGATCCAGACCACAGCTCTTTGCTGCACTTGCATTGTCTGGGGCTCTAGACTTCTACAGCTATTTCTTGTCTCTGCTGTCTCCATGAATGTTCTCAACCTCTTCCTCCACTCAGTTCCTTAACTCCCAAGTATTCCAAAAGTTACTTTGCAGAAGAAGGGAAGAGGACTTCTAATAGTTATCCTTAGTCGCTATTTTTAGGTCCTACTCTACTGTTTTATGTATGATATCTGATTTAAATTCACATACCACATTATTATTACCCATTAGGAAACAAAGACTCTGAGGCTATAAGTAACCTATCCAAAGTCACACAGCTGGTAAATGCACAGCTTGAATTTAAACCTAGTCTCTCTTCTATCAGCAGCCAATGCAGCTAGGTGGTTTCCCTGCCTTCCCTCCATTTAGTATAGAGATTTTAGTATACTGTTCTTTATTTTTATTTTCTCTTCGTATGGCCAGAGCTCAATGCCAGAACCCAGATATGAAGCTGAAACCAAAATATGGGTGTTGGTTTGAAGGCTGAACTTTATAAGAGATATCAAGCGGTCCATGAACAACCATTTTCTCACAATGGAGGACTAAGCCCTTCCCACTTCAACTCTCTTTTCCAACAGAGTGCACTCTTTTCCAAGATGTTCCCAGGATTTTCATGCAAACAGGTCCATCCAAATGTCCTTCCAGGTGGACCAACTGATTCTTATTTATACCACCGTAGTACTTTCGACTGATATTAACCAAAGGGAATTTTTACTGTTGTTACTTTTTTAAATTATGTTTTTAAATTTTTATTTATTTATTTGACAGAGAGAGATCACAGGTGGGTAGAGAGGCAGGCAGGGAAGCAGGCTCCCTGCTGAACAGAGAGCCCGATGCAGGGCTTGATCCCAGGACCCTGAGATCATGACTTGAGCCAAAGGCAGAGGCTTAACCCACTGAGTCACCCAGGAGCCCCTGTTGTTTCTTATTGACATTAATATCACAGCCATATGAGGGGCTGGAAAAAAGTTAATCAAAGACACCTATGAATAAAGATTTTTAACAACGGACAAATCAGGAGCACAAGATGATGGTCTTCCTGTAAACAGCATGCTCAAGTAGCTGTATCACTTTTCAGTCAGTCTGACCTCTTGGTGGGAATCACTGACTGGTGACTTAACAGAGATTATGGGGGAAGTTCCAAAAGCTAAGGAATTTCCAGATGGTTGGAATAAGATCACACACTCTGTGTTGTGTTATGGAGATCACCAGTATTTTCAGTTCAAAGTGAAACCTGTGGAAGAAGTAGTTGATCAAAAGGAACTAAATCGGGGCGTGTGGGTGGCTCAGTGGGTTAAAGCCTCTGCCTTCGGCTCAGGTCATAAATCTCAGGGTCCTGGGATCGAGTCCCACATGGGGCTTTCTGCTCAGCGGGGAGCCTGCTCCCCACCCCCAGCCACACTCTACCTGCCTCTCTGCCTACTTGTGATCTCTCTCTGTCAAATAAATAAATAAATCTTAAAAAAAAAAAAAAAGGACCTAAATACACGGAGCACTATGTGTGCTCATCCAGTTGCTGCGAATTTCCCTGTGAGTGAGGTACAACTTTCCTCAGTTTAGCAATGAGGACATGGATGAGTCACACGTCCAAGGTCACACAGTTTATATGCATTAATAATAAATAACATTTGTTCTACTCCCCAGTACATCCTGGGGGCTGTTCTAATCTGAGTAGTAATTCATTTAATTGTTAAAATGATCCTGTTGGACAAGTACTTGGTGCTAAAGCTATGAAGATTTGCCATTTCTCAGATAAAGAAACCGAGGGGCAAATGTGAAATGTCCAGCCGGAAGACGAAGGAACAGGGTACGAACCCAAGCTGGCCTGATTTTCCAGGGCTACATTCCTCCCGCCATGAGACAAACGCCCTGGTGTTCTGGCTACTCTACCGGGGGTAGCCAGAGGAGTGACTGGAGAATAATGTAGACAAGGTCAGTAACTCCCATGCCATCTAGAAATTGAAAGTTTAAAAGGCAGTGTCTGCTCTTCGCCTTGATCTCTACGGAAATAGAGATGTTACCTCTCTGTGACAGTGCTAAGTGACAATTCTGAGTGTAAATGTGCTTTTTGGCACAAATTGTCCTGTCCTAATAGTCTTGATTATAATTATAAAATAATGGGTTTCTGAAAGGCTGCGAGCAGTTCTGGGAATGGCAGTAAGGGCTTAAAAACGACATGTTGTTTATGCGAGAAGTGTTCTGTTGAAAATTAAACCCACGTTTAGGAGAAAGGATTGTGTTGTATGCTCTTAAGAAACGCTCTTGCTGTGTAATTAAGTCAAAACCAGTCAGTTGCCAATTTGAGTTCTTGTCTCACACGAATGATGCCCCATTTCCTATGAGCCAAGTGGCAGGACTGACCTAAAAATGACCCAGCCTGGTTCTTATCCCCTGCCTGTCCCCACACCCCCACCCTAGAACCTTGGCAGTCCATCTTCCCATGGTCCATCTGTGAAGTGTGGTTCCAAGGTCCATCTTCCTTCCGGGGACCCTGTCTTATCTTTCCCTTAAGATTCTTGGAGGTCTTCCCACCTCCACAATAAAGAATGAACACTTATTGTTGAAGGGATTTCCTAGGAGGCCCTATATGGAAATAAGGAGTTAAAAAAAAAAATGTGATAAAGTTTTAGAGCTCTGAACTTCTCGCAAAATCCCCAGAGAAGCTGTCTCTGACTTCACTTCTTCTAAGGGTAACAGAAGTCTCTCTCTGAAGGTCAGAAAGTCTTCTCTGTTCCAGGATTCTGAAGTTAGATTAAGCTAGTAAATCTACCATGTTTTCTTGGGTCTCTAGGTCACTGTGTCTTTCTCATTTGTTCTGTGTTCTTCTAGCATCTTCTCCCACCCTTTATTTGTACTAAGGACTTTAGGT
Source organism: Mustela nivalis (assembly GCF_964662115.1). Classification (NCBI taxonomy): domain Eukaryota; kingdom Metazoa; phylum Chordata; class Mammalia; order Carnivora; family Mustelidae; genus Mustela; species Mustela nivalis. The sequence continues at coordinate 77,113,843 of NC_139032.1, forward strand.
AGCTTACAATGGAGACAGTTTTAATGGAATTATTAAAAATGGAACCAGTGTATCAAGATGATAAAGTTTACCACCTCTGGGTTTTTAAAAAATGCTTGGCTTAAGAATCATTTGAGGACTTTAATTATCTATTTCCATCCATTTTCTAGATACGTTTATGATCCTTAGGAATTCTGATTTAGTATCAGAGATGGGGCCTAAGGAATCTGTATTTTGAAATGCTGCCCAAGTGATTTTAATGCACAGACAGATCTGAGAATGACAGTTATAATAGAAAATGGAGGACAATACACCACATTTAATATGGTTACTGGTTTTGTCCTTGAGAATATTGCTACAATTCATAACAGCCAAGGCAAGGTCCACAGGATGGAATATGTGATCCTTCTTACAAAGGGAAGTGAGGCACCCCCTCTTGGTCAGATCATTTTTCTCTTTCACTCTGTGTGGTTATTCCCCCATTATTCTCCTAGGTCAGACCCACTGTGATGCTAGAGCTGGCCTCTTTGATTCTGAGCTTACAATATCCATATAGACATTGTGACCTAGGTTCTTATTTGCTTCTCCTAGTGTGGTGCCAATTTCTCTTCTTCATCTCGCATAAACTTACACCAGAAAAATGTCATGGTCTGCTCTGAACTTGCTGAGGCATCTGCTGCCAATTTTAGTTTTCTAATTTTTCATTCCAAAATAAATAAAAATAAAACCTGTCAGTTCTACTTTTGCAAACTGACTACTCAACTTGCCATTGACTATCAAGATTCCAAAAATGGTTTTCTCTGGGAAACGCCAGGATCTCCTGTGCAAAGACTGCCTGAACCACTGTGAGTCTTCCCAGGAACCTCTTTTTCAGTATTGTTGGGGGACAGGTGAAGGTTGATAGTTAGAAGCTTTGGCCATAAGTTCGAGGTCCTGAATCCTCAGAAGGAGTGTACTGTTCCTCAGTGGGGAAACAGCTACTGTAGAAACTTTCTACATTCAAAGAGCACTTTTGACATTCATGGCAGTGGTGCCTGGGTGGCTCAGTGGGTTAAAGCCTCTGCCTTCAGCTCAGGTCATAATCCCAGGGTCCTGGGATCGAGCCCTACATTGGGCTCTCTGCTCAGTAGAGAGCCTGCTTCCCCCTCTCTCTCGGGCCTGCCTCTCTGCTGTCAAATAATCTGATCTCTCGCCGTCAAATAAATAAAATACCTGATCTCTCCCTATCAGATAAATAAAATCTTTTTTAAAAAGAAAGAAAAAAAAAAAGAAAGAAAGAAATTCATGGCAAAGCATGAGTCTCAGCTAGAGCTGTGAATCCTTTCCATACATCATCTTTGGTTGGACTGTCTATAGTTGCAATGTCTTGTCCAGGTCTGAGAGCTGAGAACCACAAAGAGCAGGGAACACCTTTGTCAGTTACTAGAACATTGGCTGCTGAGATCAGGTGGATGAGCAGAGGCAGTGGCAGTGTGGTTCAGAGCCTTGCCCTGGACTCAAGCCTCTTGCCTATAAAATGGGACACAGGGGTTGGGTCAGGATTTTCCAAAGTGGCCTGTGATTATATGTGGTTAACAGATGAAAGTATATTACTGTTAATGATTATGTATATATTCTCATGGTTATTTTCTGTTTATGATAGGTTTTGTGAAGAGTGAAGAATATGATCCCTTAACAATGCATATTTAAGTTTACAATGTGGACCTTTTTAAAAAAAATTAGAAAACAAAAACAGAGAACAAAATGAATAATACAATAGGTATGTGGGAAATCAATTTGATATTGCCATGAGAAAGTTTACCTATGGGAAAACAATGGACCAAGTGGCTCCTGAAGGTCAAGCCAGCTCTCTGACATTCTAGTATGTTCATCTCTACAGGAGAATTTCCTTATCTATAAAATGCAAGGTCTGGAGTAAATGTCATTTCCAGCAATAGAGGCGTGACTCCAACATGCAGATGTTCCAGCATCCTTAATATGTGGTTCTAGCATTTTAAAACTTGTGATACAGTGTGAAAATGGGACACTCAATAAGAAAGTTATAGTTTAGGGGTGCCTGGGTGGTTCAATGGGTTAAAGCCTCTGCCTTCAGCTCAGGTCATGATCTCAGGGTCCTGGGATCGGGCCCCGAGTCGGGCTCTCTGGTCAGTGGGGAGCCTGCTTCGTCCTCTCTCTCTGCCTGCCTCTCTGCCTACTTGTGATTTCTATCTGCCAAATAAATAAATAAAGCCTTAAAGGAAAAAAAAAAAAAGAAAGTAGTACTTTATTCATGCATTTATATTTTTTTCCCATTCTCCCTTATTTCTGGAAAAGGTTTAGCTATCAACTGAATTGAGTGGCAAGTGAAAGACTAGGGAAGAAAGAATTAGGACCATTCAATGGAGCATTGACCCCACCACTACGTGTTGACCAAACAGACCCTTGATCTCTTTGTCCCTTGGTGTCTCTCTCTTTGTCCATGGGGTGAATCGTTTATGGAGTCACTTCTCTGACAGCTACAAGAATCAAATGTAAGAGAGGATTCAAGAAAATTGAGAAAGGGCTATATAGATAGGAAAAGTTAGTATCACATGGGATTGAAAACTCCTTGAAGGAAGGGTTCCTCTTCTTAGTGGTATGATCCAATTGTATAATCCCAAGAAGACTTCCCTTCTTGCCTATTCATTTAAAAAGCAGTAAAATTCACCCAGGTGTCACTTTTATAAGATTCTTCTCTAGTTTGGCGATGTGTTACTTGGCTAGTTCAAATTAAAGTTCTCTTTAAACTAGTTTGTCTAAATCTAAGCACTTTCTTACACTCTAGTGCTTGCAATTATCCTTTCCCTTTCCCACACTTGACATTTAAAGTGATATCTCACAGGCTCCTAAACAGTTAGTGAGGAAGGCACAGTCTGACCCCGGTGTCTTCCACCATCTGTGTATTCTTGCCAGTTAAGAGTAAACACTCTGTGTACATTTCACAATTGGCGATTGGTAACAGCACAGACCTCTGGTTACTTGTTCCTTCCTGTTCTTAAAATGCCAGCCACGATTATCCCTTCTATCACTGTGGGGCTGCTATCATCCCTCAGCCATATGCCACCGCAAACAGCCACCAAAGATGTACTCAGTGGACACACTGCCAGACCTCGCAGGCGCTGCCGTTCTCAAGCCTTGAGGTCAAGCCTCGAGGTCAAGCCTCCCCCTTCCTGAGCTGTGGCACCTTTCTGTAAGTCATTCTTCCTCCTTTGCCTGCCACAGGCCCTTGTCTTTGCCCTTTGCTGGCTCCCACAACAGTTTTGAAAGAACCTTGTCCAATCATCTGGGGTTCAATTCTGATGCCATTCTCATCTGTCTAAATGTCACTTTGATCTTCCTTCTTTTGCACTTTTTACTGGGCATGAAGTTGGTCCTTACGGAGGAAGTCCTCTCTCCCACTCCACCTTGAACTGTCAGGATCCCACTTTTCTCATTTTCTGAATTTTTTTCTTCCTTCACTCTTTTCCTTCCCTTCTTATCTGGGAACTCCATTACCCGCTTCTGCACGTGACAATGCCTATTGCATTCCCCAAAGAATGTGCCTTTTCTTCTTCTGATTGTGAAGAACATAATCTCAGGAATCAGACAGATCTGTATTCTGATGCCATGTCTTACATATCTGTCTTGCTCGCCTCAGCTATAAAGTGAGGATACCTACACCAACCTCTCAGATTTGTTGGCAGTTTAATTAGCGAGAGTAAAGCTCTCACTTCCCTTTATCTCCTTGAACATTTTCTTCATTTTACTCATTCTTATATCTACATTTATGGAGAAGTTACTCCATTGTTAGCACATTGCAAAGCATGTAAGGTGGCAGAGATGAAGAACAAAGACATTTTCCCAAAGTCGTGGGGTTCAGATTCAAATTGGTAAGGGACATGTGTCAACAAACAATTCACACACACACACACACACACACACATGCACAGATTGTTAAGCCAACATGGGGCGGGTTGTTCTGCTTAGAAGCAATCATGGAAGGCTTTACAGAAGAGGTGTTATTTGAACTAGAAATTTTAAAAGAATAGCTCTCCAGGTGGACCATGGAGGAGGCCAAGGAAAGGGAATTCTTTAAAGGAATGGTAAAGGATTAAATCTGTGAAATATTAGTAGAAAAGCATGGTGCTAGCACAGAGGGGTGGAAAGAATATAGTAGAAATAGTTCGTTGTGTAGTGCCAATAGTTAATTGACATCAGTTGACCTTGGAAAAGTTATCTGTCAGAACTCTTTCTCAGTTTGTTCACCTTTCAATTAAGGATATTGTATTAAACAAACTAGTACAAGCAAAGAGCAGGCCACATAGCAATTGCTCAAAAATATGAATTCTTTTTGTGTACTTTAGTTAAGAGATGGAGAAGATCCTATCAGAACAAAAGACCAGGTAATTCCCTAGCATCAGGCCCCCGGACTACAGTGCTGGGGCTTAAAGGACTCAAGTTTTCATCCTGGTGCTGCTGTGACCCTGCTGTGTGACAGTGGGGAAGTTATAACTCCACTTGACGTAATGTGACTTGTGACTCGTTTTGCTTTAAAAGCTGAACCCTGGGGGTAACCGCACCCTCCATTTCAAGGAACGAGAAGACATTCTGGAATGTTGCAACATCAGGGGTGGAGAATCACCGTCATAAGGGGAATATGTCATTGGCTGTAATTGTCTGTTGCATAATAGGGTCACAGAATTTCTTCTTCCCTTTTTTTTTTTTCTGCCCGAGAGTCAAAGATTCGTGATATGGCAGTTCTACTTTCCTGGAAAAGACCCTGCAGTTGAACGAAATCAATCACTTAGATACTAGCAGCGATAGAGCCAGCAACCAGAGAATATTCATTGAGTGGACAGTTTTTTACCAGATGGGGAAAAGGTACAGAGAGAAGAGATAGCTACCTCCCGCCCTCTAGCAGATGCCAGCTGAGCCACAGAGATAGAACGTGGAGCACCATGGAAAGAAATCTTCCAAAGAACCCTGTACGACGGGGCATGTTTTTATCAGGCTTGGGCCTGAGATTCCCGGTCTTTCTCTGGTCATCTCTTGCTCTGTGTCATGTCGCAGGGACAGAGAGAGGCACGGCCTGGATTTGAACCTGATCGGCCTGTTCTGCTGAAGGATGCTGACTGGGGATGAAGCAGACACCTGCTGCAGTAGTGGTGGTAGTCGCAGGGGTAAAGTGATGTGAATGCTCTTCCTCCTGACAATGAGACACCTGGACAGAGGTTGAGGGGAGGGGGCGGGGAACCATGAGGGGTGACCCGCAGTAGTTCTGCTTACTGCTGTGTTGCGCGCGAGCGTGTGTGTGTGTGTGTGTGTGTGGTCACTTAGAAGCTTTTATTCAACATTCTGTCTGATGCAGGAATTCCTTCTGCTACCACAAAACAATAAGCATTTAAATCATACTAATGAAAAACATCAATAACTCTGAATGTCATTTATACTAAATGAGGCAGGCTTTGGGCACTTTCCATCTGCCAGCCAGCATTGCTGAGCATTTTTACATGCATCATCCCATTTAATGACCCCAGAAGTCCCAGAAGGTGGGTGTCCTCATCACCACCATTTGGCAGAGGAGGAGACTGACCATCAGGGAGGTTGAACTGCTTCTGCTAAATCACTTAGGCAGGATATCCTAGCTGGTGAGATGGAAGACCAGGACCCACGTGTGCCTGACTCCAAATCCTGCCCTCAAACATCTCTCCTACATGACTGTTCGGATGATGTCTGAAACTCCGGTGACGGGGCTGATTATTCCCCCGAGTGTCTCATTTCATTGTTTGACAGTTCTGTTGACAGATATGTGGATAGAAAGATTTAAACGGAGCCCAAATCAGCCTCCCTCTGCATCAGTATTGGACTAATATTTTCATCTGTGATGTGGCAGAAGGGCTGATACTTGTTGCTTTATAGGTATTGGGAAGAGAAATAAAGGCTTATGAGAAGTGGAGTTGGAGCCCGCCTCTGCCCTTTGCTCATCAGGAATCTCCTAGTCAGCTGGAAACAAAACAAAACAAAACAACAACAACAACAACAAAACAAAACCACTTTTGTCCTGGGGTAGGGACACCATTCTCAAAGAAGGTTCTTCCCCCTCCCCCCCTCCCACCAACTTGGCTGTTTGACTTCTTTGAGTCAATCACTGAGCTATTTGGGATGTAGTAAATGCTCAGTGAATCCACACAGACGTTCCTTCCTCTGTGACCTCCATGAGGAATACAGTTTGTCTAGGTTGCCCACAAGTTTCTCTGCAGTGTATTGGGGTACTGAGCGTTAGGTACTACATGAAATGGGGGGTGCATGTGAGACAGGCAGCACAGCATCTGGCTCATGTTTCCTGTGCAGTTCACATGGGGGCGCCTTCCATGACTAGCTGCTGAGCAAACGTTGAATGGGGCATCAGGAAGCAACAGACTAGATCCTATAGGCATGGAAACTGGAGGAGGCAATTGAGAATCCCTATCTGGTAGTTATCCTGTCCCCCACAGCCTGGAAGGCTGAATAGACAATTCCAGAATCCTGTGCCCACTCATTTAAAAGTCTTGACGGAGCTCCTACTATCTGCCAGGCTCTGAAGCGGAGTGACATTCAAAGCAAAACAAAACAAAGCATGATATCCATGCCCAGGAGGGTCAAAATCAAGCAGTGGCTGCGGGGAGGAGCAGTGGGATCGGCACATTCCTAAAAGTGTACGCCAAGTGCCGTGGGTGACCAGGAAGCTAACTGGTCATTAGGGCTTACTGATGTGGGGCACCTTCTCCATGCCCAGGATTCTTCAAAGTGCCTGATAGGAAGGAACTCATTTACTGACTTCCCATTCTATAGATAGGACCCTCAGGTGCAGAGCAGTGAGGAACCGAGTCCTAGATCGTTACAAATCCAGAGGTCATAGAAGTGGGATTTGAATTAGTCTGAAGCTAGACCACACTCCACGCCATGCCTCTATCTTAGATTAGATTAGAATTTGGAAAACATTTTCTGGAATGTCTGCCATGGCTTTGTTCCAGCTAGGGGTGAGAAAAAGTATCATTCTTCATCTCGGGGTTACTGATGGAGTTGAGAGAGAGGCAGACCTATGAACTTATGGTTCCATTGTAGCATGATATGCGGGAGGCAAAGACTAGTGATTAAGAGTATGGAGCCTAAATGCCAGACGGACTACACATAAGCTGTGTGACCAGGGCAGGTTATTTAACTCCTCTGTTCCTAAGTTGCATCATCCTGCCTGCTAACATGAAGATACTTGCCTCCGAAAATTACAGTGGGATACAATAAAGAGATACAATGTATAGAAACTGATTGGCACACCATCACCTAATATGCCCTCAATAAGTGAGCCCTACTATTGTACTTCTGTTCAATAATAAAAGGACAGAAGAGAGGGGCGCCTGGGTGGCTCAGTGGGTTAAGCCACTGCCTTCAGCTCGGGTCATGATCTCAGGGTCCTGGGATCGAGCCCCGCATCGGGCTCTCTGCTCAGCGGGGAGCCTGTTTCCTTCTCTCTCTCTCTGCCTGCCTCTCTGCCTGCTTGTGATCTCTCTCTGTCAAATAAATAAATAAAATCTTTAAAAAAAAAAAAAAAAAAAAAAAAAGGACAGAAGAGAAAGGCTGGAAAGGCAGCAGGGCACCAGAGCTGGAAGGACCTTGAAACTTCCTAAGGTATTAGGAAACGGCGAAGCTCTTTACTCCAGGAAGGGACTTCAGTTCTGTCACTCAGGTAAAGATGTGGTGGATGGATCGAAGGGAGGGAGACCAGAGCCAAAGGCCAGTGAGTAGAGAGCATGGAGGCCATACTGTCGACTGCTTTGCTGAATGCCAAAGAGATACCTGATCTTGTGAGAGAAGAAACTAAAGGATCATGAGACCTGGAAACCCTGGTCCCTTTTATCTCCATCTTGTAAAGCATGGAGTGAAACTTTCAGGGCCACAAAACAATCTGTTCTTTCTGGGAGAAAGTAGCAGCAGTGTCTCCCGTGGTCTGACCCAACAACGTGGGCTCTGCTCATTTGTCTCAATAGCTCAAGCACTAGATATATATAGAACCATGGTGACAACGGGTAGAAGGTAATTTAATTTGAACAAAAGCCCCAAGTGGAAGAGAGAGGAGGCCCTTCTGAATGTAAACGCCTAACATGCATAGCTTTGTTTTTATTATTTTTGTATCTCCTAGCAAAGGCTCAATCTTGTTATGTCTGCAGTTGCATTTGGCCAAACACCACAGGGAAGACAGACACAATCTAGGCCTGTGATTACGCAAAGAAAGAAACCTTTCTGAAAAAAGAAAGCAAAACAAAACAAAATAAAATAGGCCTCTTATTCCCTTGGAGGGTTGGAAAGAGGAGAGTAGGATTATTGGTAATTCCCACACTCGTATTCACTCCCTATGAGCTGACAAGTCATTCTCTCCTAGATCCTTTAAATCTGGCCCAGGATATATTAGCTAGAGGACAGTGGAGAGGCCAGCTTAGACTGAAATCAGTCCTGGTGCACATTTGTGTGTGTGTGTGTGTGTGTGTGTGTACGTGGGTGTGTGGATCTGAAAGCATTCCCTCCTTTCTTCTATCTACATATTCTTTTATCCTCTGCGTGTGACTGCTGTCACCTGTTCTTTTACGGGTCTGTGGTTTCATCCAATGCCTCGAGGCTCCTAGGATTTGGAAATAGGCCAGCTGGGTGTGAATCCTGATTTTTAGCACTCTCTGTGTGGGGGTCCTTGAGACAGTCACAATGGCCTCCCTTACTCTCAGTTTGTTCCCATGTAAGATGAGGATAAAGATGCTTACATTCTCACTTTTCAGTGGGAATGGAGTTAGATGGTAGAGGTAGAATGGGGGCATATCATAGTGAATATATAAATACTAGAGCCCTGCTCAATGACCGCATGGACCTCTTGCTCTTGTGGTCTTAAAATCTTCCCAGGCTGTGCCAAGAGCTTCCCCGTCTGTGCAGAGCCCACGTGTGGGAGGCTACTTGCCTCCAGCATTCTGTGCTTTGATCTACCACCACACTGTTCTAGGAGTGACAGGTCTAAAGCTGATTTCTTTTCATGTCACTACCTACAATATGGAGGCTCGTCACTTCCCAATATCCAATTTCCAGCTCTTTAAAACCTTTCTATCCTTCATGGTCCAGATAAAACCCCCTATCTCTTGGCAAGCCTTCTCTGAGCAGAATAGTTCCCAGGGTTTGTCGTCACACTAACTCTATTGGGATTTCGGGCCTACAGGCCCCCATGGGTACTCCCTAGGCTCTTCCAAGATGCCAGCCTGTGTGCTGACACACTCTACACAGACTATACCTGACCCTGAGCGATAAAGTTGAGGTGACAAAATGACATCAAAGGAGGTGGGGCAGAGGACATGGATTTAACACAAGCCAGAGCTCTCGGGGGAAACAGACCTAACCAGAATTGGAATGAGCTTTGCTGTAAGCAGTGATTTCCCTAACAGTGCTCCCTGTGATTGCCAGTGGCCCCATATACTGCTGCAGGGGCTGGTGCAAAAGAAACAAGGGTAGAGCTGGGCTGGCAGCTGGATAGGAACCCTTAGCTTTGTATTTATACAAAGATAAAGATACAGAGCTGACATGTAGTTCAGTGGTCACCAAACCTAGCTGATCACCAACATCTCCTGGGGAGGAGGGATTCATGGACCCCAACTCCTAAGAACTTAACAAGACTTTTCTGAGTTAGGAATCAGAAGTATGTATTTTTCAAGCTACCGAGGTGACTCTGAAAATTGGCAGACTTGAGAAGCACGGATAGAAGCCATCCACTTGACCCCACAGGAAGGAAGTTAAGAACTTCCTAATGCATGTCTATTCCTCTCCAGCTCTAAGAGGAGTTTAAGCATTTCCCATATGCTGTGGTCAAATAGTCCAGCATTTGAAAGATTAATTTCAGCTATTGTCCTAGAATGATCGGAAGAAGAAGGAGCACTGTTTCCTTTAACTCTTATCATGTCTCTTCTTTTTCTTTTTGAGAGAGAGTGAGAGAGCATGCACGTGCACAAACAGGGTAGCGAGAGGAGAGAGAATCTCCTTCCTTCCTTTCTTCCTTTCTTGCTTCCTTCCTTCCTCCCTTCCTTTCCTTATTTTAAATTCAATTTAATTAACATATAGTATATTATTAGCTTCAGAGGTAGAATTAGTCATTTAGCAGTTGCATATAACACACAGAGCTCATTCCATCAAGTGCCCTTCTTAATGCCTATCACCCAGTGACCCCGATCCATCCACCCACCTCCCCTCTAGCAACCCTCAGTTTGTTTCCTAGAGTTAAGAATCTCTTATAGTTTCCTCCCTCTCTTTTTCATATTATTTTATTTTCCCTTCCCTTACCCTATGTTCATGTTTTGTTTCTTAAATTCCATATATGAGTGAAACCATATGGTATTTGTCTTTCTCTGACTGACTTATTTTGCTTAGCATAATACCCTCTAGTTCCACCCATGATGTTGCAAAGGACAAAATTTCATTCTTTTGGATGGCTGAGTAATATTTCATTGTGTGTATATATCACATCTTCTTCATCCATTCGTCTGTCGATGGACATCTGGGCTCTTTATAGTTTGGCTATTGTGGACACTGCTGCTATGACCATTGGGGTGCATGTGCCCCTTCAAATCACTATGTTTGTACCCTTTAGATAAAAGCCTAATAGAGTAATTGCTGAGTAGTAGGGTAGCACTATTTTTAACTTTTGAGGAGCCTCCATACTGTTTTCCATAGTTTGCATTCCCAACAACAGTGTAAGAGGGTTTCTTTTTCTCCACAGACTCACCAACATCCGTTGTTTCCTGAGTTGTTAATTTAAGCCTTTCTGACCAGTGTGAGGTCATATCTCTTTGTGGTTTTGATTTGTATTTCACTGATGTCCAGTGATGTTGAGCATTTTTCATGGGTTTGCTGGCCACTTATATGTCTTTTTTGGAGAACAGTCTGTTCATGTCTTCTGCCCATTTCTTGACTGGATTATTTGTTTTTTTTAGGTGTTGAATTTGATCAGTTCTTTATAGATTTTGGATACCATCCTTTTATCTGATAAGGCATCTGTAAATATCTTTTCCAATTCTGTAGGTTGCTTTTTAGTTTTATTGACGGTTTGCTGTGCAAAAGCTTTTTATCTTGATGAAGTTTCAATAGTTTACTTTTGCTTTTGTTTCCCTTGTCTTTGAAGATATGTCTAGCAAGAAGTTGCTGCAGCTGAGGTCAAAGTGGTTTCTTCCTGTGTTCTCCTCTAAGATTTTGATGGATTCTTATCTCACATTTAGGTCTTTTATTCATTTTGAGTTTATTTTAGTGTGTGGTTTAAGAAAGTGGTTCAGTTTCATTCTTCTGTATGTAGCTGTCCAGTTTTTCCCAACACCATTTGTTGAAGAGACTTTTTTCCATTGGATGTTCTTTCTTGTTTTGTTCAAGATTAGTTGACTATAGAGTTGAAGGTCCATTTCTGGGTTCTCCATTCTGTTCCATCCATGTGCCTGTTTTTGTGCCAGGCCCACACCATCTTCATGATTAGAGATTTGTAATAGAGCTCGAAGTCCAGAACTGTGATGCCTCCAGTTCTGGTGTTCTTTTTCTACATTTCTTTGGCTATTCAGGGTCTTTTTTGGTTCCATATAAATTTTAGGATTATTTGGGATGCCCAGGTGGCTTAGTCAATTAAGTGTCTGCCTCCGACTCAGGTCATGATCCCAGGTAACTGGGACTGAGCCCCGCATCTGGATCTTCACTCAGCAGGGAGTCTGCTTCTGCCTTTGCCTGCAGTCCCCCTGCTTGTGTGCTCTCGCTCTCTCTGATGAACAAATAAAATCCTTAAGATCATTTTTAGGATTATTTTTTCAAGCTCTGTGAAAAATGTTGATGTTATTTTGATAGAGATTACAATTAATGTAGATTGCTTTGGTTAGCATAGACATTTTAACAATATTTGTTCTTCCAATCCATGAACATGGAATGTTTCTCTATTTCTTTGTGTCTTTTCCAATTTCTTTCATAAGTGTTCTAGTTTTCATAGTTCAGATCCTTTACTTCTTAGGTTACATTTATTCTTAGGTATCTTACGGTTTTTGGTACAAATGTAGGGATCCAATCTTTGATTTCTCTTTCTTCTGCCTCGTTCTTAGTATATAGACATGCAACTGACTTCCGTGCATTGATTTTATATCCTGTGCCTTTGTTGATTCCTGTGTCAGTCCTAGCAATTTTTTGATGGAGTCTTTGGGTTTTCTCTATAGCGAATCATGTCACTGTGAAGAGTGAGAGTTTGACTTCTCCTCAGCTAATTTGGATGCATTTTATTTATGTTGTCTGATTGCTGAGGCTGGGACTTCTAGTACTATACGGAGTAACAGCGGACAGCGTGGACATCTCTGTTGCGGTCCTGACTTTCAGGGAAAAAGCTTTCAGTTTTTCCATTGAGGAGAAAGCAAGGCACTGTGGGTTTTCTGTGAATCGCTTTTATGACATCTAGATGGGTCCCTTCTATCTCTGTACCGCAGAGAGCGTTTATCAAGAAAGAATGTTGTACTTTGTCAAATGCTTTTTCTGCATCTATTGAGAGGATCCTATGGCTCTTGTCCTTTATTTTATTAACGTAGTGCATCACATTAATTGGTTTGTGGATGCTGAACCAACCTTGCAGCCCAGGAATAAATACCACTTGGTCATGGTGAATAATCCTTTTAATGTACTGTTGGATCTCACGTTGGTGAGAATTTTGGGGCCCATGTTCATCAGGCATATTGGTCTGTAATTCTCTCTTTTGGCGGGATCTTTTTTGGTTTGGGGATCAAGGTAGTGCTGGCAGAGAGAGAGAGAGAGAAAATCTTAAGCAGACCTCATGCTCAGTGCAGGGCTTGATCTCACGACCCCAAGATCATGACCTGAGCTGAAATCCATAGTCAGACACTTAACCTACTGAGCCACCCAGGTGTCCCTTTTATCATGTCTATTATTGCTTGCATATACATTGTACCCAGTTTCCAGGCCCAGTTTCTGGTTCAGTATAGTCCTAGAGCCAGCATTTAATGAGTGGATCAGTGTGTGCCAGGCACTATGTGAATAGCTTGACTTGCATTGCTTTGTGGAGCTCTACTGACTCCCTCTCAGATGCACTGTTACTACCTTCACTTTACAAATGAAACTTCAACGGAGAAGTTAATTATGGCCTATAAGATTCCATGACTAGTAAGTGGTAGAGCCAAAATTTAAATTCTGGAGGCTTTTATTCCAGAAGTTACCCTCATAAATATCACTACTATACTTCAGAATTTTAACATATGTGTCTGAATATCTGTTATTGGATTCTAATTTTAAACATGTAGCTTCTTCGTAGGTCACATTTATCCATTTCCCAATGTCTTGTTCTTCTCTAAGACAGTTAAAATCTTCTTCCAAATAAATCTGCTTTACTGTTTCAAAAATCATTTTGGTTCTCCAAATATATTTGTGTGTGTGTGTGTGTGTGCGTGCGTGTGTGTGTGTGTGTTTTAGGGAAAGGCAAACTCATTAAAAAACATTATGTTTGTCCTTTCCTATTATATAACTGAGATCATACATCTTCCCACCCACATGGTGAATATTTATTGGTGTGCTGGTGAATCTTTAACAAACAGCTCTCCAGGGGCAGGAGAGGGGAATCGAAAGCCTTGATACTGTTTGCTGATTTCTGGGGTGTAAATATTTCTGCCATGGCTAATGCAAGAGGTGGAGGTGCTCTTCCATGCAAGGAAGAGATGCTTAAGATCACTCTCAATAACCAAGTTATCAGAAATTGTAGCATTTTGCCCTCTAGCCTTTAAAGTATCTATTCTTACACATAAATCTCATCAATTGTCTAGGTGTGATTTCTGGCTAACTAAAATCATGGAAACCAACATTTGCAGAGTGATCTCTCTGTTCCAAGGACTATGCAAGTCAGTTAAGATAATTGCCATTGGTTGTATTTTGACATCAAAGAGTATGTTAAATAGAATTTCCAAACTTATGTTACTCTTCTCCAGTGACCACTGCATAACCCACCAGTCCTCAGGGGCACAGGTTGAAATATGGGGAAAGCAGTGTCTGGGGACATAGGCAAATTCTCGATTTTGTCCTGGGTCTAGCATGGCTTAAGGTTTGACCTTAGACAAGACACATAATCTCTACGGGATCTGGCATACATGGCTAAACGTGCTGACAACGTAGGAGAACTAAATGATAGACCAAATGTAAAACACCGGGTACATTACAGAAGATCGATAAATGTTAGCTACCGACCGTCGCTCCTTTCATGAATCATTTATATTTTCTGAATCCACATCACCTTCTTTCTCACTGCCTTCTTGCTCAGATGATCTCCACTTGTTCACTCAGAGCCTGCATGCTCTGTTTTCTGTTGGTAGCATAGGTCTCCCACTCTGAGTTGTGCATTCTCTGTATTTGTGTGGTTTTGTTTTCATCCTCCAAGACTTCCTTTCGAAAATTCTTAGCTTTTTTTTTTCCTTTTTGTGTTACCCCTTTTTTTCTCAGGCTGTAACTTCCTTGGCCATGCTTTTCTCCTTTTACTGGGATGTGTGCTTTATCACCAGTGGGACTCTTAGTCTCAACTCTTTGCTTCTTCCTCCATTAATTTCTCACGATACCCTTCCCCATTTCGCCTCTGTGGATTTCAGACAAAGCTGTCTTTACTGATGTGTGTTCTGTTTGCTTCTCTAGACAAGAGTGGCTTTCGCTGTCTTCTTTATTTCTTGCATCTTGTATGTCCCCTGCTTCTACCTCTCCTCACCAACTCCCAAGGGCTTCCACTGCCTCAACCTGAAATCCATTTTCTTTATTTTCCCTTTTCCTTCCCAAAGGACCTCCAAATCCCTCTTCCATCAGCCCATTATTTGTCTTTCCTTTTCATTTTCCCCTGAAACTCCTCTAGCTCGGTAGTCTTCCCTTTCATGATGCAAAGGATACAGGGCCAATTTGCATTGATATATCTGTTTTGCATCATAAAGGTAACACTCCTTTTGTGGGCTGAGTAGCTGGATTCTTGTCACTAACTTGAGGGGGGGTATGGTTCCTGTCTCAACACTGAAATCTCTTAAACAAATCCCTGCACAGAATGACAGTTTATGTAGTGGAAGGAAACACGGACCCAGGCCTACTTTCAGATTCAACTTGTCACAACTGTGTCATCCTCAGCAAAGACTTCATCTCCTTAGTCTCCCCTCTCCTCATCGGTAACATAGGGAAGCAACACAGTATAGGGTCTGAAAATAAGGCTTTGTAGATTGACAGATCATTGCCCAATTACTGGTCTATCTCACTAGCAATGCCCTCCCTAGATTACCCACTTCTTCATGCCAGCAAGCAATTCTTTGAAAGTGAAAGGTATATATCTGTGAAACAGGTGAATCTCAGAAATGAGCAGAGGATTTAATACCATTCTGTGTGCAAAATACTTAACCCATTGCCTAGGCCATGGAAGCACTCATCACTGGGGTTTATTACTACTGGGATACTTCTACATCTCTTAAAAGTGACCTGGCTCCTCATGCGGGTTTGGCTTTACTCTTGCTCTTCCTGCAACCTGGAATATCCTTTAACTTCATCCCTGAAGTGTCCTCTGTGACAGGTTTTTTTTTTTTTTTTTTTTTTTTTTAAGATTTTATTTATTTGACAGACAGAGATCACAAGTAGGCAGAGAGGCAGGCAGAGAGAGATGTGGGGGAAGCAGGCTCCCCACCGAGCGGAGAGCCTGATGCGGGGCTCCATTCCAGGACCCTGAGATCATGACCTGAGCCGAAGGCAGAGGCTTTAACCCACTGAGCCACCCAGGTGCCCTTGTTTTTTTTTTTTTTTTTTTTTTTTTACATCTTTGGCAAAGCGTTCTCCAGTTACCCCACTGCTCTAAACAGAACCAGTCATTCCGAACGGGTCTGCTCTCAGAGCACTTTGTCCATGCTCTGTTTGTAGCTCCAATCATGTTACTTTGTAGCTTACAGCTTACTCACAGGTTTACTTCCTACAGATTGTCCCAGATGATGAGCTTCTAGAGAACTAGACTATGTCTTATCTTTTTTCTCTTTCCCAGCAACAGATACAATGTCTAACAAATATAGGTACTCAATATATATGTGTTAATAATTGGAAGAAGAGACACAGACAAATGGTAGACATTCATTTTAAGTTTGTGATGAATAAAAAAATTAAGACAAAGACCCAGTTTCCCAGTTTCTAGAATAATGCCATAAGGCTGGGGCATATACATGAACCATGCAGGCATCCTGGCCCTGATATGTAGAACCAAATTAGATTTTGCCCAACAGGCTGATTGGCTGCTGAGGCCATGGGCTGCTGATCTGGAACCTTTCCCATTTCTACAGGCCAAACATAGGCTTGTTCCTAAGTATGGAGTAGGTTGGAGCATGGGTGTAGGGTTAAATGGCTCCAACCCAGAAGATAAGATAAGAGTAAGATAGGGCAAGAAAACAAGCAAGTCACTAGAATAATCTGATTTACTTGGATCTCTCAAGTAGTAATTCTCAGACGACTTGGAGTTTTGATACCTTATGATCTTCATTTCTTTAAACTTGTAGTTATTTTCGTATACTTATGAAAATGGCACAGGAGAAAAAAACACTAAAGTATAATGGGATTTTTTAAAAAACAAAAGTGAACTAAAATTACCATGCCTCCTAATCCCCTATTCTTTGCAGACACTTCCGTGAATAAGATCAACATCTTTTGACTATAATGTGTCAGGCATTGACCACTGATTCATTACGTTTCTGCAAGCACGGTTTAATCTATGGAAGAGGACGGTTCAACTCTTCGCTTAACAAGCATTTATTGAACACAAAGTCTGATGTAGGCACCATGTGACAAATCAAGAATAATAAAAAGTGATGGCTTGGAAGACAGTCCTGAAAGAAAAGTCAAGAGCTTGGAATTCAAGTCTGTGACTCCACCCCTCATTAGCTCTGTAATGCAAGGTAAATCAGAAGGACTCCCCAAATATCAGTTTCTGCATCTCGGAAATAGGCAAGATATGGGCGGCCTTCTCTCCAACCCCTTCTCACAGAGTTGTAAAGATCAAGTAAACAAGTGTATTAAAGAGCTTTGAAAACTGAGAAGTCATAAGAAATAACAAAGAATGACATTCAGCAGTATTTTGTTTTGTATTGTTTTCTTCCCCATCAAGTAACATCAGCTTCATTCTGAGGAACTTGGTTTTAAACCAAATGTGAGACTGTAAAATGAAAGCTGGTAAAATGAATCCTAAGACAATGCCCCAAGTTCTGACTCTGGTGCAAATTAGCTGTGTGATATGGTCAGTTTACCACCCTTGGCTGGGCCTTGGTGAGAACAGTTTGTAAAATGAGGGGGCCAGACCAGATGAGCTCTAAGGACCCTTCTAGCTCTGACGGTTTTCTTGTTTCCATGAAAATTGCTGCCATCTGCTTGAACTTGGTGGTAAGTTGTGTTTATAATTATGCTTACCTGGATAGGAAAGATGAGAGAACACGGCTGAATTCTTTAGGTCTAGGAACACAGCTGGTGAGTGGAAGATTCAAGAAGGCAGAGTTGTCCCAAGTCTAATGTCAGAGGAGGCCAGCATGACTTCTGGGGCCATAGACACATATGCCTTCATGGGTCTCTTTCTGAATTATAAATTAAAAAATTAAAAATAAATAAATAAATAGCATATTTTATGACTGTATTATTATAAGGATGAATATATCTCAGGATCAATTATATATGTTTTCTTTTGTTACAGAAAGAGTAAAAGTTTTAATAGTCCCAAAAATTGTCATGGGTCCTAGGCACTATTTCTATTGTGTTTAATGGCTATGTGGGCCTTGCTAGGTTCTCTTAAAAATGGTGGTACATTTTACTCAAAGAACATGTAGACAGCCAGCCATCTAAACTTTTGACATTTGTACTGGATAATTCTTCTCTGCAGAGAATTATGTTTCTGCAAGCATGGTTTAATCTGTGGAAGAGGACAGTTCAACTATACACTTAACAAGCATTTATTGAATGCAAAGTCTGATGTAGGCACCTGTGCATTGTAGGTTTTTTTTTTTTTTTTAAATGTTTGAGAGAGGGGGAGAAAGAGGAAGGGAGGGGGAAAGGGAGAGAGCATAAGCATGGGGAGCTGTAGAGGGAGAAGCAGGCTCTTTGAGCAGGGAGCCAGGAACGGGGATCCTGGAATCATGACCTGAGCAGAAGACAGATGCTTAACTGACTGAGCCACCAGGCGTCCCTGTAGGATGTTTAAGAGTAACCTGGCCTCTACCCATTAGATGTTAACAGCATACCTGCCACAGCTGTAACAACCAAAAATGTCCCCTGACATTGCCAGGTGTCCCTTAGAGGTAAAATCATCCCTAGCTGAGAAGCACTATTGTAGAACATTCTCTCTAGATGATGTTCTACCTTCTGCTGATAGCTCATGATCGTCTTGAAAAATGGTTTCCCATATTACTCTTAGTGAAAGAGAGAGTCCTTACAGGGATTTGTAAGACTCTCTCCGATCTTGCCCCCCATACCTTTCTGACATTCCTACTGCTCTTCTTGTCTTCCACGTGATTCCTGCCTCACTGTTCTCGTTGCTGTGTCCTGGATCTGCCAGACACACCACCCTAGGGCCTTTGAAATAGTTCTACCCTCTGTGTGGAACATGCTTCCCCCAGATTATCCACTTAGTAAACTCTATATTAACTTCTTCACTTCTTTGTTTAAATATTACCTTCTCAATGAGGCCTATCCGAGCCACCATTTATAAATTCCAGCCCTATTCCTTGTCATTTCTCTTTCCCTTTTCTCTATCTCTCTCTCTGCCTCTATATATGCACATTTTTCCCCCCCATAGCTTATCACCTTCTATCATACTGCAATTCAGTCTGGAACAACACAGACACCAGGGGCAGGAAGCCCCTGCACCGTCGAAAATCTATGTATAATTTTTTACTCCCTCAAAACTTAACTACTAATTGTCTACTGCTGACCAGAAGATTTACCAATACTATAAATGGTCAATTAGCACATATTTTGCATGTTATATGTATTATAGACTGTATTCTTGCAATAAAGTAAATTCTCACAAAAGAATATAAAGTGTTATTAAGAAAATGATAAAAAAAAAAAAGGGGGCGCCCGGGTGGCTCAGTGGGTTAAAGCCTCTGCCTTCGGCTCGGGTGATGATCCCAGGGTCCTGGGATTGAGCCCCGCATCAGGTTCTGTGCTCAGTGGCGAGCCTGCTCCCTCCTCTCTCTCTCTGCCTACTTGTGATCTCGGTCTATCATATAAATAAATAAAAATCTTTAAAAATAATTTTAAAAAAAGAAAATGATAAAAAAAAGAGAAAATACATTTATAGTACTGTACTGTATTTATTGTAAAAAAAAAACCCATGTAGTTCAAGAATCAACTGCATAAAATTTATGTTATTTATTTACTACATTTATCATTTATTTTCTTGGTCTCTGAATATAAAATCTACAGAAAGAGAAATCTTTGTTTTGTCTATTTTGTTTATTCTACAAGTGCTACACAGTAGGTCTTTAATAAATTCACATTGGATTGCATTGAAAAAAAAATGAAGTAGACCTCTCTATCTTCGAAGAGAGCCACTAGGAATCCCCCTTCCTACTTTGGACACCAGATCCACATCTCTGTGCCTCCCCTGCTGTGTGAGGACTGCTTCTCCAGGGGAGTTCTCCGCCTCTTCCTGAAGCGCTCCCATGCCCCCCAGCCATGTCTCCATGTCTTTGTGCCCATCGGTTCCCCTTTAGTCTCTGGGACTCCCAAAGCAGCAGCAGAGGGGAAACCTGCCTGCTCAGGATTTTGAAACAGCTAATTCTTCACTTCTTATAGCTGGTCTATCCACAAAAAGGAATGATTCAAAAGAGACCTTGAAAAAAACTAAGACCTTGCCGTCCCTGTGGGCACAAACAATGACCAAGAGAACAGAGAAAGCCCTTTCAATCCTGGGTCAGGAATTATTCACCACTGGAGGTGCTGAATAGAAGGGCCAAGCCATGGGGTTATTACGGCCTCCTCTCAAAGCTGGCTGGGGAGAGAGAGCCAAGATGTCACTGCAACCAGGGCCAGCATGTGGGGACGCCAGGAGCCCACGTTGTGCCGGAGAGACAGCCCTCACTGACCCAGTTTCAGAACAACACCGCCTGACACAGCACTGCAATCCACAACTTTAATAACTTGGTGACATACAAAGCAGTTTTGATGCAAAGTGGAGCTGACAGAGCAGCAGAGGGAAGGCTTTGCTTCTCACCGAGCTGCGTGGGGAATCCGTTCAAGGTGATTGCAACCTTCGCAGCCTGGCCTACAGTCCGAGCCTGCTCTTGCAAACAAGTGAGACTGGTTTGTTTTCCAGGAGGACAAACACAGGGGTGGCTGACAGGGAGTGGAACCAACCTAGAAGGACTGGTTGTTACAGCCTGTCCCTTCTGCTGTGATTTATGTCCCCGATATACCTGCTCTTCATCATCCTTGCTTGCTCCTGCCTTAATCTCAGCCCGTATCACTGGGGCTGTTTTAACAGTTGCATAATATTAAATACTCAGAACGTATCCCCTCCATCTCTGGTTCACAGCCAATTTTGAATGATCTTCAAAAAGCACATCAGTGATCATGTAACTTTCCACATCAAACCTTTCCCAGGCTCCCCATTCCTGCAGAAAGAAAACTGTGAACACCAACAGTTCTCCACACTTAGTCTATGAGCAACATTTTTAGCTGCTTCTCCTCAGTCCTGCCTATTTCTTCTCACTTCCTGCCACCACAGCCTCCATCGCCCCCGAATGTAGTTTTCTCATTGTAATTTATTGAATATACACCACACTTTCCATTCCTTAATGTCCCGAAGTATGTGATTATTCCATGTGCCCTTAAATGCTCCCTGTGCTAGGAGACTCACTACGTCACATGATAGCCATTTCTGATACTGAACAGCTTTAAAACTCTGTAAGCCTTTTCTTATGAATCACAAACTGTGCTCTACAACTCTCATTTGTTGTCCCTGTGCCTACTTTCTGGAGTCCCAGAGAATATGTTCTGCCTCAGAACTCCTTTCTGAGAAGTGATACTCAGTGAAACTTATCTTTTGAGCTTCCTATCTGTGCCACAGTGCTACATTTCTTTACCCATTTTTCACAAACTAAGGTTCTAACCATCTCAACTCCCTTCACTGTCACCTTTCTGCACCTTCCTTATACATCCAAGATTCCTCTTAGAATCAAAAAGAGGGAAGTTGTACATGGTGTATTTAAAGATAATAGTAACAATTAGTAGCAATAATAATAATTAGCAACTATCCTTGGCATATGGGAATGGATGTATTGACTTAAGTTGTGCAATTTCAATTATTTATTCTAGTATTCATTCATTCATTCTCTATTTATTTCTATTGAGTAATGAAGGGCCACAGAGTAAAACACAGCCCTGTCTCACAGCATTTCATGGACTGGAGGGTAAGGGAAGAGGCTGATAACTGTGTAAGCAGCACTTACATTCAGGGTAACTATACCTATGGTGTGGGTTATGCTAGCATTGAAGAGGGACCCTTGACCCAGTATGGGGATACTGAGGGAGGCAAAGGGACTGAGAAAAGCACTACAGAGAAATCGCTGTCCATATTGAGACAAGGGAGGTAATAGGTCGTACAGTCAAATGGAAGGAGTGAGCAAGGACATTTCCAGGTGGTGTGAACAGCAAAGGCAAAGGCACCGAGATAAGAGGGCATGGAGTATTCAGTGACCTTGAAGGGTCTTGCGATTCCTTAACAGGGTAGTGTATATTAAGAGGTTGATTCCCCTGTTCAGACTGCAGTTCAAATGCAGTTCCAGAAAAGAGAGATTACTGGGGCTTGAAATTGTCAGGACAATCTCCCTGGAGGGGAAGGGTCCTGAGGTGGGCCCAGAAGGAACGGCACATTATGGATGGCCGAGAGGAGGGGAGATGGATATCTATATGCAAATATGCCCGCACATATACATCTGCTTCATATGCATTTAAACCTTAAATTGACTTTCACTTGCCTTCCACTTTGGTTTCCATGGTAACCCTGGCCACTTATATTTCTTTTAACCTCCTTTTCTTTGTTTCAGGATGAGGCGAGATGCGTGAGGGTTAACCAGTCAGGGGAAGACAGGAGATTTTAAAGCAATTATTTGAATTTTTTTTTTTTTAAAGAAAACCGCCAACTTTGCAATTTAATGCAAACTGTGTCTGGTATATTTGCCCTGAAGGATGCTGCAGGGAGAAACAGGAGCCAGAATCCTTCTCGTCCCCTCCTCCCTGACTTCTATTATTACCGTGCACTTACTGCTAATACAGCATCTAAACTTGCAATCTTGGTAACTATGGCAATAAAATGGGTGAGATTCCCTTCCATTATAGCTTGAATTGTTAGGGTTTTGCCAAGAGCACGTGCATTTGCACAAGAGGAGGGGGGCGATGCACTCTAGGGAAAATAGTTCTTCCCACTCTCTGTAGGGAGTTGGACACTGTTGTCTATCAGTCTGCATTTACATGAAGAATCATCACCATGCCTGTGTCAGAGGACGCAGGCACCAAACTTGTGGGTTATAGTGCACTTCCAGACCACACGAAACTCCCTTGTGCATGGCCTGGAGAGCCAGGGCCCCAGCACGGAGCTTGGAAGAGATGGCTAGCAAAATCCAAGAAAGATTTAATCCAGGGTCCAGCAAACTTTCTCTATAAAGGGCCAGACAATAAGCATTTCAGGCTCTGTGGGTCATAGTGCCTTGGTTACAACTACTGAACTCTGCCTTGACAGACCAAAGCAGCTACTGACAAAATATGAATAAACAGATAAATTTATTTGTGGACACTGAAATCTGAATTTTACTTTTCACAGGTTGTGAAGTACTATTATTCATTTGATTCCCCCCCCCCCCCATTTAAAAATACAAATCAAACAGGAACACACCTGAAAGAACATGGGCTGGGACCTTTTGTTGCAACGGGAGCCATCTCATTGCAGTAATCCAAAATTCACCAAAATTCATTGGGATTGGTCTTACACACCCCAGCTCCCCAGCCTCCTGATGTCTCCTGATGGTCCTAATCTCTGGTTTGCCTTCTGCCTAGACATAAAATGAGGGATACACATTGACTGTCTCCAGGCCCTGGCTGAGCCCTGGGAAGATCCCCCAGCATTCTGAGCAGACTCCATCTACCTTTTACAGCCTCTGCTTCCTTTGCTGGCCCATGTTGGTGCTGACAGATTAGCTCCATAGCCCACAGACTTCCTTCATTGGCCAGCTATTCTCAACTCCCCCAACTTCATCCCCTTCTGGTCCTCTGAGCGGGGGTTCTGGGAACGTGAGATGCTCAGGAGGGAGAGGAGAATACTTCAGCGCTCCTAGGAGAGGGTCACTGGCTTCTCATCTCCCAGACAATCCTGGAGGGAAAAACTAGGAACAGCGAGTGGCATTTATAAAGTGGCCAATTTCTCTCTTACAGATGTTATTCTAGGATGCTAAATACACCTAAATACACAGGCAGCTGTGATACGGTAGAGAGAAAGAGAGAGAGCTGAGCTGGAGAGGTCTAGGGTTCTGGATTCAGGGTTTAAACTCTTTAGTTGTGACAGTCTGATCTCCTCTCCCAGCTGGAACAAAGGGGCTTTCTGCCAGTGCGGAATGTAAAGTTCAACAACAACTGGCCCAGATTCTCTGGGCAGGTGGTGTGACCTTGGGAAAACCAGGTCGCATTCTCTGGGCCTTCCTTATCTTCCGATCTGGGCCATGTGAGTAGCAATCCTGTCCAGCAACAGACCACCGATTATAGCCCTTTCTGCCCTGCTCCCAAGGAACAGGCACATCTGTGTTTTGGATCCATTACTTTGCAAACTTGTAAGGGATAGTCTTCCTTCCCTGTCAGTCCCGAGGAAATTACTGCAGCTCTTTCTTTGGAAAGAACATTAGCCAGGCCCTGTGCTAAGCAAACGCATTCAGCTTCTCCCTATCTGATTTCTCTTTTTCTCATTTGTCAGCAAAGGGGAAACTTCCCAGCTATTAATCAAACTCCTGGCTGTGGATAGCTCTAATTGCAGAAACCACTGCTGGATGAGGTATGCTCAACTTTTCCAGAGAAAGCCGGCTGCCTAGTGCAGAAGAGAAACAATTAATTACCTGCTCCTCCTGTCCCCAACAGAGATGCAGATGAAGAAACAATATTGCTGCTGGCACCAAACCCTCCCTTCCCAAGGTGGAGGAAAGCTAATGCAAACTCAGACAGCATTCATAAAAGTGGAATGCCCCAATAGAAGTTTAGCTATAAGGCTCTGGTGGGACCAAAGTTTTGCGTCTCTCTGGCATCTTTACTTGAAGATGGATACAGACAAGCTCTGGATCTTATTGAAGAGAGGGATTGGGAATACTGCCATGCCTGAAAATCATATTCTCTGAGGAAGGATCGAGTGTGTCAGAAATACTGAGTTCAGAGAAGAAAAAAATTAAGATAGGGGTAAGGGAGGGCTGTAACTTAAAAAAATAGCCAAGAAAAGAGAGATCAAACTGAATTTGTATATTCTAGTATTCTATTATACAGACTAGTATACAGACTATTATTCTAATTCTAGTATACAGACTAGAATTGTGGGCGACATTTACAGTTTCATGTAAGAAGAAATCCTTGGGACTTGGGACAGTGTGCTTCTGAAAAGAGCTGGTCCCAAAGGTATTCAGCTCTTGTCTCTGTACTGTAAAGTTTTTTTTTTTTTAAGATTTATTTATTTATTTGACAGACATCACAAGTAGGCAGAGAGGCATGCAAAGAGAGAGGAGGAAGCAGGCTCCCTGCTGAGCAGAGACCCCCCCCACCTTCTCCCCCCCATTGTAGGGCTCAATCCCAGAACCTTGAAATCATGACCTAAGCAGAGGGCAGAGGCTTTAACCCACTGAGCCAGCCAGGCGCCCCCTGGACTGTTGGTTTTTAAAAACCATTAAGGATGTTGTAACACCATTTTTGTATTGGATAGGAGAATTTATGTAATCATCTTAGATAGGTAACCACACCTCCTTTGGATCTTACTACATAATATTTTTGCTTTCCAACCAAGCTTTCAGCATTACTGGACAATACAGAAGGAATGAGTGTGTGTGTGTTGGGGGTGGGGGATGGTGGCGGGGGGGGGGGGCGGCGGTAGGGGAACTGAGCCCAAGATCACAGTCTGTTTGCAGTGGACGACTGTGGGAGCTAATGTTGGAATTTTTTTTTTTTAAATCTTCAATTGCCACACGAAGATGGTGGATATGATGTTCCTTTGAAAGCTTATGCCAAGAACTATGTTTTTCTCTGCATCCCCAACAACTAGCAGGTGCCAGCATGGAGAAACTGTTTAAGACACATTTGAAAACCTTTTGACTGAGTCAGATTTAAACTTGCACTTCTGCTATGAGTCCCTGGAGGCAACCTTATACAGTTATGAAAAGAATGGATCTGGTTTACATTGACCTGGGTCTAAAGCTTAGTTATTTGTTGACTAGGTAGGTGAACTTGGGCAGGTGGCAGAAACGCTCAGGGCCTCAGTTTCCACATCTGCGAAACAGAAATGTATTCATACACTGGGTGTCTGCATCAAGGTACCCATCTCTTTAACGTGTTGAATTGGAATCCAACCTCAGTCAGCGCCTCCCTTTTTCTTTCTTTCATTAGTACATTTATTCCTTAATTATTTCCTTGCAGATAGAACGGCCTGTAGAAAACCTCAGCGGTGTGTTTGAATTCAGGCCTTTGCACCACAGGCTGTGTCAACCTGGGTAAAGTGCCTCCACTCTCCAAGCTTTGGTTTCCAGCCCGTGATGGAAGCAAAGTAAAACCTATGTTTGAAGATTCATCAGTGATATTGGGGCAGTGCTTAACAAGGGAGTCCTGTTTGGGGATGGATAATTTTCACATTGACTGGCCCATCTGCAAAACTACCAAAGAGGAAATGTGCGGTTACTCTCCCAAGACCCTACAGTCTCTCCGTGGGTTTCCCTCTTAATTCCCCTTGATGGGGTTTACCTCAGTTCCTGGTAAGCCAGAGGCTTCCACCTTTCCTGGTGTCTCCCACTGTAGGCGGAGTGCGGTGGGTCAGGTAAGGGGATGCGTGATGGCGCGGGTCAGCCCTTCCTGCCTTCAGCGTTTCGTTTGCTTTTCAATTGCTTGAGCTGTTTTCTTTCAATTGCCACACCCTCCCCTCTTTTATTTCTTTTCTTGAGGTATTTTTCAGGGTGTTTGGGGGTTTTAACATTATTTTTAAAACTCTCGCTGTTCTTTCTTCTCTTGCGTCTATCAGGCTTTCTCAACAGCTTCCAATGGAAAACTTTGAAGTAAGTGAACTTAAAAGAACTGAAAACTCAGCGCGATGCCCCGGAGTCCCGTGGGCCGCCTTGCCGCAGTAACCACTCTTGGCGGAGCTCATTAGAGCGGGGCTGCGGGCCCCGGCGCCGCGCGGGCGGGCCTCGCCAGGGAGTGCGCCTCCGCCGGCTGCGCGGAGCTGCACGGGGCCGCGCGGGGGCCGGGGGACTGCGCGCGGCGGGGTCGGGGCCGCCCGCGGGCCCCCGCTGGCGCCGAGCCCACTGTGCAGACGGCGCCACGCGCACATTACATCTGAGCCGCCTTTCAAGCCGCCGGCTGCTTTCAAAACGGGCCTTTGAAAGGCTGGGCTCCCCCGGCTCCGCGCTGGAGCACGGAGCCTGGCTTTTCAGGGAGGCCGGGCTGGCGCGCACGTGCCTGCCTCTGCGGCCTTCGCGCGCTTTTAGAGCAAGCATAAAAGGAAGAAGACTGTCTGGTGGGTGTTCTTCTGCACGCTAACATCCCTTTATTTACGGAGGAAACGGCCGGCTCCTGGAGTTCTCACTGGCCGTTGAGGGATGAATGGGCTGTTTGAAGTGAGAACATTGGAAGTTTTTCTTTGGGATATATATAACTCTCTCTCTCAAAACTCAGTGATACCGTTTTACCTAGGGACCCGATCGGGGAAGGAAAGAACATACAGGTACATGTAGAGTTCAAACCCTGTTTGAGGTTTGGAAACCCAATTTCTATGACAGAAGGAAGGGCCTGCTGCATTCAACCCCCCTTCTCCTGCTTTAGCCCAGGCCTTTAGGTCCCTGGATGAAGGAGCCTTCTCTCCATGAGATGGCGATGGTGGAGGGGGTAGGAAATACAGAGATGGGAAGGACAGATTGGATGTGAATTTTCTGCATCACGTAAGGCTGAGAAAGTGCCTGACCCACAGCAGCCACCCAGCCCCCCCCCCCCCAACTCCAGAAGGTGGCCCTTTGCCTCTACACTTGTGCTTCCACTCACTCCTGGGTAATTATGTCCGTTGTTCCTTGCCCAGAGGCTGAGTTTTTAACGGTGCCCAGGTCACCAGTGCTTTCCTTTGCACCAGTTCTTATTGTGCTGCCTTTGGTACAAATGCCTTAAAATCCTTGTAAGACTTTTAGAACCCCAACTCACTGCAAGTAGCCCCAGTCCATATGGCGTGCAATTCTTGGTTTTAGGAGCATTGCTCCACCTCTAGGATGCCCAAAGCCATCAAACAGGTCATACTGGGATAGAAAGAAAATGTAAGCGCTCTTCACCAGGACACTCACTCCTCTATCTGGAAGGACACTTGTTTATCCAGCGTTTTGATGGAGAGTTTGTCAGTGAGTCCCGGTATGAGCCCGGAAGGGCATATTGAAACAGACTTTCCCAGAAAAGGAATATAGATTCAAGGCAACAGTCCTTGAGGGCAGTCTTGTTATCCCCCTCATACACGAAGGTAAGATTTAAAGATGCCTGTGGATTCCCAAGGCAACACAGAGAGTGGTGAACCCAGAAAAGAACAAAGATAGGTTTCCTGACTCTAAGCAGGTGTTCTGTCCACACATGGTGACCTGACTCGAAGCAGGTGTTCTGACAACACACATGGCGACTTGCCTTCCTCCTTGTCCCCACCCTTCTTCCTCTTTCTTCTTGATGAACACGGCATGTCTTAATTCCCTACCTCAAACTTTTTGTGCCCTGAAGCCTTATCGGGCTATGACAAGCAGTCCTGGGCAGACAGCCCACTCAGTACCCTGTGAATAGTCCTTTACATTCTCACACACAGCCCATGTTGTGTACCCAAACCTTATTCCCTTTAGTAGGAGGAAACTGTTAATTATAGAGGCTGGCTCACGGACTGTGTGTTCCAAAAAGACCCAGCGCATGTCTTTGTGTCACTCCCAGCCCAGCAGAGAAAAGCTAAATTGTGTTTGAAAGCCTTACAAGGGGAACGTTAATTGAGGCATAAAAGCGCGTGTCTTTGATCTTCCCAGGACCTGTGGTTCTCCCATTATCTGAGTCCTGTTCTGATGACATAGGTTGGAGCGAAGCCTGCAGTGAGGCTGGAGCCAAAGGCACCAAGCAGACTGTCACAGCGGCTCCCTCTCCCTTCTTTCCACCACCACGAAGGCTCGGCCTGTGTGTACGTGTGAGTTACTTACATCTGCAGCAGCCTCACCCCCATCTCTGTGGCCATCTCCCTGCTCCACAACACAGGCCTGTGTTCTCAGCTTTCAAGTATTTCTGTGAACATTTCTGCACTTCCCTTCTGGAGCTCCCCGACCCCAGAATAATTTCCGCCATCTGTCCTGACTCTCAGTCTCAATGATGTGACTCACGGATTTCACAGCTGCATTTCAGGGTTTTGTAGGATACCGTGTGCATTCATTCATTCATTCATTCACTCACTCACTCACTTAATTTCTTCTTCACTTACTCATCCATAAAGTTCTTCAGGCATTCACTTACATTTTGGTCCTGTTTCCAATCTTTTGCTGATTGAACCAAAGAAGACTGCATGCATTATAAGACAACTAGAGTCCCTGTAGGAGTATAAGGATTCCTGCATACACATACCTGTTTGAGTTCATGAAAATGGCTGGAGGGAGCTCATGCAGTGGCTTAAAATCTGGGTAACACTGCATTTCCCAGAGAAGTGTTCCTCCAGGGTTGTTTGAAGGTCTAAGGCTCTATTGAGCCTTTAATGAGCAAGTCATCTTAGTGTAATATGAAAGTAGTTTGTTTTGGGCCTGAAAGAAAGACCACAGTTCCCCAGTTCAAATATCAGCATTGCCACTTAGCAGTGATAGGACTCTGGGCTAGATGCTAAAACTGCTCTGAGCCTCCCTGTCTTCATTTTTAAAAGAGGGGTACTGATGTCTGCCTGGGAAAAGAGAAAATCCAAGTACATACTTATTGGATCCTGACACACCATGGTTGTGTTCCGTGGTATTACTGCTCACTTATAAAGGTGGGTTTGGACCAGCCAGAGAGCATTCCTGATGTGTCCTCTGGGGACTCCCGGACATTCTGATGGTCTCATAAGATACAAGCTGGAAAAAATGGGCCTTCCTTGAGGAAGCTGCCAGCATCAAATGAGACTGCTGATGTTTTAGACTTTCCTTTCTTCACTTCCTGTGTGAGGACTGGAAGGCCATGTGTGCGGGACAGCGGTAGGGACATGTGGAAGGGCTAGGGGAAGAGGTGAAAAGTGTCCACAATGGTAACAACACATGGTCAGCTCAGTAATGTCTGAACTTTCCTGCCTCCATCTAGAAAAGCATTCCTTGATGAAAACACCCCTTCATTCTTCTATTTGCAACATATTTTTGTTTGATATGCTAAGTTCTGGACAGATTTCTGAAGACCCCAGCCCTAAGAAGCCCCCTTATTGCCACTACACTTCTAAGGTAGTTTTCATACTATTATCTTTTTTTTTTTCTCTCTCTCTCTCTTTACTTGCAGCAGCTTTGCTCTATTCAGAAGACATCTTGCTAGGAGATCCCCTATGTAAAACGAATAGAGGGTCTGTTGCCGTTGAACTCAGGCTCAGGTTTATGGAGCCTGCCCATTCAGTGTCCCCTGATCCTGTCCTCCCATTCTAGGTAGACCTGCAGGGATTATGGAGGACCCCTTTAGTTCAGAAACTGAAAAATCAGATGTGGTTGCAACAATGTGCTATCCTGTTTCATCAGAAGGATGAAGTTACAACCATGTGCACCACCATGCTCCAAACCCAGGATTGGTACATTTATCAATCACACAAACAGGTCAGTCTGGATGAAAAGAGTGGGATACAGTGCAGGGATATGGGATGGCGGTGGCAGAGGGAAGGCATGGCGCAGGATGTGTTCACAGTTCTTATATCATGGTGTTTTCAGACCAGCCTGGGATGTTAACTAAGTAACCTCACCACCAGCAATGCACCCATTTTGTGTACTAGGAAGCTGAAGCTCAGAAAAGTCACTTGCTGAGAAGTAGCCAGGCTGAGATTTGAATTCAGGTCTCCTGATTTCCTTTCCCATAGGTACTGCAGGGCTTCCCACATCCCTACCCCACCTCGAGTGAGGTATCAGCTGCCCCTTTTGCATCAAGTGTGGGGAAGGACGTGTACCCCCAAGAATGTACTGCATGCCCATCCAAAGGGCCACTTTCCTTTCCCTTTCTGCTCATTATCCCTTTATCTTCATCAGTGGCTGACAGATCTGTGTGTGTTTCAGGAAGATAAATGTCCCCTCAGATCTCCTGACAGAGATGTCTTCTCTTGGGAGAAAAGCTTACAATATCCCTCCTAGATGCCTAGAGGGAGGATCCAGAGGCTGTACCCTCCCCCTCCCTCAGCCTTCAAGTGTCAGGCTAAAGTAGGCAAAGCCAACAGTGGCTGAGGGAAGAGCTTCCGGAGTCAGGAACAGCACCTTCCTGGCCACCTCAGCCAGACTCAGAGTCAGGTGAGTGGGGGACGGAGAGGGATTCAAGATCTGAGGCCAATTTCCTTCTCTCTACTTTGAAACTTGCCTTTCACAGTGCGAAAAGAGGCTGTACCAAGATTTGAGGACAATTATGATTTCCCCATGATCAACAAGGTCAGTTGGTCCCTCCCTGTGTGTGTAAACATACACAGTGTGGGATGGGGCTTCTTATTTGGGCTTGGAAGTACATGGAAACCCCAAAGAGAAGGAGCCACCAATGACGGAATTGCTCCTTGTCATTTGAGCAGCTCTTTGCTGTCTAAAAAGAGGAGGAAGAAAATCTTTCTTGGGCATTATCTTATTTGATCCTCACCATGATCCTCTCAGACAGGACAGGAGATAATCGCTGCATTTTACAGAGGGGCAAACTGAGGCTCAAAATGGCCGCAAGACTTGTCTAAAAGCAAAATGGTGGAGCCAACATTTGCCTCCAATTCTTCTGGCTTGAACACAGGAATATGACTATACTCATCAAGGTTTAGTTTTTAAGAGTATTTATCTCCACAGTGATGCTACTGAGTGTGCCAGAGAGGGTGTTTGGAGGTCAAGTTGCTTACGTGTTATTTCAGGGAAATTATAATCTGACACTCCTGTAGCGTTTTGGAAAGAATAGAAGAGTGTTCCTTTTCAAATTAACAACCTTATTTCCAGTGCTTGGTGTCAGTTTAATAAAGAAAAACACAGAAAAACGATACATGTCTTGGAAAAGACCATGGCCACGTTTACACAGAGCAAAACTTAAAATTCTCAGGGATGCTAGAAGAGCGCAAAATTCTCTGGGGCACTAGTTTCTCATATGACAATCTTCTGATTAAGGGAAGGATTTCGGTGTATTAATGGGTGGGATGGGAATGGAGGAAGGATGCATGAGTAGAGGACAAGGGTGGAAGACAGTGAGGAATGGTGCTCACCAAGCTAGGCTGCCATTGTCCTTAACACTTTTTAGGAGTGTATTCCGTTAGCGTGATGGAGCTTGAGTTCTGGAAGAGTACAAGGCCCTTAGCCTTTCTCCTGCCCTGTCCCACCTCTATGCATCAACACCAGATTAGTCTCCAAGTGTGCTCTGGGCATGCATTAATGTCCTGCTTGGACACTCTCATTGCCCCCCTGCCCCCATGCCTACTGGATAAAGTCAAAGCCTCCTGGCCAAGTATTTCAAGCACTTAACATCTTGGCCCTAATCAACATTTCCAACTTTATCTCCTAGAATTACCATTCTCCATGAGAAGCTGCTTCGTCCATTCTCCATGAGAAGCTGCTTCGTCTATTTCCTCTGCCCTTTACTTCTTCATCCCTTTATCCACCCAGCCATTCCTTTCTCCAGATTACCAAATCCTAGTCTGCTCTGCTTTTGCCTCCTGTCTCCAAACACCTGGGACTACTGGCGGCCCACACATAGCCTCAATCTTAACCTCAACCCATTTGATGGATCACAAGGCACAAAGATGTAAAACAGAGACTAAGTCAATAGGCACCTTACTAGGTTATATACTTGTTCCCTTATTGCTTAGGTACGGGGCTCCTACATTTTCTTAAGTGGAGGGAGAGGCCAACCTTGGGCTCCAGATATCATCTCTGGATCCCTGTCTAAATTAACTGCACAGCTTGGCAATACTGCAGGACTGATTTTTGCTTAGTGTCTTATGTTCTGCCTCCTCTTTTCATGGGACTAGACTCTTTTTCTGAAACACCAGGCTGCTGACTGGTTGGCAACAACTGCCTGCTAGGTCTTCCAATGTTGACTGCTCTTTGAACCCTCTCATAGCTAAGCAGGACACTCTAACTCTGCACACTACCTCTCTTTAAGGTTCATCATTCATGCTTTCTCATCACTTGCTGGCTACTAACTCTCTGGATTCAGAGTGCAACCTGCTGGATTGGCATTTTGCTCACTTATCAATTAGCTCAAATGCTGTCTCTTCCAAGAAGCCTTCTGTGACCTCTGCAGTTTCAGATGCTTCTTCCTCCAAGGTACCTTCTTGGCAGGACTACCTTCTTGAAATATGGTTATAGGTGGTGGTGAAGTGGTCAATACTTGCAGAGTCCTAAATGTAGAGTCAATACCCATAGTATAAATATTCCCACTATGGATAATTTCAAACCACTACCCTCATTGGAACCAGTGTGCATAATGGATCCTTGCCAGCCAGCGTGAACTGGCCCCAGCACACTCTGGTGATGTGTGTCCTGTTGCCATCTTTTGTTCTTTCCCTACTTCTGTTACAGCCACTGAACTTCTCAGATTCTTGAACATGATATGCTCTCCCATACTGCTAGACATTTGCGAATGTTGTTCCTCTACAAGTCGCATTCTCTTGGTCCAGTGCCCCCAAGTCCTTATCCTGTATCTGCCTAACTTGTTTTTAAGGCTATCTTCCCACTCGCCTGAAGGTTCTCGGAGGGAGGTATCATGGTTGTTTAGTTCCCTCATCATATCTCTGGCCCCTAGCTCTGTGACTGGCACATAGTAAACTCTCATAGCATGCCTGTTGACTATACTATTTTCTTTTACTGGATGATAAATTTTTATCAGCATATTTCCTCTGAAGAATTGGTATGCTTTTCCTTTATAATATTAGACATCAAGTGAACAATTGTGTTTTCTTTTTGTTTCAACCTACAAGAGGCTCAGGTTGATTTTGTTGCTTAAATTTAATAACCTTTATATGCTAGACACTGCATATCTAGGTTTCAGTATTGTTTTACACTGGTCTGGTCCTTTCATTTTGCTTCTGTGTGTCATTTTCAATTTCATTGCACTTATTTTTGGAAGGTGCTTCAAATTTGCTGGGTTACAAAGTAGGATAGAGAGAGACATAATTCCTAATTGTAGTTTGGTTATTTGATCATTGAGCAAACACCTTTGCTCTGCCCTAAAGTGAGACCTCACGCCAGGCCTGGCAATGGGAGGGAATAGAGTGAAAGGATTGGGACTTGGGCTTGGGAATCATAGATATCCGTGTTAGAGTCCCAGTTGGTCACCAGTTTGCTACATGACACTAGGCAAATTCATTGGCCTCTCTGATTTATCTGTTCCCTGGATGCAATAATGTATTCCTCAGAGTACTTCTGGAGATTAAATTAAATAATGTGTGTAAAGTGCTTAGTCCAGTTCCTAGCACTTGGTGAGCGCTCCACAAATGACAAGTATAATTACAAATACTGCTATTGAGAAAGATCCGAATTGTGGCAAAATCATAGCAGAGGTTTGGTAAAGGCCAGCCTATTTGCTGCAGCCTCTTCTATCTTCCCTCATCTGATGCTACCCTTGCCAACCTGTCTCTGAGCATGGCAAAAAATACCAGTGTTTAGTCTCTGATTTGCTAAGAGTGCATCACTTATTCCCCCAGGGATAGTTCCTGTTTTAAATCCCCCTACTTTCATTTGCCGGGAGAGAAACTTTAATTCAGCACACGGAAGAAAATGCAATTTGGTGCATTTCATCAATTTATTGCCACCTCAATTTGCTCAATTTGTGCAGAGCAGGAGAGGTAAAGGCATGGAAAGCAAGCTATAGCATGTTTAAGATTCTACAGGACCCAGACACAGGCTTACTCAAGTTGGCTGATTTCAGCGGCAACATGTGCACATCTATTCTCCCTCACACAGACTGGCCCATGCAGCTCCCACTTATCCACCTGGAGCAGTATGTCAGCCTCTTAGGGGTCCCAGGAGATGATGCAAAGTCAACCCATGCTGTGGTTTTCCCAACCAAGGATGTTGGGTGAACTCTTACAAAGTTCACGTGGTCACCTCAGACTTCCCTGTGAGTTTGTTGTGTGTATTCTCAGTATCATTCATCGAAGATGAACTGAGGACCTGATCTGTACATGATGCCTTCACAGGCATGTCTTTCAGTTCTTTGTGACTTTGCAAGGTGCTGTGCTCTTGAACCTGTATCTACCAATATTGAGATGGCTGGACTGGTCTCTTGAGCTGGGCAAGGTCATTCAAGTTATCGTGGAATCAAACATGACTGCATGGGCACCATAACTGCCTCCATCACCATCATCCTGTGTGACTTTGGGCAAGTTACTCTATTGTCTCATCCCTGAATTTCACTTTCCTCATTTTAAAACGGGTACATATGAATATATAATGTTTGAAGGGAACACAAGTGACTGCTAACAGCAGTTGACTCTGGGGAAAATACCTTGAGGACCTGGGGGAATAAAGAATCCCTTCCCTGGTTATTGCATTTTAATATTTTCTCATATTTGTGTATTAACTCCCTGTGTGTGTATGTGTGTGTGTGTATTTTTGTATGTATTTGCATGTGTATGTATATATGTATATATAACATACTCTATATGTACATAGTGTGTGTGTATATATGTATATATAACATACTCTATATGACATAGTGTATGTATATATATACAATTTTATCAAATCATAATCCCCATGTATTATGTTCCAAATACTTAGTATAGTGTGTTGACTTGTCAAAGTCAACAGTGGCTCTTGAGAGAAAAGATGGAGTCTTGCTCATCGACATTTCTTTGGAGACCTACACAGGATCTGGCATATAAGTGTTAAATAGATATTTATCTGAATTACTTTTACAAGTATGTCTATCTGCAGAATAAAATGTTAGGCTAGACAAGAATCTTCTGAGGTGGGCCTCCACAGCTTAAGAATCTGTATATTACACATGTATCATAAGGGGCTTGACATCCTTAGGCAAAATTATATATATAATGTGTATATGCATATACACATTATATATAATTATGTATCTCTGACCATCCTGCTCCTTAGTGTAAAGTGTCAGGGGGACACAGGCTGGGTGGTCAGAGCCAACATTGGGAACCAGCAGCAGTAATGGCCAATTAAGATCCTGGGTAGAGACTTTCTTCTAGGTCTCCTGACATTGGCTATGGATCAGGGCTTTTAGATGTCTGTAGCCAAAGATCACGAAAAACTGGGGGAAGCGGTGGCACCTTGACCCCAAAGAAGGCATGTCATAAGGGTGCAGGGCGTAGATTTCAGGGAAGTTCTTCTATACAGAGCCTTCCCTTCGGGCACAGTGTGGGAGTTAGCGCTGTGGGGGGTGACTTCCTCCTGAGTGCCAGGCTGTCAGCTTCCAGGCCTTTTTCTTGTGACATCTGCTCTAGCAGCCAGGAGCTGGGTCACAAGCTTCCTTCCTCTGCTCTACTGCATGGTGCAGTCCGGAGGCAATGAGGAAGAAGAACGAGGGAGGGAGAATGTTGTGTACACAGAGTTTAAGTGATGTCTTCAGGGCTTGGGAAAATGTAATTCTGTTGGAGCAGTTTGCTGGCAGTTTTGCAACTCGTCCCCCTGAATTAGGGACCGAATGAAGTCATTAGGCCCTAATCAAAGGCAGCTAATCAGGAGTCAGTGGGAGATCTACCAATTAATCGCGGCTGGAACCCAACGAGCTGAAGTACCCAAGACTGGATGGAGAAAAGTAATGAAATTAGATATCAGTGCCACGCAATGTCGTACGACTTCAAGAAGCAGTTACGGGCTGCTCAGCCCTTCCTGCCGTATGAGAAACAGAGACCCGGTGCCAAAGCATGGATGGGGTGGAAAGTGATCCGGAGCTCGCCTTGAGATTTTCAGAGGTCGAAATGTGTGTAAACAAGCAGCAGGAGGACATGAAAAAGATGGGCATGGATTCTTGTCGATGTGATAACACGGTAATATGGTATGATAGCATGGAACGCCATGGTTAGATAATCATATGTGATAATAAATACCTCTTTCATAACATTTGAATAATTTATTCCCAGGTTCTTTGTTGACATATCATTCTGTCCACCTAGGCTGTGGGGATAGAGGTTGTTTACCACGTCTCTTGCCCCATAACCAGCATAGCACGTGGTTGCTGCTAGATAAGTAATCCCAGATGCGTTTTATTGATTCTGGGTGGAGCAAGGCTTTGAAGGGAGCCTTTTCCATTCAAATCGCTGCACGCCTTTCCTGAGACCACTCAGGCCGAAGGATTCACCGCCCTGATTTAATCAAAATAAAAGTGATTACCTGCTGGCTGTTTCTGGTTCAGAAACGTCCAAATACTTTGAATCATAGCTTTCTGGGATGGTACAAAATGATCGGTCAAGTCCTAAGCCTCTAAGTCACAGCGGGAGAGACCCAGGCCAGAGAGTGCCAGGAACCTGCTCCACGTCCCCCAGCAAATCTGCAGCAGAGGCAGGCCTAGAACTGGGGTCCCGACTCTGAGTTCAGGGGACTTCCCTCAGCACCTGCTCCTTCGTTTGCATTACTCATGGTCATGCTTCCTACATTGAATTTCTCTGTCCTGAGATTCCCAGAGCTCTTGGTCTGTCTAGAATGGACCCAGCTAAAGGTTTGCAGAAGAGTTCCTCAGTCTATGCCGGTGGGGCAGGGTGGTGAAACTGGGCCATGAGGCAGGTGGGAGCCGTCCCCATCTCTATTTCCCATACAGCAGGAAGGGCTGAGCAGCCCGTGACTGGTTCTTGAAGTTGTGTGGCACTGTGTGGCACTGATATCTAATTTCATGACTTTAATCCATCTGGACTTGGGTGCTTCAGCTTATTGGGTTAGTCTGTGTTAGTCTTAGTGGGAGGTCTGTGTTAAACACAAGAGAGAACTTGCTTGTGTTGGGAGATTTCTGAGGTGATGTTCATCTGAGTACAGTCAGGCTCCAAGAAGAAGCGAGGGAAAGTATTGCAGGAGGAAAGCACTGGAGTCAGAAGTGTGTGTGTGTGTGTGTGTGTGTGCGTGTGTGTGTGCGTGCGTGTGTGTGACTATGCACAGGCATATTTTGTTATATCCTATATGAAGTTTTGTGTTTAAAGGTAGATGCTTGATTCTGTCATAATAAAAAAAAAAAACCTGTATGATTCTGAGTATGTGCATGTGTTAGCACAAACATGTATGTGTGTCTGTGAGGTGTGTATGTATGGATTCCTGGAAGGTGCCATTTGTGTAGAGAATTCTAAGGGGGTGTGTTAGTATACGTGTCTATATGTGTATTTCATTTTTATTTTTCCTTGCATGTCATTTTCCTGGTTTCTGTCTTCCCTGTTTGTGGGTCTGAGAGTCTGTTACTGTCCGTGCGAATGGATGTTTTCATCGTGCGGGAAGGATGGTTTAGGTAAGGATTTGAAAGTGCACATTCAGAATTTTAGTGCATCAATACATTTTGGTGAATGTGCACATTTTAGAATGGTTAGATATCTTTATATGTGTGGGGTGAAGGGGAATTCTATATGTTGGTGTGTATGGACATTTGTCTGGGTGTCTGTCCACAGTATGTTTTTTGAGTGTATGTTTAAAGTTAAGGTGACTATATAATTTATCATCCACATGGGGCATGTTTGAGAATTAAATGTGATTGTATTTGTGTGTGCGTGTCTGTCTGTCTGTCTGTATTTGATAATTATGCCTGGTCACCAAGGGAAATCCATGAATGGCCCAGGCAATCCAGGATATACTGACATTCTTGTGTGTGAGAAATTGTCTCTGAATGAATGTTCGTATTTAATTGTGTGTGTGATATGGATGTCCAAAACTTATAAGAAGAACAGTAGAAATTATTAAATTATTAGGTCTTTCTGAGGTTGTAGGCTTATAACAGAGGCATGGATAGAACTAACAGGTAAGAAGAGGCAAGCCCCAAAGATATATATATATATGTATCTATATATATATATATATATATATATATATTTTCCCCCCCAAGCCAGATCAATGAACAGAGAAGAGAGGCCATACATATCTAGTGGTGACAAAAATGCACACGGTTAAAAAAAAAAATGAGCACAGTCAGTAAGGACAAGACATGTGAACTGTATTGTGCTAGAAAGTGTCTTTCATGTACAACATCTGCTTTGCTGTGTCCTCTTTATGCCTCCTGCCTTGTTCCCCATGAGTCACTGCAGCTTGTGATGGCCAAGATAGCAGAGACCTTTTATCCTCTTACCTCGACAGTTTGGAAAAATAGCTCAGTGTGACCTCCCTCATGTAAGAGATAGAAAGCGGCTGGAGAGAGTCCACTGCTCCATTTCAGGTGATTCAGAAAAGAAATCCCAGGGATGCTCCCAGCATTCTCCCTGACTTTCAGAGCATGCTGCCCCAGAGTCCTCGGTTTATGCGTGCACCCCCTGGGGCTGGGAATTCCACTTGCTTAGTTCTCACTGGCTTTGCGGGGTATAGTGGAGTGGTTGGAGGAGTGCTTTGCCTTCCACTTGACCACACTGGTGCAGTAGTTTCAGCAGCTCCTACCCCCCCCCCATGCCCCTGTCATCCCTTTCCATACTCTCCTAACAGTGGAGCACCTGCTCTTGCTGCCTAATGTTAAAATAGCACCAGGAGCTTTAGGTGCGTGGTAGATTAAAAATGGCTGCAAATTCTTTGTCATCCTCCCATTGAAAGGTGGAGTTTAACTGCCTCTCTATGAATCTGGGCTGGCCTTAGTGACTTATCTGACCAAGAGAATATGTCAGAAGTGATTTCCTGCAACCTCTGAGTCTGTTTCCTAAGAGCCTTAGGACCTCTAGCTCAGATCTCTTTCCTCTCTGGGAAACAAGTGGCAAGTCTACGAAAGGCCCAAGTCACTGGACAGATCACTCTGGTCTATCTGGTCTTTGTAGGCGTTCTGGCCAGTAGCCCAAGCTTAATGTCCATCTAACAGCTAGCCTCCCTTCCCTGTGCAGATGGCATCTCAGCCCAGATGCCAGACAAGTAAGTGAAGAAGCCATTCTAGAGGTGAGTGTTCCAGTCAGTGCCACGTGGGTCAGAGACTCACCCAGCTGAGCTCTTCATGGAACCCTGACACACAAAGTATACTGGCTGACAGCACTACATTTGGGAGTAGTTTCTGCAGCAACAATAGATGATCGGAGGATCAGTGCTAGGAGTAGCTGCCGGATATTGAGCCGGGGCTGTCTGGTCAGAGCATGTTCCTAGGAATTTGTGTACATGATTTCTTGGTATCTTCACCATGATCAGATGAGTTTAGAGATTTTATTATTCTCATTATGCGTATGAAGAAGTTGAGGTCAGGAAACTGCCCTAGATCACACAGCTACTGTTGGGTGGAGAGGCATTCAGTCTAGGACTCTTTCTTAACCACCGCCCTCCTCCACACTGATGTTAATGTATAAGAAGGCGTTCCTGGTTTTGCTTGGAATTGTCTTCCGAATCACCCCACTTCAACTGACAAATTTCTTCTGATCCTTCATGGTCTAGCTCTGTAATTGTAACCGTTTTGCACCCAAATCCATGTAGATTTCCCACAGCCGGGTACATACGCACTAAACTACCTTGCATTAACAGCATGAAAACAAACAAGATACTCAACTTCCCTGAGGCTCCTTTTTTCTCATGTGTAAAATTGGTTACAAGGACTTTCTTATAGGTTTGTTGTAAAGATTAAATGTTGTGAGAGAGATTAAATGTGTCATACACAGAAGAACGGGATATACACACTAAACTTTGATAACTGACCGCTATCAAAGCTGAGCTACAGCCCTAAAGGATGAGCCTGTAGTCAATCACCTCTTACGTATGTGTCTGGGTATAGAGGGTTGCATAGGGCACCTCCTCATGGAGGTCATATTTCAAGAGGACCAAAGACAAGTAAAAGAACCAATATGTTAATGAGATTGATGTCAGGATAGAGGGGGCCAAAGAGCATTAGAACCTCAGAAAGGGGTTCTTAATCTCTTTGGGATGGCATGTCATGAAAGATATCTTAGAGGCAAAACGAGCCCTCTATGATGAGAAGGAATCAGTGAGGTTAAGAGAGAGGAGAAGTAGGCATTTCAGGTAAGAATAAGCTTGAGCAAAGATTTGAAGGAATCCAAGAGGATGATGTATGGGGGACCTTCTGGGAGCTTGGTAGCCTTGGATCCAGGTGAAGGTGGCTTGGGGTAGAGACTCATGAAAGACGGAGAGATCTTTGAATTCCAAACTGAAGACTTTATGCCAAGGTCAGTGGGAAGCTAGCAAGGGGTTGATTGAAAACAAAGAACGCAGATGAATCAGTCTGCATTTTAGAACAGCTACCTTGGGGACCATTTTGGAAGGTACAAGACTGGAAATAGAGAGGCTGACATTGAGGATGGGGTCATGTCCTGATAAACCCACCATAAGTTGAAAATCCCATAAGTCAACAATGCATTTTGGTATACCTAACCTACCAAATGTCCTAGCTCAGCCTAGCCTACCTTACATGTGCTCAGAACACTTACCTTAGCTTGCAGTTGGGCAAAATCATCTAACACAGAGCCTATTTCATAAAAAGCATTGGACATCTCGTGTATTTATTGAATATTGTACCGAAAGTGAAAAACAGAACGTCTCTCTGGGTACAGAATGGGTGTGAGTATAGCAGTTGTTTGCTCTTATGATTGCGTGATTGACTAGGAGCGATAGCTCGATGCCACTGCCCAGCATCATGAGAGAGTGTAACTCTCTCACTAGCCTGAGAAAAGATCAAAATTCAAAATTCAGAATATGGTTTCTACAGACTATGGATTGCTTCTGCACTATCGTACAATCTAAAAATTGTAAGTGAGAACACTGTCAGTTGGGGACTGTCTTTACTCTGAAAAAGGTGGTGGTGGTGTGATCCAGGGGCATGGCAGTGGGCATTGGAGGGATGCCAAAGCAAAGCAAAGAAGGAAGCCTGGCGAGTGATTGTTTAAGAGGGATAAAGTTGGGGGAGGAACCTGAATAGTACCCTGGTTTCTGACTTGGGTGACTTAGTTCATGGTGGGCGCACAGTAATCAAACAGAAGGAAAATAATGCGGTAGGAGGAATAGTCTCTTTCCACCCCCTCGGGGCGTGACTGCTCGGTGGAGAGGACAATGGGTCCCCTGGTTCCCTCTGCAGGAGTCATAGGCCCACAGGAGCACGGGTCCAAGCAGGTCATTATAGCACATCAATGTCCGTGATGAAAACGGAACTCTAATTGTGCCAGCTCCACTCTGGCATAATAAGTGTGGTTTTTAACATAATGCACTGCTGGAGTGAAGTTGTCAGAAAAGCGGGGGATGGAGGATATAATCTGTGAGACTTCAAAGAAAAGAAGATTGAAGCCATTTTATGGGGCTGGAAATGAGTCATTTGTCAGCGATGCCAACCTGCTGTCAGCCCCACAGGCAGAGATGGCTGGGCACCCTGGGGGGAGGGCTGGTGCCGGCGTCAGCCTCCAGTCACCAGAGGCCATGTGTGGGGGACGGAGTGTCATTCACATCACATCCCTGTCCTGACCTGGGTCAGAGGGAAACCAAGGTCATGTCACAACATTTAGCATCGTAACCGAGGAACCTTTTAACCTGCCTCTGTCAGGAAAAGCTGATGTGCTCAGCATTATCCAAGACAGTTCAGAGCTTGAATTTCCCAGGAGATGTGCACTTTAAAAGAACAGTGAGAGGGCAACACTTTCAGGAAAAAGAAGCAAAGAGGTAAAACTGGACTGGTGGCACCGGAGAAGAGGCTTGTGAGCAAGGACCTGCCCAAGGTCACTGAAATACCAGGTAGATGCGCACTCTTGGTCTCTGTCCGGTCCTCAGGGCTTGGTGAGGGGCAGGGCTCTGGGAGTCCACGCGGCCTGGAAGTCATTGCAGTGAATGAAGACCTGCTCTCAGTGCAGGAGTCCTGCCTTTGAAGCCGGTCCAATACCTCTTAGCCCCTCCCCCGCGTTATGCCATTCATCTGTCACTGGGGCAGTTAAGCTAGTGCCCCAGGCCCTCCAAGGTGCTTTTCCTATCTCCATGACTTTGTTCTAATCCACTTTCCTCCCAGAAACCTCAGTGATCACTTTAGAACTTAAACTGAATCTCCTCTGTGTTCACCGTGTCTTCCCAGGCTGGATGCTCTGGTCTCTACCACGTCTACAGTGTCCATCTCAAGCCAGACATCTTCTCCCTGGTTCTCTGCACTCCAGCTGCAAATGCCCTTTACCGTTCCTTGAACAGACAGAGGTCTGGCCTCTCTCAAGATCTTTGCACTGGCTAGTCTCTCTTCTTGGGTAATGTCTATCTATCCTTCAGTTCAGCTTAAATATAGCTTCTTCAGAGAGATACTGACTCTCAAATAAAGTCACCCCTCAACCCCAACACAGACAGGTTTTCTGTCTCATAATATTTTATTTTGGAATGTTTATGATTATTTAAAAGTTGTTATTGGTTATATTCTGAGATCCCATTTTGACTCTGAATTCCAAAAGAGCAGGGGTAGTGCTTGTCTTTTTTTGCCACCGCATCTGCGTGCTATCTGGGACAGTGCCTAATAGAAATGTTTGACATTTCTATTTGTAGGATGAATGAATGAGTGGGTGAATGAATCAACAACTCTTCGGTAATTCTGGCCAGCCGAAAATTCTGGGACCCCATGCACCAGGCAGTATCAAGTGACTATGCAGGCAAAAAGATAAGCAAAAACTCAAGGAACCTCATCAGTCACTTTCCTGACACTTTACGCTCTG
Source organism: Mustela nivalis (assembly GCF_964662115.1). Taxonomy (NCBI): domain Eukaryota; kingdom Metazoa; phylum Chordata; class Mammalia; order Carnivora; family Mustelidae; genus Mustela; species Mustela nivalis. The sequence continues at coordinate 77,157,062 of NC_139032.1, forward strand.
CCTCCCATCCGCACTTTCTGGGTCAGGATGATTTTGAGGAGCTGAAGTTACAGAACACTTTCCGTCAGACCAGTGGTTCTCAAAATTTCCCAGAAAAGTTTATTACAACAGAGTACTAGTCCCCACCCACAGTGTTTCTGACTCAGTAGGTCTAGTGTGGGATCTGAGAGTATTTATTCCTGAAAAGTTCTCAGGTGATATTGATGCCGATGGCCCAGGAAAAGCACTTTTTAGAAAGAGTGCATTAGCCCACAAACTCTAAGGGGCAAGGCCTCTACTTTTCACATTTACTATCATTACCTACAGATGCTGTGATATAAATATATATATTTATCATTGTATATACTCCCAAAGACTCATTGAGTAAGTGAAATACACTGGGTGGTCACCTGCTTGTATCACGGGGCTCTATCCCCTGGGCCACTCCTCTCCTCTTACCCACCTCTAGCCCATGTTACATGATCAACACTCCCACTGCTGCCCACTCCCAGCAACCATCTGACTTTCTCAAGGTAGCTTTTATGGTCTACCCATCTTCCCAGAGAAACACCACCTACTTCTGCAATTTTACTTTCTGCTAAGGCCTCAATGACACTTGATAAGCCTTTCAAGTTACAATGCAACAAGTAATGTCAGACCAACTTATTACTTCGCTAAAGAGAACTTTCATTCTAGTATCTGATAGAACATTTGTATCCAAAGAACACTGATTAATGGTGGCGATCAGTCTGTGCAAACATAATCTGCAGCTTGAAATAAGCCTTCACACACACACACACACACACACACACACACACATATACTATTTTAAAATGGTTTATTTAGCATTTTCTAATGCTAAATCTTAAATGTTAAAATTTTTTTAAATACAGCATTACAAAGATTGTGAGGTAGGCAATGATAAGACAGCTTAATAGCAGAAATTACTTCTTTGTACTTTAGAAACATCCACATGTATGATGTTAAATGGTATGCTAGTAATAATAGTATCTTATTCATCCTACAAGGATCTTTATTGAGAAAAGATTTAGATATGGGAGGTAGAATTACCACTTGTTTCTAAAAGAAATAAATGGATACTTATATAGGTGTGGATAAAAGCAAAGATGTATATGTTTTTTGTCACAAAATCCTAAAATTCCAGTCTTCCTTATCTCACCCCACTGACTTCATGTGAGTTAAGCTTTACTCAATGAAATGGAACCTATTACAACTTGCATTATCTGTTCTCGTACATATTAGATTGTGCCTCTTGTCTTACACTCATTAAATGAGTATTTAGTAACATTTCTGAAAAATGACTTCTGCCAGATCCAGCTAGAAGCCACTGGGGACTTAAAAGTCATTTTTTTTTTTTTTAATGGCAAAGCATCATCATCCCTGAGCAATTTACCAGGTTGACTTAATTTTGAGTCACTTCCATGCCTTCCTGTAGCTCTACCCTAAGTCTCTAGCTGAACAGAGTTGGAAATTGATGAAATGATCTACCCGGTGTCACATATACACACAAAGTTCAATTTTAGCACTGATACTCTCATCTGCAGGCTTGGTTCTACTTGAGGAAAATCAAATATTTTCTTTCCTCTTGAGCCAGATAGGTACTTCTGACAGTAAGAAATGAGGAAGAAAACAAATGCACTGAGCACATGGTATGTATCAGGTGGTCTGTGTATGTCAGTAATGATCCTCACACCAACCCCGGGAGAGAGATACCATTATTCCTTCTAGGCAGATTAAGCAAAGTGCAGGGAAAAAGTAAAAGGTATGCCTAGGAGTAAAGCCATATACCTGAGGTCACACATTAAGCAAATGGTAGAGAAGAGATTCACAGAGAGATTCATTTGTCACTAAAGGCCATGTCCGACGTTTGAGCAGAGTCGCCCACTCCAGTGGAACCTCTTATGGTGGCTTAACGTCAGCTTTGACAATAACAACCAAGAAACAAGAGAGAAGAGTCAGAAATAGTCTTTTACTGGTTTCACTCAAATGAGACCATGTAGTATTTTTTTTCCCCATTAAATTTCAAGGTAAGGATACTATACCACTTTTCTGAGACTTCTTTGAGAATTTTTTTTAAATCCTCATCTCCATCTTTCTTGTATCTAACTTGGAGAATCAAATTCAGTCCCTCTAACTCACACATCCTCTGATTCTGCCCCTAGATGTAACTTTCTTCATTCAATTATTCTGGAATCCTGTGTTCTTCATCCAGCACTTAACATTTTGCAGCTTCACTTATACCTGTTTGAGGTCCAGGGTTGAGGGGAGAGATGCTGAAATTCTCGATTGAATCAGTGACATAAGTGCATGCAATCTGTGATTTACTTCCCAAGATGAGCGTGTGAGAGAAAGAGAGATAGAGAGAGAGAGAGAGATGAGAGTTGGGGGGGGGGGGACTTAATTGGAATTTCCAACTAATTCTCTCTGGAGCTCAAACTCTCCTCTGTTAAATGGGAATAAAACTAACTACCTCCCATGCCTCACAAGGCTAATATGAGGATCCAATGAGATAATATAAGGGAGAATGTTTTTTAAAAATGCTATTGCTGGTATTACTGTTAGGACAAGAACAAAATCTGCAACACAATTTCATGGATCCATAGACTCTGCAGAAAACAAACAAACAAAAAACAAAAAGACAAACAAACAAAAACACCTGTCTTTAGGCTGAAACTCTTAGAAAGACTGCCCACAATTATAATATACATTTTACTTGTTATGCTTATTCCTAAAGTCTTAGTAAAGTCCAATTTATTTATACATCTTAGCATCTTAGAATCAGTAGAGATTTTAACAAGGGTCAGACTATTTTATATGTGGAATATAATAAGTTTTCTAGGCAGGAAAGATTTGAAAACAAAGTTACCAGTGGGGACAGGAAAAAGATAGTTTAAACTATCCAGGAAATCAGACGTTATTCAAGAGTTAGATAAAATCTATTTAGCTTGTATCCAACGGCTTGCCAAGAATACACAAATCATTCTTGTTTATATTCAGTTCTTCAATCTCCGTAAATCTGCATGTACTGAAATGGCATTTAAAAATGAACACAGTCTAAATCCCTGTTTTTCTAACATAGGGAATCTGAAAGCATCAGCAGACTAGTTCTTAGTTTTCCCATCTGTACAATTAGCAAGCTGGACTAGATGGGGAATAGGGAGACATGGCAAGGTGGCCCAACACTGTCTAACTCTTTGACCATGGCGGACATCACTAGTGGATGACAACACCTTCTTGTGGTGCCAGGAAGTAGCCTCAGGATCGGTCTCTCCTTACTGATCCCTGAAGCTGCTATCAACCAATTGGAAATATGCTGTTGCAGGATTAGATGCTTTCTAAGATTTTATTTTTTAACTCTGACATTTTCAGTATATACAAATACAATGAGTTTGTCTCACTACTAAAATTCATTTTGTTAAAAAAAATAATCTGTTCCTATTCTCTGGAAGGTGATGACAACTTTCAGTTGGTATTTCTCATTCAGTTGTGTTTTCTCTGTTCCCCATTCTGTGAATGGTACCGGTGTCTCTCAGCAGGGGGTGCCAACTAAATGAAACCGCCCAGCGGGAAACCCTGTTTGGCAATTCTAACAAGGCTTAAAGAATTGGTTTCCTCATTAGAAACAACAAAAGTTTCCTATCTGGTGAACATGCAAGTTCTGGGCATGATCTCATGGGTGCTCTACCTGAACGAAATATTGAAGCAAAAAGAATATAAATGAAAAGCAAATACTTGGTAATGATGGGATCTGTCATTCACCTTGACTACAGGAGATAAAAATTCCATTTTCTTGCAATGCATTTTCTGGATTTAACAGACTTTAGCCCTAGGAGTGGAAAGACTTTACCTTCTGCATGGGGATTACCACCTGATGAGCTCCCACCAGGTGCCTAGGTCCCTTGTGTTTATCATTCCATTTAAATCACCATAATGCTAGTTAACATGTCTTAAACTTCCCCTATGTGTCAGGGACTGTTCTAAGCACTTTACTTGAACCAACTTACTTAGTAGCTTTAAGAGCTCTATAGGGTAGGTACTACTTGTGTCTTTAAAAGAGGAAATGGGCGCCTGGGTGGCTCAGTTGTTGGGTGTCTGCCTTCAGCCTGGGTCATGATCCCAGTGTTCTGGGATCGAGCCTTCCATCGGGCTCCCCACTTGGCAGAAAGCCTGCTTCTCCCTCTCCTACTCCTCCTGCTTATGTTCCCTCTCTCTCTTTCTCTGTCAAATAAATAAAATCTTAAAAAAAAAAAAAATAAAGGGAGGCTAAGTAACTTGCCCAAAGTCATACAATAGTAAGTTGTATAGCTTGTAACTGAATCTGTAAAGTATGGCTACAGAGTCTGAGCTTGGAATATGGCATTACCACACCCAATGATATTCCCAACAGCTGGCTGTAATGTTAAGAGAGTAGAGGAAACTTGAGCTCCTGCGGGCTCTCAGCCAGAAAGTGGCATAGCAGAGCCAGCACTTTTCTTCGGTTGTCTCATTTAGCCCTTGATATCACTCCACCATGTAGATGCTAGCATTTCCCCCATTAAGCAGATGAGGAAATAGAGGTTCTTACGGGATTGTAACTTGACTGAGATCACACAGCTAGTGAATGCTAGAGCCAGGCTTTGAACAAGGCAGCCTAACTCAAGGAGTACCTGATTTCAGTTCTAAAGGAGCTTACAATCAGCTCGAAAAGAAGGAAGAGCATACAGATGAAAAGAAGTCTCCCAGGCCTGGTGGACCAGAGACAACATGGGACAATGGGAATAGAGCGCAAGAGGCTCAGAGAAAGAACAGAGTTGAGGGGGCAGTTTCAAGAATGAGGAGGAACAGCTGACTATTTAAGAATAAGTGGAGCGGCCAAGTGCCTGGGTGGCTGAGTCAGACCTTCCACACAGGTCATGGTCTCAGGGTCCTGGGGTCAAGCCCCGCATCGAGTTCCCCGCTCAGCAGAGAGTCTGCTTCTCCCTCTCCTTCTGCTCCTCCCCGCTGTTCATGTGCTCTCCCTCCTTCCCTCTCTCTCTCTCTCTCAAATAAATAAATAATCTTAAATAAAAAAGAGTAAGTAGAGGGTAGATTAAGGGGTTTCAAAATAAGACAATTGACAATATCTGCTGGGGGGTGCTATCATGCATAGGAGTCATAGTTGAGGGTGGGTAGTATGGAAATGGGCATCTACTAGTCAATCAAAGCAATGCTAATAATTGATTAATAAAAGAAAGGAAAGTTGATTAAAGATCTGTTTGTTCAATAGCTGCTTAATAACTACTTCAATAAATGCAATGAAAATGTTTCTGAGCCTTACTTGAGAGCTCAGACAGAGCCTCGAATTCACTCTCCCCTAACTAACTCATTCTCCTTCCCACGTCTCTGCCTCTCTGCCTCACTTTAGTACCTCAGCATACCCTTGGAACTACTTCCCAGCCCTTAACAAAATTCTGTTGTTTAAGCAGGGCTTTTAGAGATTGAGATCCCTAGTTTATTTTCATTCCATTTCAGCCTTTTGACTTCTTGGTAGTAAATTGCTCCTAAGTTCATTGCTGCCATGTCTCCCAACCTCATTTTGCCATAATTGGATTTATGCTTCTCCTCCGCTTTGAGATATATGTATACATCCATACCCACACATAGAATGTGTACCTATATAGGTTACATACACACAGTTACCGCTTGCTCACAGTTTTGGGGTCTGGGGGTTGTTGGGTTTTGTTTCCCAATCATAAACAATGTTTCTATTCTACTTCCCATCCTCTAGAGAAGACCGATAAAATTTGACTCATGAAAAAAGAGAGAGGAAAAAAAAATCCAGGAGGCGAAAGTAATATGGGGAGAAAATGAAAGAGATTTAGTGCAGCTATCAACCGACCGTTGTGCTGTCTTTAAGAGTCTGTTGAAACAACATAATAAAAGGTAATAAAGTTTGGATTTATAGCCTACCTGGCGGAAATGGCTGCCTGTTTGTATCTTGCCCACTCACAGCCCACCGTGGGTCTTTGTCATGGGGTCTTTTCCCCCAGAGGGTCATCTTCCCCACCTTGGACTTAAGAGGCATAAGGCAACCCTGAGAACATCCAAATCAGATTGACAGGTGAGTTAAACATTTTTCTGGCTTCTTTCTTGCCCTTCCTCTCCCTGAGATTTAATGACCCAGCTTTGTTTCTTTTAAAAACTGTATTTGGCTTGGTTTGCCTAGAAATACCCTCAGTGACTCAGTAAAATAGGCAACGGGAACTTTGAACTTGAAAATGGTTATGTCAGCTCCCAAAGGATGAAGGGTTTATTGCTTCCCTTTCAAGTTCAAATCAATTTCCATAAACTTCTAAATCAGCACTAATCAGTCTCTTGAGAGGAAAGTGGTACATATTCCCCAGGTGGTTTGGGAAAATCAAAGATCAGGAGGACAAGAGAAAGGATGATGTCTGCCCACAAGGTGCTGGGACCACATTCCAGGAGGCAAATGGAACAGAGGATGGCTCCCTGATACTTAGCTCTCTGATACTTAGCAGGTGATCAGAAGATGAAGCTCATTTGTCCATCCATCCATCCATTCATTCATTCATCCAACATTTGTCCACAAACATCATCCTACTTTGTTCCAGCCCTTACACCAATGGCAGGGATACACACATGAGCAAGACCAGAGCTCCATCCCAAAGATTCCAGTCTGGGGAAAGAGATAACCCCTTAGAGGCAAAACTATAAATGCTTTGTTAAAGTCCATAATGTTGGTATATATGTTCAGGGTCCAGCAGGTTCAAAAGGGAGGTGGGGAACCAAGCTAACCCTAATTGCCTTGGAAGGTTTCAGGACAGAGCTGACCCTTGATACTCAATTCAAGTTATTTGCTTGAATGGATAAAAACATTATTAAATTGAAAGAACAGGGTGGAAAGAGGAGCCAGAAGTTACAAGTTCCAGATCTAAAGGGCATTTTCTGTGAGATGTTGGGCATGTCTCTCCCAACCCTTGACTTCAGTCAACTTCAGTCTCCCTATCTATGCACTGAGATTCTTGTCTGTCTCATAAGTTCTGTTCCACCTCTGAGATCCTACATTACATCAAGCAAGGTAAAGGAATACAAATATTTTTCCAAATATGGGCTCTTGTAGCAGGCACAATATGTCCCTCTTGTCTCTCTAGAAAATAAGCCTCATTTTTCTTCACGCTGTCCGTTTTGTCAATGCTTGTTTCTAACTTGGTCTAGCTGGGTGTCTGAGTCTGATTCTTTGCAGAAGAGCAGCTACACACACCACTGTCTGTTCCCCATCCATGGTAGTAACTGAAGCCAAGAAGGAAGCTAGGAAATTCTGGGAGGAAAATGGAAATGGGGCCACTGTGAGAAGCAAGGAGGAGGGATGCCAGCAACAAAGCACTGAGCCCCTGGAACAGAGACCTCATTACTAAAGTATGAGTCACGGTAATAGTCTGAATAAATCCCCATAAAGTCAGGGCTAATGGTGTCTGCTGGAGCCCTCATCGTGCCATAAACACCGAGCCAAGGCTGTGCTAATTGTCAGACCCAACAAGAGGGGCTGAGGAGCATGAAATGAACGATTAGTTCAGCGGGGTGAACCCCAGCTTCTCTGGGGACCCTGGCTCTGCCTCCTGGCTGGCTAGATAGAGCTCCTGTGTGGGAGAAGCCTCACCTCTTTCCCTTCTTCTTCTTCCTGTTTCTTCTGTTTTCTCCCCTTTCCCCCCTCCCTGCTTCTTCTTTCTCCTTTTCCTTCCTTTATCCAAGCTTTTCAGCAAGTAACCTGGGGTTTGCTGCACCCGATGACTGAGCCCCCTGCCTCATCATCACCTTCAAAACACTTTTCCGATTTGATTCTCATGATGACTTTCTGATGAAAATATTTTTGAGGAAATTAAATTTCAAAACAGCTACACGATGGGCCAAGGTTACACAGCTACTAAGTAGAAGATTTGGGATTGCATCCTAAATTTGTTTGAAGTCAGGTTTCCCACACAAGATTTGGAATTGGGGTGTGGGTGTCAAGTACACCAATCATGGCTCACTGACAATGTTACAGGGTCCTGTATGCTCCCGAGATGAGGGGAAAAGGTGTAACAGTGAGCTGGTCTGCCCCCTTCCTCCCTCCCCAGCACTCATTCATTCAACAAGCACTGAATGATCATCATATGTAGGCATCACCCTTTGTGCTCAGGGTATAGGACCAAATGGCTCTTTGCACGGAACTACATTCACACGGGAGTGATAGTCGGTAAACAAGTAACGGACTACATATATGATACAACGGACTCTGATGCTGGTGTCAGTGGTGATGGGAATGTATCGGGGAAACAATAGGAAGTCGTGACCATTTTGGTTTTCATCACATCTTCATAAAGGTCTCTCTTTCTCTGGGCTTCAGTCTGAACTTGATTGTTGCCAGACTTTCTCAGTATAGGGTATACCATTAACCCACAAAAATCTCCTAAAATTATCATGCCAAATATCCTCTGAGCCCACTTTGGTTACTCAGAGACTCAAGAGGCCACGGTTGGAGGCAATGGGCTATCGCTGCCATCACACCCTGCCTTTCTTGGAGAATTTCAGCCTCCCTGAGTCTCCCAAATTGAGATTTTTTTATTTTGTTTTCTTCCATTCAGCTCCGTCTTCTTTGTCTTCCTAGAGCTGGGCTGTGTCACAGGCTCAGTTGCCTGTGTAATGGGCAGTAGCATCAGGGGACCTTACCATCTGGCTCAGACTGCCAGCTTTTAGTCTCAAGAACTTTCCAACGCCTAGGGCTCCTGTTGAATGTTAGGGGAGGATAAGTATCCACGCTCCCTTGTTTGGTACAGAAGATGGCCCGAGACAGTGAAAGAAGTGCGTGACAGCTGCCTCTGTTAACTTTAATTGTATTTTATTCCGTATCTTAGATGCCTTTTTTTTTTTTAGATGCCTTTTATCTCCATGTGCAAACTTCTCCCCTCCTTCTGAGTCCATAACGAATGGCATCTTCACCATGGAGACAGGCTTCTTTAATAACAATGATCTACCCATCTTCTGAGGTCCCGTAGCAAAATCTGCCAGAGCCGTATAGGTCTGGATTCATATTCCTGCTTCCTCTATATACCAGCCATGCAACTCAAACCTTAAGTATCTGTCACAGTGATATCTGCCATCCCACACCCTCTTTGGCAGTATGACCTTGCCATTTTCCCATCGCAAACTAGAGTCTAATTTCTAAATTAATGCACACTCGCCTTGTAGAGACTGAGAATAAGGTAGAAGGGACATCGCAGGAGTCTGATGCTAAGTGAGTGGGACCCAGCTGCCACCAGGGGCCTCAGCCACATGGAAAGGCCACATGTAGGTGTCTCTGATAGACAGTCCCAGCTGCATCCAACCACAGCTCACCCCAGCTCAGAAATCTCTTGATGATTCCAGCCTCTAGCAATTTGAGTCTTCTCCATGGCCTGGACACCTTAAAGGAGAGGCAAGGTACCCCTGCTGTACCCTGTCCTAACGTCTGGCCCATAGAATCGTGAGCAGAATAACATGGCTTTACGCCCTGTGACTGCCGTGGTCTCTTCGGCAGCAAAAGACACCTGCAACAGTGTTTCCATTTGTAAATCAGTGAGATGGGGAGAGACTGCCAATTGTAGAGTGCAGTCGAAAACACAAATGAAATAATATACAAGGAGTACTGTCAATGCTGACATTTAGAGGACATTTAATAAATATAATCCCCCCCACTTCCCTTTTAACTATAGCATTTTCAAATGTCCATGTGTTTTATCAGAATGTCTGCTTCTCTTCAACAGGGTTTGAATCACATTCAAATTGTAAGCTCCCATATTCCCTGTTATGTATCGTGTGTTTAAAATTTTTAAGAAAAAATGTTGACTTCACAGATGAATAAGGAAAAAGGAAGAACACTGGATGGGGAGTTAGAAAGGTTAGTTATCAGCTGTGTGGTCTTGATTAATCTCCCTCCCTCTGGGGATTATTTTCCTTACGTGTAAAATTAAAACACTGTGGTCAGCGGAGGAACACCTGGCAATTTCCCTCAAACTGTCCTGGCGCTGCTGTGGGGAAGTAGAGCAGATTTCCCCGACTCTCAAGTGCTTTAGTCAGGACCCTGAATAGAACACATAGGGGCGAGATAATAAAGAACTGTGTAAGGGTCAGAAATGCTCAAAGGTTGAAGACCTCTTGTGAGCCAGTGAATACCTTGGCCCTAGAGGTGTTAATGTGAAAATAGAATGCTTTCTTATGGCTTTGCTTGGAGGAAGGGAAGTGCAGGATTGGGCAAATTCTATCCCCTCTATTGCTATTTGTAATGCCACTGACTTCTTCCAGCTCCAAAGGTGCCCACATTGGCGAACGTTCTTTGGACTTTCTGGTCCTTTCTGTAATTCCTAGGTCGGTGGGTCTGGGCTGGTTTAGATGGGGACCTGGCTGGTACAGCAGCCTAGAGTCTGGGTCACCTGGGGATATTCTGGCTTATTTATTTCAGTGATTCAGGGGAAGGGAGTAGGAGTGGAGAAGTCGGGGGAGGAATATTGATCAGGGACTGAATGTTAAGTGCACTTCCTGAGATGATTACAGGCCATGATTAATGGTCTGCAGGAGCTCACCGGGGGAGCCCTAAGTGTGGAGTACTAGAAAAACCTCTGGGAAGTGTGGGTTCAGACACTGTTCTAGGGGGGCCACAGAGACCAGACATTAGGTTTGCTCTTCTTCATAGGAGCATCTACATTTACTTGGTGATAATAGGTTAGGCTGCATTAATAGCCAATTTCCAAAGGTTTTAGAATTCATGCCACTAAAATTTAACTCTCACTTACATAAAGTCCATCCCTCTTGTGAGGGCAGTAGCTCAGCTCTCCAGGCAGCTCTGGTTTTTGTGACTCTGTTTTCTCAACAGGAAGTCTCAACGTGGGAAAGGGGAGCAAGAGATTTCGGCAGGGGAAGGGGTTGCTGAAGGCACTCGCACCAGCAATTAAAAGCTTTATGACCCCAAACAACAGCTCATTGGTGAGAATTATTCACATGGCTCCTCCTAACTATAAAAAAACCAGGAAAGGTGGTCCTTCCATAGATCCAGAAGGAGACAAGGACCACGTATGTGTGAGCACTAATAGTTTCTAATAAAGGAGGAGAGAGAATGAGAATGAGAGGATACCTGAAAAGTATCTGAGGGAATGGGACCAAAGAAAAGAAAGTAATCTCACTGAATTTCAGTTTCCTCAAAGAAAGATGATCACACCCGCCACACGAAGGGTATTGTGAAGAGGAAATGAGAAAACGCAGAGAATCTTAGCCCTAGTCCTCCTTCAATGACAAGACATTTAAAGAAATGGAATATTGTTTTTATAATTGGTGATTGTACTAGTATGAAGCCATAAAGTGCCTGAATTTATGGGGATGTGAAAGAGTATCTGATAGGGCTTTCTCTCCAGTGCAAGAATTTCCAGGAAAGTAGAAAATCCTAAATGCAACTACCAGAATCGGCTGGGAAGCTACAGACATGCATAGCCTGATTCAGTAGGACTGAGGCAGGAACCCCTGTCCCTGTTTTGGGGTTCTGAAAGCTTTTACACGAGGCTAAAAGAATGTACCCGATAAGAAATTGGCAGGATGACTGGACATTTTCAAAACACACAGGCCAATTGCAATAAATCTGATGCTACTTTTCGGAACCCGCATGCTAAAAATAGTCATGGTTTTCCCGGATGTGGCATTATTTTGATGTTGGTCTCTGTGACCTATCTGTTTTTGCGTCTCTGCTGTGTTCCAGTCTTTTTTTTTTTTTTTTTTTAAGATTTTATTTATTTATTTGACAGAGAGAGACACAGTGAGAGAGGGAACACAGGCAGGGGAGTGGGAGAGGGAGAAGCAGGCTTCCCACTCAGCAGGAAGCCCGAAGCGGGGCTCCATACCTGGACCTGGTGATCATGACCTGAGTTGAAGGCAGTCGAGCTAGGGCTGAGCCACCCAGGCACCCCCCTCCTTTTTTTTTTTTTTTTAAACCTTCTTGTACCATCTATGTCTGCAGCATTCAGAGCTGTATCAGAAAAACTCATGCTGTCTTTCATTGATGCTTTAATTCTTGTATCCCTTTATTTATTCATCTGTTTATTCTTTTCTTTCTTCTCAAGAAGCCATCCAGTATTTTGGCTAGAAAACAAACATTTATCAAGCACCTGGTTTTCTCTGGGCACTGTTGGGCACCAGAGACTCTAAGAAAAAGAATTAGAGTAGGGATAGAGAAAATAAGTACATCATTAGATAAAAATATATGATGGGAGTACAGGGTTGAGAATCTCAACCAGCCTGACAACGTAGGTGATTGAAAACTTCTCAGAGGAGATAGCAGTGGACATATTTTTTAAGAAGATTTAGGTCAATGGGGAAGATGAGAAGAGCATTCTAGCTACACATGATAAAGAAGACAAGAGCAGGAGAGCCTGGCACGTTTGCAGACCTGCAGGTATCCTAGGAGGCTCTTGTTGAATGAATGCTTAATGCATTGAAGCACCTGACCTAACCCAGTGACTAGAAAGTATTTTATTTCAACCTCACAGATTTACTGTAAAAGTTAAATTTGCTCATTTAAACATAATGAGCCCATCAGAGTACCAGACACACAATAGGTGCTAGAAAAATATTTATTAACTCTCATTTCTTCACCATTGCATTGTTGGCCTTAATCCCAGGGTGCCTAGCAGAAAGTAGCTGTTCAATAGTTTCCTTAAATTTATACACAGACACACACACATACACACACATATGTATATATATATACTTTTAAAAATTTTTTCTCACCATAGTACATACCCTACCCAATGTCCATCACCCAGCCACCCCACCCATTTGTATATATATATATATATATTTTTTTTAAGATTTTATTTATTTATTTGACAGAGATCACAAGTAGGCAGAGGCAGGCAGAGAGAGGGGAAGGGAAGCAGGCTCCCCGCTGAGCAGAGAGCCCGATGCAGGGCTCAATCCCAGGACCCTGGGATCATGACCTGAGCTGAAGGCAGAGGCTTTAACCCACTGAGCCACCCAGGTGCACCATCCCATCCATATATTTTTAAAAGTTTTAATCACCTATTTGAGAGACAGAGAGAGCATGAGGTGGGGGTACAGAGAATGAAGCAGGCTCCCCTTTCAGCAAGGAGACTGAGGTGAGGCGAGGCAGGGCTTGATTCTAGGACCCTGAGATTATGACCTGAGCCCGACACAGATGCTTAACCAACTGAGCCATGCAGGCCTCCCCACCCCACTTTTTTTTTTTTTTTTTTTTAGATTTTAATAGCTTTCTTAAATTTAATTCAACAGCTTGGGACCCAGTCTAAGTTTTAACTTCCTGGGTTTTTTTTTTTTTTTTTTTTTTTTTTTCTGCAGACACTGAGGGGCACAAACAGAGCAGCCTCTTCCCAAAGCCTCCTTATTCCTGCACTTTCGTCAGTGCAGTCTGTCTCTCTGCCTCCGTAGAAATCTCAGCTCACATAAATCCTGTAATTAGAGGCTCCCACCCCCTTCGCTGGAAATGCATCTGTTGCCCTAGATTTGCACCCATTTGATTGTGGAGAGATAATCACAGGGGCTGCTACAGTCTACAGCTTGGCAAAGACAGAAAGAAACTGAATAAATTTTTGGTTTCAGGAGTAGGGATCTCCCTCTTACATCATACCCCTGCATCCCGTTTGCCTGACACTTGAGTTTAAGGCACAAAATCTTGCTTCTTCATTTGTTTTTCAAAAGCTGTGTAAATCAGGCAAGCAGTAGAATTTTTTTTTTCTTTTGATTGATGAAGACTGTGCAGCTCAGAAAGATAAGACATTTGACTCTGGTCGTGGTTTTACTGCCTCCATGGGGGAAAATAAGAGAAAGTGGAAAAAAAAAAAAGATTTTTCTTTTAAGATTATCTGCTTTCAGTGTGTGAAACCTATATATTATTAATTCAAATGAACTTTTAAAATATTAGGAACATATACATATTGTAAGGCATCTATGAAACACAGGGAAGCATAAGGAAGAACCTGAAGTCATGCCTTATATCACAATTTAGGGATATTTTTGGTTGATATATAATGTGTGTATGCATCTACATAAAACTTTTACAAAATCAGGATTATACTTCATGCCCATATAGTTCTTGTTTCACTGAACTTGATACCATAAGCATTTCTCCATGTAATTAAGTAGTTTTCAAAAACACAACTTGGTGTGATTCCAGTAATGTCTGAATGTTTATCAACAGATCATCTGCTATTCCATTTGAGGGGAAAAAAGGAAACAAAAAACAACTGGGTAAAAAACAAGCTCTGTGTTCTACCCCCAATTCTGCAACTTCATGAGCCTATCCCTCACGCGTCTCCATTTGCCTCTCTGTAAAATGAGGATGACAGTGCCCTTTTTACCAATCACCCAGCCTCGTTTGGAGGCTCCCATGGAGCCACAGTGATGGGTTTGCCCAGGATCACAGAATTTCCTGGTGCTGCCTTGACTGTTGTATTGGTGAGGATTCCTGTTACTGTTCTCCATGGGTCCATGCACAGGCCCCCCACGGGAAGCAGTTTTTTTTTTAATCATTTCTGCAAGCAGAGTGCTTGCATGGGCGGTACAGTTCACAGGAAGCAACTCTGCTCTGACTGTCCTCCTGTATTGTCTGTCTTGATGAAAAATGACCAGTTATTATTTCCTACTTTTGGGTCTGGGAGGCCTGAAAGAAATCAGTAGCCACATAAAATAGCTGCTGTTATTGTAACAGCCTTTTCATTGACAGATTTAAGTGTAAGGTGTTTGGTATCGATTGCTAGCATCTGTCCTAAGGAGGCTGCGCTGTGGGGAAAGCAATGATAATGGTGGGAATGGCATCACCAAGGGCTACTGAAGGCTGAGTGGTTTCCCTAAAGCTTGAAGAGGGAGAGTATATTTGGCTCTCTCATGACAGGCTCATGAAGTTGCAGAGGAGGGCTATGGAGGTATCTTGCTTTGCAGGGTAAGTGTACACCCACAAAAGGTGTTTTCATAGGCATAACCCTGTAAAGCAAGTACTGGTTCCTTACTGGAATACTATCTGATTTCAGAGGATTGAAATTGTCATTCCCAATTTGATTTTCAGTTGGCTCCTTTTACTTATGCTTCAATATTTTTGGTCTTTCTTCTCTGCAATCAGCACTGAAATGGAAAAAGTGAAGCAATGTGAAGCACATTTTATATCTTAAATGATTCTTGTAACATAATAAAACATTTAAATATTTATCTCCCCTTATTCACTTTATTTCTGTCTTTCATATTTCCTTCCATCCCCTTCCATGCTTGAATTTTTCCCTTTACCACATTGTTGACCTTCAAAAGACAAAGAGTGTCTACCACATGTATAAAGATGAGACATTAAGCCTTGTGAGAAACGAAAAGTTGATTATGACATAGTCTTTGCCATCAGAGAAACTCACTGAGGTAGAATGTGTAGGCATGTATATGTTCTCATAAGCAAGGGTCTTAGTCCAGAGTGGAGGTGAAGGTAATAGAGTAGAGGGGATATATTTAGAGAACAAAATAAAAGAAGATGACTAGATATGAAAAGTTGAGCAGATGGGAGAGTCTGAGATGACTGAGAAGTAAGACTTAAAGTTATATTTGACCACTGATGGAAAGAAAGAGAGTGGTTTCCATTGCAAGAGAAAATAAATTCTGTCACCAGAGTAGAAATGGCTGGTCAAACATTAGAGCTCTGGTGCTCACAACTGGAACAGAGGTAGGAATTTAGGAGTCACTGGCAGACAAATCAAACTGGAATTGTAGAGTAGGTAGGTTCTCCACAGTAGGACAGAAAAAGAAGTGTGTCCTGCTTCATCAAAAGCTTCTGCACAGCAAAGGAAATAATCAACAAAACAAAGAGGCAACCCACGGAATGGGAGAAGATATTTGCAAATGACAGTACAGATAAAAGGTTGATATCCAGGATCTATAAAGAACTTCTCAAACTCAACACACACAATACAGATAATCATATCAAAAAATGGACAGAAGATATGAACAGACACTTCTCCAATGAAGACATATAAATGGCTATCAGACACATGAAAAAATGTTCATCATCACTAGCCATCAGGGAGATTCAAATTAAAACCACATTGAGATACCACCTTACACCAGTTAGAATGGCCAAAATTAGCAAGACAGGAAACAATATGTGTTAGAGGGGATGTGGGGAAAGGGGAACCCTCTTACACTGTTGGTGGGAATGCAAGTTGGTGCAGCCACTTTGGAGAACAGTGTGGAGATTCCTCAAGAAATTAACAATAGAGCTTCCCTATGACCCCACAATTGCACTACTGGGTATTTACCCCAAAGATACAGATGTAGTGAAAAGAAGGGCCATCTGTACCCCAATGTTTATAGCAGCAATGGCCACGGTCGCCAAACTGTGGAAAGAACCAAGATGCCCTTCAACAGACAAATGGATAAGGAAGATGTGGCCCATATACACTATGGAGTATTATGCCTCCATCAGAAAGGATGAATACCCAACTTTTGTAGCAACATGGACGGGACTGGAAGAGATTATGCTGAGTGAAATAAGTCAAGCAGAGAGAGTCAATTATCATACGGTTTCACTTATTTGTGGAGCCTAACAAATAGCATGGAGGACATGGGGAAATGGAGAGAAGGGAGTTGAGGGAAATTGGGAGGGGAGGTGAACTATGAGAGACTATGGACTCTAAAAAACCACCTGAGGGTTCTGAAGGGGTGGGGGGTGGGAGGTTGGGGGAGCCAGGTGGTGTGTATTGGAGAGGGCACGGTTTGCATGAAGCACTGGGTGTGATGCAAAAACAACGAATACTGTTACGCTGAAAAGAAAAAAAAAAGAGTGTGTCCTGATTGTCATTTCATGTTCTTGCCTGAAACACCACTGCAATCCCTCAGAATAGGCAGACCTGGATGGTTGTGCTCTCAGCTGAGGGAGGGAAGAACAATGGTAGGAAGTCAGGGAAGGTAGTGAGTAATTGACAGAGTATCAGAACCTCAATGTGTTACAATTTCAAGAGGTCCCACAACACCATAAGGTGAGTTCCCCTCATCTTAAAAATGGAGAAACTTGAGCCCAGGGAAGCAAAGAGTCTGGTCCAAGGTTTCCATGTGACTGGGTCTATTGTTGATTCACATTCTTCAGGTTTTTGAACCTGAAAGAACGAGCTCTAAACGCTGGATCTGCTACTTACTGGCCATCCACATAGCTAATTTCCTTGAATCTCAGTTTTCTGATCCATAAATTAACACCTTGCCAACTAATTGTGAGCATTATGATGAAATCAGGTATATGATGTGTCCGATATAGTAGTGTTCAGTACACAACCTTCAGTGATACCCCCAAGCCAGCATTCTCTTTTGGAAATTCATGGGGTCTACTGTAAATCATGTGCCCTCCATTTAATAGTGTACATCCTCCCTCCTGTCAACCCAGATGGATGGAGATACACTTTGGTTAGGTTGTTTGGGTGTTTGTCTCAAATGCTAATGATAGTTCACTTTGGCAGAAAAACAAACTCAGTCCAGTGAGGTTCTTGGGACATTAGTCCAATCTGTTAACAAGAGAATCTATCTGTCAGGACCTCCTGAGCAGGCATCTCACACACAGAGCTCCAGAGGCACAGAGGAGACAACCACTGCCCTCTCATGGGGAGCCTGAGAACCGTAACTCCCTTCTCTGATCTAGAAGATAGCCCAGCGTCTTTTAATACTTATTACCCACCCTGCCTCAACCTCACCAAGCATATATTTTTAAAACTTGCAGCTCAGAAACAGAGAATGACTCTTGTTCAATATCACACAGCAAGTTGATGATGAAGACTATAGAAGAAATCTAACTTCCTAGAGCACAGTACAAGAAATTTGCCCCTGAGTTAGAGGGACTTTGTGTGGAAAGAACTAACCAACCCAGGTGTTGGGTAAGGCTGACCACCTTCTTGTCAAATTTACTTACAATGGTGAGGAACATCTGATGTGTTTCTCCATTCGTTTTACCAATGAGTGGGTCATAGTGTGCAACAAAATTGGAGCCAGTCAAATAAATCTGGTTATAGGAATTCAGGAATTCAGAGATTTGGGATATAGACTAAGGTATGGAGAACTCTATCAGAAATTGAAATTGAGAGGAAAAAAGTGAAGAGAAGGATGTTGAAACAAAGAGATGGGGCTTAGGACACAGGTGACACAGAAAGATGGTGAGGAAGCAGAGCCAGACATTTAGATGACATAAGAGGAAAACATAATGAGAGTAGGAAGAACCAGCACAGATGATGTAGACAGAAGGGAAACCAAGAGTGGGAAGGGGATTAAGAGACGCAAACTTTCAGAACAGAGAATGTAGTCAATACCATGTCAGTATGGTGACAGATTAGACTTACTGTGGTGACCATTTCATAATGTATATAAATACTGAAGCATTCGGTTATACACCTGAAACTAATATTGTATGCCAACTATACTTGAATAAAAAATTAAAAAAATAAAATATGTATTTTTTTTAAAAAAAAAAAGGAGAGGCAAACAACCAGGAAATGTGTGGTTCGTGCAGCTACCAACCGGCAGCCAGCAGCAGGGGGCATCAGAACTCCACGGATATTAAAAGGTAATTGAGAGAGGAAAAGAATATCAGAAGAAATTGTGTGTGAGAGAAATAAGACATAGAGAAAAAGGGTGAGACCTCCTTCTTGTAACTTGAAACTAGGAAGAACAGTGAATAGTTCTCTCTCTGGGGACCTGCATTCAATGGTATGGATAGCTCCCCAAGCATCTTTCTGTTCCACATAAACACTGGAAGTGTGGACGTAGTTGTTTTAAATGATATCAAAGATTTATATGAAGACAAAGAGTCCAAGGGACAGAGCCTGTTCTTGGCCATCTAGTGCACACGTTGGCAGAACTCACTCAGTTACCCATCGTGTATCTAAAGGCAAAAATCTTATTCTAACATCTTCCCCCATTTTACCTCCCCAGATAAGGTACCGATGGAAAAGTGAGCCTTAGAAAATAAACAACAACAGACTGATGTTGGAACACCATTTTTTTCGGGTTTGTCTTTCTCTTCTCACCCCTGCTGAGTATGTCTTATTCTCCCAGCCTCTACACAGACCCCATTTCCTCTGAGGTCTCTCTATCAGTCTCTTACCAGAGAGAAAGATGTGGGGGGGAGGAGGGATAGGGGGGCGGTATGCATCCCGTTTCAGTTTTTGAGGTTTCTGATGGGCTCAGCTTGGCTCAGGTATCCACCTGCCTTGGGCCAACCACATTCACCAGGACAGTGACATATTCTAATTGGCTCAGCCTGAATGACATGCCCACTCCTGTGTAGGCAGAGATGTGGATGGATGAAAACTTAGGGATATCTACAGGCAGAATGAGGGGTTGAGTCATGATCCCTGAAGTCACAGCAAGTTAGGTCTACAAAGTACATCTTAAAGGAAGTTGACTGTTACTTTGAGCTCCTTTCCTCATCTCTCCAGTGGCATCAGTTACACCTGCCTTGACCCCCTCCAGGAGTTATGGTGGTCTGCAAGGAACTCAGAGCAAATCGCACTTTCTACTAACAGTTATACAGAGGAGCAGCAAGAAACAGATGGAATATGAGTGAGGAGTCTTGGATGTTAGTTTTGACTTAGACATAAATATATCCAGCAATAAAAATTTTGAGTAAGTTCCTTATCTTGCTAGATTTAAGTATCCTTAACTATAAAATATACATGTAATATATAGAGGATTACTAGGTCAGTATATTTTTCAAGCTTTTTGTGGTTGTTAGATCCCCTCCGAGTGTCTGAGGAAAAGATAGATGCCTTTACTGTCCCCCTCAAAGTCAAGAAATTCATGAGTCCTCTACAAGTCTCTCTATAGACCCCAAGATAAGAACTTCTGGATTACATTGCCCTTGAGGTGATATCTGACTCCATCTAATGGGTTGAAAAGAGGGGCTGCATTCTTAGGGGAAAAGACAATTGTGAATCAAGCAAACATACATCTCTCCTTGGTTTAAATCCTCTTCCTTGAAATATCACACATGTTTCTCATTATCTCCTTCCTCTGGACTCTTCCTTCTCTACTCTTCCTTATTCTCCCTCCATCACTTCATCACTCCTCCCTTACAGGTGGTCAAGTGTGGGCATGATTGAAGTTTCTTTTCCATCTGTGTTAGCGGCAGGAAGTATTGTTATCAGGGAAATAGATGGGAGATGTATCATCTCTTATCTGCATCTCCAAGAACTTAAACAGTTTCTTACCTCCAACCAAAATAAATCAAAGGAGAGGAATTTTAATTGTAGTCACCAGGTGGTGAGTTCAATACATCCACATGAGTTTCTGGGCTGGCAGTGTTGTCAGAGGAGCTTGTCTCTCCAGGCAGGAAGATAATGGGACTGCAAGCCTGGAGACGGGGAGGAGGGGGAAGAGAGGACTCTGGGGATTATAACAGTGGCTCCCTGGTGAGAAGGAAACAGTCAAGCAAGGCCTGTTAAATATAAAGGCCAGAGAAACATTCCCTCATGTCAGGGTTTTCTCCACTCATGCTCCGTAGTCAACAGTTTCTCCAAGGGACTCATAGGGATTGCTCCCACCGGCATGGCTCGCACGGTCCATGATGGGTCACACATATCCATAATTTTCCACTGATCAGTCAGTTTGGGGCCATGGATAGAGCTCTAACTTGGGTTTCAAACAGATTGGAACATGTATCTACTCTCAATATTAATTGTTGGTGCTTTCAATTAATAAATATTGAGTATCTACTGCCTGCCAGACACGCGTTCTAGACAGTAGAGAAATATCATCAAAAATAGAGAGTAAGTGTCAAGTTAAACATATACTTAGCCTGTTATCTAGCAATCCCACTCCTACATGTTTAGCTAAGATAATATTTTCATAAAAAATGCTCCTAGCCACTTCATTCATATTATAGCCCAAAAACCAGCATCAAGCTAAATCGCCATCATTACAGATAAACAGTCATATACTCATTTCAGTGGAATACTACTTAGTAATAAAAGAAACTATTGATACTCAGAAGAATATAAATGAATTGAAAGCATTGAAAAGCATTATGTTGAAAGAATTGAAAACATTATGTCAGTAGAAGTAGCCAGATATGAAAGGGCACATACTATGTGATTCTATTTGAATGGGTTCCAGAAGAGGAAGACTAATCTATAGTTCTAGAAATCAAATCAGTTTGCTGCATAGGATGGGGAGGGGATCTTTTTTGGAGTAACAAAAATGTTCTGTATCTGATTATAGTATTACTTGTCAAAACTCATCACACTATACATTAAAACAAATACATTTAATTTCACACAAAGTGTAATGTAATAAAGTGGGGGGAAAGAGAGGGATTTATTGCGGGCCACATAAAGCTTTGTTCTGGTGTGGAAATTCAGGCATTAAGCGTCTGCTTTCAGCTCAGGTCATGATTCCAGGGTCCTGGGATGGAGCCCCGCATCGGGATCCCTGCGCTGTGGGAAGCCTGCTTCTCCTTCTCCCACTCCCCACTGCTTGTGTTCCCTCTGTTGCTGTGCCTCTCTCTGTGTCAAATAAATAAACAAAAATCTTTAAAAAATAAATGAATGAATGAATGAATGAATGTACTTAATAGAATAGCAGGGGGCAATAGGTATTAAGATGGAAAAGGAGGCCTTAGCAAGTGGGAGGAGAGAGTTGTTTTTTTATGTGGTGTGAGCACAGACAGCCACTCTGTAAGATGATACTCGAGAAGACCTGAAGTAAAAAAGTGAGCTGTGTAAAGAAAGGCGTTCCAGACCAAGGGAAGAGCAAAATCCTTGAAATACTGCCTCGAGGAGAGGCACAGAGGTGAGGCTTGAATGGCTGAGCAGAGTGGACAGAGTAGGGAACGGTGGGGCCTGACTTAGGTTTTTGAGGAAGAAAAAAAAAAATTCAGACACATCAGGCCTTTGAGACCATTGCTTGGACTTTGGGTTTTGTTCTGTGATCAAAAACCATGAGGATGTTTTGACTGGAGGACTGATACAGGTTGACTAAGTGTTCAAAAGTTTATTGTGGAGAAGATACTAGATGTGGGTCGAGAAAACACAGGGGAAGCTTTTGTAATGATCTAGGGAAGACAGGACGGATTTAAGTGGAAGTGATGGGACACAGTCAGATTCTGGGTGTATTTTGAAGGCAGAATGAATTTACAGAACATAATATGGGGGATGAGAAAAACGAGTCATCAGGGATGTCTCCCATGTTGGCCCGAACAAGTGGAAGGATGGAGTACCACAGTCTGGCATTCAGCAAGGCACTTAGCTTTTTCTAATTTTCAATTTTTTAAATCTCTGTTATAAAGGTGTTAAATTTTGCTTTACGGAGTTCCATTATGGGGTCAGAGATACTGTAGGTGGGAGTGCCTAAGACAGGAAAAATTCAATATCTTAATATATATTTGTTTCTCATTAGTGAATTAGAAATAATCTCTTTTGTAGAGGACTTCCAATTATATTGTCTCAGTGATTACTATTCCCAGCTATCTGAGAACATCATTGCACCCATTTTGCAGGACTGGTACTTGAAGAAGTGAAGTAATTTGCCCAATGTCCAATATTGTTGCAAATGCTAGAACCCAATCCAAGTCTCTTAATGTCATATAATGTAAACCCTGGTGTCTTAACTCCAAACCTTCCTCTCCATATTTCCAAGGTCTTCTCTAGATGTTTAGTTCAGTATAAAGATTTTACTTATTTGTGTGTGTGTGTGTGAGAGAGAGAGAGAGAGAAGGAGAGTGCACAAGCAGGGGTAACTGCAGGCAAAGGGAGAAGCAGACTCCCTGCTGAGGAAGGCGCCCAGTATGGGACTCCATTCCAGGACTCTGGGATCATGAGCTGAGCCAAAGGCAGAGACTTAATAGACTGAGCCACCCAGGTATCCTTATTTAGCTCACTTTAAGTAAATATTCCCCAAATATCAACTTTCTCAAGTAACAATACTAAGGAGAAGATAAATAAGCTACAGTTATTGCAGCCCAAGGTATCTCTCTGAGTACTATTCTTTGAAGGAAAATCACATTGATAGTAACTAAAAATAAGTATCTCTTGACTAAAATAGTCGAATGCCTCACTTTTTTTTTTCTGGCATAATATCATTCAATATTAATAGCTTCCCTATAAAGTAGGTTTTAATATTCCTGTTTTATAAATGAGGCAACGTTTTGAAAATTTATATAAAGTTCAGACATCTAGGTATCACAAAGTTCTGTAGCTTGGTCTGACAAGAAGACTGTTGCGTATCACACAATATTGTTTCTATCCACCATGATACCCTTTCGTAGTCCATTCAGGAGAGAGTCAGCAGGCTGTCCATGGCATTAGTAGGTGCAATGCTAGCCTGAAAGTGATGGAAGACACATGATGGAGAACCCAGTGGCCTTGAGCGTCTGAGTCCAAGTTCTCAGGTTTGTAGCTGACTGCAACCAGGTCAAGATTTGGAGAAACAGGATATCCAAAGAGTGCTGAGCCTCTAACACAGAGGCCAGGAAAGTTCCTTCAGCTGGCCCAAAGTGAGAAGTTGCTCAGCTCAGATTTGGGGCTTTGTGCTGCCTTTGTGGTGACACCATTAGGCAAATGAGCTGGTCTGAGGGAGGCTGATAAGGCTCAGGGAGGGAATGTGCGAGTCTTTCCAGAGGGGGGGTCCTTTGAAGCAGCCACAGAACAATAAAGCTGCTGGCCTGAGATAGGAAAGGCCTTGAAAAATAACCAAATGAGGGCCTCTTCCTTAATTCCTTGGAGCTGAATTTTATCAGGAAGGCCACTTGTGCTTACAGAAAGCTCTAATCGCTCACAGTGGGACACAGATTCTCAGTGAGACTGCAGTTGCTGATCAGGTCTAAATGTTCAGGATTCTGTCTAAAGACATGTTTCTCACTGCGCAGCCTGCCTGTTCTGTTCTCGCAGCTTCTTTAGAGTTTTCTAAGCATCTGGACCATCTGAAAATCATGGTTGTCAAAGACTATCCTTTTCTCCCAGAAGAATTAAGCTTTAAGTGATCCCTGGGGAGGACAACACCTGTCTCCATCATGCCAGCCTCAACAAGGATACATCAAGGGCCCAGCACTCCCTACCCATCTTCTCCGTCAAGACGGATGGTTGGAAACATTGGTGTCAAGAGCATCAACTCATCAAAACTGTCTTCTGTCTCTGAGCTCTTCTTTGGTCATTGGAAAGAACAATGGCTTTGGAACCAGAATACCCAAGTTCTGATTGGCTCTTTTATCTAAACCTTGCCTTTTTCTTGGATTCCACTTTCTTATTCCTGAAACAGAGATTATGGCTTTAGTTCACAGGGCTGTAGAAGGGTCAATTACAATACTAATTTTAAGGTGCCTCAAATTGTTTCTGGTACCAATATGACTTCATATTGGATTTCTTTTAATTCTCAGATTTGCCAGGCTCTCTTGGCATCTAAGACTTTCCTTACTTCTATACTGCTGCTTTCTGCTTCTCACTGTCCACCACATTTCTTCAGCTGACTCTCATTTACTCAACTTGCCCATGTAAGTTTATGCATCATTTCCTCTGGGAGATCTTGCTTGATCATTTCCTTAAATCTAGACGGGAGATCCCTCTCTACACTCTCACAGCAATCTGTTCTTCCCTGTTACAGAGATTATTAAAATCACAATTTTATTGGCCATTTCCTGCACTAGGTATTAATCCATGAGAGAAAGGGCAATATCTGTCTTAGATCTGTGTCAAAGTTGTGTGTTTTCCTAGTTTACAGAACTCTTCCATGCTTTGTCAACCTTTGACTCTCCTAATTAAATCAACATCCCTATGAGGTAAGCTGTATCAATCAGTTCATACAAATAAAGAATTAATATTTAAAGAGGCTAAGAAATGTACTCAAATGATACCAGCTATTAGATAATGCCTATAATTTGATTCCAGTTATCAATTCCTGGTAACAAAAGTAAGCATTCATTAAGTACTCTTTAACTGCCACAAAGATGTATTAAGGGTTTATACCACAACTATACTATTTGGATATTTTTATAATACATATTTTACAAACACATCACCATGGTCTAAGAGAGGCTAAAGAACTCAAATAAAGACACACAAAGAGTATACAGTAAAGCCTAGATTCAACTTGGTTCTCTCGGGTCCTGGAATCCATATTCCTCATCAGCAACTTGTCTCATGTACTTTTGCAAAGGTTCAGTAAGTTCCTTTGCACCAAACAATTATTTCTTTACTCTACCCAATTATTTCTTTACTCTACCCATTGCTGTTTAAATTTAAAGATGAACTCATCTGATCTCATTCCATTCTCCACAGATTTTTTTTTTCCCTGTTAGGTATTCTTATAAACAAAAGCTATGACTCTTGAATGTGGCTGCCAAAAAATTTGAAAGTTTTCGTAAGAATTCCATAAAGTAGGAACTTTCTGGGTAATGAGTGAAGCACAGAGAATGGACCTACCATCTCTGTCCAAAAGTTAATTCTCAAGTTTTAATACAAACCTATATTCAGAGAAGAGGTGACAAAGAAAAAAAGAAAAAAAGAGTCCTTCCACTCATTCACTGAGGACATTTTAGGGGAGTTCAGGATCATTAACTCAGGGAAGAGACTGGCTTTGTGTATGTGTGTGTATGTGCATGCACACACATTCTTACATAAGGCTTTGTGAGTTTTTGGCAGAAGTTAGTCCTGATGGCAGTCTTCGAATATCAGAGACTGATAAGTGAGAGATAGAAGAAGAGAGGTCTTTTCTTAATATAAGAACATAGTTTATAAATCAGTTATGGCATATAAATAATAAAAAGGCATAGAAACAATCTTGTGTGAATAGTAGACATACCAGATGATCTAGGGTCTTTTTATGTATACACGTAGTGATTTTTCAGTTTCCTTTCAATTCTAAGAATCCATTATTATGTGAAATTAAGTTAGCAACTTCTAATGATACTGTGGATAATGAGTTTTGAACAGCTGGCTAGAAATAAATAAAATAGGAGCTATTCTTAAGAGCTTTAAATATATATTTTCTTGAACTAATCTGTTGGTAAGTTGGTTGGAGGGTGTCTAATGGCCACCCTCATCTGTCTGGCAGCTCTTTGTAGTTGTTGACATAGCCACCTTGATTCTCTTCCATGAAACACCCAACATGGCTAGTTCAGGCTTCCTCATATGGTGCTTGGGTTACAAGGGATTGCGAAAGGAAGCTCCAAGTCTTCTTGAGAGCTCCTTCAGAAACTGTACAACAGCTAGGTCCAAGCCGGTTACAAGCTAGCTCACATTTAGAAGCTTAACATCTCACATGGGTAGACAAAGTCCTAATGAGAGGATGAGAAATGCCACATTGCAGAGGCACATGCACAAAGGGAAGGGAGGAATTTGTGATCATATTTTGTAACCAATCACACACTTTAGAAGAGTTACTTCTTTAGCATCTTACCTAAACTCATGCTGACCTTGTACCAATCAAAATAATTATCACTTATGCTATACTAATGCATATTTTTCAAGTTTCCAGAATTATTTAATATTTACTTTCTCTTTCCTTGATTCCCATAGCAATATCTCCTACTAAATGACTGACTTAAGGTACATCGTTTCAGAATTTTAGCTTTTGATTCCTCATCCCCAAAATGGAAAATGTTTTTACTCTTGATATGTTTTAGGATTACTTAAAATCCAGTGGGATAATCTAAGAATGGCTAACAGTACGAGATTAACAATATCATGAGATTTTAATGGTTAGCAATATTATGAGATTTTGGTGACTTCTTGCATTAAGAAAGGAAACTCTAGTGGATCCTATCTCCTGAATGCCAAATTCTCAAAAAAAAAAAAAAAAAAAAAAAAAAAAAAAAGAACTACATCAATGTAGGAGTCCTGGGTACAGTTTAGATTTTAAAATACTGGATTTTCCAGGATATTGTATTGGTTTGTTAGACAAAAGAATGGATAAATGATATTAAGATTGTCCACAAAATCTAGTTGGTTTAATTCCATACTGTGGTGGAAAGAAAGCCTCCATTTAATTCTGCATCAACCAAAATCAAATGGGTTGAGAACATAGAGATACTGTTTAAATCTCAAAACATGTCTTTATGATTTGTCTACTCACCTTCTTTCTGTTCCGTATACCAAAATTCTTTAAAGAATTTTTAAATACAGTAGGGAACTAATTTCAAGAACAGTAAGGAGTAGCAGGGGAGAATTATATCCTACCTCTCCTCTCTCTCCAATACCCTGTATATGATGGATCACTACATCTTCTCAGTTATGGATGGGCGTTCCTAGGCTTGTCACCACTTGCTCCAAGACTCAGCTAGTTGGTGTCAGATCACAGGGTCAAATTTGGATCTCCTAACAAGAAAGCCCTATATTAATGTACATTCTGAGAATACCACTTCTCAGACAAATATAAAACTGCAAGATAGAAGAAATTCTTGTAGGAAAGAAATTCAAAAGATTTGAGCATATTGTGGTCACTGTGACCAGAAATAAATCAGACAAAACTTTGGGATCTATGGGAAGGACAGAGGGAGTACCTAGTGATATAGGGTATACAGAATCTGGGTTAAGAGCAGGAAAGATAATAATAAAAGGTCCTGTAATTCTTTGTAGTGGCCCCTCATTAATAATCTCATGAACACACATTATCTGCCACATTCTCTTTCTTCTCTCTGCATCTTAGGGAAACAGAGAGAAAGATAGTTTTGAGCAGAGAGCTCCCCCAGTTCTACCGGCCATATACATAATTCACTTCTTAAAAGCTGCCGACAAATGGCAAGATTCGTTTTAGCGCCAGTCTACCATAAATTTATTTGCTTGTTAATGCAGCTTCCCCAGTTCATGTTTTTGCTAACTAGGAGCATTGAAATGTCAATCTGTCCTGAGGGGTGTATCAACCTCATGATCTGAACTCAGTAACAAGACTAGAGTATGAACTGCTCAAGAGCACACGCTACCTCAAGAATTAAGGCGTGCTAGAATCCTGATATCAAAGAATCTTACAATAATAGAACAAGACTTGTAGAATCATAGACTAATATTCTCTCAGAAGTGGATGGAACCTTAGGGCTCATCCTGTCTTGTGCTGTTTTTGTCTTTCTGTCACTCCCCCCAGCTCCATAATCTTAGTTTCCTTCTATATGGTATTGATATTTAGGGATGGATGAATTAAAAATCTGGCATTATCTTAATGGCATCCAATTGGAAGACAGAAAGAGAAGAAGAGATGGATAAAGTAGCATAATTCTATTTCACTGAGAGGCACTTGCTACTAAAAACAAAGTCTTCAATAGGACATGATTCATCGTAATCACTGTAGCAGGTTGTTGTTTGTTTAAGGTTGTCTTTGTCTGTATTTCCTTATTTTGAAAGAAGGCCTTTGCTTTTCCTTTTGAGATTCATCCCTTCTCAACACTCTGATACTGTTTAAGAGGGTTGATCAAAACCCCTGGCCCCAGCCTGACAATTGGCTTATTTCATCTTCCCAGTCATACTTCATGAATAAGCATGGTACCCCAGTTAATCAAATGAGAGTGAACACTGGACTTTGCTAAAACATGTAGAAAAGAAGTTCTATCTTTTCCCTTGAGTTGCTGATCTAATGAGACGCTAGAAGTAATAACCTTCTGGCCATCTTATAATAAAAGTCTGATTGAGAATGATGTTACCAGGGAGAAAAGCAAAACCAAGATGCTGAAAGACAAAAGCCTGGGGAGGCAGAGATAGGGATACTCCATAGTAAGGCAGGGCTCACTATGTGTGGCAAGGTCAGGTCAATGCTCTCTTGAGTAGAAGTGATGTACCCTCTGAGGGTACAGATCTAAAAAGGAGGTAGTTAAGGTTCACCTGTGTGGCTTAGTTGGTTAAGGTCAGACTCTTGATCTTGTTTTAGGCCATGATCTCAGGATGGTGAGATCAAACTCCATGTCGGGTTCCATGCTGGGAGTGGAGCCCATTTGGGAGTCTTTCTTTCCCACCCCTTTGCCCCTCCCCATTTACACATGCGCTCTCTAAAATAGGTAAATCCTAAAAAAAAAAAAAAAAGTAGCTAAAAGTTAAATATACAACTACCATGTGACCCAGTCATTTTAATCCCAGGTATTACCCATGAGAAATGAAGGCATATGTCCATACAACGACTTGGACCCAAATATTCATAGCACCTTTATTCATAATAGCCCCAAACCAATCCAAATGTTTATCAATAAATAAATGACTTAAAAATATTGTAATGTGTTTTTAAGATGGAATATTACCTAGCAATTTAAAGGAAAAATGTTATTAAGACATACAACGGCGATGAATCTCAAAATAATATGTTGAGTTAAAGAAGGCAGACAAAAAAGGCAAGAGGAATAGTTCCATTTGTGAAAACTTCTAGAAAATGCAAAATGATCAACAGTAACAAGAAAGTAGGTCAACAGTTGCTTTAGGACAGAGATGAAGGACATGGATTGAGTTAGGAGGGATTATAGATGGGTATGATTAGGCTTTTGGGGGTTTGTTTTCTTGATTGTGGTAATGGTGACTGTGGTGATGCATGGTTAAAATGTATCAAGTTGTACAATTTATATATATGTAGTTTATGGTAAGTTGATTTGCTGCAGGAAAGCTGAGAAAAACAAGAAAAATAAAGCCTATATTGGCCTGAGTCCCCTAGCAGGGCAGAAGACCTCTTCCAGCAGTAACTAACCTGTATTAGAAAGAAGTTTTGCTGCAATAATTCTGTATATAATAAATCATTCCAAAATTCAGTGCTTTAGGCATTGACCAGTTACTGTCACATTCACAGGTCTGTGTATTGATTGCAGCTTGAATGGGGTAGCCTACACTTCAGCATCCTGGCTGAAGGTTGGGTTCATGTCTGTTCCATGTATATTTTACTCTACTTCGAGCAGTAGCTGTACAGGCCAGTATGTCTGCTCTATGTGTCCCAGTCTGGGGCCAGATAGATTGATAATAATAGCTACCTAAGCCATATTATTTTCATGGTAGGTCACATGGGTATGGGAGCCCAAGCCAAAATGGATAACCCTATGTATGACCTCTGCTCATGTGACGTCTGCCAATGTTTCACTGGCCAAAGCAAGTCATGGTCAAGTCCAACTTCCGTGGGGTAGAAAACAGACTCAGTCACAATGGGAGAGGAAAAGAAGTCAAGATTTATTTAACAATAATTTACATGATCACATAGATGTACCATACACCAACAAACAAACCTCTGAATGTTAAGCTACTCACATATCTGGAGGTTCTTTTTTTTTTTTTCACACATGAACTTGTGCCCATGCTAAGAACTTCAGTTGTGCACTTGGATCCAATGGTAACTGTAAGTTTCTGTTTTGACAGCCAACACATTTTATTTACTCAGTCCTATCTGAGTTAGATTTCTCTCACATGAGCCAAAAGTATCCTTACTATTAAAAATCATGCAGAACAGGGGTGCCTGGGTGGCTCAGTGGGTTAAGGCCTCTGCCTTCGTCTCAGGTCATGATCCTGGAGTCCTGGGATCGAGCCCCACATCGGGCTCTATTTGGCATGGAGCCTGCTTCCTCCTTTCTCTCTCTCTCTGCCCGTCTCTCTGCCTACTTGTGATCTCTGTCAAATAAGTGGATAAAATCTTAAAAAAAAAAAAAAAATCATGCAGAACAATGACTAGCAAAGAGCAGAGTTCAGTAAAACAAATCATATCTATCATTAGTTGAGCACTGACTGTGTGCTGGTTGCTTCACATTAATTATTTCACTTAAGCCTTAATCATATTCAGCAAGGTTGGTATTATACACTAGGCTTTCAATGAAAACAAAACAAAATAAAACCAAAAACAAAAAACAAGATTCATTGTCTCGTGAAAAAGACAGACGTAAGAAGCAAACCTAGGTCCTTCCAAACCAGGACCTATACTTTTTCCCAATTTCTCATGTTTTTGCTCATGAGAAAATCAACAAAACATGGCACCAAAGGCATTTACAATATTTCTCTGTCTCCAGACAAAGCTGAAATTCATTTCTTTCTGAGATCCAACATCTATTGCTTGTTTTAACTCTCTCCTACATCCTCGTTCAATTTCAAGTGTTGTCAGTCTTTATCCTTAGTCCTAAGAAAAATTCTTTCTCAGTATGAACAATGTGGTGTTCATTGAGAAAGTAGTAGATATGGTATTGGGCAGCATGACTTTGAATCCCAAATCTCCCATTTCGTGGTTGTGAGACCTCTGGAAAACTACTTAAACATTCTTCCTTTATAAAATGAGAAAAAAAGAATATTTCCTGCTTATCTGATTTGACAGTTAAATATGATAAAGTAAAAGAAAATTATAAACCATAAAGTACTTCAAGTATTATATAGGATCTATATTTTCATCATAATTAAAGTTACTAATGATTCAGGGGAACTAATCTCTATTGGTAGAATTTTAGCTGTCATAACAGGTGGTGCTGGGGTGGGGATTTGCAGCTAGAGAAGGATGTTCCTGCCAAATGACACTTAATTTAGACCACATAGACACTGTATCTGTCTCCATATAAGACAGTAACCTTTGCTACATGTGGTAGATTCAATACCACTTCTGGCTGTAAGGTCTCTAATTACCCAGGGCTTTCTTTAGCCATCTCCAGCCCACTCCATGACCATCAAAAGATTCCCCCAACACTGGCTGTGATGCTTTTTCTTTTCTCTAAGAGGTCTTTATTAACTCCTCTGCCTCTGCTGGGTCCTGGAGGCAATGTAGGTGATTAATGGCTCCTGAATTATGATCCAACCAGAAAGACTGTTGGTGGAAATTTATACTCAGAGCAGTAAGCTAGAATTCTTTCAACCCAGGTACTTGACATTCATTGCACAATTTAATTGTAAAGAGTAGTAGTTAATGAGAGCACAGGGGAAGAGGGTGAAATAGGAGCTGAGGTCTGGGCTGAAGGCCAGTGTTCTCAGCAGGCAAGTGACACCAGGGGTGGGGAGTGGGGATGAAGCACAGAGTAGACAAATTGCAGCATTGGAATGGGATTTTCATCATCATCATATTTGTCAATAAGAAAGCAGGGACGCCTGGGTGGCTCAGTGGGTTGAGCCTCTGCATTTGGCTCAGGTCATGATCTTGGGGTCCTGGGACTGAGTCCCTCATTGGGCTCTCTGTTCAGCGGGGAGCCTGTTTCCCACCCCACCCCCACCCCCACCTGCCTCTCTGTCTACTTGTGATCTCTGTCAAATAAATAGATAAAATCTTAAAAAGAAAAAAAAAAAAAGAAAGAAAGGGAAGTCACAGAGACTAATAAGATAATAGCAGCAAAAACAACAACTGCCTTTTTGTTTTAGTACTTTCTATGAACCAACCCCTAGGTAGGAAACTATACAAGCACTAAAGTTAATCTCAAAAGCAATATGGTAAAGTTAGGTTTTATCACCTTTATTTTACACATGAGAAATTTGGGACTCAGGGAGATTAAGTGACTTGTCCAAAATCATGTAGCAAGGTCTTGGCTCTGAGATTATAAATAGAAACTGTATGGACTTTGCAATCTCTGTTTCTTCCAGTGCTTCTGTGACACGGCTTCCATTGTGATTCTTCACTGCTATCACCAATGTAGAGTTTACTATATGCCAGGCACTGTGTCTGTGTCTTATCACTACTGTTCTCATTTTATCAATGAGGAAATTCGCACTTAGTGTGATTAAGTAATGTGCCCCAAGCCTCATCCTGAGCAAGTGGCAGGACAAACTCAAGACCAGTTCTGCCTGACTCTTTGGATGATTATCTTACCCACTGCTATACCCAGTTACAGCTGCCACTAAAAACCAACACTGTGACCATATCCAAACTCCATCTTTTAAGATATGCATGTCTATTGTTACATTACCTACAGATTGGGATGAAATAAATTGGGGGCAACAAGGCAGAATGTATAAAAGGACATGCTGCCTCTGTTACCACAGCACCAACATAGTCCATCCAGTGGCATGAATGAGACCCTATTTTGGTAGTTGACCATGAAATTTATCAAGTCCATGAAATCCACAAGGATCCTGAGTCCAAAGTTAAAGAGTCAACCACGTCTTATACGGGAAGAACCCTGCTGCTTAATGAAACTATGCTGTCTTCTAGCTGATTGAAAAATTGAATGAAACAGGCTGCCAAGACGCCTGCAAACCTCTGAGCTGAGCTAAGCTTCCCTGTATAAATAAATTGCAAAAATAAAGTATCTTTTTTACTTGCATATAAAAACAAGCAAATGAATGTCTTTTGCATAATTGCTACAAAGGGCCCTAACCAGCCATTTCCATTTGCAATTTCATATTTCAATAAAGTTTTATTTATTTTCATTTGCAAATGTATTTGCTGCTTGTGAAGAGAAGCCTCATCACTCTGACTGGTGCCAGATTGTTGGGAGGAACTTCCATGCCTGAAAATGGCCTTTTCGTTGACCAGGAGACCTCTAAGCTTGTCTCCTTGTCTTCCCTTTTCCCACCTATCCCTGCCTATTATTGTATTTATAAATTTCTTCCTCTCCAATTACCCAATTGCCCTCTTTCCTGGAGGCTGGAAATGTGCAAGCATCTATCTATTCAATAATGGAATACTATTATAGAGCTGTTCTAAATACTAGAGATACAGCAGTAACAAAACAGACATGAAAACTTACATTCATGGAATCCAGACAAAAATGTATGTTTGTTTAGGGTAGGTGTTTGAGGCAAGGCATGAACAGTGTTACAACATTCCATGATAGTGGGCAAAGCATGTGTGTAGGTCCTAATAGGGAAAAATTCTTGTTGTCCTACCTGACCGACCTGGACCTGAAATTGGGAGACATATGTGGCTGGAATGGGGTGGGCAAGAGAAGAGTGGTGGGAAAGGAGTCTAAAAAGGAAGCAGGAGCCAGAGACCATGGGGGGTCTTGCAAACTAGCAGGTATGTGAGAAATATCATGTTGCAGTAGAAACAAACAAACTAAAAACTAAATATCCATGAAGCAATTCTTTGGCATGGCAGAATAAATTCCTTTGGAAAGGTATTTGCACACCAACTGGATGTCTAAGTTCTTATCAATAACACTTCTTATTCCTCAGTGACTATAAATTGTGGTAGGAGATGGTAGCAGCTGATGTGACTGAGAATCCTTGAATGCTCAAATCCAGTCTTGACCCAGCCAATGCCCATGGGAGCTCCAAGGAAAAGGTGTTTCCCCAGAGAACAGAGAGGGAGGAAAGTGCACTCCTGATTTTCTTTATTCAAAACCCCAAGGGGTTCCAGGATAGGCTAAGCTGGGCCACAGAGGTGACTACTTTAGTCCGTGCCAAGGTTATCACTACAATGATGAGAAAAGGCAAGTCCAAGGAAAAAATCAAGAAACTATAGATCATAGTGAAAATATATTCTTCTTAAGGCTGAGAGCTTAGCTGATCTAGTTTGTCAGCATATGGAATTTCCTTGGTTCTGTCTACTTTCTGGGTGAGAGTTGGGCAATTTAAACTTTACCTTTTTATGGAAGGAAGATAGGAAAAAAATGGAAGAGGGAAGAAATAGGGAAGATAAGAGAAAGAAAACATTTGCTCCCCAGATCACAGAGAACAATGCTCATCTCAGGCCTCCCAGGATGAGGTTAATAACCAATAGCCCTTTAGAAGCAGCTCTAGAGCCATCTCATACTTTGCTCTAACTTTCCCTTTGGAAATACTTGGGCCTGGTTGTTTTCATCAAATCGGAGGATAAAGGAAAACTCAAGAGGCAAATACTAGAATTCATGCTATTAAGGCAGATGAGAGCTTATACAAATCATTAGGAAAATTAAAGATGTTTGTAGATGAACCCATTACAACAAAAGAACTTGTCCAGTTTTAGTATCTCCAAAGATAAGAACAAGTAAAATTTATTTAAATTGTTAATTATTATTACTAGTTGAATGTATTACTAAATGCTAAAATGGCATAAGAAAGACTTTCAACCAGCATTGGGGCCCCAGATTTATGGGAATGCTAGAAAGAACATCAAGAGGCAATTTCATTGAGTCCCTGCCTCCATTTTGCAGGTGAATACATTTGTGATTATGTTAGAACAGAATTAGAACCCAGCTGCTTCAGATTCCCTGGCCAGGGTTGTCTCAACAGTACCATATCCCTCCTTCCAAGAAATGCTAGGACATAAGGCACGAGGCATGGTGTTTGGAGTTTTTCCAAATGGTTGGAAGCTTGGCCCAAGCTACCTCAATATGGAGCTGCTTACCTGGTAATGAATGCTGTGTCCATGGCACTTACCATCCAGTGCTTATGCAACAGGACAGTAATTTATGGCTGTTGCATGTCTGGATTGGACAGAGGAAGAAGGCCAAATGCAAGGCCTGAAGATTTGGCTTTCTTTGGCTTTAGCTAATAGTAATTATCTCTCTTTTCTATAACCAGTTAGATTTCCCACTAAATCATTTCTACTCTTCACACATTGCTTTCCTCAATCTCTCTGTCTCTCTGTTCTCTGATTAACTTCCAAAGATCCCTGCTAACCAACCTACCTGGACCTCAAAGATAAGGGAATAGAAGGGAGGGTGACATTATTTAGGTAACTTTAATATACCAGGCACTGGGCCAAATACTTGTCTTTCCATTTAAGCTGCACAATAACACTGTTAGGGGGAGTTCACCCTCATAGGCAAACGAGGAAATTTGTCCAGAGTTGAAGAAGTTGGTACACAATAAGACTAGAATTCAAACTCAGCCCCATCGGACTCCCCAAGTGTGCTCTTTCCATGTATCCTCATTTATATTACCACTCTGCTTCTTCTGGCCAATAGATCACCCTGCCCCTTGTCCTGGGTATACATGACAACATATTTATGTAATAAACACTGAGATTCTATTATGTGCTAAAATTTAAAAAATCAAAAATATATGGAATGGAGCATCTACTCTCAAGCAGCTCACAGTTAGTATACATATATACGTATGCTTGGGGCTTTGGACAGATAAAGAATGTATTAGTAAGTACATCTTAAGACAGAATGTTTATTCATTCATATATTCTTTCTTTCAGCAAATGTTTATTAAATA
The DNA here is from genome assembly GCF_964662115.1 of Mustela nivalis. NCBI lineage: Eukaryota > Metazoa > Chordata > Mammalia > Carnivora > Mustelidae > Mustela > Mustela nivalis. The sequence goes on from NC_139032.1 coordinate 77,193,076, forward strand.
ACTATTTTATGCCAGGCTTTATTCTGTGCCAGTGTCTATCAATCCTGGCTGCATTTTAGAATAACCTAATGCACTTAAGGGGGGCCTGACTGGCTCAGTCAGTTGAACGTCCTGCTCTTGGTTTCAGCTCAGGTCATGATCTCAGGGCTGTGAGAGCGAGCCCCATGTTATTAGGATGCACACTGGGGGAGGGTCTGCTTGAGATTCTCTGCCTCTACCTCTGCCCATCCCTCCACTCATGTGGCCTCTCTAATAAATAAATAAATCTTTTAAAAAAATAAGAATAACCAAGAGGACTTAAGAAAAAAAAAATAAATCCCTGGATCATCTAACAAATTCTATTTAATTGACCTGGGATGCTTACCCCAGAATCACTATATTTTAAAAACCTCCTGGGGTTTTGTACCATGTAGCCAGCGGTGAAAAACACTCTTCCAGACTCCAGAGATATAAGAGCAAACAAAGGGGAGAAAAAGCACTCAAGGATTTCATAAGACATACATCCTTGTTGTTGAGGTGAAAAAAGTGGTAGATAAGCCAGGAAAGAGGAGGATGAGGCTGGAATGGCCAGATTGCACAATAAATCATCTTGGGCCTTAAATTCAAAGGATTTGAGAGAGAGCGAGGACATAAAAACTGGGCTACCTTCACATTCTACATTTCTGTGATCTGGGCTGAGTTAGAGGGATTCACCGTCCTAAGTGAGAGTTTTAATCAGATTGACTGAGGCACGGTTAGACTTATTTTTCTGAGACTAGGGGTCATTCATTTATTTCACATCAGTTCACCTTCAGGGGACTGGGTCAAAAGAGGGTGGGAAGGAGAGTTGAGAATTTTCTCCATAATATTATTAAGAAGTTGGCTTTCACACTAGATCAAACCAACACAGAGGACCAAGCGAGCATCTTTAAATGTCTTCCAGTTTTGCTCTCTTTCATACCACGACTTTCATTGTGTTGATGCTGGTCAAGGCTTTGGAATCAGACAGATCTGGGTTTGAGCTGCAGTTTAGGTTTGACTACCTGGGTGACCTTGAGCAAATGATGTCATCTTTCAGTGCTTCAGCTTCCCCATTTGTAATGTGGGGATTAAAATACTATCCACTTTCTGAAGTTCCCATCAAGGTCGAAGAGGACAATGTACTTACTTTTCTGGCTTAAAATAAGTACCCCCTTAATATTAGCTGTCAGTCTTATTACCTCATTTTTTTTGTTATTAGTGCATAGCTTTGTATATAAGTAAATGTGTTCAAATAAGGAATGTTACTAGTGACTATGTGGGTGCAAGTAAATGAGATATATGCATTTAATATACTATAATAACATTATATGGGAAGCACTTTTCCACATTTTTATAAATATTAACTTTTCATAAATTCTGTGAGGGTACTGTATATTTTTTACTTTATTATAGAAATTTTTTAGAGAATATTTGTTATTTATAATGAATGTCCACATACCTGTCTCCCATCCTCAGCAATTATCAACATTTGGCCAATCTTATTTTATCTATGGAATTTTATTTATTTTTCTGTAATATTTTAAGCTGAATTTTAAGACATCATGCCATTTTAACTATAAATATTTTAGTATCATTCTCTAATGGCGGAGAGTCTCTCTCTATCCATTGGATATCTAACATCTATCTATCTACCGCAATGCTATTATTACACTGAATGAAATCAACAATAATTCCTTAATATCAAGGACTTGATCATATTAAAATTTCCTCAATTGCCTCAAAGATATCTTTTTTACAGCCTTTCTGTTTGAATCGGGCCAAAATCCACACAATGAATTGGCTCATATCTCTTAAGTTTCTCTTTTCCTGCAATAGTCTGAAAGAGTATAATTCTCACTTCATATAACAGATAAGGAAGTTAAGGTACAGAGAAGTCAAGTCAGGTGCGAAAGGGCACACAGCTAGATGAATGGATATCACTACCTGTAACAGGAGAACATGTTTTGGATATATATAGAGTTTCTCAGAGGGAGATGCTCAATGTCCCCACCTTCAACCCTTCTGCCTATCTCCAATGCCTGAAAGACTAGGTAGGGGTGCCTTGGTGGCACAGTGGGTTAAGCCTCTGCCTTTGGCTCAGGTCAGGATCCCAGGGTCCTGGGATTGAGCCCCACATCGGGCTCTCTGCTCAGCGGGGAGCCTGCTTCCTCCTCTCTCTCTGCCTGCCTCTCTGCCTACTTCTGATCTCTGTCAAATAAATAAATAAGATCTAAAAAAAAAAAAAAAAAGACTAGGTGGTATGAATTTTATCTTCAATCTGTCTCTAACTTCTTACAAACTACTATAGGGATTCTTTGGTCAAATATCTGGGTCCAGCTCTCTCCAAAATGTGAGGGAGAAGGGGATCTAAAATCTGTCCTCAGATTTTTGTAGATGTAGTGGGGAGTGTGAAGTTTAGAAAAACAAATGCCACTAGCTCTAATCTTCTCATTCATTCATTTATTCATTCTAGGCATTTTTCCAGGCTCGCTGTGGACTTTGCACTAGGAGCTCTGGATACAAAAGGGGACAAGAAAGTTTCTGTCCTCAAAGCAATCCTAGTTTAGTGTGTATGATGGGGCTGAGGAAAGAGGGGTTACAAAGAGACAGTTCTAGTTCAGTAAAAAGTACCAAGTTAAAGGGGGAAAAGAGTGCTATCAAAACATCTGCTCTTATAAGGAGGTACTTCTAAAAGTGAGCCTCTACAAGTGAATGGTGATTACAGAGGAAAAGAAATGGGAAAAGAAACATATAGGCAGAGGGAACAGCAAGATGCAGGGGTAGAAGAAACTTGGGCTGATCCAGTTTCTTGAAGTGATGTGGTCTAGCTCAAGCACAAACGTGAAAAGGGAGAGATGTTGAGGTTTGCGGTTATCGAGGGTAGTAGGGGATGATAAGCATCAAAGGCCATGTCCAAGAGCCTTTTGTTTTGAAGGCAATCTCTTGAAGGGATATATGGAAGAAGAGACATGGCCAGATTTGCACCTGAAATTTCCTCTGGATAATGATGGTTGTTGGAAGAGTTTGGAAACTAGGAGGCTAGGCGATAGCAGAGAGAGAGGTGATGAGGAAATGAAATCCTTATCAATTAGAATATGGAGATGAAAGGGTAGTCTTGGAGAGGTCCCTGCATTCTAACTGGCTTCTCAGTTTCTTGGCTCCAGAAACTCTACCTTACCTCTGCCCCAAAAGGTTATGGGGTTCTTAAAGAAACATGATGTAAGGAATGAAAGTAAAGCAAGGGGGCAGATGATATGGACTTTTGCCCTGCCTTCACCACTTTCAGACTGTGTCCTGTGGACATGTTGCTTTACCTTGCAAACATGCTGTGTCCTTGACTATAGAGTGGGACCGTGGCAGCTACATTCATTTCCTCAGAGTTCATGGGAGAGTTGAATCAGTCACACCATAGTGAAGCAATCTGTAAACTTTAAAGGTCTTTATAATTAGGCATTGTATTCTGGATTCTTTGAACCACTCTCAAACCACAAGTACTATCTGTATGGACAAATAGAGGGTTGGGGCTCCAGCAGATTCCATTTCTGGGAGAGGCTTTAAAATCCCTTCTATGAGCTTATAACATGCTAGCAAATCCAATCTTGAACTATCCTCATAGGCCACATATTTGTCTTTCTCCAATTTTGCTGTCACATCAGCTTCTGATCAGAGTTACAATTTGAGTGGTGAAGCGACTTTGGAAGACAAGTGAGTGCAATCAGCGGAGGAGGGAGGAGGTTGAGGGAGAGAAAAGGAGCTGCTGTAACTCACCTTTGTTCTGGTTGGGAGTCTGAATATGAAAAGTAAGCAGAAACTCAATTAGTAACCCCTGAACTTGCCCCACGTTATCTCTGAGAACACACACCCTCTTCCATCCTCTGCCTTCATAGGAGAACAGGTTTCCTGTCAAGCAAGGGCAAGGAAGGATGCAAACCCAGAGGAAACAGAGAATAAAGGAACTCATGACTGTTTCCGCATTCTCCGGCATCTCCAATTCTGGGCTTTCTGGAAGGATTAGGTGGTTTCTACCTCTGAGAGTTTAAAAGGGGGTAATTACTCCTAATACATTCAGAGTTTCTTTTCATTAGGTGCCTACTATGTGCTACTCAGTCATTCCTTTCAAAGTTTTATTAGGTTTTGGTATTACTGTCCCTATTTTACAAATAAGAAACTCAAGTTCAGAAAGGCAAAATAGCCAACAAGCTACCAAACAAAGTATCAAGGACAGCTCATACCTTCCATTCATTCAATTCTCAAACTACTATGATTTTTTCCCCTGTGAGTTGCATTACTGTTCTTCCCTGCTTCCCTCCTTGCAGTGCCTCTCCCAGTCAGAGGATCAGGCCTTGTGTTCACTGAAAGCAGACTTAGCAATGTGGCAGGTGAGTGGGACTGACAGGTATCACTGAGAAGCAGAAGCTTTAAGAATCTGTCTGCTCTGTCATATCATATCTTTTTCTTTACCATTAGACCAACAAAGTCCCAGATCTAGATGACCAGTCAACCTGGGCCTCAAAGTAAAGACAATACAGTGGAGAGTCAGAGCCATCTGCTGACATATTAGAAAAGAACCCTGAGATTTAGGGATGACTTGTTACACAGTGTAACCTAGCCTAAACCAACTATTGTACCATTTAAAGGAAATGAACACTGGTCAGCAGTTCAGTGTCCTACATTAATTTGTCATGGTCATTTCCTATTTCACAATCTGAATTGTGTGTTGATGGGTTTCCAAACCCTCTCACAAGAATTGGAGTCTTTTAAAGAACCTAGATGTCCATCAACAGATGAATGGAGAAAGAAGATGTGGTATATATACACAATGGAATACTATGCAGCCATCAAAAGAAATGAAATCTTGCCATTTGCAATGATGTGGATGGAAGTAGAGGGTATCATGCTTAGCAAAATATGTCAAGCAGAGAAAGACAACTATCATATGACCTCCCTGATATGAGGAAGTGGAGATGCGACATGGGGGGTTAAGGGGGTAGGAGAAGAATAAATGAAACAAGATGGGATTGGGAGGGAGACAAACCATAAGTGACTCTTAATCTCACAAAAAAAACTGAGGGTTGCTGCGGGGAGGAGGGTTGGGAGAAGGGGGGTGGGGTTATGGACATTGGGGAGGGTGTGTGCTATGGTGAGTGCTGTGAAGTGTGTAATCCTGGCGATTCACAGACCTGTACCCCTGGGGATAAAAATATATTATACTTTATAAAAAATAATTTAAAAATAAATTAAACAAACAAACAAACAAACAAAGAATTGGAACGTAGCTAGATGGAGCCTACACAGGTTGCCATGTAATAATTATTTCGCTTGGTTGTTATAAGCTACTGCAGACAGCTTTCACTTTTTTTTACTTGTAGAATAAAAGTTGTTTTGTTCTGAAAAAAGAAAGAAAGAAAGGGTGGGAGGATGAGGTTAAGAGGTTAAGTAGGTGCCCAACTACTGAGTAGTAAAGCCAAAACTTAAGGTCAGCTGTGTCTTACTATACATTGTGTGACCTTGACCCTGTATTACTGTATTACTCCTCCTCCTGTATTTTATAGTGACTGCTTTAAAACAACAACAGCTAATTTTAACACATTGAAGAGCGGCAAGTTCCTCAGGAAGGGAAGTGGGTTGGTTAGGACAGTGATGTGTAATTTCAGTGAATATACAATTCATCTGGAAAATTTTGTTAAAATGAAAATACTAATCTAGTACATCATGGGTAGGACCTGAGATTCTGCATTTCTTTCCTCCTCCGTCCCCCACCTTTTTTTTTTTTTTTTTTAAAGATTTTATTTAGTCAGAGAGAGAGAGAGAGAGAGCACAAGCAGGGGGAGAGACAGGCAGAGGGAGAACCAGGCTCCCTGCTGAGCAAGGAGCCTGATGCAGGGTTTGATCCCAGGACTCTGGGATCATGACCTGAGCTCAAGGCAGAGGCTTAACCCACTGAGCCACCCAGGAGTCCCTGAGATTCTGCACTTCAAACAAGGTTCCAGATGAAGCTCCTATTGCTGGTGCTTGGACCACTCTTTGAGCAGCAAGCTTAGGGGATGCCCCTTAGCTCTCCATGGTGATGACAGAAAGGTGAAATCAAGTAGTATTGCACGGCAGTTCAGAATATATAGAGAGCACTGGGGCTAGGGTCAGGTGAGCAAGGCAATAGGGACCTAAAATTTAAGAAGGCAAAATAGAACAAGTGCTGATCTTGTGCACCAAGAACCCCGAGAGTGAGAGCCTCCTAGTTTAAACTGCTATAATTTGTTTCTAGATTGATTTTAACTCAGTTTGAAAACTGAGCTAAGACAGAGCCCAAGAGTGTCCTCATATTTTAACTTCACATCAGTTCTAATGTCACTGACCACCATCAGGCTATTCCAAGGTAGATGTTCTTAACAACAGTACAAATACGTATTCTTTTCTTATCAGAAAAAAAAAATTCAAAATCATGCCATGCTTTAGTTAGCTTTACATTTGAAATAGATTATTATTAATTTTTGGTTTAGGTATTTATTTCCAGAATTTCTAATTATGTTTATCTTTTGTTCTATCCTTTTATTGTATCTTCAAGTTTTTCCAAGCTTGTAGTTATGCAGTAGTGTCTATCAAATCAAGCCCACCATATATATCCTGTTTTCCAAACTGAGCTTTGGTCTGTAAGTGACTTATTTCTTATCATCTGTAAATTGTATCTAAGTCTGAAAGCTTCAGTTAAAATACCCTAAGTCACTTATAGTCTAAAGAGAAACCTTAAAGTCACCAACTTTGGGGCCAGTGTTGTCCAATGACCACTAAGGCTTTCCAAGAAGCAACAACCAATCCCCTTATCACAGAGACCAGCATCTCTCTTCCTTATTCCATAGATTACATAAGAAGAGGACTATGGTAGTAAAAGTGATGGGGGTAATCAGAGTTATCTGAGTTATTGCTGGTCTTGTGAAAAATATTATTTTCTTGATACATAGTTTTTCCTTACCAAGGAAAAGGAAAACCTTAAGAAGGAAAGGCAAAGGAAATTCTCAGTATTCCCCAGACAGATAGACAGACTGACTGAATGACTGACTAAATAAATAAATAAATAAATAAATAAATATTTGGAATGCCTACAAGAGAAGACTGGCCTATTCCTTCCCCAATAGATAAAGGACACAGAAGCTGTATGAACACCTGCTCATAAGAGATTTGGAGAGGGATTCATATCTTTGTCCTACTGGGCAGAACAATTCTTTCTTCAGTGAAAGTGTCCTCCGTACATCTATGCACATCCTAGCTTGTGGCTCAGTTTGTCTCAGTGAAGAGTCCCATCTGATCCTGAACAGTGTTTAAATTCTCTTAGCCATCATGCCCTTCTTGTTTTTTTTCCCCTCTCTTTCTTCCTTATCTTTGCTTAGGTTTTCTGCGTTTAAACACTCTCTTTTATTATAACAGAGATCTCTGGAGGAAGGTGATATGTCTCCTCCATAATTAATGTGTTGAAACTCTAACCTCCAGTAAGATGATTTTTGGAGGTGGGACCTTTGGGAGATAATTAGGGTTAGATTAGGTCATTGAAGGCAGGGCACTCATGTTAGCATTACTGTCCTTAAGAAAGGAGAGGCAATCCTGTGCCTTCCTTAATGCACTTGATGTTATAAGACTGATGAGTCACTGACCTCTGCCTTTGAAACTAATAATACATTATATGCTCAAAAAAAAAAAAGAAAGAAAGAAAGAAAAAGAAGTAAGAGGAGATACAGGATCTTCCTGTGTATACACACCAAGGAAAGGTCACATGAAGACGTAACTAGAAAGGGGTCCCTCACTGAGAACCCAACTGTGCTGGCTCCCTGATCTCTTGATTTCAGCTTTCCAATTTCCAGAACTTTGAGAAATAAATATTTGTTGTGGAAGCCACCCAGGCGATGGTAGTTTGTTACTGCAGCCCAAACTGGCTGAGACAGAAGGGGAGGTTGATACGTGATTTCTGCCCCCTATTTTGAATGGCAGGTCTCTCCCATAATATTGGGTTGTGCTTCTATCATTTGATGTTTACCTACACATAGATGTATATTCTTTACATAAGAGACAGAATGATCAGAAGGAAGAGAATGGGCTTAAAAAATTTTACAGAACTAGTTTAAATCTTGGCTCTGTCGCTTATATAATCTCGGGAAAATTTAAGTTTTCCTTTTCTGGATATGTTGATAATAATAACATTAATAATGGTAACAACACAAAGTCAATAACAATGCTAGCACTGGTTTTGTCATGAATAGATATTAGATATTTTAAAAACCTACTTTGGTCATTAATTCACTTAATGAGTGTTTAATAAGTACCCACTATGTGCCTGGCATTGGGATGGGCAGTAAAGATCCTGCAATGATCTGGAGAAATATTGTCTATACCCTCATAGAGCTGTTGGTCTGGTGTAGGCATTGGTAAACTTACTACACAGCCTCTGACCTAAATCCTGCTTGACCTTTTTTATAGTCTTGGAGCAAAGATGGTGTTAACATTTTTTTAAAAAGTGAATGTGACAAAGATTTGTATGTAGCTCACAGAGCCTAAAATATTTACTACCTGGCTTTTTTGCAAGAGTTTACCTGTCCCTGGTCTAATGGAACATGTAAACATAGAAAGCCTTCAATAAATGCTTTTCACATACCAATTCTTAGTCTGAAGTTCCTTCCATGGGTTTTTGGATTAATTCTGTATTCCTTCAATTCCCCACAGGCTTAATGTTGCCCTTGTAATAAAAAATCAAAATTTTCAGATGGTTATAGGCTTTACATGGGTGACCCACGTAACTCTTTAGCCTCTCCTAATTACACCCTTCTGTACCCCTGCCACACTGGATTTCTTTCCGTTCAGCAAATATTGCACACATGCCTTAGCCCAGAGTATTATTACTCTTCACTCCCCCTGGTCAGCTAACTTGCTTCTAGTTTTCCTCAAAATTCCTCAAAATTTCCTCAAAAACCCCTGTAGGGTCACTTCCTCTTTTTCTTTTTTTTTTTAAATATTTTATTTATTTATTTGACACATAGAGAGACACACACACAGCAAGAGAGTGAGCACAAACAGGGTGAGTGGGAGAGGAAAAAGCAGGCTTCCCGCTGAGCAGAGAGCCAGAGGCTCAATCCCAGGACCATGGGATCATGACCTGAGCCAAAGGCTGCTACAGCTTAACAACTGAGCCACCTAAGTGCCCCTAGGCACTTGAGAAATTTCCGTGACCGCTCCTTGCTAGTTCAGTACCCTCCTCCACCTTTTTATTTGTTCTCATGGCCCCTGATACTTAAGGTAATTTTATATTGTCACTTGTGATTATTGTTGGCTCCACAAGTTAGTTTTGTGATGGCAGGGGCTATAGGTCTTTGTTTATTATTTTATCTCCAGGATCTGGCATCCTTGCCTACTACTCAGTAAGTGGTACATAAATGAAAGAATGAATGAGTGAGTCAATGTCATGGTTCTTGAAAAGAAATAGATCAGAAAGCATATAGGATTCTTGCAACATGGGAGTGCTTTCCTCTCCCAGGCAAATATGCCCCCAAATGGAATTTCTGTGGCTCCATTTAAATAACCCCTCATTCTCTTTGTATAATTAATGAAGGCCCAGTGAGCTGTTTATGCTGATACATCATCTGCACCACAAGCAAATTCATTTGTTACAGAGTTATCTGGGCCAAAGCTAATGGAACATTTGCAAATGTCCTGATTTACAAAGAGAAAATTGGTTCACCTGAATGACAAGGTTTGTATGTGAAGGAATGTTCTTCTTGCAATTTTCTAGCTGTGTTCTGAGAGATCTAAAATTCCTAAGGAAATACTCAGCAGTCCTCTCAAGAAGGCAAAGACCAGGGATCAGCTTGGAGGAGGATGAAGGTTCTGAGATCAACATTACTACAATGGTATCCTCATGTGAGCTTTACGATGCCTGAGAACACTCAGAAATTGCACAGTATTGTATGTTTGCATACTTTTCTAGGAAAAAAATTAAAGATCAGATTCTCACTGAAGTCTGTATCACCCCAAAAGTTGAAAGCTAGAAATCTAAGGAAATCCAGAATTTTCGCATCTTTACATTTTTTTTTCTTTTTAATTAAGTAGTCTCCATACCCAACATGGGACTTGAACTCACAGCCCTGGGATCAAGGGTCCCATGCTCTACCCACTAAGCCAGCAGGACACTCCTGAATTTGTTAACTTTTATAAAAGAAGATATGAGGGGCACCTGGGTAGCTCAGTGAGCAGGGAGCCTGTTTGCCCAACTCTCTCTCTCTGCATGCCTCTCTGCTTGCCTCTCTGCCTACTTGTGATCTCTGTCAAAGAAAGAAAGAAAGAAAGAAAGAAAGAAAGAAAGAAAAGAAGAAGAAGAAGAAGAAGAAGAAGAAGAAGAAGAAGAAGAAGAAGAAGAAGAAGAAGAAGAAAAAGATATAGAATAGGAACAGAGATGTGTTTAAGTCCTAAAGGGACTTTTCATATTTCTACTCCCAACCTTCCTAATCCACTATCTAAATGAGATTCAGACCAAATTGGTGAGATGCCTTGCCTGGGGCTTTATGACACATGAGACATAAACTCAGGACAAATCTTCTGCCAGCCTGGTGTCCCTTCCTACACAACCTCCTGTCCACTAATAAGATAATCATTTCTTTGTTTCATCTGTTTCCTCATTCACTTAGCTTATCATTCACGTATTGTTTCTCACTGTCCCACACTATCATTTCTTCAACATGAAATTTCACAACTATTTACCAGTTGTGACCAGATAATTCCTAAGAAGAAGTCTGGCTTCCATAAATAACTGACCAGCAAGGCTGATGAATTAGAAAATGAAACACAATAGTGGAATCCATTTATCTTCTCCTTCCCAAATGGATCTCTCAAGTGCCTCGTCAAGGAATAAAAAAGTCATATGAATCCATAAGAACCAAGAGAATTGAAGAAGAGGAGATTCAGCACTCCATGAGAGACTTCAACAAGTTTCAGAAATTGAAGATGGAAGAGTCAACAAAGAACAGAACCTACAAAATAAGTGCCTGCAGAGGGAGACAGTGATGAAAAACAAACCAATTAGTTCTACGAAGTCAATAGATAAAGGCGACAGATATCACAGAGGATGGGGAAGATTGGGAGGCTGATTGAATGTCTGTGTACAAAGGAGCTGAACATCACTCTGTGCCCCGAGATTTCATCAATCAGCGGTTGTGAACACAGACTAAGGACAGGAGATTGGAGGGAAGCTGAGTGATTCTAGAGAAAGGAATTTCAAATACGGTTTTTGTGATCAATCAATAAAATTAGTGACCCCCCCCACCCCTTCAATCTGATCTAAAGCTCAATGATAAGCCTCTCCCATGTATACAAAGGTTCTATATGTTTTATGTGTCTAGAAGAATAACAGGGAGTAAAGGATCAACTGACAGTTCAGAGAAGCTTCTAAAACAAGGGAGAAAATCTGAAATAAACAAACAGGAAGGGGGAGAGCTGGGAGAAAAGACACAAGGCAGGGAGGAGAGTAAAACTTCAGGACCCAAACTCATTATTAATATAAACTGCATGTTGTATCTATAAAAAGGAAAACAGTATAATAAAAAATAATAGTGGATAACAAGTCTTATAAATTATAGACATATATATCCAATAAAAGAGTTATAAGATAAGGTTGAAAAAATATTTGGAGAACAGAAAAAGACAAAAAATAAAGTGTCTAGGCCTGCCCTGCAAAAAGACACTGTCAAGAAAATGTAAAAAAAAAAATAAAATAAAATAAAATAAAAAATAAAGCACAGAGTGAGAGAAAATATTTACAAAACACTTATCTTTTAAAAACTGTTATCCAAAGTACACAAAGAACTCTTATAACTCATCAATAAGTAAACAACGAAGCTGATGAAAAAATGATTCAAAGACCTTAACACAAACTTTACCAAAGAAGATAGAGAAATGGCAAATAAGTTTATAAAAAGATGCTCCACATCATATGTCACTGGGGAAATGCAAATTAAAACAACAAGAAGATACTATTACAAAGCTATTAGAAAGGCCCAATCCAGACCACCGGCAACACCAAACGCTGATGGGCATTTGGAGCAACAGAAACTCTCCTTTATTTCTGGCTGAAATGCAAAATGGTACAGCCACATTGAAAGACAATTTGGCTGCTTCAAAACAAAGCACATTCTTACCATCATACAAACCAACAACCACATCACTTGGTATTTATCCAAAGGTGTTGAAAACTTATGTCCATGCAAAACCTGCACACAGATGTTTATAGCGGCTTTATTCACAATGAACAAAAACTGAGTAGATGGCCTTTAGTTGGTGAATGGATAAATAGACTTTCATGTTCTAGTTTGCTCCCACCCAAGGCTCCTGTAGGCAGTTTCTGCCAAACCCAGTGTTTGTAGAGTCTGGTAGCCCAAAGAACCCAGTGATCAGCAGTACATCAAACCTCCCCCAGGATCCTCTTATGTGGTTTTGTGATGTGTTCTCCTCCAACCCCCTACCATAGAGCTTCTCCTGGTGCTCCAGAGGACAGACTGAAATGAGTCCTGCTGATGAAGAACTTCAGTGAATGTCCCTATGATCCACTGAGCAATAACACATCCCCTCCAATAAGACCTACCGTTCACCCTGGGGCTACAGGAGGGACTCTTCCTTGGCCCGCTGTCATATCACTAGGGATAGTGGGCCCTACTTGTATCTGCTATCCCTATATTTTTTTAGAGTTGTCTTTACCCTTTTCTGGTCAGTTCCCCATTTTTTTTTTTTCCAGGTTTATTTATTTGACAGAGAGAGCGGACAGAAGAGCACAAGCAGAGGGAGCAGAGGGTGGGAGGAGGGGAGGGGAAGAAGACACCCTGCTGAGCAGGGAGCTGAGCAGGGAGCCTGATGTGGTGCTGGAGAGCAGGACCCTGAGATCATGACCTGAACAGAAGGCAGACACTTAAACAACTGAACTCCGTAGGTGCCCCCAAGTTCCCATTACTACAATAATATGCTGTAATTAATAACTTTTATATTAAACGTTTTATGTTAAAAGTACTGTGTGATTTTGGTCTCTTAACTGGACCTAATGGTTATGGTAGGAGATAAAAGGTAAGAGCATTAAAAAAACAATCTAGAAAGAATGATATACAGATAATAGAAATTCTACTTTTTTAAAAGAAAATTCCTTAAATTAAAAGATAAAATTTTGAAAGTTCCCAGTAAGTGACCAGATTAAAAACAAACAAACAAACAAAAAAACAACCCTCCAATAAACCACATAATCATAAACTCTCATGACTTGAACATTATCAGTAGCAAATAGAAGATTCTAAAATCTTCCACTATGAGTGGAAAAGATCATCTATAAAAAGCAAAAAGAATTAGAATGCATCAATGTAACAGTGATGTTAAGTTTATAGAATGTTATGAAAGTAAAGATAGGTGATTACTAACTCTAGTAAAAATATACCCCCAAAATATGCAAGAAAGGAAAAACAAATTTCATGTTCATTTATATAAATATGATAATATTAACACAGTTTTTTTTTCAAATTAAAATTATTATAATTATGTTTGCTTATGGAAAGGCATAAGTACAGGAAAAATAATGTGTAAAGCTGAAAACCCAAACAACATTACTGAGAACATAACCTTTAGAAATACAGTGCTCCATACTAGCAAGGAACATCAGTGTTAATTCTGAGGAAAAGTTTCTTTATTTACAAAGAAAGTAATTTATTTACAAATGAAGTTTCTTTATTTGTTTACAAAAACAAAGAATCAGGGATGATACTGCTGAGATTTATTAGAAAACCTTCTGATCATTTTCTTCAAAACCTAGGCATGTATACATTTTGATTAAACTGTAAAATAAAAAACCAAAAATAAAACTTCCATTGTGGAGATAAATGAGATAAAGAATGGAAGAAATCAGTGAAGTATTGAGCAGATAATTATCATTCAGTGAGAGGTAGTTTTGGTATAATAATTGTTGCAGTAATAAGTTTAGGAAAAAGTCTGTGATTTACCATTAAATTTGGACTGTAACTTTAAGGTGTTAAAGAACAGGTAAAACTTGGCTCAATGAAGATGAGCATACCCATTCTTGAGATAACACAAACTTCTTCTTGTATTCAATTTTAGATAGTTACCATGTGGACAGTTCAAAGGGGTCAATGAACAGTACTTTAAATGATGACTTAGAAATGGTTTTGGCTGGGAAAAAAAATCAATATTTTTAAGAGTATTTCTTTTTTTATATGCGTGCCTTGCAACTACCAAACAAACCAGCAAATATTCCACCTTACATCCACATAACAACAACACAGGTAATGGTGTTGAAATTTTTAAAAAATGCATTTAAAAAAAACACAACACTGTAAAAGACTATGTCAGTTTATGTGGCTGGGGTATAAATTAACAAGATTCTGATATTCTGATTGATAAAAGATTCAAACAATATTTGGAAGAATGGATCAATAATAAGCTTTTCAACTAGCTTACTTCCAGGTCCAAGGTCAGTTCGAAGTACTTTGACATCATTTGCTATCAAGTAATTGGCTTCTTTACAACAGAGGTCGAGCATGGGCTGACCATGCACTACAAGGATGCCCAGGAATTCAAAGATTGCAATGCCCAGAAACAAGTGACTCACTACACCTTTAAAATACATTGCTGCAACTAGTGTCATCCTCTTACACTTCAAAGACAGCATCATACCTAAGTCAATCTGATACAGTGTGATCAAGTTGCATCAGCCAGTTTCAATTTAAGGCTGACAGGTTACATTTTAGCAATGAAAGAAAGCCTCATTACCAAGTGGCATTTGCATAGGAACCTCCCCAGGAGACTCTGATCAGTACCCCCAAATATACTTCTTGATCTAATTTTCTGAGTAAGAGTGATAGATATAGTACACACACATACACACACACACAGAGAGAGAGAGAAAGAGAGAGAGAGAGAGAGAGATATTAAACCCCTATATAGCTCAGCACCGTTGAAGGATGGAATGAACTCTATCCCCACCTTGCTGGACAGAGAACAGTAGGATGTTATGATAGGCTTCATATGGCCAGTTAAGTTTAGGACTGAACACTTAAATATGTGGTCTGGTAATGAGGCCTTAGGTTAATGTGGTGAGAATTCAGCCCTAAATATCAGAGAGTTTAATTTCTCTCTCAACTTTACCCACAATTCACTTGACCAACCCCAGCCACATCCCCCTTTTCTGCTTTTAGTTTTCTCACTAGATGGAATCATAAAACAACAGCAAACTATCTTACAATATTGTTCTAAGACTCCCACAAGATGACATACACAAAATGGTTTTGAAATGGTACAAAATTCTGTTTAGACTTTGAGTAATAGAATGCTGTATCAAAAAGTCTGTATAAAAAAAATTTAAATTCTGAGCAAAAATTAGAGTTTTTGTCTCATGTAACTGGGGAAACCCAAAGGTACAAATGACCTCAGGGAGTACTAGGTACCTAAAAATTATCCAGAATCTGTTTTTCCTTTACTCTATTACCTGTGTTACCCTATGGTTTGACTTCTTTTTTCTTATACCTTGAAGAGTTTTTCCACTCAGTGGGTAGAGGGAAGGTGGCAAATAGCATCAAATCTTGGCTCACATTGTCAATAGTCATGCATAGGAAAGAGAAATCTTCTATCAGCTTCTGCTAATAAATTCTAGGGAACAATTCTAATTGGATCACACCCATATCGGAGTCAATTACTAGGGCCAAGGAGAGGGGTTTGTAGATCTGTCACATGAATGCCATGAACTGCACAGAATGATCAACATTCAGCTCGTCAAAGTAAGAGAGTGTTGTTACCAAAGGGCAAAGAAACTCTGGGATACTGACAAAGACAAATACCAAATGTCTACCATCTCTGTGCTTCCAAAAGCTCAGGATACATCTCTCTATCACAGTGCTGATTATATTAGAATGGAATTGTTTCCTTACTCTTCCAGATTGCATTCATGTGTCTGATGCATTTGTGTAGTACCAGTGTGTATCATAGGTAACACAGATCTGTTGCTCAATAAACACAAGTTGAAGGAATGGATATGTGAATTTCTTAAACTGTGGCAGACTCTGCTCTCCAGTTTTTACATACATGGAAGATCCACTCTCAAACTCTCCCAGGCTCAAGAGTGCTACTTAGGAACTTTTTCTCGATCTAATCTATCAAATATTTACTTGGCACCAATTATGAGCAATGCTGTATGGAAAGTCCTTCAGACAATCCAGAAGAGCGGATTCAGAATGACTTCTTGCCTTCTTAAATGATGAATGAGAAGCTCTATCTAGAGAACCTTACAGCCAGATTGCCAAACCATGGCATCGGATGCAAAATGGATCATCTTTAGAACCACGTATCAAATGTTTAAATAATCCATTCATGGCATGTATGATATTGCGGGTCAGAGAAAAGGTAAATGGACACCATGAGAAAAGAGTGGAGAAGCTAGATGACCAGAAGGGAATGCCGTGCTCTGGTGAATGCAAGCCAGTACAAACTAGCCCTGAGCCAGACATGATGCATCTGACAACCACTGTCTTACAGCTCTCACAGCACTGGGAGGTGGGCTTTTTTTTCTTTTCTTAATAAAGGTTTTATTTATTTATTTGTATGAGAGAAAGAGGAGGACACAAGCAGCAGGAGTGGCAGGCAGAGGGAGATGCAAGCTCCCTGCTGAGCAAGAAGCCGAATGCAGGACTCTATCCTAGGGCACTGAGATCATGATGGGCGGAAGGCAGATGCTTAACCCACTAAGCCACCCGGGTGTCCTGGGAGGTGGGCATTTTTATCTTTACTTGGCAAGGTACAAAACTGAGGTTCAAAGAGATTAGTAAATTAGTAAGACAAAGCAAGCAATGAATGCAAGATTTATAAGCATTCATTGGCATTTTCAATGTCTATGTCGTTTCCCCTTTGGTGTAATTAATCTTACAGACATCACATTAGTCAGAGTATCTGCATACAGATGACCAATCAGGAAGGATAATAGATAGATCAGGTATTGATACATTGGCTCAGATAATTATAAAGTGTTAAGAGGTATGAGGACTGATCATAGATGATAGAATATAAACATGAATGGGAAATGAAGATATGTGAATATATAATTGCATTCGATTGATAGATATATTCATATATATTCCTATAGGGATGCTACCGACTCCATTTTGTGAAAAGTCAGTTTGGCCAGATATACTGTGCCTTGGTGTGAGGATAATTTGACAATTATGGGGAAGTCATGATCTGCTCCTACCTCTTCTATCTACCACTTCTCTGGCCCCATGTCCTTGCCTGTTTTCATTGTCAGTTTCGTCATCTGTGAAATGAGAATCAGAAATAGCACCTAGCCTACTCTCACGGGGTAGTGTTGAGAATTCTACAAGATAATTATTGGGGAAGCACCTTGGCCACTCTATCCTGCTCTGGTGCCCGCCCCTGCCCCCCCTGGTTTGATCCGGTTAGTTCTGCAAATCCTTTTTTGAAAAGAAAGTCAGCCTTCTTTCAGGTCAGGAGATGGATTATTTTTTTGAGAGGACATGTGTGCTTGGCTGCTGCCTGCCTATCACTGGATGCATGTTTTATCAGGTTCCACATCGCTTCTACTTTGCAGCTCAGCTCATATCATCAAAAACCACTCTTGTGCCCTCCATGTCAGCATATGGTCGTTCCTCTGTTGTATCTCTCACGCCATCTCCAAAGCTGAGCTCAGTAACAGACCCTTTTTTGATGCCAGATGATCTGAAAGCAGGATGAAAAGTCAGGAGAATGTTTTCCCACTCAAGATCAATATGCCTTTAACCTTCCTTTCCTCTATCCTTGGGGAAACATCTCTTCTTACCTTACTGGCAGCTACTGCCTTCCTACACTCCTGTCTTTCATTCTCCCATCCCCCCAAGCTCCTTCCCTGATGCCTAGTTAGAATTCAGCATGTCTTCCTTCTGGAGCGCCTGTGTTAATATCCATCATAACGTGTTCTGCTGGATGGCTTTTCCCAGATACAGAATCCCCTATTGCTATGGACTAAAGAAGCCAAGGAATCACTCTCGTTGAGCCAGAAGACACAGGTTTGAATCTTGCTCTGTTATCATAAGCACCATGATATCAGAGAACATATTTCACCTATCTGAGCCTTGGTTTTCTTTTCTGCCAATTAAGAATCCTCCTTCAAGTATGGAGGATTTATGATGGACAGGCTGTAGATGTCTGTATTTGAAAATTTTAGTGTCAAGTGGTTTGATTTTAATTAAAAAAGACATATGGAGTACTTTTTCAATGCTAAAAAGTACTTTAATTTTTAAGATACTATCCTAATAATGTATTCTTACTGATAGCTGGGGAAAGTAGGTATTAGCAATGTCTCCATATTATAGATGAAAAATCAAAGGCAAAAAGGTTAAAAAAAACTTGCCCCCAATTATATATTTATTAAGTTATAGCACCAGATTTTGAACCCAGGCAGTTGGGTTCTAGAAACTTGTGATTTTAATCACTGTGTAAGGTTACCCAAGCAATTCAGTGATCCATTGATAGGACAGTAGACCCATGTCAGGTTTTCGATGTATATTGTGGGTGCTTGTTCAGTACTAAAAAGCAACATGCTAGGATAAGCTAGGTAATGAGATGGTAATAAATGAACACCAACAGACCTTTACTTTTCACTCCTGCAGAAGGCAGTGAGTGTCTAGATAAACTCTGCAGGACAGCAGTGATCATTTGATGTCCCAGGGAATAAAAACCTGATGCGGATGGACGTTACTAACATCGATCACCATGAGTTTTTTCCATCAGGTAAAAATAGTGAAACAGATAAGCACATTACAATAACAAAGACTACTAAAGACTATTAAAGCACCAAAAATGATAAGATGCCTAAGAATAAACCTAATGAAATGGGGGAAAGACCGGTACTCTGGAAACTATAAAACACCAATGAAAGAAATTAAAGATTACATGAAGACATGAAGACATTCCATGCTCAGGGATTGGAAGAACAAATGTTGTTAAAATTTCTATACTACCCAAAGAAATCTACATATCCAATGCAATGCCTATCAAAATAACCAACAACACTTTTCACAGAATTATAAGCAAACCTAACATCTGTATGGAACCACAAAAGACCCTGATTAGCCAAAACAATCTTGAAAAAGAAAAGCAAAGATGGAGGCATCACAATTGCAGACTTCAGGTTATATTACAAAGCTGTAGTAATTAAAACAGTATGGCACTTGCCCCCAAATAGACACAAAGATCAATGGAACAGAGTAGAAAACCCAGAAATAAACCCACATTTACATGGTCAATTAATCTTTGGCAGAGCAGGAAAGAGCCCCCTCCCATCACTGGAAGAGTGTGTGTGTGTGTGTGTGTGTGTGTGTGTGTGTGTGTGTGTGTGTGTGTTTCTAGAAGACAGGAATACTCTACTTTTGTTACCTATTAAAGAGTTCCAGGATACCTTGGAGAAGTTAAGACCGACCTTACTACTATGTCTGCCAGACTCTGTGTTCCTTCAATACAGGGAACTTTATCTTTTTTTATACCTCAGAGTTTTGCATAGTGTCTGACACAAAGTAAAATTTCAATAAATATATGTGAAATCAGTAATTAGATAACACGTATAATAGTCTTTTCAGTTAAAATGGAGAATGAGTATCATTGTTTAAAAAAAAACAACTAACAACTTATAGTTAATAGCAACTCAAGTCTTACATTAAACCCATTCTATCCTAGTCCAATTTATTTTAGCACCAGTGACTGGAAAATATTAGACCATCATACAGATAACAGAGATAACAACCATCATTCCTGATAAAGAGTGCTAGATTCAAGAGTCAGAGAAGAGGAGACAGCAAGCTGGTGGGGAGAGGTTTTGGCCCCTGCCCTCTGCCCAGAAGTTTGCTGTCTGCAAAACTTGTGTGTAGCCTGGCAGTGGGAGCTGCAACACCCCCCCCCCCCATACTATCCCTCTTCTCTCTGTGTCTCATACATGCCTCTGCTCCCTCAATGCCTGAGAAGTTCTAAAAACTGAGAAATAGCTGCTGACTCACGATCTCCTTAAGTCACTCTGCTAAGAGAGCCCTCTCTGTATCACTAAAATTTAGAATATTTGGGTTCAAGTCCTAATACTGCCCTTCCTGCTTATGTCAATGCCAGGGAATTACTTACCATGTCTGTATTTCATTTTTTCACTCTCCAAAAATGGGTATAATGACAGGTATCCTAGCAAACAAGCAGACGGATGCAAAATCTTTTAACATGTTACATGTCAATAAAATGTAGGCTATTAAAAACAGTATTTATCAAGCATATCCCAGGATCCTCATAGCTTGTCATAGCCTGGAAAATTTTAATTCTTGGCTTAAAGGAGTCAGTCAACAGCTAATTTGGAGACCCAAAAGGGCAGTAGTTGCTGAATAGTGAGCTGAAACTAACATTTTCCCCTCAAACTGTAACTCAAGCCAACACTTTTTTATGAGCTTAATAGCTTCTGATTAGCTGGCTTTTTCTCTGTTTTCCCCTTCCCATTTTCTGGGTTTAAACAACCTCCTTTGCCAGTTAAAACCTAAATCCCTGAAAATCTGAACTGAGCATGCCAGGCATAATTCTGATGGTCATAAACAACCTCAGGATTTAACTAATGCCTCCTATGTCTGAGCTAAGTGTTCATCCTCTTTGTGATTCCACGCAGTCCCTAGACACTTACTTCCTCAGCCCTCCATTCTCTCAACTCTGATCTCCTTGACATGTAATTAGGAGGTCAGCAAAGACCACAAAGTATGCAGAGAACCCACAACTATGCCAACAGATAAATGTGCTATTCTCCCTGCTTAGTCCACCTTTTCAGGAAATCTCTCTTCAGACCTTAGTTTTCTCATCATAAAATAGGAGGATGATGGTTACTGGCCTGCCAATCTGGAACCTATTAAGGAAGAATGAGTGGTTTTTTCCCAGGGCATTAGAAAATGCATCATAGATATGCCATTTTAGTTGGAATTTGAAAGATAAGAAAGAAGTGACCATTGGAGAAGGTGGAAAAGAGTTTGCAAGTTTCTGATATTTGCTTTTGGAGGTAAATCAGATGTCACCACTAGGAGAACATCAACAGAAGAAATGGCAGAAGTCAAGGCATGAGAAGATAAAAAATCTATGGCAGTTTCAGGGAAGAGAGAGAACTCTGATATGGTTGAATGTTCTAGTGATTTGGGAGAGCAACTGGAGTCTGAGAAACTGTGATTAAGACAAACTATGAAGGGTCTTGAAAGCTTGGTTAGGGGTATGGAGTTTACACTATCCTGGAGAGCTCTCTCTTTTAAGAGTTTTTAAAAAGGTAACTCTCTTAAAGAGTTTAACTCTCTTTTTAAATTCTTTCTAAGGTTTAGAAGTATAATTTTAACTAGTCTTAAGAAAATTACTTCACCAGCTGTGTGAAAGATGGAACATAAAAGTACCCCCAAAATATATTAAGGCACAAGTTCAACTGGTGATTAAAAGGTGTTCTCATATATAAGTTCATACCTACACACACACACACACACACACACACACACACAAAATACTATCATACATTATAATTATACAACAAATATTTGCTGAAAAAAATGAACAAATTAAGGTTAGTAAATTTTAGTTTCCACCAGGTAATTAAGATTTTTATTGATTATTTTCTTTTTTGATTATTTAATTATAGGACTTCCCAGAACATCTAATCTCAAAAAGAGAGAGCATAGAGAAAACAGGTGAGTTTTTATAATTTTATTTGTCATGGAATTTCTCTTCATCATCCCATGGGAACCAGTGCTCCATGGAAAACCCATGGGAAATGTTGGATTAAAAAAAAAGATTGTAGGCAATGAGCCCTTGCAAGAAGCAATTTAGGTAACTCAGGAGAGCACACACGGTGCCTGAACTAGTCTCCGATGGGTGGGAGAAGGAGGAAAGCTGAGGGGGACCCTGTGAAGGCGGTGCAGAGAGGACAGAATGGTCCACTGGATGTCAGGAGAGAAGGAGATGGAAGAATCAGAATGATTCCTGGCTTTCAATTTTAGAAAAAACTGTACTCTTGTCCTGTTTTATAATTTAATAAAGTAATTTATTTATGAAAATCTATTAGAAGTGAATGAAGCCTTCCCTTTTCTCATTGCTTTCAAGAAGTACCTGAAAGTAAGAAAAGGGAGGGTGCTCTGAAATTGGCACTCACCTGAATGGCATCGATACAGACAGATAGAAAATAGATAAATAGGTGGTAGGTAGATATTTAGATAGATGATAGATAGATATGGCATAGATACATATGTCTATATACATGCACATATATATCTTAATATTTATTATTTTCTTTTTAAAAAGATTTAATGATTTATTTATTTATGAGAGAGAGAGAGAGAGCGCACGCGCGCACAGAGGTGAGTGAGAAAAAGATGCAGCTGAGCATTGGAACCCCACACAGGAGTTGATCCCAGAACCTTGAAATCATGACCTGAGCGGAAGGCAGATGCTTAACCAACTGAGCCAGCCCGGTACCCCTATCCTAATATTTCTTAAAATATGTACTAAATGCTTAAGGTTGTTATGGCATTTTTTTTTTAGAATTAATAAAGACATTTTTAAAACCCCAAACGTCAGGGGAGGCTAGGTGTCTCTGTTGGTTAAGTGTCTGACTCTTGATTTTGGCTCAGGTCATGATTTCAGGGTCATGAGATTGAGCCCCACATCTGGCTGTGCTCTGGGTGTGGAGTTTTCTCTTCCTTTCTCTCTGTCCTCATCCTCCCTCAGTAGTGTGCATGTAATCTCTCTTGACAAACAAACAAAACAAAATAAAAAACCCCAAATGTCAAAGAATAGAAAATTAAACATTGGACTATATCAATACAGCAGACTATTGTGAAGCCATTAAAAATCATGTCTTACAAGAAAATTCAAAACATATAGAAGAAAAATCCTCCCATGGTATAACTTAAGTGTTGAAAAAAAAAAAAAAGAGAAAGGAGGTTTTAAAGCAGACTATACTAACAAGAATTTTAACAAGGAAAATACAATTGCATCATATGCACAGAAAACAACCATAGAGGGGGCGCCTGGGTGGTTCAGCCAGTTAAGTGTTCCACTCTTGATTTCAGCTCTGGTCATGATGTCAGGGTCATGAGACAGCCCTAGGTCGAACCCTATAGCAAGCTCCACACTGAGTATGGAGTCCACTTGAAATTCTCTCTCCTATTTCTGCCTCTCCCCAACACTTGGGTGTGCTCTGTCTCTTAAA
This sequence comes from Mustela nivalis, assembly GCF_964662115.1. NCBI lineage: Eukaryota > Metazoa > Chordata > Mammalia > Carnivora > Mustelidae > Mustela > Mustela nivalis. Next base: position 77,216,336 of record NC_139032.1, read on the forward strand.
AAAAAAAAAAAAAAAGAGAAACATAACAATATTTTTACAGTATTTTTATTCAGATATGGATTTAACTTTTAGCTTTGTCTATATATATTGAATTTTCCAGATGCCTATGTGGTATTTGTTGATAAGTACCCCCACCCATTAATAATGGGGTTATAATTGAGGAGATAATCCATGCTAAGATGTCCAAAGATAAGCTTTGAGATTAGTTAAGAAATAATGACAAAACACAGCGTCAGGTATAGTCCCTCACAGCGCACGCGCACGCACACACACACACACACACACACACACACACAGTCAGCCTCTTGTCTGGGTCCAAGCCTTGATGATTAGAGGGGCTTTGCCAGAAACTGGATTTAATGTTTTAATAATGTATTTTGTGAACAAAGGGATTCTAGGTCCAAGCAGAGATGTTTATGGCCCTGTCTACGGAGAGCAGGAGGAAGCCATTGTCTCATTTCCACACAGAGCATGAAAGACTTGGAAACACTGGCTAATAACATCGTAGCCTGGCACTGATGCCTTCCAAGGGGCCTGTCCGTGATGGCAGCTTCAGGCATTGACAAGCAGGAACGAGAAGACAGGAGGCCTCTTCGTGGTGAGGGTAGCTGCCAGCCTGGTTTGAGCAAAGACATCGATGTCATCACTGTTGTCCTCCTGGCTGGGGAAGACCCTAACTTGTGAGCTATGTATCTGGAGAAGAAATGAAGCCAAATGGGAACTCCTGACTCTTGGGTGCCCCCGCAGAGGTCTGCCTTCCTCTATCCTTAGTTTGGTGCTTTTTCTACCATCTGCTCTTTTGCACTTGGCCATCAGACCAAATTAGGGGAGTTTTCAGTTATTAATTCCTTTCTCTCCTCACCACCACCACTTTTACCATTCCGAGAGAGAAAACTAATTTATTTACTTATTTTTCCCCCCTTATTTAGCTTTGGATGGGACTTGGGGTTTGGGAGATAGAAGGGAAAGAAATGGGATTAAAATGTAGGTCAGCTGGTGAGTTATTTACAAATGCCTGAGTCCTTGGAGAGGGCCTAACAGAGAGATGTAAGGCAGGACACTCGCTTTCTGTGTGCGAGTCACCTCCTTTGGGGTCAAAGCCACTTTCCCGAGTTGCTGAAGCGAATCTTTATTTTTTCCTAAAACTCAACAGACAGCGTCTTCAGAACCTAATTTGATTTTGATTGATTTTTGAAACTTGAAACACTTCTAAACTAATTTTCAGTATATTACTCTTGTCAACGCTTAAAGATTTTGTCAGGAGGAATTTGCTGAACAGACACAGTAATTTTGTTTCTCATTCTGGCATATCACCCCTAAAGAGGAAAACCCGGGGAGGGGGCGGCTCTGTTCCTCCGGCTACTGGTATTAGAATATACATCACAATCCCTTGGCTGCTCTTTTGGGGACTTTCTCAAGCAGTTCATGCTGCAACCCACCGGAGCTGGACGTCTTGAAATAAGAATCACAGAATCAACCCCTCTTGGGTCAGACTTGGGATGTAAAGGGAGGACGCGAGGCTCAGGGGGGAAGGGATTCATCCAAGGTCATACAGCAATTTAGTGGCAGACCAGGGATTTGCAAACGTGTTCACACTTTTAGGCTGTTTTTCTCCCCAGTCCATCCAGAAGCATGGAAACCAAGTCAGCCCTACCGTAGTCCTGGCCCAAGACGGGATTTATTAAATAAATACACTAGTGACAACTTCAGAGGGAGAAGGGGCGTCAACTTGCAGTCAAAACACCAGTCAATAGGCAGTAAAAGCCACTCTGAAAGCCGGGCACAAAGCTGCTCCTTACAAAGCACAGGGACTGTGTTAACAGTGTCTCCCCCTTTGTCTTGCCAGTCAGCAGATCCATCGGGGGCCGTTGGAAATAGCAGTGACATTACAAGATAATAACCTCTGCTCATGCCGGCATTATGCCAGGAGGGCTGTCAAAGAGTGGTTTTCTTTTATTACTTTTTGCCACCCAGGGTCGGTGGCACAGGGACAGATGGACGGGCTCATCTTCACAAATAAGCAATGGGGACAAACTGCGTTGTTTCAAACTGGTGATCTTTGCTCAAGGCAGGGCCTTCAAAGCAAGCACCTGCAGGGGCCTGGGTAAAAACATGGGCAGATGTAAAGCACAGAATTATTCAGGAGGGGAGGGAATTGATAGAAGGATGGCCTATTGTGTGGACAAATAGACTCAAGGACTTTCATCTGTTGCCAAAGTACCTGGATGCAGTGGGGGTTCACGAAATGGGAAGAGAAATGTCATTACAAGCAGCGGAGAGGCTGCGGAGTCTCCAGCTCTGTTGGCACAGTGAATGTGCTGCCCAGGTCACAGTGGCCTTTAGACGCAGACTAAGAGGTCAAATTCATGCGCACTTATTTATATGCATCTGTTTATTAATACGTCCCCAATACTCCGCTACATATGTAATAAGGTAACTGTAGGTGACACTATACCATGTGGTATTTTGAATTTTGGATAAATAGAAACTTAAAACAGAATGGAACCATTTACATTTTAAGAAAAAATAGGGGTTTTTTTGTTTGTTTAAGACTAATTGATAGGGGGCGCCTGGGTGGCTCAGTTGGCTGGACGACTGCCTTTAGCTCAGGTCATGATCCTGGAGTCCCAGGATTGAGTCCCACATCGGGCTCCCAGCTCCATGGGGAGTCTGCTTCTCCCTCTGACCTCCTCACTCATGTTCTCTCTCACTGTCTCTCTCTCAAATAAATAAATAAAATCTTTAAAAAAAAAAAAAAGACTAATTGATAGGTACCTAGGAACATACTGAGGTCCAGCTACTGTATGATTACGATCACTAGGGCCCTGGAACCAGACTGTTCCTTTTGGGTTGTGACAAGGCTTTCCCTGGATGAACTGGCTATCTCCACTCTCAGAGAGTCCTGGAAGAGGTGGAGACGGGAACAGAAGGACGCAAGAGGTTGGGTTGGTTGCGGGGAGGTGGGTGGGTTCTTTGGATCTAGGAGCCCAAACTGCAGGGAAAACTGGATTTCTTCCCATGGCAGGGATGGCCACAAAGAAGATCACTAGGGACAAGTCAGAACATCAGGACCATAGTGTGGGTTCAGGCCTGGGCTATAATTGCAAATTAATCTCTGTGGTTATTTCTTTCTATATGCATTGTCCTTTAGACAGACCTCCAGTTACAACATAGCCTTATCTCTACTACTACAGAAAATTAAGGAAAGGCCAGGACTCATTAAGGGGCTTTCAAGGAAAAACAGCCTGGAATTTGGGGGCGCCTTTCTCTTCCCCTGAGGGCAGAGTGATGGTAGCAGAAGGGTCACCAACAAAAGGTAGTTGTGTCTAGGGGAAGGTTAAGTTCTCTGGGACAAAGAAGCAGTGTTGTGGCAGGTGCAGTGGCTAGGGGAAAAGGATGCCTGGAAGGTATTCCTTAGCACTCTTCAGGCAGCAACCCAAGGTATCTTAAGAAGCGCCCATGAGATGTTTTCAGGGGTGTACTTTGGGAGCAAGAAAGCAGGTGGATGCTTAGTCCAGTGTCACTAGCAATAGAGAAAGATATAAATGTTCATAAATCCAAAACCCTGGGGAACTTCTTAGTCTCTCCAGGAATGTGAGGCATCCACCAACAAAAAGGTGCTTCCTGAAAAATGTAAAGATGCAAAACCTAACAGGAAAGTAGAAAACTCTCTGTGGTAGCAGCTCTGGGAAATGGAAGATCTCTTAGGTTGGATTCATTGCAGATGACACCTGGAAGATATGGGAAATGAGCTAAGCATTTTTTTTTTTAATTTTAAAGATTTTTATTTGTTTATTTGGCAGAGATCAGGCAGAGAGAAAGAGAGGAAGCAGACTCTCCGCTGAGCAGAGCCTGATGCAGGACTTGATCCCAGGACCCTGAGATCATGACCTGAGCCGAAGGCAGAGGCTTAATCCACTGGGCCACCCAGGTGCCCCTGAGCTAAGCATTCTAATATAGAATTTAATTCTACATGATCTTAGAAGCAGTGGCTCCCAAAGTATTGTCCTGGGACCTGCAACATCAAAGTCACCTAGGAACTTGTTAGAACTGTAAATTCTTGGGTCTTATTCCCTCCCTTCTTCTGGATCAGGAATTCTGGGGGTCGGGTCCAGCACTCTGTGTTTGAGGAAGCCCCCTCCTAGAAGATTCTTGATGGCTATTCAAGTTTGAGGGCAACTGAAGGAGAAAATGTGGTATAAAGCAAGGTAACAGAAGTTGGGCCAAAGATGTGATTGCCAGCCATTCTGCTGTAGCTGTGTGTCAAACAATTGAGACTTAGTGATTACCAGATTTTAATACCAATAGTAGACGTTACTTTCATATCATTGCATGACTCACAAAATATTCAACTATTGAATTTTGTCAGTATGTCATTTGCAAAAGTATTACATGTTACTTTTATTTGACAAATGAAGCAACTGAGTATCAAAGTGGTACTATTGTTCAAAACTGCAAACTACAAGCAGAGAGGAAATAGAAGCCCTTGACTTCTGATGGTTAATCTTTCCATATTTGGGAATCTACTAAATTTCCAGGATTTCCCTAGCATGTAGCTGGAACTTTGCATGCATGTCATCTGTAAAGATGAACAGTGATTTTTAGAATCCTCTATTGAGGCTTCTGAGCATGTTTCTGGAGTCACAGGAAAGAGTGCTGTGATAGATTAGTGATGTCTGCTGTGAGCGCCAAATGGGAGGTAACAGCATCTATGCAATATATCGGAATATCTCCCCTTTACTCCATTTTTTCGTTAGGACCTGAGAAGTACAACCTACAGAGGAGTAGGATCTGGTTAGGAGGGTTTAATAGGGTTGGTATGATGAAGAGAGAATGATTATTATCATTTGCCTTTGTATTGTCTCATTTGCCATTATGGTTCCTGCTAATTCCAACCAGCTTTCCCCAAATTGAAAAGAAACTATCAAAAAGGCTCATAGTCTGACTTCATCTCAAATATATACCACTGCCTTAGAAACCCTTGCCTCTAAAATGCTGGATATATTCTTAATGACACACTTTCTTATGTCAACTTCATGGGAAGATTTGTATATAAAAGTTCTGCCAGATTTCTTGAATAGACCTGATATTATTCTGTTAGGAATGAATGGAAACTGTCCATTTTGCTAGCTTTGTCCTACTAACCTTCTCCTCAAAAGGAAAAAAAAAAAAATCACAAAGAAAACAAGCAAGCAAACAAAGAAAGACAATACTATAAACCAAACCAGAAATTCCTAAAGCGTCAAGTGTTTGGGAACATCTGATGCTATTGTTGGGTGTGAGTCACTTGCAAACTCAGGCTTGGTTTTTAATTGCTCCCAGTTGTCACTTTGCTCTGAACAAACAGACCAAACCTTTGTCCAAATCCTGTGTGATAGAGCAACATTTTCATTTCCTATAATGCCAGCAATGAGCATTAGCTTTCCCTCTGGCTCCTGCTAATTTCCAGGGATTTTACTGCAATTTGGAGAAAGGCCTCTCCCCATGGAGGCCATGGTTTCCAGCCCCTGTTGGCATCCTGGCACTGCTCTGCAGTCCTCCCCCTACCCTTTGCTAATATCATATCTGCAATCATTACTCCATTTTGCTGTGATTTTAATTAGAGGACATGTGGTATCTTTTAATATTCTTCTGCACATTGAGGTTCCTGAGCACTTGTTACCAACCAATGCCTCAATATAATTTAGAAGCTGTGGCTTCATAAGCAAGTCCTCCAATCTTTTGATATTAAATTTTCAAATTAATCTCTGCTGTATGCATCACTGGTGATTATCTTGGCCTAAATTATGCATCCTTCTTAAAGTTGGAAAACAACATCCCTTCCCATCTGACAGTGGATCTATGCAGATACCCTTATCTCTAAGGAGACATTTATTTTTAACCCTCTATGGTTTATAAACAGGGATCTCTGTGACTCCAGCTGTGTTTGCTAGCATTCCACTCATGACAAAAATTAATCCTGTGAGTCCCTTCCTAACCCATCGTATGGCTTCCCAATGTCTCCAGGAAAAACCCAAGCTCATTTATCCTTCAAAAGATAAATATCACGTGAGAGTGATATGATTATAACTATATTAATAGAAAAATATATAGTGTAAACTTCATTGCATTCCTTGTTATTCCTCAAAGTGAGTGTGTACAAAATGGGAGATTGAACACGGACTCTGGAATTGGAGGGAATCCCTATTTACATCCAGTATTCAGTATTTATTACTTATCCCATTTTTAGCAAATTACTCCCTTTTCCTACACCTTAAGGTTTTATTGTGAGAACTCACAAGACTGCTTGCTATGCCAGCACCTATGAGGTTCTCAAAAGGCAAACTTCCTTTCCTTCTAACTTCTCTCCCTTCTCTCGATATTTACCTTCAGAGGCAATCCTCAAGGCCGAAGCGTTTTAAATATGGATAAAATCGAGCAAACATAAACACAGATGCTTGGATTCTTTGTAGTTTTGTTTTCAGAGGTAGGGCTGAAAGGAGTGAATGTCCTTCGTGGAGAGTAAGCATAAAGAAAGAAAGAGATGAAATTAGATACGTTATCTAATACCCCCAGATGTGACTCTGTGTGCGCTACCAATTAGGGATAGTATCTCTACTCTTGGTTTGAGCCCTTTGGCTCCAGGCTGAAAAGCGGTCTGCACAACGTGGTTATAATCTTCTTAGCAGTTGTTCTGAGGTGCCCGTGTGAAGCCACTGTCCCATCAAATGATATGACAGTCTTCCAGCAAAAAAGAATAAGAGAATCTGATGCTTTTCAATATCTGAAGCTCTATATGATAACACAATAGTTGAACAGTGGGTGGAAATCTGGATCAATCAAACCTTTAAACAAGTATGGCCTGTCCTTGAGCTCGGACCAAAGTATAACTGAAAGGGAGGACTCAGCATTTAAACCAAAATAGTTCCCAGTCCCTTTGTTTACAATCCTGGAAACAGGCAAACTTTCCTTTCGTGGGATTGAACAACTCTAGGATGTATACTTACCTGTTTCTTTGTTAAACAATGTTAAGAATAAAGAAAATAATTTAAAATAAAAATAATTTAACTGCTTGCTCTAGGAAATATCTGCACCTAGTAGATAAGACAGTGAACCAAATAAACAGCTCATTTTTTAAGATAGATACCCTACTTATCAGGAATTACTTCAAGACCCTCTCCTTGCTGCACACATCAATCTAAAAGTATTATGTTACAATCTCTGTCCAATTCCAATGAGTTTCTATCTTGCAAGACCTACCCTTAATTCATCCATCCTAGGCCCCCAAACCTTATATATTTCTATTTTGAGACACTATTAAGTCTCTGTGTCCTTTTCTGCACAAAATCTAATAAGCTTAGTTTTTCTTGATCAATAGACTTTTCTGGTAGTCTTTTGGGGAATTAAAAGTTGACTCCATGAAGTACTTTATTACAAGACTAATTGTATTTCATGTTTAAAAATGTGTTTTCCACTCTTTCATCTTTTCATTCATTTCCCCAAGAAATATCGCTGGGTGCCCAGAACTGTCCTAGATACTGAAAACAGATCTCCTTACCTTCGTGGAATATACATTCTAGGAAGGAGAGAGATACATTTTTTTTTTTTTAAATGAGGAGAACAATTATGTCACTACTCTTATGGTAAGGGTGTTAAAGAAAAGCTACAAAGAGGGGCACCTGGGTGGCTCAGTGGGTTAAGCCTCTGCCTTCAGCTCAGGTCATGATCCCAGAATCCTGGGATCAAGCCCCACATCAGGCTCTCTGCTCTGCGGGGAGCCTGCTTCCTCCTCTCTCTCTCTGCCTGCCTCTCTGCCTACTTGTCTCTGTCTGTCAAGTAAATAAATAAAATCTTTAAAAAAAAAAATGAAAAGCTACAAAGGGCCAAGAAACCTTGTCAAAGGGGAACCTATTTTAGCTTTGCATGGAGGTGTGTATTGAAGAACATGGACAACATCTGCGAGCAAGTAACATTCTCAGTAAAGAAGTCGTCCAAGTAGAAAAGTGTCACTGACAGAAGAAAGACCATATCTAATGCTTCAGCATTGTTTAGGGCTTGCTTTGGTGTGAAAAGGGACAAGAGTGAGGGCCAATCCAGTGTAAGCACAGAAAGCAAAAGGGAGTTTCACTAGAGGTACACAAGGCAGGTATTAATCAGACTTGCAGACAGAGGAAGTATTTACACTTGTACATTAGTTGGTGCCCGCTGTTCAACTGGTTCCAGCAAGTCTCTGTCTTAAGACATACAGTACATCACACTCAACATGTGATGATTTTGTCCATGTTAGCACTTCTTTTTGTTCTCTCTTTTGAGGCCATCTCCTCTCTTCTCTACACTTTCACCTTTTTTCCCCCCTTATTTTACCAAACTTTCCACACCCCCATGTTTGTTCTGTTTTATCTGCTATTCTTTTTTTTTTTTTTTTTTGAAAAGTTAAAAATTCCTTATTTTTTTATTCCTGGTACCACTACCACAATATACCTGATGTAATGAAAAGAAAAAGAAAAAGACAAAGCTACAACAGATAAAAGACTTCAGGAATGTACATCTAATTGACACTACATTGCATTAATCAATAGCTGCACTTTTTGCAAACTGTGGCTATGACAGTCCTGAACAAGAAGGGTTTCCTGTTTAAGCTGCAGTAACTTTTCTGACTATGGATCATCGTTCCTTCTGTGGCAGATTTGTACAGTTCCTCTAATGCATTTGGGACGACTGTCTCAAAGTAACCTGCAGCTTTCCTGACAACTCCTCGCTCTCTCTCCTGCTAAGAACTGTAGCCCTTTTCTTCTGAAAAATTTTTAGAACCTTCTGCTACCATATCCACCACTTCCACCATATCCACCACTTCCACCACCATAACCACCACCATAGGGACTGCCCGAGCTTCTTCTACCAAAACTGCCCCCTTCATGGGTCCATAATTTGATTGCTGTTGTCCACTATAATTTCCAAAATCATTATAGTTCCCACCACCACCATAGTTACCACCTCCAAAATTTCCTCTTTCATTGTAACCATCATATCCTCCACCACCACCTCCATATCCACCTCCTTGGTTTCCATATCCTGGTCCACCACCACCAGAGCCTCCTCTACTACTGTAACCAGGACCACCACCATAGTTGCCACCATCACCTCCAAATCCATTATATCCACCATCACCTCCTCCATAACTACCTCTGCTGCCACCACCACCACCACCGTAGTTTCCACCAAAGTTTCCACCACGGCCAAAGTTACCACCACCTCCAAAGTTCCCTCCACGACCCATGAAGTTGCCAGATCCACCTCCACGACCTCTCTGTGATCCAGCAGACTGCATTTCTTGTTTAGAAAGGGCCTTTTCCCTTCTCAATTATGCCCATTAATAGTGTGGTATTTCTGAACAACAATTTTATCAACTGTATCATGATCATCAAAAGTTACAAAAGCAAATCCTCTCTTTTTTCCACTCTGCCTGTCTTCCATAACTTCTATGGTTTCAATCTTGCCATACTTTTCAAAGTAGTCTCTCAAATTATACTCTTCTGTATCTTCTTTAATCCCACCAACAAAAATTTTCTTCACTGCTAGATGGGCACCAGGCTTTACAGAATCCTCTCTAGAAACAGCTCTCTTTGGTTCCACTACAAGCCCATCAACCTTGTGTGGTCGGGCACACATTGCTGCATCCACCTCTTCAACACAAGAGTAAGTCACAAAACCAAAACCCCTGGAACGTTTTGTTTGGGGGACTCTCATCACCACACAATCTATAAGTGTACCCCATTTTTCAAAATGTTCTCTTAAACTATCATCTGTAGTTTCAAAGCTCAAACCACCAATAAACAGTTTTCTCAACTGCTCTGGTTCCTTTGGATCATGGCCCTCCTCCCCCCCGGCGGCAGCGGCGACGGCCGGAGTCGGGCTGGGGGCAACTGGGCGGTGGTTTTACCTCCATTTTGAGACCGGACTCGCCTCTTCCAACTCGAGTTCAATATGGGACCGAGAGGAAGAGGACTTTATCTGCTATTCTTTATTTAGGGCAAGGCCCCTACCACCAAATATTCCACCTTACTGGGAGATTTTGGGGACTGGAGGAATTCTTGCCATCCTGGTTTTAGTCCCTTGAAGACAGACTTTGAAAGAATACAGGATATGAACTCTTTTTACAGCTTAAGTAACCACATGCATTATTGATTCTTCCTAGAATAAGGTCCTCACTGTTTCCAGCATTAATGAAGGAACTTTTCCTAGTTCACAGAGTTAATGAGCCTCTGGCCTTGCTCACTCTATTCCTGGAGCAGTTTACTCCCTGGGGAAGTGTGACTTCCTCAACTCCATCTCAAGTTTGGAGTGATTCCTGTTCAGTAACATAAAGAGTATGGACGGTTGTTTGTAGAATGATTGTAGCAGTTTGGAATTTATTAGATGTCCATGCCATTCGGCAATGACATTAATGTTCTTCATGCCACACCTCAATGTTTTCTATTACAAAGTTTAAGGCAGGATTTTAAAACTTTATTTTAAAATACTGAACCTTGGGTGACTGGGTGGCTCAGTCAATTAAGTGTCTGCCTTTGGCTTATGACATGATTCCAGGGTCCTGGGACCAAGTCCTACATCGGGCTCCTTGCTCAGCGGGGAGCCTGCTTCTCCCTATGCCTGCTGCTCCCCCTGGTTGTGTATGCACTTTCCTATCTCTCTCTGACAAATAACTAAATAAAATCTTTGAAAAAAAATAAAATACTGAACCTTTATGTGCAACCAGTTCATATTCAGAAGCCCTGTGTATAAAACAGAAAAAAAAGCAAACCCTCTCTGCTGAAAGCAGGACAAGGACTAAGAGCCAACACAGTGGGTTGCCCCTCAGTGTTGCTAACTCCTCAGAATCACCGAAGGACCCCAGATTGAAACAACCCTGCTGACTAAAAACTAAAAACTAAAAACCCTCCTACTATAAAAGCTTAGACATTCTCAACAAAATGATGCAAACTTTCTTCTATGTGCATAGCCTAGCTTGCCACAACAAAGGGAAATATGCCACTGCCATGAATAAATATGGAGCTGATGAGAGTAGATATACATGAGCTAACATATAGCTCGGAATGAGAGTAACTTGTACACTTAGGACTAGGGAGTTAGCACATATTCAGAGACAGGAGTCATGACCTTGGGCTCAACAGTGGTAAAAATGAGAACTGGATTCTAAGATCCAATTGGTTCTAAGATTAAGGTGGGAGTCCCTTATGGAAAGAAGAAGGTATATAAAACCACCCTTTAGCATGGTCTAGATTCAAGAAAACATGACCATCTGTTGTTAGTCTCTCAGTGGAAAAAAAATCCTTTAAGAATCTATGAAATTAAAATCATAACCCTGTTTCACTTTAAGGTGTAGGGTTTGAATATAAATATATCTTTATGGTTTGTTAAGTCATGGGCTTTGCTATTAACATACTAATGATCCCTGGTCTATGGGCCAACTTTAGGCACCTGGAAAATTCCAACACAGTTCTTCTCTAAAGAGATATGTCCTCAACTCAGGCTTCACAGGAGCCTAAAACCTCAAGTCATAAAACGCAAGAAGAAATGATCTAGCATGAGCAAGAGGGAACATATGCAAAAAACAGCTGATACAGATCTGCTCCCACTTCAGTTAATAAAACCATATGATATAAACTATAAAAGAAGCATATTTTAAAAAATAAGAACCTGCAAATGGAATTAAAAAATAAGTGATTAAAATACAATGATAGAAAATAAATATCAATATACTCATTTGATATCAAATACTTATCACCTGGTAGAACAGCAGTTTAAACACATCCAAAGAGAGAATTGATGAACAGGACCCTGACTCCTTACCTTTAAACTGTGAACCAAGCCAAGTGATGCTATCTCACATTCTCCCACATGCTTGAACATAACCTGGGCCAAGGAGATCTAGATCAGAGGGAACGCTACTTCTGTGCACTTTCTTATAAAACCCCTCTAAGCCATCCAATTAGCAGCACAGCCTTCATATGCTTTGTGAAGAAGAACAGCTCTATAACTTTATCCTCAGAAACTAATGCACACGTATTAACAGACTCTGAAATGTTAAGATCTGTTTTGGAGCAGATCAGACATTTTGTTTTGGTCTCACTTTTCTGACTTTGGGAGATAATCCCTCCTTGTTGCTGGACTGATCTGCAACCTCTTTAGTGGACAGAATATGTATTAAAATCTACATGGACACACTTGATGGTCAGTAAAATCTGCCATTCTACAATAACAATCTAACTCAGGCAATAACTATTAAACTGTCATATTTTATACATTTTGAAATCTAGGTCTCTTAAATCAAAAGAAGAGCAACTATTCTTTAATTTAATCTTAGGCAGGATTTTAATCTTGGCAATCCATTTAATCCATTTAATCTTAGCAATCACCCTCATAATTAGGTATTTTTCCCCCATTTTACAGATAAAGAAAGTGAAGCCTATCCAAACAAAAATATCCCAGTCTTCAACACCAAAGCTCATGTATTCAATCATTACATTATACTACATACTTTTCCTTGAATTCTCAATCATGATTAACATTTAATAATGCTTAATGTTGAAATTCCAAGGAGTTGAAACATCAGTTGACAAAGAATTTGAATGTTTGTTGCTTTATTTTATTTTTACCTAATCCAGGAATAAACAACAGAAACTAAAAGGACAATTCAAACCTACCACTTCCTACTCGGGTTAGCTGCCCTGTTTAAAGCAGAGCTGCTGGAAACTCTCGATTCAAATTTGACCCGAGGTTCAACTTATGGCAAAAATGTATCTTTCCCTAGGCTCTTCTGAGACCTCCTCAGCTACACAGTCTAGGACATGAAGAGTTCATTGCTGAGAAAGAAACAGGGGACAAGAAGAATGTAGCCATCGTGAAAAACAACTTCCTTGTTGGGGTAAATATAAAAGTAAGGGACAGAAAGGAAATAGCATTGTAGGTCATTGCTGGGAGGCCCACTGGGTCCACAGAGGGCTCCACTGAGGAAGTAATAATGAGAAATGACTTTGAGGACTATATCTTTCCCTTTGCTTTCTTCCATAGCAAACCTTTTCTGGGTCTCTTTTCTGTATCTAAATCAAGGAGCAAAAGAAGGAAGAGTGAACTACCTAGGCATTTACAATTCTATAGTCTTCCAGGTTTTTCTTTCTGCTGAGTTTCTACTGCTATTAATAATTTCATCATGATAATCGCTACTTACTGATTCAACTCCTGTTTTCTGAGTCCCTTGCACATGCTTTGTACAGACTAGCGTCTTTAGACCTGTTAGTGTCTGTGAACATACCAGTTCTGTACAACAACTGTCACTGTTTCACATTTATAGATAAGGAAAGTGAAGTCAAAAGAGGTTAATGTGTAAGTGGAAGGATGAGGACTGAAAATCAGGTCCTTCTTTCTATGACCCATGCTCTTAACCATGAGGATAAAGCCCTATGCACATCAACGGATGTCAAGCAACTTTAACAGAACAGGTGATATGGTAAACAGTTTTGAGGAATACCAGATTAATACAATTAATATAATTAAGCTGCTTCATATGAAAATATGCATGAGAGATTTCCCAAAGGAGGGCATTTCCCATATGTATTTGACTACAGGATCTTTTTTTACAGCTCTTGTCCTAAGACAACTATACTGTGGAAAGCATATTGGGAAATGTTTTTATAGATTGACATTTCATTGGAATAATCTCCACTTAATTATTATTGCCAAAACATAGGTACTCATCATGGGCAACATCAGATAATCGGCCCCTTTATAGAATATTATTCTGTCCAGATTTCTGCCTGCATATGCTGTGTCACAGAACATCTGGAAGAAGCCCATCTTCACATCACTCCATGTTGTATGGGGAATGTTAATGGCACTCACACTTTCTTCTCCAAGAAATTTCATGACTCTCTCACTTTTTCCCCACCTCAAACACTACAGGGCCATTTCTATTCAATCAGAGACATTTAACACAGCCACTCACCTGGTATCTTTCAGAGTTCTTTCCCTAAACTCAAGTTTCAAACCTGAAGTGCATGAAAAATTTGTCAAAAACAAAACAAATGAACAAAAACACATCAACCCCCCCCCCAAACAAACCAAAGAAGCAAAACAAGATTTAACTTAATAATTTTCCTCAAAATGAGAAAAAAAAGTTACCAAGTTCTTGCAAGTGGCCAACCATTTCTAAAGCTCTTTCCTTGAACTGGACCAAACATACAGTTGATATTCACGACCCGATTCTGTCTGCATTCCCCTCAATCTATCAGCAATTACCATCATGGACATAATCAATAATGAAATGGGAGAAGCATTGATTGAATGTGGAAAAATGGAGTTGTTTTCTGACAGATGTGTAGAAGAGGATCAAAGTATTACAAGAAAGTGAGGATCCTGTCTTTAATACTGGACCTAGCAAACAGCCTATGGGATTTTCCTAATCTGTAAGTCTATGTTTGCAAAACGAAGCAGGTAAAGAGGGGTAACTCTATTCACCCTGACCTTTGCATCTTCAGCGTTCTTACAGAAAACACAGTGACTCCTGGACTCCAGGAAACATAAAACCCATGAGAAAAGTGACCCTGAATATCATCCAATACAATGATTTTAAACACTGTGTTTCACGGAGCCTTAGGAAAGATGCAAAGGATCCTCTGGAGAAAAAGCCTCCAGGCCCCCTCATCCACTTCCATGTCCCTACTGTGGAAAAAAACTGAAATGTCATTAAGGCGTGACTTCTAGTTAACATGGTATTTGGAGTTCACACCACTAACTCCGGGATCTGTATCTACACACGAAATGGCAAAAAACAGGTTTTTATTGAGTGAGCACAGAGGCATATTCAAACTAGACACTGAGAGAAATACAAGACAGGCTGAGAGGGGGTGGGACTTGATCAAAGGAAACAGAAGCTACAGACTATAGCTATAGATAGCACTAGCAGTCACAGGGGCAGCACTGTGGGTGTTTCATACCCCCAAATGTGAATGTCAAGCACACATGGGAAGGAGGAAATTGCTAGGGATTGGGGGGTGACCAGGATCTGTAAGCCACCATCATTCTAGGCCTTCTGAATAAGCAGTTATGATCAGGGGGACCATTCTGAGGTGGGAGACAGGCAGAACCTAAGTAGCCAATAATTCTGGGAGAAACCAGGAGGAAGAACCTCTTCTCCTGATGCTACATCCAATCCACTTCTCAACAGTAATTGCAACAGCGAAGAGTAGACTCTTAAGAGAGTGGAAGCTTGTGTGGCCTTGAAGGCAACATCAACTGGTAACAAGCTGATCAGCTGGAGTTACAAGATATGTGAGCACTAGCGCTATGGAAGAGAAACAACAGAAAGAGAAGAACAGAGCTGATATGAACAGGAAAGAAATTTATAATAAGCATGATGAACATTGTCAGTGAAAATGGAAGGTGGAACTTCTAGGAAGCACACCCACAGGCTGGGATAAAAGAGGGAGCAGGGAATCTTAGGAGTGAAATGGAAATAGTTACCTAATGGGGGTCATGATAGGAACAGCAGAAGAGATCTGAGTGGAACAGACAGAGTCAAACAGAAACTGATGATCTGGAAGACCCAGCGATAAAAATCTCCCAGAATGTATCTCTGTCACTTGAGATACACACCCATGTCCCCTTAGAATAAGGATTCCAAGTCCAGCTACATGGGGCAGGTTTACCTGAAAGTCTTCAGCTGTCACTTTTATAAGTGGCTACGGTGGCTTTTGAGACAGAGTCATGCTATTCTCAGGGCAGCTCCCAGTCAATGACATAGCAAGGGTGAAAATGTGGGGCTCCTCTAATAAACAGTCTTTGTGCTGGTGTTCCCTTTTGGGATGGCGGGGCTGTTAGGTTAGTATACCACCCCCTTGTGGTATCATATGTATTTATCCTTTTTAAAGTGTTTCTACCCTTTTAAAAATTATTAATTAATTTATTTATTTATTTTTGAGAGTGAGTGGGAGTGAACAAGTGAGCATGTGAGCAGGTCAGGGAAGGGCAGAGGGAGAGAGAGAGAATCTTCAGCAGGCTCTCTGTGCCAGGCACAGAGCCCCATGTGGGGGTTGATCTCACAATCTTCAAATTCATGACCTGAGCCGAAATCAACAGCTGGACATTCAACTGCCTAAGCCACCCAGGAGCCCCATAAAGTGTCTGCACTCCTAAAACCAAAGCTGTCACAACATCAGAAAGTTGTAAATATGTGGAAAGTATTAAAGAGAAGCTAAGAAACATGGAGCATGGACACACAGGTGTGGAAGGTGGACCATGTGACTATGACAAAATGAATTTAAAATAATAATTCTGCATTCAAGGGGTGGGAGATGGGGAGATGTACATACTAGGTGAAAGGGATTAAGAGGTACAAGCTTCTCGTTATATATATAACTGACTTATATATAAGTCACAGGCGCCTTGGTGGCTCAGTTGGTTGAGCCACCGCCTTCGGCTCAGGTCTGGATCCTAGAGTTCCAGGATCAAGTCCCTCATTGACCTCCCAGCTCCGCAGGGAGTCTGCTTCTCTCTCTGATCTTTTCCCCCTCATACTCTTTCTTAATCCCTCTCAAATACATAAATAAAATCCTTGAAAAATATAAGTCATGGGAATGAAAAGTACAGCACAGGGAATATAGTCAACAATATTGTATAAAATTTGTATGGTGACAGATGGTAACTACACCTATTGTGGTGATCTCTTTGTAATGTATATAATTGTCAAATCACTATGTTGTTCACCTGACACTAATATAATATTGTATGTCAAGTACACTTCAATGGAAAAAAGTAATTCTATGTCCAACTAAGTTATAATTTAAATATGAGAGAGAATAATGATATTTACAGATGAGCAACTACTTAGGAAATCATCAGCAAAAATATTTCAAAGTAATGATTAGATCATATTCTTAAAGAATAATGACTACAGAAGGAAGTAATGCTAGGTAATAAGTACTTATGAATAAAGAAAATAATAACATACTGGGGTCCAGATTAGACATGGCAAATATACTTATATACATAGTTTCTATAACAATCTGGAATTAAAATGCCACCAACCAGGTGATAAAACTCAGAGTCAAGAGCATAACTAAATTTTGTGTCTTGATGGATAGAAGCTATAAATACTGATTAAACTCAGATTTTGCTAGGAAGAAAGTTTAGGCACTATTTAGAGAAACCACTAAAATAATAGAAACAGAATCTATTTAACAGAAACAGGGAGGGAATTTTTTTTTTTTTAAAGACAACAGTAGACAAAGGAAATAAATTAATTTAAAAAGCCAGTAATATGCTACTTACAAGAAATATTTCTTTCAAGGCCATATACACACACACACACACACACACACATACATACATACACACACACACACCAGGACTTATAAACCAATACTAATATTAGATAAACTAAATTTAGGGCTAACAAGGGGAAAAAAGAGAATATTTCATATTAATAAACCTAACAGTATACCAATAAGGTGAAACACTTAGAACTTTGTCTCTACCTAACATGAATAAAGGTCAAACAAAGTTTCAGAAAATTCCAAATAATTGTGCATTACACTGAGTATATTTTCTATCATGGACAAAAATTATTGTTATAAAAAGTGATTCTGTTTAGGGGTGCCTGGGTGGCTCAGTCGTGGGCATCTGCCTTTGGCTTGGGTCATGATCCCAGTATCTTGGGATCCAGCCCCATATCGGGCTCTCTGCTTGGTGGGAAGCCTGCGCCTCCCTCTCCCACACCCCCTGCCTGTGTTCCCTCTCTTGCTGTGTTTCTCTCTGTCAAATAAATAAATAATTTTTTTTTTTAAAGTGATTCTGTTTTTTAAAAACTATGAAAACCAATGATTTGAATCCATGTTATAGGTTAGGGGCACTGAGAACTATAGACACTAAAGTAGTTTGGACAAGGCCATGTGACATAATAACAGAACCGAGGTATGCGAACCCAAACAAGACAGAAAAAAAATCCGGCTACTGAAATTACTATCAACAAAATCAAACTGGAGATTTTTTTTTTTTTTGGAAGTGAGCTCTAAGCCCAACATTGGCTTGAACTCATTACCCTGATCAATGGTCTCATGCTCCATTGATTAAGACAGCCAGGCACCCCTGGAGAAAAATAGATTTAATATAAAGTGTATAAGGGTAAAATAAAGTGAAATTAAATGAGAAGATCCTGATTCAGTTATCAGTGCTGTGTTTTTCTAATGTGGAATGCAATCCTTTGATTTCAACATGAATGTCAAGAAGGCTGGAAGAAGACTGAACTTTGAGGAAAAAAGTCACCATATTTGTGGGATAATCCTGGATAATGGAAAGGGACTATGAAGCTAGAGTGTTTATGGTTAAGTCAAAGGATCATTTTGCCAGTCTGCAATGCTATGAAAGCTCGTATTTTTCCTTGTTAGGCTTCATGGTAAGTCACACCAGCAAATGCTCATTCTTACTTTTTTCCTTCATGGGTACTTTTTCCCCACATAAGGCTCAAATTGAGAAAACAGTGGGGTCAGGGTGATTGACAATGTCATATGTTCTAAAAAGCAAAATAAATAAAGGATAAAAAAACAATTGCCTTTATCACCAGAGAACCATTGCTATCTTGGAGAGAGAAATCAACATCAGAGAAGAGGGGCATAAACCAGGCCTTGGGGAGTTAGAGGAACTATTTGGGGAGGACACACAGGTAGACTGCTAGATTAATTTTGTTGGAAAAGTTAGGTCAAAGAATGGATAATGGAATAAGATGGTAACTTAGGTTATAATGAGATCAAATAAATTCTTCTGAAAATTGTAAAATGACTTGTGTAACTTTGAAGGATGAGGGAGAAGATAGGATAGACTGGTTTAATTTGGAAGCATCTGGAGATGGAAGGAACCAGTGAAGGTATAGACTGTCCTAATGACTGTGAGAGACATAAAAGAGAACCATGTTGTGGGAACCAATAGCAGTGTGGCCATGGAGATTGCTGACAAAGGTCGAGAGATTGTCTGCAGGGTTAAGATAGTAGACTAACAATAAACACCCAATATTGATAGGATCAAAACCATCACCATGGTCACCACTGATACTATCTTTGAGGATAATGGACAGACATGGCAGCTTGTAAATTGCTGCTGCTGACCTACACTGATTGGGAGGGGACATGATATATGTGAACACACATACACACTAAGGTGCAGAGAGAGAGGTATTTTGACTTTCTGAAAGTGGAAGACATGAAAAATGCTCTCCAACACCTCCTTTCTGTCTTGGGAAAAAACAGCAAAAAAAGACATACGGTTTGTGATGACGTACTGGGTTTCATTTCTGAAAACAGCTGCCCAAAAACCTCTATGTGTGGGTTGAGGATAAGCCAAAGGCAGACAGGTGGATAACAGGGGTTATGTGGAACTCTGGGAGAAGGAATGCTTTAATGAAATTATACCACATGAGTATAAGAAGTCTAGTAGACTAGTCTTGTTACTTCCACTAGTTATGGCAAGTCACTTATCTATACTTTAGTTTCCTCACTTGAATTAGAAGAGACTAGCCTGAGTCATGTTTAAAGTCCTTTGACGCTCATTTTGCTTCCTGCATAGCGACTTAATTCATTGCGTAGCTTTGGGTTCATTTGAAGCTATCATATAACTATTTTGGACTTCAGGTCTCACTCACACACACAAACAAGCACACACTTTATTTTGGTTCCATTCAGCAACAATATCCTATGAGGATATCACCATCAGTCATTTAATGAGTGGATTTTATGCCCAGCATTTTGCTAAGCACTTTACCTATGTTTTTAGTTTCTTTTTCATTCTGACAACAGCCCTGGGAGGACTTTGGAGGTAAATATTACTATGCCTCTTTTTAAACATGAAAAACTAAAGCTTGGGGCAATCTTCTGTGTAGGGAAGATCTGGAATTCAAAACTGGGTCGCCTGGTTCCAAATCCATCTTTCAAACCACTTGCTATGTTAGTCCATCAGGTCATAAAATGGGATGAAATGTAACTCCTATTGTTGACTTATGTTTCAGCACAAACTGAAGACAACACAGTGACCCAGAACTTTTCTTTACTCAGTTGTAAAAGTCTCGCTGGTAGTGTATCAGTGAAGGCAAATATAAAAATGGAAACCCTCATAGAAACGTTTATCTGATAATCCAGTTTGAAGTATGTTTTCCAGACACATTTAATAGATAAATGCATCTCTTCCTCTAAAACAAATTTATTTATTGAAATATAAAATGCAGTCATTGTACTAAATGAAAATTGTACCAGATAGACTCAAATTTCTATGGATATACACCATCAGCAATTTCACGGAAAATTGCTTCTAAAATTATATCTTCAGATAGGACCCTCAGAAGGGGTCCCAGAAGGTATCCCATACCCCATTAATAATGCTCCTTGAGGCCACATAAATTCATTTAGGGATCTTTTGCTTTACACAATTAGATGTAGTGGAGAGAATCCAGCCTCTTAAAGATAGACTTAGTTAAGGAAAATATAGTGGGTTTTTAAAATAATGACTCTAAACAGATACTCCCACAACTAAAGGAAGATGTATCTCCAGTGAGACAATTTGACCCAAATTATTAAAATCATGATAGTAATAGTGCTAATAAAAATTAAATAGCAATTTACTACTTACTAATGCATCCAATTCCATAAACTCTTGTAATCTTTAAAGGTGGGTGAAACGTCTTTGTCCTTTCTTTTGTAGCAAGGAGGAAATGAAGTCTCGGAGATAGTGATTGATCTGGTCAAGGGTAGGGCTAGTACATATGATAGCTTGACTTGAACTTTTGCAATTATTAGAGGAAAGGAAATGAGATTTTTAAAAATATTTATTGTGGATCAGGGCCTGGGTCAGATTTTTACATGTTATTTCATCCAATGCTTCAAATTATATTCCTAATGGGCTTCAGTCATGAGGACAAAGAGAGAGAGCAAGTGAGTGCTGAAAGGAAAATGAGAGAGAGTTGTCCAAGGTCACACATTTATCTTCTAACAAATATTTATTGAATTGCCATCAAGTATTCTTGGGTCACTGGAAATAGTGATGAACAAGATGGACAAGTGTGAGTAAAAGTAAGGGTCAGAATTTACACCCTGTTCATATGAACATAAACTTTTTTCCCTCATGGGCGCACAGAGATTACCACTATCTTCTTTTTGCCGTTCTTACTTAAAAACACAGCATACCCTATGAAAGACCACAAATGGATATTTGCATTTCTGCAGCCAGAGAGAAGACCAAACAATGTCTAAATCCTAAATGATGGCAAAACAGTGGAAATCGAACTCACTTGCAGGAATCGGGGGAAAGAATCTGAGCGGAGTGCCTTGTTTGTTGTCCCTGTGTTAATGTCTTCCTTATCTTCGGTGGGGGCACACTTGTGCCTTCTTCCCTTTGGATTAGGCACCCAAACATAGCACCTGTTTCCTTTTCTGTTCAAGTGATGGGCAAATGCAAGAAGGATGAAGCAAGAAAACCATTCTCAAGAAAGAACTAAGCAGAAAGCAATGGTAGTTAGGCTCTGCGCCAGTCTCCTTGAACCTCCTTGATCATGATGTGTCTTTTCCGGTCACAGCCCTCAGAATCTTAAGCTATCATTAGTAACAGAATTCAAGAAACTTCAGGGGGAAAAAAAAAAGTGTCTTGTATATTTCTGCCTCATTGACTCCCCATCTCATTTCCAATCTCATCTGAAAACATATCTTTTTCTCTCCTGACCGCATCTGCTAATTGCCCTCTCCCACGGCTATTATTTAACTGAAATGTATGTGATCACTTTAATAAGAGTATTTAACTTCATGGGGTTGTTGAGATGCTGTTTTTAATAGTTTTAGGTTGAAATATAAGTGGCAGAGGTTCTTAAACAGGAAGAGTCCTTATGAAAGCCCCATCAGTCTCTTATCTAGGAGTGTTTCCTAGTCTTTTAAACCCATGCCCCCAAGATTAGTTGAACTTTATATTTATAGCTTATATTATGAAAATAAAATAACTTTATTTTGGTTTCCAAATATGCATTTGTAATAAGAAAACTTTCCAAATCCTACAGTTTTCCTACCCTCCTCCCCACCTGGTTTCAAATCTTGGTTTTTACCACTCTGTAACACTATGAACCTTGATATACTATTTAAATATCTGCAGTCTCAATTTTGTCATCTTCAAAGTAGGAATTATATACTTATTTTAAGGGTTGTCCTAGAAGTAAGTAGAATTCTTTCTAGAAAACTCCTTTTACAATAAAAGAGTTCATGTTAGCTCTTATGAAGGGGAGGAGCATAGGTGATTCTCAGCAAACTTAAAATCTGAGCAGTTATTACAATACAATGCAAATTCCATGAGCAATGAATCATTGTCTGCTTAATGCTATATCCCTTGTACCTATAATTATGCCAGGTACATAATGAACAATCAAACTATCTATGAATGAATACCTTTCACCATTGCATACTTCCTTACAACTTATAAAGTTCTTCCAAATCTATGATCTCATATGATCCCCTCAACAGTGTTGTGCATGAATATGACAAAACATTCTAAATGGACAAGCAGATGAGGGTCAGTTCACTATAATCCTATTGCCTTGGAATACTGCCCAGATGGATCACCCTTAATGCCATCCTTCTTCTCACCACCCACAAACAACGAGTGACCACATCTTAATTCTACCTTGCACTTTTTTCTTAAAGTATCACTGTTGCCATTGACACAAATCAAAAGGCCAGTATATAATGGAATGGCTACAGCAAGTTCTGTTGTCTGATAATCTTCCATATGCCACTGCACTCCCTCAGTTGCTCATTCTGCAAATATTTGTGGGACATCTACACTGAGAAAGGCACTCTGTTATGTCCCCTGAAAAAGTGGTAAACCAGTTATGACCCTTGTACTTATGTATCTTCTTTTATTCTAGTGGCTTATTAGGTGACCGCCCTTGCTATTATCTACTGACCAACCCCTTGATGTGGCATTACAGTCCTTCAATCGGTTACCTCTTCAACCTCATTGCTTTCACAATCTATTAGGCTTTCTGCCATGCATCTTGACACATGAACCTCAATGCCATACTCAGACTTTTGTTTTTTTAATTCCAAGAACATACCCTGGGTTTCCGTGCTCCTGAGTTTAGTGTTTTCTCCTTCTGGAATGTTCTGCTCAAACCATTCTTGTCACTTCTCAATCAGAAATAACTGCAATGGAAACTGCTATGCCATGAGTGATCTTCTCCAAGAGGCATAACACTAAGTACTGTATGTGGGTGTGTGTATATATAACCACACACATAATTACCCCTTGAGTAATTCTTAAAAGACCATTTTACTTATGAGAAAATGAAAATGGAAAATGGGAAGTTAATTAACTTACCCAAGGTCACACAGATAGCCAATGGCAGAGTATCATTCCAAACCTGGTTTGACTTTAAAGCCCATGTTCTTAACTGCTCTGCTTTATGACAAGTGAGCTTCTAATCATCCTTCAAGACCTAGTCCAAGGGCATTTAATCTCTGAAATCCTTTCTGTTTTGTCTGGGCAAAGAGAACAGCCCTGTCCCTTATGTTTACATTACACATATCTCTGTGGTGGTACCTTTTGCATTTACCTTATATAAACATTTGCACTCATCTGTTTAGAAATCTCTGGTCCTTTTAAGTCACTGGTGTAGACTTACTCATCCACACATTCCCTGAGTTTAACACATATCTATGTATCTAGTCAATTGCAGGTGCTCAGTATGGGGACGACGAGTGAATAATGGGCTGAACAGCACTTCCTGTTAAGAGAGAAATAAGAGAGGTGGGAGGCAGTAGCTGAAGAAAGTTTGAAGGCTTTGCCCACCAGGTCATCATGCACGAGTTTGACCTGATTTGAGAGAAAGCCCAATCAAACATTGCTTGAAATAGTGGAGACAAAACACAAAAACAAAGACAAAATTCGGTTTGCTGCAATTTACATTTTTCGTCTAGTGGTTTTGGCGTTGCACTGACACTCAGTGCTACAGGTCGGGCCTAGGTTCACCTCCGCTTAATTGGAAAGTACATAGGCTTGTTTGCAGAATGCTCTAGGGAGCAGCTGGCCACCAGACCTATGCCATCAACTTGAAATACAGCCATATGACAATATAAAAAAAATTAAAACTCACTCTGTTTTTTAGCAGCATGCCTTTCCATTTTTCTTGGCTGAGTTTGGTATCATTTTAGTTTAAAACAAAGAATGAAGACAACATTTGATCTAGGCACTGTTAGAAGTGATGTGGGAAATATGTAGCCTATCAGCAGTAAGACTGATTACACTAGTGGCCCCAATTATTTGTCCCTCAAATCCATATACTTTGCCCCATTGCTTTGTAGTGCCTTGACTCTGAACCAAGCTACATGACTGGGTAGGTGATCTTGGTTTACCCTGGACTGTCTTGGTTTTAGTACTGAAGATCTCACACATCATTCAGTCAGAAATAGCAGGAGGGTTGATCACCCTCTTGGCCAATGGGACAAGACACAAGCAGAGAGTAAGAAAGAACTTGTTAAGTGGGCTTGTCTTCTCTTTTGTGCTTCCTTCATCACTAAGATAAAAAGCCCAGGATAGCCTTCAGGAGAATGAGAAACACATTGAGATAGGGAGTACCAAATCATTTAGGTGTCCCAACCAGGACAGCCTACATCTGCCACTACCTAAGGACTCACAGGCCCTGTGAATAACACAAAACTACGTTAGAGATGAATCTAGGCTATGGAACACTTAAATATGCAAATATAAGCAGTATAATAAGTAGCACATGATTTTTGCCTTTGCATACCTGAAAAATATCGTTAGAAGAGAGAGCAGATTCATTTTTTTTCTATGCTAGCTGGGTGTAATTATGACCAATGCGTAGACTCTATAAGAAGACAAATGTAGATGAACTTAGATTTCTTCATGAGGAAGAATTTTTTAACAACCACAGCTGTTCAAAGCTGTCCAGAGTTGGCTTCTGGGTGCAATAATGAGCTGTCCCTTGGTTGGGATGATGATGCTGAGGCTGGAAAGAGGGGTGACAAAGCTGCTATAAAGTGTCCAACTCAAGTGATATTTATTGAAGGGTTCAAATGTGCTGAACATTAACTCAAGCTCTGGGCTTGGTGCACATGTCTCATGCCCCTAAAGTTGGTCCTGTTGTGGGGGTAAGCTACTCCAGAGAGAGGAATTAGTATATACAAAGCATGGAGACATGCAGAGGCTTGATGTTTTTGGAGTCTTGTTAGATTATGGCATATGGATATAATGTATAAGTGGGTTTGTAGGTGGAGATGGAGATGAGGAACAAAGCAGAATTAATAGCATGGTGGGTTTATACTATGTTCATCTAGCTACATAAATACTCATTTTCCAAGGATACCTTTCCCTGGATAATTCAGGGTACTTTGGGCCACAAGAGTCATTTCATACAACATCTGAAAGAAGGAAGTGAAGCAGTAACTACATCCTGTTTGGACTTGGATGGTCTGTGCAGAGTACCAGGTGCTGCTGTGGATCAAACACAGTGTTGCGGATCTCCCAGTTTAATGTGAGGCATGGGTCAGTGGCAGGCTTGCAGCACCTCCAGCTCCCATCTGATCTCCTTAAGCTTTTCCAGCTTCCCATGATGAAGGCTACCAGCTTCTCCTGCTGGCCACCCAGATACTCCATTAAATTTGAAGGTTTGGAAGCACTGAGAGTGCAATAGAGGTTCCATTTCATCCTTGTGGGTTCCAGTTTGTCTTTGCAGGGTCCACTGTATCCTTATTCTCCCTCTGGCCAGGTCTATTTTTTCTTTACGACTGAATGCCATGCAGACAGCCCTTCAGGCCTCATGACCAAAACCAAAAGAACTACCTTACAGACTGTACCACCAGCATCCAGAACTATGTAAGGTCAAGTTCCTATAATAAATCCCTAATTCCAAGTCACTCTTAGTGGTTCAGCTTCCCCAATCAATGTCTGTTGGTACTGATAGACCCTAGAAGATAAATTGCATATGACCTTTAAGGAGGGAGCCAGCACTGGGTTAAAAGCATGGTTTATAGAGTCAGACATAACCTGAGTTTGTAAACCTGCTTCCTTACTGCCACTCAGGAGTCGTTTATCCTTAGCTTGTGTTACAGGAAGCCTCCAGGATGGCCCCCATGACCTCCACCTTCTCTGCTCTGTATAGTCCCCTCCCATATTATATCAGGGTTGGTGAGTATGATCAACAGAATACTGCACAAGTGATGGTGGGTCACTTCTGAGTCACGGTCCTAAAAAATACTGCAGTTTCTGCCTCTCCCTCTCTTGGTTTATTTGTTCGAAGAAAACCAGCTGCCATGTTGTGAGGATACTCAGTTATTAACAACCACGTGACTGAATTTCCAAGTTGATTCTCCAGCACCAGGTGAGCCTTCAAATGACTTCCCTCTGCCATTGTACTTGCACATTATACTTTAGTCCTTTCTGTAAACTCATTAGACTCAGAGCCTGAACCACCCACTGAAGCTGCTTTCGGATTCTTGACCCTCAGAAACTGTGTGAGGTAATATTATTGTTTTCAGTTTCTAAATTGGGGGTGATTTGGTTTGTAGGGTTCAATAAACAATAACTGATACAATAAATCACAAATTAATTTCCTAAAAAGTAAAACGAGGGTAACTATTATACCCACCTTATTGGGTTGCTGTCAAGATTAAGGGCACAACTGTATATAAGGCACTGACTGCTGTGTTGGGCATGTGGTAAATGCATAAATGAATGCTTTTCCTGCTGCTCCTGCTGTTAGTGTTACTGTTGCTTTTGCCATTTCTTCCAAACTTGGCATTCTGAGATCCCTTCACTTCAGGCTACAGTGATGGGTATAAGCTTCAGTGTGGAGGTGATATTAGTGTTGGATCTGAAAATCTACCCTCATAAATTTATGGTGCCTGCCACTTGAAAATCACTGGGTGTGTGGCAGAGGGGGGCATGGAGAAGAACAGCTCTGCACCTGGAGTGTGCGAAGTTTGGTCTTCCTGGTACAGGGAGGGCGCACCCTTAACCCAAAGGAAGAGTCTTAACTTGGATTCAGACAGCAACTGACAATATCAGCTCATGTAGGTCCACCAGTGGCCCAAGGGCTAGAGAATATTAAAGGCTGGGAATTAAAATCTGATGCCTGTCTGCTTGGGAAATTAACTCAGTTGGTGATAGTTATTGGAAAGTTGCAAGAAGCATGGGCACCTTCCCAGGACTTGATGGTGCAAACAAACTGAATGGCATTTAACATACCTAATTGTTAATGAAATAGAGTATTAATTGTGGAGTGTTAATTCCTTCCCTTCAGCAGTAGTTGCTTGCTTTGACTGGAAGTATTTGCATCAGAATAATAAAACATTGGGGCTTAAAGAGGTTTTTTAGATGGATGCAGACTTCTTACTTTACAAATGGAGTAACAGGATGGGGAAGATTACAAATATATACATAAAAATAGTGCTGAATCCCTATGTTATTCTTTCTT
This sequence comes from Mustela nivalis, assembly GCF_964662115.1. Taxonomy (NCBI): domain Eukaryota; kingdom Metazoa; phylum Chordata; class Mammalia; order Carnivora; family Mustelidae; genus Mustela; species Mustela nivalis. The sequence goes on from NC_139032.1 coordinate 77,243,826, forward strand.
GAAAGGGTCCTGGGCTGGGACCTAACTTGCATTGAATAAATTACTTATTTTCTCTAAGCCTCAGTTTTCTCATCTGTAAGATAGGACTAGCATGCATTTTGTCATAGGTATTATGAGGATTCAAAAAATGCTTGGCCCCGAGGATATGACATATAAAATGCAGTTTTAACATTCTTTATTTTATATGCAGATTCTCAATGTTATGGTCTGTATACCAAGCAGAAAAAGAATATGTGGATATTATTGAGGCTGTTTACCCAAATTATGAGCTTTACTTAGAGTTGCTTAATTTTTTTCAATGAATCAAGTCAAGATATCAAAAATGCAAGATATCAAAAATGATTATCTTCTACAACAAGCATCACCTTCCAGTTCTGCAAACCCTGAGGGTAAGCCATCATGATTACTTTCTCCAGGTTAGTTTAACAGAATAAAAGAGAGTTCCAGAGGCTCCTTAGGAGGAGAAGGGTATGGACCAACAGAGATTAAAGGCCACTTTTACCATAATTAATAATATGAGCCAGAATGTTGTTCTAGGTACTTGATCCTCAACAATATGAGAATTAATGTCTTTTGATTTTCTGAGTCCCACCATGCTTACCTTACTATTTGCCCTTTGTTGTGAAGTTTTCTTCCTCAAGAACTGGGGGATCTTCATCCTGTCAATGTTGCCCCAAGTCATATTCTTTTTCTTTGGAGAATAACTAAAACTTAGGCCTAGTCAGATTGTTATGACCAGGGAACATCTACTATGAAGGAACAGAAAATATCACAGAAAGGAGGAAGAACATGAAATAAGGTAGGTGATGTTCCTGAAGGGTAAGAGAGAAGAGCTAAAAGCTGGATCATGGGCAAAATTTAAGCCACTAGAAGTATTAGTGAAAAATCTAGATCTGGAGCAAAGAAACCAAATCCTGGAACCGGGAAGCAAGCAAGCAAGAAATTACAAGATAGGTCTTGGGAATATGGTTCACCATTAATGGAATGGTGCAAAGCAGGACCCACTATGACTGTCTTATATCCATTGTGTTTAGCTTCTCATCTGGGGAAAAGGATTCAAACTGACTTGGTTGAAGACTCAATAAATATGAATATTTACATGCTATATGGGATATTTACATGATCTCGATTTATTCACCAGGTTATTTGGAATAGGCATTACTCTTTCCATGATCCAACTGAGAAAATGAAATCTCAAATTACTTGATTCCTCACAGTTCCATAATCAGTGAACACAGAAGCCAGGGCTTGGACTTTGGATCTATACCTGCAGAAGTACAAAGTCTGGATTCTCTCCACTATCAAGATTAGGCTTAGAGTATCATAGCATTACAGATAGGAACCAAGTAGCCCTAGTTAAATCCCCTTGTGAAGTGGCAGTGGAGTTGACTAAAATGAGAACCAGGATGGTCAGCTTACAGCAGGTTAACAAGCCTATCTGTAGATGGAAAATGGCAGCATTACCCTTCTTTGGCTACTCTTCTAACATTGTGACAGACAGACTCTCCACCATTACTCTCAAGTCTTGAGCAATCATATTTGAAACGAAGGCAGTGTTTTTTATCTCTTGGGAAAGAATGGTCTACATTCATTTGAATTGAATTCAGTACATTTCTATTTACAAATTCTCCCCTTGAAGGCAGGGAAGAGATAAAGGGTATTTAGAAAGATTTTAAACTAAAATTGAATCAAGACAGTTAAACTTCATTTTCAGTGGGCAAGTGATGAAAGGACACTTGAATAATTTTAAAAGACCTGAGTTTAAATCCTGGTTCTGCTTTATAACCAGTGATGTGGTTTGGGGCCCTGTCTCATTTCTTTGTACTTATTCTCTTCTTTAAAAGGTAGAACAGGGGCACCTGGGTGGCACAGTCAGTTGGACATCTGACTCTTGTTTTCTACTGAGGTCATGATCTCAAGGTTTTGAGATTGAGCCCCATGTCAGGATTTACATTCAGCACAGAATCTGTTTGTGATTCTCTCCCTCCTCCCCACTTCCTGCTCATGCTCTTTCTCCAAAATTAATAAATCAATAAATCATTAAAAAGTGAAACATAACTGCTCTGGTTAATATCACATGGTTGCTGTGAAGTAATAGAATGAGGAATGTATGAAATAATTTTGTAATCTCACTGTGCCCATATTGAGGTTGGCACTTTTCCTTAATACCAAAGGCCAAGGTCCCCATTTACCTAGAATTAGAGGGTGCCCAGGGAAATGCAAATCAGTATTTACACTCTGTATCTAGAGACAAAAGGACACAGTGCTGCCCTGTGATAACAGTGAACTGAAAGTCAAGGTGCCTGGGCTACTTCTCACCTCTTCCAGTTATTAACAATGTGACCTGGGCAATTATTCCTTTACCAATCTGAGGCTTATTTTCCTCATTTGTTAAATGGAGAAGATAATCTAAAATCGACAAGACTGGTGTTCAACCTTCTCTACAAATAAAACTCTCCTTGGGTGCTTCTAAAAGACTGATGCCCAGGAGGCGCCCAAGATTAATTAACCCAGGATCACTGAGATACAACACAGGCATCATTATTTTTGAAACGTCCCAGATGATTCCAAAACACAATCGTGTTTGAGAATCATTGATCATCTTAATTGTTTTAAGGTCAGGGCCCTTCAATGTCTAATATTCTAGTGTTTTGAGAGAACTTCTGGTTACTTCCAGATTGGTCCATCTCCAATTCCTTAGTAGAGTTAGGTAACGTCATTGAGAATTGCACACACCAATTATATTAGTTTCCCAGGGCAGCCATAATAAAGTACCACAAACAGGGTGGTTTAAACAGAAACGTACTGTCTTACTGATCTGGGGGCTTGAAGTCTGAGGTTAAGGTGTCAGAGGGTTGGCTCCTTCTGAAGGCTAAGAGGGAGAATCTGCTCCCCGCCTTTCTCTTGGTTCTGGCAGCTTCCTGGCAATCTGGCATCCCTTGGCTTATAGAAGCATCATCCCAATCTCTGCCTTCATCTTCCTATGCATTCTCCCTGTGTGTATGTCTTTGTCCCAATTTCCCCATTTTTATAAGGATGCCAGTTAGATTAAGGGTCCACTTTACTCCAGCATGACCACATCTTAACCAATAATGTCTGCAGTGACTATTTGTAAATACATTCACAAGCTTAGGTACTAAGGTTTGAAAATCAGCATATGGATTATAGGGGGATGCAATCCAATTCATAAAACCAGTACCTGGATTTCGGTAATTGGGAAGGACATGGATTATGGCAGGTGACGTCTTGAAACTTCCATGTCTGGTTCTGAAGGAGCACCCATTCTCATGCTCAACACAGCACACTCATACTCTCCCTGAGCTCCAACCCCACCCTTCCCAGGTTCTCAGAATTCTATGCCCTGACTGTCCCTTCATGTCTGTTCCAGTGATCCGTTGCCAAAGAGGGAGACCCTGGCCCCTTTATTTGCCAGTTTAGGGATTTTCCTTTAAGCAGCACAACTCCCTGCCAACCACCTCTAGTTATTAAAATGCAGCTCAGGATGTCTCACTCTGGCTGTTACATTATCATTCCTCGTTAGAGACTCCTCCAGGGCCTGAGACATCCCTGCACTGACTTTATAATTACAAAGTCAATTTCTAAACAGACATTTGCAAATAAGTCAATTTAAATACTGAGATTTGCAAACAATAATTAAGCAGTAGCTTCTTTTTAAATATCTCTATATATAATTAATGCCTGTGGGCTTTTCATTTTACCTTGCAACTGGGTAGTTTGCAATTGTTTGTTGAGCTAAAGGGTTCTCTGAAAGCAAATCGAAGCACTGGGGAGATTTGGGAAGCAGCTGAAGAAAGGGTTTTCCTCTTCCTCCTTCATCCCTGCTTTACCTGATTGACTGTGCTTTTCATCAGTTGGGATTATGACAGGGGAGGGGGGCTGGAGTAGAATCACCTTCTACAGCAAAAACAGCAATGACAATACAGGAATTCTGGTCTGGTAATAGATTGGCTACCATGGCTTCTTAAGAAATGCAACTGGGGAGTCACCATGCTGAAAGCCTCAGCTTTTGCTGATTTCAGCACCAACCAAACAAAGAGAGCTCTTAGTGCCTGGGCTTTGACAGTGCTGCTCCCTGGTTTAAAAAATCTACAGAGGGGGGGAGGAGTCAAGATGGCGGAGAAGTAGCAGGCCGAGACTACTTCAGCTAGCCAGAGATCAGCTAGATAGCTTATCTAAAGATTGCAAACACCTGCAAATCCATCAGCAGATCGAAGAAAAGAACAGCAATTCTGGAAACAGAAAAACAACCACTTTCTGAAAGGTAGGACCAGCGGAGAAGTGAATCCAAAGCTACGGGAAGATAGACCCTGGGGGGAGGGGCCAGCTCCCGGCAAGGGGCAGAGCAACCGCACACAAAATCAGGACTTTTAAAAGTCTGTTCCGCTGAGGGACATCGCTCCAGAGGCTACCCGGGGCAAAGCCCACACGGGGTCAGCGTGGCCTCAGGTCCCGCAGGGTCACAGAAGGATCAGGGGTGTCTGAGTGTCGCAGAGCTTGCGGGTATTGGAACGGGAGAGCCGGCTACAGAGACAGAGCCGACAGTAAGCTCGCAGCTCAGGGTGACCTTGAACCGGTCGCAGGCTCGGTGAGCTTGGAGCGCAGCTGGAGGTCAGGCAGACGGGAGTAACTGAGCGCGGTTCTCTGGGCGCGCACTGAGGAGTGCGGCCCTGGGCTCTCGGCTCCTCCGGGCCGGAGACCAGGAGGCCGCCATTTGTATTCCTGTCCTCCGGAACTCTACGGAAAGCGCTCAGGGAACAAAAGCTCCTGAAGGCAAACCCAAGCGGATTACTCACCCCGGCCCCGGGTAAAAGCGGTGCAATTCCGCCTGGGGCAAAGACACTTGAAAATCACTACAACAGGCCCCTCCCCCAGAAGATCAACAAGAAATCCAGCCGAGACCAAGTTCACCTACCAACGAGTGCGGTTTCAATACCAAGGAGAGCAGCAGAATTCTAGAGGAGGAGAAAGCCAAGCACGGAACTCATGGCTTTTTCCCTGTGATTTTTTTTAGTCTTGCGGTTAATTTAATTTAATTTTTTTCTTTTTCATTTTTTTTTTTTTTTTGCCTTCGGGCAAAAAATTTTTTTTTTTTTAACTGCTACCTTTTTCTTTTTTAACGATTTTTTACTAGTTTATCTAATACATATATTTTTTTTCTTTTTTATATTTTTCTTAGGTGTTTTCTTTTTTTTAAAAAATTCTTTTTTTTTTTTCCTTTTTGAACCACTTTTTATCCCCTTTCTCCCCCCTCATGATTTTGGATCTCTTCTAATTTTATTAAAGCATATTTTCCTGGGGTTGTTGCCACCCTTTTAGTATTTTACTTGCCCCTTCATATACTCTTATCTGGACAAAATGACAAGACGGAAAAATTCAACACAAAAAAAAGAACAAGAGGCAGTACCGAAGGCTAGGGACCTAATCAATACAGACATTGGTAATATGTCAGACCTAGAGTTCAGAATGACAATTCTCAAGGTTCTAGCCGGGCTCGAAAAAGGCATGGAAGATATTAGAGAAACCCTCTCGAGAGATATAAAAGCCCTTTCTGGAGAAATAAAAGAACTAAAATCTAACCAAGTTGAAATCAAAAAAGCTATTAATGAGGTGCAATCAAAAATGGAGGCTCTCACTGCTAGGATAAATGAGGCAGAAGAAAGAATTAGTGATATAGAAGACCAAATGACAGAGAATAAAGAAGCTGAGCAAAAGAGGGACAAACAGCTACTGGACCATGAGGGGAGAATTCGAGAGATAAGTGACACCATAAGACGAAACAACATTAGAATAATTGGGATTCCAGAAGAAGAAGAAAGAGAGAGGGGAGCAGAAGGTATACTGGAGAGAATTATTGGGGAGAATTTCCCCAATATGGCAAAGGGAACAAGCATCAAAATTCAGGAGGTTCAGAGAACGCCCCTCAAAATCAATAAGAATAGGCCCACACCCCATCACCTAATAGTAAAATTTACAAGTCTCAGTGACAAAGAGAAAATCCTGAAAGCAGCCCGGGAAAAGAAGTCTGTAACATACAATGGTAAAAATATTAGATTGGCAGCTGACTTATCCACAGAGACCTGGCAGGCCAGAAAGAGCTGGCATGATATTTTCAGAGCACTAAATGAGAAAAACATGCAGCCCAGAATACTATATCCAGCTAGGCTATCATTGAAAATAGAAGGAGAAATTAAAAACTTCCAGGACAAACAACAACTGAAAGAATTTGCAAACACCAAACCAGCTCTACAGGAAATCTTGAAAGGGGTCCTCTAAACAAAGAGAGATCCTACAAGTGGTAGATCAGAAAGGAACAGAGACCATATACAGTAACAGTCACCTTACAGGCAATACAATGGCCCTAAATTCATATCTCTCAATAGTTACCCTGAATGTGAATGGGCTAAATGCCCCTGTCAAAAGACACAGGGTATCAGAATGGATAAAAAAACAAAACCCATCTATATGTTGCCTCCAAGAAACACATTTTAAGCCAGAAGACACCTCCAGATTTAAAGTGAGGGGGTGGAAAAGTATTTACCATGCTAATGGACATCAGAAGAAAGCAGGAGTGGCAATCCTTATATCAGATCAATTAGATTTTAAGCCAAAAACTATAATAAGAGATGAGGAAGGACACTATATCATACTCAAAGGGTCTGTCCAACAAGAAGATTTAACAATTTTAAATATCTATGCCCCCAACGTGGGAGCAGCCAACTATATAAACCAATTAATAACAAAATCAAAGAAACACATCAACAATAATACAATAATAGTAGGGGACTTTAACACTCCCCTCACTGAAATGGACAGATCATCCAAGCAAAAGATCAGCAAGGAAATAAATGCCTTAAACGACACACTGGACCAGATGGACATCACAGATATATTCAGAACATTTCATCCCAAAGCAACAGAATACACATTCTTCTCTAGTGCACATGGAACATTCTCCAGAATAGATCACATCCTCGGTCCTAAATCAGGACTCAACCGGTATCAAAAGATTGGGATCATTCCCTGCATATTTTCAGACCACAATGCTCTAAAGCTAGAACTCAACCACAAAAGGAAGTTTGAAAAGAACCAAAATACATGGAGACTAAACAGCATCCTTCTAAAGAATGAATGGGTCAACCGGGAAATTAAAGAAGAATTGAAAAAAATCATGGAAACAAATGATAATGAAAATAAAACGGTTCAAAATCTGTGGGACACAACAAAGGCAGTCCTGAGAGGAAAATATATAGCGGTACAAGCCTTTCTCAAGAAACAAGAAAGGTCTCAGGTACACAATCTAACCCTACACCTAAAGGAGATGGAAAAAGAACAAGAAAGAAACCCTAAGCCTAGCAGGAGAAGAGAAATCATAAAGATCAGAGCAGAAATCAATGAAATAGAAACCAAAAAAACAATAGAACAAATCAACGAAAGTAGGAGCTGGTTCTTTGAAAGAATTAATAAAATTGATAAACCCCTGGCCCGACTTATCAAAAAGAAAAGAGAAAGGACCCAAATAAATAAAATCATGAATGAAAGAGGAGAGATCACAACTAACACCAAAGAAATACAAACAGTTATCAGAACATACTATGAGCAACTCTACGGCAATAAATTTGACAATCTGGAAGAAATGGATGCATTCCTAGAAACATATAAACTACCACAACTGAACCAGGAAGAAATAGAAAGCCTGAACAGACCCATAACCAGTAAGGAGATTGAAACAGTCATTAAAAATCTCCAAACAAACAAAAGCCCAGGGCCAGACGGCTTCCCGGGGGAATTCTACCAAACATTTAAAGAAGAACTAATTCCTATTCTCCTGAAACTGTTCCAAAAAATAGAAATGGAAGGAAAACTTCCAAACTCATTTTATGAGGCCAGCATCACCTTGATCCCAAAACCAGGCAAGGATCCCACCAAAAAAGAGAGCTATAGACCAATATCCTTGATGAACACAGATGCGAAAATACTCAACAAAATACTAGCCAATAGGATTCAACAGTACATTAAAAAGATTATTCACCACGACCAAGTGGGATTTATTCCAGGGCTGCAAGGTTGGTTCAACATCCGCAAATCAGTCAATGTGATACAACACATCAATAAAAGTAAGAACAAGAACCATATGATACTCTCAATAGATGCTGAAAAAGCATTTGACAAAGTACAGCATCCCTTCCTGATCAAAACTCTTCAAAGTGTAGGGATAGAGGGCACATACCTCAATATCATCAAAGCCATCTATGAAAAACCCACCGCAAATATCATTCTCAATGGAGAAAAACTGAAAGCTTTTCCGCTAAGGTCAGGAACACGGCAGGGATGTCCATTATCACCACTGCTATTCAACATAGTACTAGAGATCCTAGCCTCAGCAATCAGACAACAAAAGGAAATTAAAGGCATCCAAATCGGCAAAGAAGAAGTCAAATTATCACTCTTCGCAGATGATATGATACTATATGTGGAAAACCCAAAAGACTCCACTCCAAAACTGCTAGAACTTATACAGGAATTCAGTAAAGTGTCAGGATATAAAATCAATGCACAGAAATCAGTTGCATTTCTCTACACCAACAGCAAGACAGAAGAAAGGGAAATTAAGGAGTCAATCCCATTTACAATTGCACCCAAAACCATAAGATACCTAGGAATAAACCTAACCAAAGAGACACAGAATCTATACTCAGAAAACTATAAAGTACTCATGAAAGAAATTGAGGAAGACACAAAGAAATGGAAAAATGTTCCATGCTCCTGGATTGGAAGAATAAATATTGTGTAAATGTCTATGTTACGTAAAGCAATCTACACATTTAATGCAATTCCTATCAAAGTACCATCCATCTTTTTCAAAGAAATGGAACAAATAATGCTAAAATTTATATGGAACCAGAAAAGACCTCGAATAGCTAAAGGAATATTGAAAAAGAAAGCCAACGTTGGTGGCATCACAATCCCGGACTTCAAGCTCTATTACAAAGCTGTCATCATCAAGACAGCATGGTACTGGCACAAAAACAGACCCATAGATCAATGGAACAGAATAGAGAGCCCAGAAATAGACCCTCAAATCTATGGTCAACTCATCTTCGACAAATCAGGAAAGAATGTCCAATGGAAAAAAGACAGCCTCTTCAATAAATGGTGCTGGGAAAATTGGACAGCCACATGCAGAAAAATGAAATTGGACCATTTCCTTACACCACACACGAAAATAGACTCAAAATGGATGAAGGACCTCAATGTGCGAAAGGAATCCATCAAAATCCTTGAGGAGAACACAGGCAGCAACCTCTTCGACCTCAGCTGCAGCAACATCTTCCTAGGAACAACGCAAAAGGCAAGGGAAGCAAGGGCAAAAATGAACTATTGGGATTTCATCAAGATCAAAAGCTTTTGCACAGCAAAGGAAACAGTTAACAAAATCAAAAGACAACTGACAGAATGGGAGAAGATATTTGCAAACGACATATCAGATAAAGGACTAGTGTCCAGAATCTATAAAGAACTTAGCAAACTCAACACCCAAAGAACAAATAATCCAATCAAGAAATGGGCAGAGGACATGAACAGACATTTCTGCAAAGAAGACATCCAGATGGCCAACAGACACATGAAAAAGTGCTCCATATCACTCGGCATCAGGGAAATACAAATCAAAACCACAATGAGATATCACCTCACACCAGTCAGAATGGCTAAAATCAACAAGTCAGGAAATGACAGATGCTGGCGAGGATGCGGAGAAAGGGGAACCCTCCTACACTGTTGGTGGGAATGCAAGCTGGTGCAACCTCTCTGGAAAACAGCATGGAGGTTCCTCAAAATGTTGAAAATAGAACTGCCCTATGACCCAGCAATTGCACTATTGGGTATTTACCCTAAAGATACAAACGTAGTGATCCAAAGGGGCACGTGTACTCGAATGTTTATAGCAGCAATGTCCACAATAGCCAAACTATGGAAAGAACCTAGATGTCCATCAACAGATGAATGGATCAAGAAGATGTGGTATATATACACAATGGAATACTATGCAGCCATCAAAAGAAATGAAATCTTGCCATTTGCGACAACATGGATGGAACTAGAGCGTATCATGCTTAGCGAAATAAGTCAAGCGGAGAAAGACAACTATCATATGATCTCCCTGATATGAGGAAGTGGTGATGCAACATGGGGGCTTAAGTGGGTACGAGAAGAATAAATGAAAGAAGATGGGATTGGGAGGGAGACAAACCATAAGTGACTCTTAATCTCACAAAACAAACTGAGGGTTGCTGGGGGGAGGGGGTTTGGGAGAAGGGGGTGGTATTATGGACATTGGGGAGGGTATGTGTTTTGGTGAGTGCTGTGAAGTGTGTAAACCTGGTGATTCACAGACCTGTACCCCTGGGGATAAAAATATATGTTTACAAAAAATAAAAAATTATATTAAAAAAAAAATCTACAGAGGGGCACCTGGGTGGCTCAGTTGGTAAAGCATCCAACTCTTGATTTTGGCTTAGGTTGTGATCTCCGGGTCACGAGATTGAGCCCTATGCTAGGCTCTGTGCTTAGAGTGGAGTCAGCCGGTCCCTGTCCCTTTGTTCCTCCCCATCTCTTGTGTGCGGCCTCTAGAATAAATAAAGAAATAAAATCTTTTTAAAAAGTCTACAGTGAATCCCTGTTACCTGCAGGGTAAGGGTCTGATTCTGCTGTTCATGGTCCTTCACAATCTGGCCTTATTCTCTCTTTTAACAAGTTGTTTTTTTGTTGTTGTTTTTTGTTTTGGGTTTTTTTTTTATTTTGTTTTGTTTTTGTTTAACCTACTATACGCTAAAGAAAATATTAGATAACAAGGGCATGCTGGTAAACAGGACAGTCTATTTCAAAATCTAATAGGGATACAAACCCTGAAAAATTAAATTTATGGATGATATGCTACAAAAGAGGAGGTAGGAATAAATTCAGGTTGGTCTAGAAACTGTCCTCCCACATAGCTGGGTAATTCAAAAACTCTTGTGCCTGTGTTCCCAAGATCTCCTCCAGTAAGGAGGTTCTCTCCCAAATTCTCCACCCAACTAAATACCTCAACTTCAAAATATGGTTCAGAAGTCAGACTCTCTAAAACGTGTTTAGTCCCATTACCACTGCCTTATAAGACTAGATTGCCTTCTATTCTAATCTGTGCTTCTAATACATTTTGTTCAACTTTCTAGTTTAACTTATACCATGCATATATTTACATATGCATATAATAATGCAACCATATAACTATATATTATATATGCAACTCTCCAGTTCAACAGTATTTATTCAAATGCATGTTAATAGTAAAAGATTTCATTGTTTTCAAGTTAGTGTATATATATATCTCAGCAAGATGTCAGCAAACAGTAAACACTAATAGCTTTTAATAATCACCATCAATTTTACCAATATCATAAGCATTTTTCAATGGAAGTACTGTGGCAGAAGTTGAGATGTTTTGCCTTTAGAATGTCCTCAAGCACAGTCATAATTCTCCTTAGTCTTTAGGCAACCCATTCACTTTATGGGACAAGAGATTCTATATTGCTTTCCCTCGGGAAAAGTAGGGCTGACTGAGGTCGGCATTCTCCAGAAGAGAGGTGGAGACTCAACATTCCTGGGTTCATAAAGGGTCAGAGTCATTGACTGTTCTTCTCAAGATGCTAGTATTCTCAGCTTAAAATATAGGAAGGGGAACCCCACTGATTCCTAGGACTCTGTTTCATTCTGTTGCTGAGATAAATGTCTCTTTTCCCATGTCCATTCTTATTAGAAGGCAGGTATAATTCAGTCCCAGGATCTGGGCTCTAGAAAAGTCCACCACTCTACAAGTGCAAAGTCAGCCTGGGGAAGTTAAGCGTATGACCAGCTGAGGGACCTCTACTTCCTCCTTGAGTCATCTTATTTTTTTTAATCTCACAACAGTCAGTGCCAGCGGTAAGTGACCTTCAGTGGGCTACAAATCTCCCAACTCAGATACCTTACAGATTATGAGTGACCCTGATAATCCTTTAAAATAAGGATTTTGTTTCCTTTGGTGATGTATTCTAGAGGCTTTGGTATTAATTTCTTATGGTCTTTTCTTAGGAGACCCATCACGTCTGGAAGGACATTAAATGCTGATGGGAAAGGGTTATATAGACTACTATTATGGATGATATGCTACAAAGAGAGATAGATAGATAGTCTATATAACAGTTCCCTACCTCAATACTACTTTAGGAGTGAATCATCAGTGAAATTCCGTAGTTCTGATCTTCACATCCATTCATTTCAGCTGCTGGCTCATGTTCCAGATGCAACTATCTGGGATAATGAGATAATGGTTCTGATGAAGATTACTAAAGTTCATTTTTTTTTAAATCTGGGTAAATAAATGAACAAAAACCTACTAATCTTGATTCCTTCTGTATCTGATTAACTAAGAATCTTTTCAGGTACTGGCTTGGGAACTTTTTATATTTCCTAATGTGTTTCAGTTCAAAACCACTAGTCTAGACTGCCATTTGTTGAAAGCCAACTTAATTCTGACTCAATTGCCATGTAAAATTATCCAATGCAGACAGAAACAGACAGACCAACGAAAGACCTAACTTTGGTGATCCTCTGTATTTATCAGCCAGCAAGAGACTCATAGAAGTGTTAAGGTGATGAGGGACGAGCATGAGCAGCATTCCAGTTTCTCACTACATTTTGGCAGCTTTGAATCAGCCCTCTGACACCAGAGTAGGGGCACACACCAGTAGGAATCCTACTCGTGTATTTTTCTGGTTCTTCTCCCTTCAGCCTTCTCTACCCTCTTAGTTACTTTTCTCTGTCTTCTTTTGTGGTTTCCTTTCACTGCTTCCGCAGAGCCCAAGAGCACCAGAATGAGGATACAAAGGGTGGGTGGATCATGGTGTTTGTGGTCATTATATGACATTGGAAGAGTCAGTTCATTTCTTGGGCCTCCTTTTCCCTCCATATTTAGTTGATTGGATCCAATCTCCCTTTCAATACTAATTATATTCTGGTCTTTAATACATATATACATATATATATATATATATATATATATATATATATATTAATTTTCTATTATTCTTCCCTCTCCTTTACCATCTTGCTCTGTATAAATTTTTGAAAGTTGGATTTTGAATAAATGGAGTATAATCATTTCAGTTCCTTTTGTACCTGCTTTTGGTCCAACTTCTAAGGTTCACAACTAAGCAGAAGGCTGTGGTACAGAAAAGTCAACACTCACAGCTAAATGGAAGTCTTCCGGCTCACTTCTTTTATTGGGATTCCAGGTACTTCATCTTCCCCATTAAGTGTGGATGTCCGTTTTCTCACCCCTTCAAATCTCTCTTGCCCTTCCTCATGTAGTCAGGTCTCTCTTACACCATGGACATCTTCCTTGATCATTCAAAACCTCCTTGAATTCTTTTCTTTGGCCAACTACACCATTTCCATCTGAACCTTAACATGTAACACTTAAATACAGTTTTATATCCTTTTGTTTGGTGGTGTTTGGAGTAGTATGTCTGAGCCTCTGAACATTATTTATAAGATGCTGGAGGATAGACGTTTCATTCTTATGTTTTCACTCCTCAGGGTATCAAGCTCAAAATAAAGCATGCAATGTGTACTTAAGATAGAATTTGAGAATATTACAAGTTTTTCAACTTAAAAATAATCTCTTTCAATTCTCACAATTTATACACAAAGAAACTCTTAGAGAAGAAAAATGACCCCAAGAGGGCTAATGGATGAACTTGACTAAAAGCTAGGTCTCCTTAATACATTTCATTTTTTATATCATTTGCTGTTTATTTTTCCAGTACCTAAGCATGCACTGGATCCTCAAAAGCATTGGTCACTGAACCATTGTACTTCCACTTCTGTACAGTTTCACAGAGATATATTTCATCCAGATACACTCCTGATGTTCTTCTCTAAGTCAATTTTATTGTGCTAATTAGTCCTCATAGATGTCTCCTTTGTGAAGGAGACAATGACAGTTTCAGAGAAGGAGATTTCAGTTTGGAATCTGAAGATCTGCCTTCAGTTCTCTGTTTGTGCCTTAGGAGCTCTATGAGCATAGGCTTACTACTTCACTCCTCTATACTTACACTTCCTCATTCATAAAACCAAGCAAAAAAAAAAATACTGTAATGCTTAGATGAGTTTAGATGAGTTTGGATGAGTTTGGATGAGTTTGGATGAGGTGTGCCCTTTCTTAACTGTGATGAGCTACTGAATATCAAATATAGGTTTTTCCACGATTATTAACAAACAATAATAAAGGATAAAATATTAGCACTAGTAAGGGCAGCAGCACCTTCATTTTGCTTCTTGAGACTTTACTTGGTGGGCAAGACGCCATCATCAATACTGGTGACAATTACATATACCTCCTCTCTTCTCCTTATGTGTGGGTAAGACTCATAACTTAAAACACTTGCTGCTATTCAGCACAAAAACAAATAACAATGCAACTCTGGCTGTGATGTATTTCAACAGCATAACTTAGACTTGCCACCATTCTGTTAAATTATGAATATCTATCACCTGATGGAGTCAATGCTTTTATTTGGAACAGGGAAGGAGGGAGGCAGAGAAAAAAAACACAAGAAGATGCAGTTGCTATAGCGATTAACAATGGGTATCCTTCGAACAGGTTTAGGGATGCTGATGCAGCTAAAACAAATGTTTGTGTTTGGCCACAGTGGAGACGGTGACGGATTATGGAGCCTTGGCCTTGAGCCTTGATGTAATCCAATTCTAAATAAATCATAAATCTAAGTGCAGACTGGTAAGGCAGAAAGAATACCAATTCAGGCCAAGGAGTAGCAAGCAGGCAATGGTGGCCAGGATTGATTATGGGGTGTGAAGCAGGAAGCACTGACAGGAGGAGGACCGTGACCAGCCTGCAGGGATGTACTTCTTTCTCTTTAAGCCTTTGCCAGCCTCCAACTGAGCTGCCAGACCTCAGTAGTGCGAATGAGAGATCACTGCTGAATTAGCCACAAGGCCAGGCATTCTGCTGCCTCCTAAATTTTTTCGGATGAAGGGATTTTTCATCATGAAAGGTGCTGAACTGCTAATGTTTAGGCTACTTTCTTGAGTCCCTCACTTGGAAAGACTCAGAAGTTAGCTGAGAGTTTCTCATGGACCTAAAGCCTGCTGGGGCATGAGAAGATACTTTAGTTAAAGCACTTGGATATGGAATAATCATATTCTTGTGTGAGGGGGGTAACAGGAACAAAGAAAATTATTAATGCAGAATGCTGGTGCTCTTCCTCATTTTCTGTTTTTGAAGAGAAATAGACCATGAAGTATGAAATGGAGAACGAAAATGTTGGTTTTATGCACACTGGAGTGGACAGGCTGCTCTTGGGAGAAAAGGAAGACTCTAGATGGCTATGAACAGGGATTAAGAACAGTATGAACTATTGCGGGCTGGGGAAGTATGAAAGAAGAATTTTAGCAAGCTTGTACAGAGAAGGAGGTATTTAACAATCATTGGAAAAGTTAATTAAGATTCAAGAAATTCTTTGTATTTTAAAAACAGACCCCCTGGACTATAAATAAGATGTTAACTTCTTTATAAATTTCTTGGCTGTCCGACCAGAGTTCCTTACAAATGCAACGTATTGTACTAAAATGGAGTAGCTAAACATTAGCTGAGTTCATTCTGGAAGATACGTCTGGGGTTTGGTATAAAAACTACAATATTCAGATTCAACTCATTTAAAATCACCATCCTTCAACTGAGCCCAGAGGGTATTTTCTTCATGGCTGACAAATTAATGGACTTTTGACACACAGGATAGATACTGATACAACATACGCAACAGTGGTCCTAGGAATGCCTCCTCATTGTCGGTGAGGTACCATGGACTCAGAATTATGGTATTTAGGCAATATAATTGGGCAAACAAAAGTAAATGTTCACTGAACTGAGTAAGTCTAAGGAAGGCTATTGTGTAGCAGTGGATACAAAGACATGATTAGATGTGCAAGAGATTACTGGGGTAGAAATGCCTATGCCGGATCAAAGGGAGCAAGCAGAAGGCAGGGAGAACCTTCCGACTGGGATGCAGGTCTGACTCCAGGGAAGGATGACAGGAAAAAGGAAGACTGGGTAAGAACATTCTCAGACTACATTTGTTTAGAAAGGCTTCAAGATGGGTCAAAATCACTCATTAGAGGAATGCTGCATCCCACAGGAATGAACTGGCATTAGTCCTTCAGTCATTGGCTAGAAGCATCCCATAGGAAGTACGGTCTCAGGGGTGACGGATCCAGTGGGTTAATAACTGGGAGTCATCTGTCAACTATGTTCCCCATAGCAGGAGCCATGCATTTCCATGGCTACCATCATGATTTTAGACTGGATGCATTTGTGTTAACCTGGCTCTAATGGAGATTCAAATCTTAAAGAATTGTAGACCATTCTCAAAAGGGACAGGTGGTCAGCGGTAGGCATAATGGACCAGTTCAAGGCTTTGTCCTAGACCAAATTTTTAAGACAAAATCCCTGAGAATTAAGCTCCAGCTCTGTGGTATTCCATCAATTGCACTTTGGAACTAATATTACAGGCTACAGTGTGATAGCCTTTTATGTGAATTTGGATTCTGCAAATTAGAAATACCACCATATAAAATATCAGTGTCTCACTTTGTACATATTATTTAACACTATGTGACTCATTCAAATTAAAAACAATTCGTCAAGAACTTCATAATTTCAAAGTGGGCTCTGTGAGTTATAAACTGTGTCTTTGATAGAGTCACAAAGGCTGTTAAAGAGTAAGGCCTGACGTCCCGTGTCAGGATCAGTCTTTAATTATGTAATGTTTTTACAGTTATGATCCTTATACAAAAAAATGCATAAATCTTCTCTTATTCTAAGCAACATGATGATGTGCAAAGATAACTATAATGGCAACATAAGAAGAAAAAGCAAACAAATGGAACACTGAGTTGTGGTTAAAACTTGCAGAGAACCAAGAGGTGGAGGAAAGAGGAGAAATACTGGCAATTAAGTAAGTCTACAGGGTCCAGGATTAGGATTTATTTATGCACTCAGTGCAATCTATTTTGGCATGGGCTGCTTGACTGAATCTCCTAGAAAAAGTAAAAAGAGGCTACAGTGTTTGTGTCTAGTTGATAGCTGCCCATGGTCAGGAAAGGGACTCATAAGTTACATACTCATCCAGACAGGAGGGACTTCTGCAGCTGATAATTGGACTGCAGGTTATAGAAGGTGGCTTGGAGGATCATAAACTCCTAGATCAGGTCAGTACAGTATCAATCTATAACCAAGAGTTACAAAACTATTTTAGATTTCACCATCGATACAAAATGTCTGAATTCTTGTTGTTAGTAAAGCTAATTAGAGGAAGGGAGAAAAAAAAAAATAAGGGTGAGCCTGATATCTCTCTTGGAACAAATCACATAACAGAACTCAGACTGAAACTCCAGGTAATACAGAAGAATCTAGAGATTCTACAGACTCCTGAATTTGGACACCCCAAAATGTGACCCAGGTAGACAGAGATGAGTAGTTTGAATTCCATCAGCTGATACTTCAGAGATAGCCAGAGACTGTATCTCCTAAATCACTTCCACTATGAGAAAGTGGGCTCCAAAGGAAAATGTTCCCTGTAGACCCACAAATGAAAGGGGAAATATCAGAGGAAAACCAAAGATGAAGAGAAACATCAAATAACTTTGGAGCAAAAACTAGATAAACTTTTCACCTTCCTTCCTTCTCAGGAGAAATACAACCTAGATTTGGAGGCGACTGAATCCGAAAACCAACATGGCTGCTCCTCTGGACTTGTCTAAGTCACTCAACCCTAGGTTTGTTAGACATAACTTTAATGGACTGTATGTTCAGCCCTTGGAAGATCCCACTGGACTCTGTGAGACAGAAGAAGAGAAGGAAATAGGGGTTTGGGCTGTGGAGGAGAAGGACCTATGGGTGGTGTAAATAGGCATGTTCCCTTCTTTGAGGAGCTTCTTAAACATTTCACTGAAGGTTTATTATAAAATGTGAGTATTCAGAGGCTCCTTTCTTGCCTTCTAAGAAAGTGATGCTCATGCTTAATGGGTAAAATGAAGAATTGGAGGGTAAAGGAGAGAACACTTGTTTTAAATAAGAAAGGGCAGAGAAGGGTTTTTTTTGTTGTTGTTGCTGTTGTTCGTTTGTTTTTTGTTTTAAGATAAAGTGATAGATCAACAGGGGTTAGAATTTGAAGCGCTCGAGGCTTTTGGCAAGAGGGAACATTTAGGGGCAGTGGCTACTCGTTTTACATATAAGAAAAAATATATTGAGAAAAATTACATTAAGGAGTTTCTTTTTCTCTGAGTATTATGCTTGGCATCTATTTTTTAGAAACTTTATTAAAGATTTAAATAGCCTTTTCAATTTTCAAATATTTGTTCATACAAAATTAGAGTTTCTTCTAAATGTGACATTGTGCTGAGGCGAGCCCTAGAAGAGCCTAGCTTTATCTTGGTTATGCTGGCATAGTATATAGTTGAGCATCTATCTTTTTCCAATAAGAATTATATTAAAGTATAAATTATCCAAGTTCCATTCTTAACTGGAAGTGTTCACTCTAAATCAAGAGAAAGTCTAAATATTAGAGAAGCAAGTCAGCTGTATAAAGACTCAGAAACAGAATTGGAATGGAAATTGCAGGGGTTACCAGGGATTTAAAATTAGAGCCTCAGGATTGGAAAAGGCATTGTAAAATCATTAAGTTCAACCTCCTAGCCAGTCAGATTTGCCTCTGCAATGAGCATGACAGATGGTCACCTAACCTTTGCTGGAACCCTTCCAGGAGTGGAGAGATCTCCACCAGGGCAGCCAATTCTGTGTTTGGACAATTCTTATCATTATAATGTTTCTTGTATTTAACCCACATTTGTTCTCTGTGACTCACAATTATTGGTCTTCCTTCTACCCTCTGGGTAGAGTAGAACCTGGCTGAGACTCCACCATTTACTAACTATTGACCTAGGGCAAATTTGTAATATGAGTAAGAATTTCTGCATTTATACAACAGGAAGGATAATTCCTAAATCATAGGTTTAAGGATTAATAGGATAATATGTAGAATGGATTCAATAAAGTGTCTTATACATAGTATGATCCCCAAAAATGTTTCAAAAAACTGTATCAATGTTTCTTATGCAAATATTATTAGAAAGTCATGATCAATGCCAAAGGATTCCAGGTTATCTCTTTCCTGTCAAAATGTGCTTTTCTGCTGAGGATTTTGGAGGGGCGGGGGGTGGGAGGTTGGATGAGCCTGGTGGTGGGTATTAAGGAGGGCATGTATTGCATGGAGCACTGGGTGTGGCACATGAACAATGAATTTGGAACACACACACACAAACAAAATCAAATTAAAAAAAAAAGAAAAAGAAAAGAAAAAGGAAAAGAAAAGGTTAATCCAATGGCCTCTTGTGTCTCACTCTGACCTAGCTTCTACTTCTGGCCTTGGTTCTGAGTAATTGCCATTTCCAGCACACATGTTCCATTTATGCCCATGTTTAGGAGGTATAGTACAGAGTAGAGAACATCTGACTTATACAATCAAGACAAGCACGGTGATGTCTGCACATTCCAACCCGCTCCTCAGTATCTCCTCAAATAAGACTCCCTGGGATCTCTGAGGACTCCAGTTAAGGGCCCTGGACCTTTGAGCCGCTTTCTTTAGGAGGTGCTGTCCTTTACATCTCTACCTGGGCAAGGACAATGATGACAATGGCACAACCAACCTTTCCTTTCCAGATGCTGCTGCTCCTATCACTGAGTGGGGATAGAAAAATTCATTTGTCCACTTCATCATTCATTAGATTTCCTGAGAAGTGCCCAGCACCCTGTTATTTGTTGGGGACACACCAGCTACCAAGACATAGTATTCACCCTCAAAGAATACAAAAGGGAAGGTGGGAGACAACAGGATGCAACAAACAAAAATCTGTATTTAAGAGACAGATTTTGAAGCCAGACAGATTTACTGTCTATCCTAGGTCTTTGGTCAAGTAATTGTAAGGCTCCCAGGCTTCTGTTTTAAAATGGAAACAGTACCTGTCATGGATTATTGGGAGGACCTCGAGGACAAATGGAAATAATGCTTCAAGTGGTGATTTGTACACAGTTAGAGTGTAGTAAGTATTAACAGCAGTAGTAATAATGAAAAATGATTCTAATAATAATAATTATTGTGTTATCCATTTGAAGCATCTGAAGCAGACAGCACAGGGATGGGAGAGTGTATTGAAAACTGAGGCAGGAGAAGCAAGCAAAAACCAGGTTATGAAGAGTTTTGCAGAGCCCAAGGGGGCAATGGAAGATCTTTTCAGAATTTTAGAGAGAGGCGTTTTAAATAGGAGAAAACAACTTGGCCTTCCACTTCTGAAAGATTGCTTGCCCCTGGGGTAGAATTTTAAATGCCTGCAAGCCCAGGATTGGTCTGTGCTCAGGACGCACAGGTGTCCCCCTCCTTGATGTGTCGTGAAAAATTAAAATGAGGACAGTTCAGTCAACAGAGTGTCTGAGAAATTAATGAACCCCTTCGCCTTCAACACCTGGTAATTATATCTTTCAATTAAACCAACTCTCTAGCTGTCTATGATCTTATAAATTAACTCACAGCCTTACGTCTTTCTAGGCAGCCAGAGCTTTTCAAGCCTCAAACCTAAGAGGCCAAAGATAAAGAGTGAGGTCAGGGAGGCTGAATGTTGGGCCTCATTTCAAATGTAGGACTCACTTTTGCTTGTCTCAGAGGGACCTGAGTCTCTGCCCTCTCAGCTTGGCCATGAGAAGCAAAAATATTGTTTTTTGTGTAACTGATAATTAGTGTGAACTGTATTTGAGCATATCTCACAACCTGCTGAAAAGCAGGAGTGAACTAATGCAGTCTGTTAAGTCTAGTTCAGATGAATTCATTCATTCATTAAATTTTTGAGAGCAAGAACATTTTCTAGGGATAAAGGAAATGATGCTCTGGGAGGAATGGGCCATGTCTGTCATGAAAAAAAAAAAATACAAACTTTGGTTTAAAAAACATTGAGCTCATATGTATATTCACTCATTCTTCATCTAGCTGACAACCTTTCTGCTTTTAACATATGCAATGCAGTACTGAAGATTGTAAGGGAAGTACAGGAAGATTTAAGAGGATAGAACAGCAGTTCATTAGGGAGTCCAGAGCTTAGTGAGTCATTGCAAGAAGTGGCATTTATACTGGTACCTGTGGGCGTGGAGGACAAGGACAAAGGTCATAGGAAGAGAATAACATTGCAGGCAGGGGTACACAGAGAGTTCATGGAACAGAGCTGGAGTTGGAGCACAGCCTGAAATGGAGAGTTGATGTGATGAGATAAGGAAGATCCACACTACGGAGGGTCCTCTAATGGTTTGTAGGAGGTTTGCATTTTGTCTGAAAAGCTGAGAAGCTGTGTAAGATATTAAGCTAAGAGTTTTTGTGACCCTTGATGGTCATGGTATTTTTCACATTATCTTTACAAAATCATCCTCCTTGTAGAGGTGGTAAGACTGGAAATGGAAAGACAGGTTTGAAAATTCCTATGAAAGTTCAAGAGGACTAGAAAAAGGATGGTGGAGATAGATTAAACTGCAGAGTCACAGAGTGGGTGACTGAGGGGAATGCATGGTGAGGAGGGGAGTATTTTTAAATGCTTTATAAATAAAATAAGTCAGAAAAAGACAAACACTGTATGAGCTCACTTATATGGGGAATTAAAAAAAAAAAAAAAAAGGTTCAAAAAGCAAAAACACAGATTGGTGGTTGCCAGAGGTAGAGGATGGGTGAAAGTGGTCAAAATGTACAAACTACCAATTATAAATACATTTTGAGGATCTAAGCCACATTGAGGTACCAGTTCGAATGGCAAAAATTAACAAGGCATGAAACTAATGTTGGAGAGGATGTGGAAAAAGGGGAACCCTCTTACACCGTTGGTGGGAATGCAAGTTGGTACAGCCAGTTTGGAAAACAGTATGGAGGTTCCTCAAAAAAGTTAAAAATAAAGCTACCCTAAGACCCAGGAATTGCACTATTGGATATTTACTCCAAAGATACAGATGTAGTGAAAAGAAGGGGACATGCATCTCAATGTTTATAGCAACGCTGTCCACAATAGCCAAACTGTGGAAAGAGCCAAGATGCCCTTCAAGAGAAATATGGATAAAGTAGATGTGTTTTATATATACAATGGAATATTACTCAGTCATCAGAAAGCTATGAGTAGAATAGCCACCATCTGCACTGACATGGTTGGAGGGGATTAAGCTGGTGAAATAAGTCAAGCAGGGAAAGACAATTATCATATGGTTTCATTTATATGTGGAACATAAGGAATTACAAGGAAGACATTAGGAGAAGGAAGGGAAAAATGAAGGGGGGAAATCAGAGGGGGAGACGGACCATGAGGGACTATGGACTCTGGGAAACAAACTGAGGGTTTCAGAGGAGAGGAGACTGGGGGGATAGGTTAGCCCAGTGACGGGTATAAGGAGGCATAAATTGCACGGAGCACTGGGTGTTATACACAAACAATGAATCATGGAACACTACATCAAAAACTAATGATGTACTGTATGGTGACTAACACATCATTAAAAAAAATAACAACATCTATACTGTATATTTGAAAATTGCTAAAAGAGTAGATTTTAAGAGTTGTCATCACAGGAAAAAAAATATATTATGTGAGGTGATGGGTGTTAACTAAAACTATTATGGTGATCATTTCTTAGTATATACATATATCAAATCAGTATAAGGTACACTTTAAACTTATACAAAGTTATATATCAATTATATCTTAGCAAAACCCAACAAAATTTTTTAAATTAAATTTTAAGAAATGACTACTAGCTTCCTGGTTTGAGTTACAAAGTAGATGCACAACATGTTACCTCCTACTCCTGGAAAAGTGTTCCCCCCCCCACCGCCGCCAAAAAAAAGGTAGCAGAGTTCCTTAGAAGGGAGGTGGCGGTCACTTATTACAGGTCTATCAAATGGTTCATGGGGCCAGAGTCTTCTCTGATATTCTTCAAATTCAGCTCATGTAATGGAACACTTTCATATGAACCTTAGTTGTCTGTTTAGTAATATATAACATATATGAACATATATGAATACCTCATGGGAGTTATCTAGAAAATACAAAAATTTCATAATTCTTACTTCCTTTTTTCATCCTAAAAATGCTCTAAATTTGATTCAGAGATGAGTAAACCGAAATCAGAGTTAAAATGATTTGGGACAAACAAAGGGTTAAACCAGTCTTCTTCATTTGAATCCTCTGCTCTTTCCACAGAACATGAACTTATATCATTGGTTACAGATATTTAAGGAACATTGACTATGTATGCAGATCTACTATGACCTGTGAAGTTTAGTCTTGTCAAATCCAAGATTTCATCAGCTGATTAGTCTTCAAAGCTCACGAGACAAATATGCTCTTGAGAAGGACTACATTGGAGCAATCATTTGTGCCTTTCATATCTCCTACAATCACATGAAACAGGCAAGTCTTCCCGGAGTAAGAATTCCAGAAAGTGGCAATTATGGCCCTAAAATCCCATCCCCCAAACAGTGTGATGTAATTTTCTCATGCTGCTGGGACATTCCAGTGACCCTATCTTTACCTATCACTCATGGACTTGCACAGAGAAATCTGATTTTTAGGCTACTGACTCCAACAACATTCTAGACCTTCCCTGACATTTTTCATTACTACTTAACTCTCCAGCATGTCTGAGCTCTAGTTTCCTTATCTGGCCTCTATCTGAGGAAAAGATTGCATCAGCCTTAGGTTTATAACCTCTTAAACTTCACTGTCAATATATAAGGGAAACTCATCAAATGTTATTATAGCTTAACACTTAAGTGAGCAAAGTATGGTAGTCCTGATCCAGGACCCATGTTCTGCATGCATATCTAGATTAAATATGATGAAAAAGAACAGAAAGTGATCTAAGGGTAGGAAAACATATGATAAACCTCTAAACTTCTTTCTCTAAAGATTTTTATTTATTTATTTGAGAGGTGAGTGAGAGAGAGTAAGTATGAGCTGAGGGAGTGGGACAGGGAAAAGCAGACTCCCTACCGAGCAGGGAGCTTGATGCGGGGTTTGATGTGAGGTTCAATGTGATGTTCGAACCCAGGGCGCTGGAATCATGACCTGAACCAAAGGGAGACACTTACTCAACTGAGCCACCCAGGTTCTCCTCCAAACTTCTTTAAAATCAAATGCTTTGAAGTCAGCCATATCGGGGTTCAAATCCCACTTCTTAACCCAAAGGTTACAGGCAATTTATCTAACTTCTCTGAGCCTCAGTTTTCCCATCTATAAAACAGTTAATGAAGAGGAATCAATAAAACAATGTATATGAAGTCCCTAATATCTAGCACATACCTTGAGAAATAATGGGAACTGTTTTTTTTTCCTGTTTACCAACACTTTGGCTCGATGATCCCTGTTGTCCAATATTCATTTTATTTATCTCCAATAATTAATTCATGAATTATAGAATTGATAATGGCCTGGTTATAAACTTTTCTATTTTTTCCATAGGTTTTATAATATAACATTATAATTGGCTAACATTTGTTGATTATTTACTCTGTGCCAGGCACTGCACTAAATGTTCTGCATGCATTCCTCACTAGTAATGATTACAATAATCAGAGGATCTATAACTGCTATTATCACCCACCGCCTCCTTTTAAAGATGAGATCACTGGGTCTCAGAGATGTTAAGTAAATTATCTAAGATCACAAAACTAAAAAAATTCCAGAAAATGGGATTAAATGGACTGAAAACTATAGTGCTTTGACTCAGCAAAGTTGTATAAACTATAATTCATTTTCTGATAGCCCTCAAAATATTATACTTCTCTTAAATTTTTCCTATAACTAGTACTTTCCCTTAACTCAGACTTTATTATTTTTTAGGCTGAAGATTCCACATCCTTCAGTGCAAATCAATAAACATTCTGGAGAATACACTGATGAGGTTTTTGTTTGTTTGTTTGTTTTGTGAGGGGGCGTCTTATATGTCTTTCATAAGCCAGAGGAAATGGCTACATGAAAGTATTATCATTACTTATTTCTTTACTTTTCCAAAAGGAACACAGGATTTGTATTTATTCTAGGACAATATCAGAACCTAGTTACCTTACAGGACACGTGTTGTGTGCAGCCACAGGTTTTACAAGCAGATGGCCTGTGCTAAACAATGTTTGTACGAATTAGCTCTGGGAATAACTTCTGCTAAGGGTATAAAAGAAATTAGGAGGTGAGCCAAATTAAAATTAGGCACCAGGCCTATGCAAAATTGTACTCTTATGCCTCCTCTTCCTACTGCATGTACTGAATACACACATGGGCATACACACATACCTATGCAAATACATCCCCATATGTCTTATAACATATGTCTTATAAATCTACTCTGTACTCCAAAGAAGTCAAAACAGTGTTTCCTTGTCATTCAAGACAGTGGACTAATAGACTTATCTGTAGAGTTTCAGTCCAATCTGAATACACCTGATAGATGTGAGACCTTAAGAAATTCACACATTTCTGGGTCAAATATCTGTCATCTGTAAAACAAGGTCACTGAGAAAGATCATCTTTGCTTCCTGTTATGTTTAATGTTGCGAGCATAGGAGTCTGTAAACTTAGTACTATCTAATAATGGAGAATTGGATTATGTCCACATAAGTAATCTCCAACCTGATCCTCCAATCTATCAATAACATTCCTATCTACACAGCTTTAGAATATGGGCTGAAACAATTAGCATACTATAGTAGTATGCAATAATAATAATTAAAAAAAAAGGTCATATTCGGACTTTCTGTACCCACACCTTCCTCAATATTACTGTCTCTCTACTCCTTAAACCTGAACTGGCCTTATGACTTGTTCTGACCAATAGATTGTCATGGAATTGACATGGTGTAAGTCCCATAGCCTGGACATCAAAATGTTTTATATCTTTCTACTCGTCTCTCTCTGAAAATTGAGAAGCTACCAAACAAACAAACAAACAAACAAAAACAAAAAACAACAAAAACAAGCTTAGCAGTAATGTGCTGGAGGGTGAAAATCCACATGGGGCAGAACTAAGTCATTGTAACTAAAGAGATAAACCTCCTCAGTTGAAATGACAGCCCGCCACAATCGCATGAGTATGCTAGGATGAGACCAGAAAGAAATCTGAGCTGAGTCTGGACTTCACTGTTGACCCAGAGAATTATGAGCTAAAATAACAATTGTTTAAAGCTCATCTTTTTAGAATGGTTTGTTATGCAGAAAAGCCAACTGATACATGGAGCTTCCTACATGACTTTTATTTTATGAAGAGCTTTACACATAGTTCAAGACTTGGTTGGATTCTATTTCTTCCATAAAGTCTACTCTCATAATTTTAGGCTACATTGAACATATTTATTTGTTGTACAAATACTTAGTGATTGTTCTTTAGTATTTTACTGGTAATGAATTTTGGTAATTTATCCCATTAAATACTGGCTGCTCTAGCTTATCCGTTAGTGTTTTATCATATTAGGCCATTTCCTGTATCATAGCAACTGGAAAGCAAAAATCCACATTTCCTAAACTTTTTTGTCAGCCCATTCAAATTTAGGTTACCAGAGAAAAGTACTGGCAAGATATTTAGAAAGTGTAAAAGAAAGAGAAACCATATTCACTCCGACAGTAGTTGATGCTGGGCTTATATACAAAGCAAGTGTGACATTTTGTTGGTGACTTGCATATATTCTCCTATAAACTGCTCAATTCAGTGGTCTTAGTACCTGACATAATTGACAGAAATTATCTGAGATTCTTGTACTTCCTGGATTTCCAAGTGATATCAGCATCTTCCCTGACCATTTCTACCTCTGTCCAAAGCTTCTGTCAGAATTTAGTTCCCTGTATTAAATCCCTTCCTGTTTGAAATATCTAGCTCGTTCGCAGTTCCCACACTGGACCTTGAGAGGTTTTCCAATATATTCTTTAAAAAATATATAATTATGTAGAGATGATATTTGTCAAGTAAGTAAATAAGTAATATGGTTCATCATTTTGATTTAAAAAAAAATGGGTAAACTGAGATCCAGAGAAATGAAATGACTTATCCAAGTCAATCATAATTTACTGTCAGAGATGAAGGTGCTATGGTCATAGATTGGCATAATCAGACCTCCAAACTTACAACTTAGAATAAAACATGGAGTCAGGTGTTCATTTAATAATGGTTCAGGTTCTGTGGAGGGCATTGAAGGAGAGCTGGGACTGGGGTGGACAGTAGGGGTCAGTAAGAGGAAAAGGCCTGGGACATCTGGGTGGCTCAGTGGGTTAAAGCCTCTGCCTTCGGGTCATGATCCCAGGGTCCTGGGATCAAGCCCCGCATGGGGATCTCTGCTCAGCAG
This sequence comes from Mustela nivalis, assembly GCF_964662115.1. Taxonomy (NCBI): domain Eukaryota; kingdom Metazoa; phylum Chordata; class Mammalia; order Carnivora; family Mustelidae; genus Mustela; species Mustela nivalis. The sequence goes on from NC_139032.1 coordinate 77,271,347, forward strand.
GAAGCCTGCTTCCTCCTCTCTCTCTCCCTACTTGTGATCTCTGTCTGAAAATAAATAAACAAAAAATCTTTAAGAATGAGCCCTCCTTTAAAAAAAAAAAAAAAAGAGTAAAAGTCTTCGAGAACACCCAACCTCACTCAAGCAGAACAGCTTCTTTCGGTGTATGTACATAGTTTCCTTTTAATATGTCATTAAAAATAGATAAAATGGATTAAAATATGTTTCGAATTACTGTACTGATTGGGTAATGTCACTTGCAGTATTAGACGTGATTGACAACAGAGTAGGGAACACATTTTTAAAAACTTTTCTCCTTTAGGGGGACAAACTATGAGGAATAGACAGCATACAATAAGCTGCATTTACAGTTTGTTTTATATATCCATGAAATCACCACCATGATTCAGATAACAAATATTCCCACTGTTTTCAAAAACTTTCCTGTGCCCTTCGTAATCTACTGTTGCTCTACACCTATTCCCAGGAACCCCGTGATCTGATTTCTGCTATGATGTATTCGTTTGCATTTTCTAGAATGCTATTACATAAATGGAATCATAACCACTGTACATTTTTTTCCTGATTTTTCAGTCAGCATAATATTTTTGAGATTCATCGTATTTTTGGTACACATCATTAGTTTGTTCCTTTGTATCAGAGAAAGTATGCTGCTGTATAAATATACAGGAATCTGTTTATTTATTGACCTGCAAAGGGACATTTGGATTTTCAGTTTTTTTACCATTACGAAAAAGACTGCTAGACACATTCATGTACAAATATCTGAATGGACATATGTTTTCATCTATTTGAGATAAATATAGATATGCAAATATCAGGGTCTCATGGCAGGTGTGCATTTAACTTTGTAAGAACCAAAAACCTGTTTCCATGGTGGTTGTACCATTTTACGCCCCTAACAGTTTATGGGAGCTACAGTTGCTCCACACATTCATCAATACTTGGCATTATCATTCTTATTAGGTTTAGCTATTCTCTTATTATTATCTCATTTAAAAAATAATTAAAGGCCATACTTTAGATTCTTTAAGTTTTCACCAAACATCTTTTTGTTTGTTTTGCAAGTGCTCCAGGATCTATTTAAGGATACCATATTATATTTAGTTAACGTATCTACTTGGGTTTATCTTGGCAGTAACAGTTCCTCGGACTTTGTTTTTGACCTTGACAGTTCTCAGTAGTGTCAGGAATTCTGTAGAATGTTCTTCATTTGGGATTTGTCTTGTACTTTCAAGATGAACTGAAGTGGCAATTCATGATTAAAGTAGAACTGTGGATTTTGAGGAGGAAGACCACAAGGGTAAAGGACCATTCTCATCACATCATATCAAGAATATACACCAACATCATTTATCACTACTGATGTTAATTTTGATCACCTAGCTGAGGTATGTTTCTCCATGGTGAGATTATCCTCTCCCTTTTTAACATTGCACTCTCTGGAAAACAAAACAAAACAAAACAACAACCACACTGTGTGCAGCCCACACTTAAGGAGTAAGGAGTTATGCTTTGGAGTCTGTACACTTTGGAGTCTGTACAGAAATTATTTTGAATTCTTCTGCATCGAAGATCTATTTGTGCAGTTTACTTATTTATTTATTTAATCAGTTATTTATATCAGGTATTTTTTTTTGTTATTCTTCCCTGTTTGTTATTAAACATTACTGATGGTATGTGATTTCAATAAGTTTTGATGGCAGAAGCATATTTTATGTCTATTCCTAATATCTAATATAGTGCATGGAACTTAGTATGTGCTTGGGAAAACTATATTAATGAACTAAATCCAGAAGATAACTATTTATTATTGAACTCAAAGTCCTAGTGAGGGAAGAACAAATCTTTAGCATCAATAAGCTCTCAGTGGGATACTGACTCAAATACTAATAACAATGATACAAATAGTTTCACTATTTGAGCATTTAATATGCTCTTCTTTACCATGGAAGAGTTGTACTACATAACAATGATACAAATAGTTTCACTATTTGAGCATTTAATATGCTCTTCTTTACCATGGAAGAGTTGTACTACATAACAATGATACAAATAGTTTCACTATTTGAGCATTTAATATGCTCTTCTTCACCATGGAAGAGTTGTACTACATTAACTCAATTACTACTAACAAAACCCCCAACGCACACTTGAAACTGAAGTCCAGAGAAGTTAATGGAACTGCCCAAGATTTTACATCCAATTAATAGCAGAACCAGATTTCAATCTCAATTCCGATTTCCACAAACTCTGCCCTTAACCGTCGCCCTGTACAACAGTGTTTCTGTTGCCAGTTGGTAGTGGCAAATGTATGATAATAAGCTACTGAAAGAATATTAATTGAAGCAGCTGAAGTTTTTAAGACCAAAGAACTAGGGGTGCCTGGGTGGCTCAGTGGGTTAAAGCCTCTGCCTTCTGCTCAGGTCATGATCCCAGGGTCCTGGGATCGAGCCCCACATCAGGCTCTCTGCTCAGCAGGGAGCTTGCTTTCTCCTCTCTTTCTGCCTGCCTCTCTGCCTACTTGTGATCTCTGTCAAATAAATAAATAAAATATTTAAAAAAAAAAAAGACCAAAGAACTAGGTTAGAATCGAGCTATACCGTGCAACAGCTCTGAAATTACACAGTAGCCTTTAACTTGTTGAACTTCAACTTGTTGAATCTGAATAAAAATAAGGGAAATAACACTCTTTATCTTCTTAATTAGGATGAAATGTGATTTACTGAATTTAGTTAGTAATGTTCTTTCCTTTTATTCCTTATCATAGCTTAGAGAAAATGAAAACCAGTAAGGTTTTCTGCCCTCCCTCAAACATTTTATTTCCTTATTTTTCTCTCTGAGTTTTTTGTTTAGTTTCCTGGAAATGACTGTCCATGAGACATCAAATTATATCTGGATGGCTAAAGAGAAAGAAATGAAATTTATTAATGTTAAACCTATGTTGATCCCATAACTTCACTGGGCAATCTGGAAGTAACTTATTGGTCCTTGAAGCCCACCATTATGAACCACAGAATTTGTTCTCAAACAGAGAACATCCTGATAATAGAAAGTTCCAGGTGATAAAACATAACATCATCTTTAACTACAAGTTTAGACTGGTCAAATGGAGCAGTTGAGCATAGTGTGTAAGATTCTGGAATAAGACAGATACACATCAGCAGTACCACTTCTTTATCTGGAAAACTGGGATTAAAAGCAACCATCGACATTAAAAGACTTTTATAAGTTTATGTATTTATTTAGCAAATACCGATTGAGTCATCTTCTAGGAAATTAAGATCAAGCACTGGACAAAGTAGACAAATATCCCTATCGTCAGGAAAGGAAGAAATGAAATTCATAAACCCAGCTGCCAGTAGGTTGATAGATGAAGGAGTGGGATATTATGGACATTTGTTCCTGACTCTGGCAAAAAAAAAAAGTGAATGATTTAAAGAATTCTAGTAGACAGGATAATTAATGCTAGGTTCTATAATAAACAGGTCCAAAACTTTATTAGCTTACCACACCAAAAATTTATTTCTTATTCACAACACATTCCAACATGTAAGGTTAGCATGAGGGCCTTGGAGAGAAGGTTCTGGTCCTTAACATAATTTGGGAACCAAGGGCTGACAAAGGAATTGTAATCATCAGCGATCTTTAGTTCATTGCACTAGAGAGTGACCTGAGCATTTATATCCTTCCAGCCAATAGAGAACAAGACAGAGTGGGAGATCATGTACGACATTTTATGGGTATTCCTGGGAAGGGCAGTACTGTCACATAGCCCAGTTAACTACAAGTGAGGCTGGAAAAAGTAGTTTTGTTTGTGCCCAAAAGGAAAATAAAACAGGTTGGGTAAACTCATAGAATTGTCTATATCCCAGAAACCAAATGGTATAATGTTTGTAAAGCACCTGGCACTTCCTGGCACATAATAAAACTTCAATAAATGCTAGCTATTACTACTACTGGGATTTTAATTTGTTAGAATATGATGCATTTTTACTGAATCCAGGTAATTACAGAATGGAACATTTTGCTCTGTGTGAACCCATCTGATTATAAGAATAGCAATACCATATTACATTTGCATTACATTTTATTGTTTATGAAACACTTACATAGATATGATCTCATTTTGTTTTCATTTTTTTCTTCTAAGTATCATACAAAATAGGTAGATAATATTCCTATTTTAAATATGATCAAATGTGCTCAGAGAGTGTTATGTTATGGCTAAGGTATTGCAGCTAATAAATGTTAGAAACAGGATTCAAATCCAGTTTTGTTTAAACTCTAAGTTCAAGGTTTATCTCATTACACCATGCTGCCCAAATCACTAAAATCCACAACTGTTCTCTAATGTTGAAGGTTTAACTATGATGCCTCCAAACTCTGGGCTGTGAGTTCCCAAGCTTTTTCTTTCTTACAATCATGAGATATCCTTCCTAAGTCCCTAATAGTGCATTTCTTGTTTTAGGAGGATGCACAGTTCTAAAGAAATTAACCCTTAACTTTTGGGATACTATATATTAAGGACTTTGATAAACTAGATCATATCCAGAAAAGAAAAAAGAACATGAGAAGATCTGGAAATAATATGAAATAAGTAATCTGTGGTAAACTGTATCTATTTGTCTAGCAGAATAAAAGGTAAAGAAAAGATTCTAATAAATATGTGAAGGTCCACAGGGGAGGGTGCATTTCTGCCTTCCCTATGGTTATAATCATTTTGATACTTCAGGATCTATGAATCATTTAAAGATCTGTTTTTCGTAAGTCCCTACTGCTTTGTAGAGTGTCTGGCACAGAGACGGACTCAGAAAACGTTAACAGGTGGGCTGAGTTTATTTTTAATGTGTAAGATAAAGCCATTTGTTCAAAAGAGCAAATGTCATCTCCTCGTAGAGATGTTGAAGAAAAAGTGCTGTATGGCATAGGGCAGATTACCAGGTATGAGCCCCTCTTTTCTGAAAGCAAGTAAATGCATATCTGTAACTTCTACATGAAGTGGGGAATTGTTAATCTCTGAGACTCTTTTGACTCCAAAATTCTCTCAACATTTTGTTTGATACAAAGTGTCATTTCATAAAAGAAACATGGGTGGGCATGTGGAATGTGATTCTTTCCTGCATGCTCCACACTGAGGTGTTCATTAACAACATCCAATAAACTTTTTTTAGGGAAAGTAAGAAATCCTTCACTGGATCTTGCTAGATTGTCTTATTGTTAACTTATGTTCTATCTTGTGCTCCATTTTGTCTTTCTCACCACATACAGGCCTCTTTCCCCAAGGAAGAAATCTAATTATTTCTTGAATGTCTACAGTGTTTTTCTATATGTTTTCTTGGCATAAGACATCTGCTGTTAGGTCTTCTCATACTGTAATCATGCTCTGTGTCACAAAATACATTTGCATTCTGTTTTTTAAAATATTTTATTATTTGACAGACAGAGATCACAAGTAGGCAGAGAGACAGGCAGAGAGAGAGGGGAAGCAGGCTCCCTGCTTGAGCAGGGAGTCCGATGCGGGGCTCGATCCCAGGACCCTGGGATCATGACCTGAGCTGAAGGCAGAGGCCTTAACCCACTGAGTCACCCAGGTGCCCCTTGCATTCTGTTTTTAATAAATATTTCCTAAATTTCGCATGTTGATACTTTTACTTCCCCTACTACTGCATCCCCACATAGGTGAGAATAAGTTTTCCTCTTGACATATCTAAGCTATCATCAATTAAAATGCACCTTTTCTGGCCACATATTGCTATTAATAATCCTTGGGCTCCAACAGCAATTATATAACATTTTCCAAAGAGCCTCAATAAATATTATCTTATTTGCCTTCAATAGTCCTATGAGTCACACAGGTAAGTCTAACTGTTTCCATTTGACAGATGAGAAAACTGAAGCAGACTGAGCTGAAATGACTAATCTAATGTGAGCCACCTTATTTCTGGAAGTTAGAGAAATAGAATCCATCTGAATATTCTTGTCCCTGTGCTTTCTCTATCTGCAAGGTACCTTCTAGGGTCTCTTTCCTTTCATCTCCATGCTTCCTGATGGCATACCTTGCCTCTGCTGATTCCCTCATAAAGATTCTTTCTTTTCTTTCCTTCTCTTGTCCTTTCATTTGGGAAACACTGCATATTGGCAGGTAAATGAAAACACAGAGACAAACTTGACACCCTGATTGAGAATCTGGGCATTTCTTTCACAAGGTCTGGTTTTAATGCAAATAGTTTTTCTGTCCTAAGTGGTGGATGAAATTTTCATCCTAGGCATCAGGATGGCTTGCCTTCGATCTAAGGGAGAAGAATAAATGGGTAGGTCCTGAAGTCAGGGCGCACTGATGAGAATGATCCTCAGATACAGCCTACAATCAGCTTCTGCCTGTTTCATAAATCTTCTCTAGCTAAAATGTATACCTACCTTTGGAGTCTAGCCTTAACACAGGCTGTGGATCCTTAGAAGAAAGAGCCTGCAAACTCTAACACGAGGAATATGGTCTGACCTAGAAGCATGGACTCTTTCCAGCCCAGGGGACGGCATCGTGGACGAGGCTGGCAGAAAGTACGTAATATAGTGAACCAAGGGTAATGGTCAGTCAAACCTGTGTGGCATCCAGGGTTCTGACTGAACATCATCCCCGGCATCTGACTTGTGGTCTTGAATTCTATTTATCAAGGGAAGCACAGTAACTTTTCTACTGAGTCTGTGTTGACATTTGCTTATAATTACTTTTCAAATGTCCAAATAAACTAAACCCTTTGCTAGTCCGTCCTCTGTGATGAAGGCTTTAATCTAGTTTCTGATTCAAATCCTCTTAGTCTAGACATGCCTATTATTTGAAATTTGAGCCACTTTATACCCCAGTTTAGCCCCAGTTTGAGCATATCTCTTGATGGAGCCATTTTATCATCTGGAAACCATAACTTCGTACCTAGCCCCAACCACTGCTCCCTTGTTCAAAACCGAGCATAACATATTCAAGATTAGCTTTTGTTTTGCCACCTGATTTTCCAAGGTGATTAGTCTTTGGAAATTCAAAACTAAACTGATTCATGACACTGTAGGCTGAAATAAGCTTTACTTTATTATCCTCTTCTGTACACTTTAATATAGGATTATCTCTTTAATCATGAGGCAGGAAAATGGAGATGAGAACACAGGATTTGGACTCAGTGTCCTACTGTTTCAACGCTGAAGTATCAACTCTGCCTCAACCCCACACTATCCTTGTAAGCTTTGGCAGTTTTGTCTCCTGATGCCTCAATTTCCTCCTTTGTGAAACAGCTGTGCAATAACCACTTTATAGTGTCTTGTGACAGTTAAATGTGTTAAATGATAATTAATGAAAAGTGCAGGGTGAGGCATATAGTAAGTGCTCAACAAATGGTAAAAAATTATATATGACTCCTTTACCATTTTTCTCTTTGTTAAGACAGACTTTGCCACTCTAACAGTCACAGTAGAGAGTCATCACATATTTTATTATTTCCCCTGCATTTTACATTTATAATCTTGTTTCCTTCTCTTGATGGGGACCTATAAATTTTCTATTCAAGTAATCCCTTCCAATACACTTTCATATATATATTTACATATATGAAAGTCTTATAATATATGGTTCGTGGAGTAAGTATATGGCATTTAAATTACGACAAGTCATATTACACAATAAATATTGTTTCCATATTTTTCCTTTAATATATTGAGAAACAAACCACATCACCACATATACAGTTCAGTTCTTTCGATCACTGTGTAGTATAAATCTAAGGTATGTAATTCATTTTATTAATCTGCCTTTTTATTGATACACCACAGATTGTACCCAACTCTTTACCACCTCATGTGAAAATAGGGCCATGTACAATAAAACACACAGCTCTTAGTTTACCTGTAAAAGCTTTTCTGAGATGTACCGTAAGAACACAACTGCTATACTTCAAAGTAGGGACAAAACTCATGGGATGAAATGCTAAAAAAGTAAAATATTTTACTTAGCATTTGGGGATGGGAAGAGTTCCATATGGGATGAGTGCAACATGACTTTTTTCTTTCCCCTGAAGTGGCTTATTAGCTTATGTCCTATCAGAAGTTCATGAGAGTTCCCATTTTGACCTTTCATCACAGGCATGCTGCATCAGTTTTTCTAATTGCTTCCATCCTGATTGTGTAAAATCACATCTTGTTACTGTTGTAATTTGAATCACTCTGATCAGTATGGAGGTTGACCATTTCTTCCAAGTAAGCAGTCTTTCAAGTTTTTCCTCACGTTCTATTCACATAATTAGTCTATTTTTCTTTTGGGTTTTGTAACCTTTTCTTGTTGTTTTACAGGAATTTTAATTAATTCTTTGTCAGCTATTAATTTGGTAATTATCTTCTCTCAGACTGGCATCTATCTGTTAACTCTGTATATGCTAATCTTTTGTTAAAAAGTTATATTTAATTTTTGGTATATTAAAATCTACCAATGTTTTCCTTTGTGGTTTATGACTTTTAGGTCTTGATTTTAGAAATGTTTCCTAATCTTAAAGTCAAGATATCCCCCTTTTAAATTTGTATTACATATCCTTCTCATTTAGGAATGCAATCCCTCCAGAGGTCATTCATGTATAGGGTATGTTACAAAGTCAAGCTAACTTTTTACGTCATTGAAGTCATTGGTTTTATTTCTCTGGTTGTAGAAAGAGGTGCATGGCAGGCAGATAGGATATCCATCAGGTATGGGTGAAATTTATTTCTGTAACTTAATCTGATAACTTAATCTTAATAACTAATTCCATTATGATATCCAAAAAGCTCTAACGATTTCAGGGTTTTCTTTATAATTTTTAGTATTTTTTATATCTCTTACCAGTCATGTCCATAAAAGGAACTTTTAATTGAAAGTCAGGGATCTAGCTCTCTGCATTACCTTGGCCACTAGCTGTCTATTTTAAAGCTGTTTTTTGTTTTTTAAAGTTAGGACACATACTTTTAGGATATAAGATAATGGAGCAGATAAGAACACAGATTTTAATCAGAGCAATAAAAACTAATTTTAATTCTAATTCAGTCCCTCATTATTCCCATAACCCTTGGTAAGTATTCCTCCTAAACCTCAATTTTCTCATCTGTAAACTAGCTATGAAACACACTGGTTTATAAAAGGTGAACAAGCTTTATTAATTATTGAACTTGCAATTTTTAAAAAAGATTGTATTAAATTCCACTTAGTTAACATACAGCATATTAGTTCCAGGTGTATAATATAGTGATTTGTCCATACAACCCCCAGTGCTCATCACAAGTGCAGTCCTTAATCCCCCATCACCAATTATTTAACCCATTCCCCCTCCCACCTCCCTTCTGGTAACCATCCATTTGTTCTCCAAACTTAAGAGTTCTGGGGCGCCTGGGTGGCTCAGTGGATTAAGCCACTGCCTTCAGCTCAGGTCATGATCTCAGGGTCCTGGGGTGGAGTCCCGCATCGGGCTCTCTGCTCAGCAGGGAGCCTGCTTCCCTCTCTCTCTCTCTCTGGCTGCCTCTCTGTCTACTTGTGATTTCTCTCTGTCAAATAAATAAATCTTAAAAAAAAAAAAAAACTTAAGAGTTCTTTTCTTGGTTTGCCTTTCTCTCTTTTTTTTTCCTTCCCCTTTGCTTGCTTGTTTTGTTTCTTAAAGTCCATATATAGGTAAAACCATATGGTATTTGTCTTTCTCTGACTTATTTCTCTTAGCATAATATTCTCTAGCTCCATCCATGTTGTTGCAAATAACAAGATTCCATTCCTTTTCATAGTTGAGTAACATTGTATTGTGTGTGTGTATCACACACACACAGAGACATAGACACACACACACACACACACATACACACACCTCCTTCTTCTTTTGAAATTGTTATTCAATTTCCAGTTAGTAATCAAAACTACAATGAGCTATCACCTCATGCCTGTCAGAATGGCTAAAATCAACAACCTAAGAAACAACAGGTGTTGGCAAGGATGTGGAGAAAGAAGAAAACTTTTGCACTGTTGGTGGGGATTCAAACTGGTGCAGCCACTCTGGAAAACAGTACGAAGGATCCTCAAAAAGTTAAAAATAGAACTACCCTCAACTGAGCAACTGCAATACTGGGTATCTACCAGTATTGGTATACTGTATACCAGTATACCAAAGAATACAAAAAAACTAATTCAAAAGATACATGCATCCCGATGTTTATAGCAACATTATGAACAATAACCAAATTATGGAAACAGTCCAAGGGTCCTTTAAAGGACGAACTGATAAGGAAGATGTGGTGTATATATGCAATAGAATATCACTTCTTTTTTCCATTTAAAGAATGAAATCCTGTAATTTGTAATGACATGGAGGAAGGTAGAGAATACAATGCTAAGAGAAAGACAAATACCATATGATTTCACTCATATGTCCAATTGAAGAAACAAACTGAACTTGTACTTTTGCTCCGTTTCCATATTAGGAGTTTTCATCATTATTTTCCAACAGGTGTCACAATGCCTGGCACACTGTAGGCCTGCCACACTGTCAGTTGAACCACTGGAAATACGCTTAGATTTTAGATTCTGTTCCACTTCTTAAAACTTTCCAATTTTCCATTTAATAGTAATTCTAGCTAATGTGTATAAATCTTACACCATGAAAGATACAGTTCCACATCCTTTGTGTACTTATTCTCCTAACAATTTTCTGGCTTAGGTCACAAAAATAACCCCATCTTGCAGATGAGTAAACTCAGGCAAAGAAATGATCTAACTTGCTGGGGCTTCATAGCTAGTAAATGATAAAGCCCATGTTGAACCCAGACACTTTGGCTTCCAAGGTTTATGTTCAAGCCATGGCATGTGGCTGCTTTTCTCTAAAGTCTGAATGTATGATTGTTGAGGGCCTGTAAGTTGAGCTTAAATATGAGCTCTGCCTCCCACTAACTGCGTGATAATACACATGTGTCTTAACCTTACTACACTTTAATTTTATTTTCTGAGAAATTGCAAAAGAAAGCACCCAGACTTACAGAGTTCTTGTGAGGGCTAAATGAGAGAATCTGCATGAGTCACTTATTATAATAAGTACCCCACACACATTTTTAATACTAGCATTATTACAACTATGTGTTTTATTTTGCCTATAATTGAAATAGCTAAGCAAAACATTTTACCTTTCTTTGGCATTTAAAAAACACAAAGTACATTCAAAATATAGATTGATAAATTACTCTGTAGAAATTTCAGATCTGCTGAATGATCTATTGCAAGAAATAACTCCACACTACCATCTCCAGTCTGAATATGCAACTGAACAGATTGTTATCTAACATATTGTGTCTAAGGAAAGACCACTTACCCTGCCTAGACCGTTAGAAAGGAGAGGGAAAAATTAGGTTCTATTTTTGTTTTATTCTGACTATGACCATCTGAATCTGTACTGAAAATCAGGTGATCTGGGTGAGAGTTTTTAGGGTTAAGTGGCAATGGTCTTAGACTATTTTAATTCTATTTTTACCATTATAAGAGTAGATCTCAGTATCTCTCTGTGCTCCTCCTTTCTCCTCTTCCCCACCAACCTTGACCAAGGTCATCCTGCTCTCTTTGGAGGCTCAAGCCTCCTGCCACTGCTTTAATGGCTGTGGCAAGCAGAGAGCGAGTTACGAATGCGAAATGTATGTCAGCCACTAAAAGCCTGTGAATTAGTGTTTCCTGCCCTTGTCTGTTAGGCAGCATACTTTTAAGAGAAAGAGCTTATCCTTGTGAAAGGGCTGACCTGCCACTAATCTGCTTTGCTAGCCAGGCCCAGCACCCATCCTTCATGACCCCCATGGAGAGGCTCTCTCTGTTCCGGACAGGGCTCTCTCCAGCTCCTGTGTCATATTCAGTCTTATCCCAAGTCAGAGGAGGTTTTGAAAAGGAAGGTTATTCTCAATTTCAAAACTTCCATGGATTTTGTACCAAAGAACATCCCTAATGTGCTTGCACCCAGAAATCTTGACTCTTCCCACTTTGCTTGCCCTTCTTCTTCTTGCTTTATCAACTTTATTTTGGGGCCCATCAGTCTGTATACTCTCCCTGGAACTGCTGGGGAATATGCGCTCTGCACTTAGTGCTTCATACTATTATGCCCCCTTGATAGCAGATGCTCTACAAGGCATCTGTGCTCCAAAATACAACTTCAATTTATGGCCAGATGGGCATTTGTCTCTTCTAAAGAAGTTTCAGGAAGCACTGAGCACTTGCTTAGGGTACTATTTGGGAAGGAGAGCATTGATTGAGGGACAATTAACTGTCACATCATTGTCTACCATCAGGTTAAATTCTACAGAACTTTGTACAACATTTAGCGGTGTTCCAAGTGTTATCCTATCAGTTATTCAATGTAATCTCATGCAATCTTTTGTTTCTGAAGAAATCCTTGAGAAGTTTTGCTTTCCCTACTTTACAGATTTATAAATCAGGGCTCAGGTCAGCTTATAAATGATAAGGATAAGGACATGATCCCAAGTCTTTAGCTGCCATGTCTGGTGCTCTTTATTTCTACAGCATGGTATCACTGACAGGGTTACCTTGTGTCGCTTGAGCTATTTCCTAGGCAATTGTTCTAAGTACTAGAAAAATAAGAATTGATCATGCTATAATCAAGTATCCTAAGCTCCTCTTCTGTCTAGGGGGTCTGTTTGTGGTGCTGGAGGCAGGATATAACACTTTAGAATTTAATATTTCCTAAACAAGATCTCAGAGCATTTTCAACCCAAGTGTAGACATTTCTCTACACCACAAGAGGTAATGAGACCAGATATGAGGAAAGCATCATGTTGGACAAGGTGCTGAATCAGACCTTGGACTTAGAAACCTCTAAAGGTCAACTACTCACAAAAGCCAGTAGGGTATACTTTTAGTGTAATGGTGCAGTGATGTAAGAGCAACCAAGACCATGCATTTAACTCATGTGAAGTTTCACTAATGGTAAGCCACTCTTGTCTGAGGTCAAACAGGAATGAGATAAGTCCTTTTTGCAAAACAAAGTGCAGAAAGTCAGGAGAACACTAGGGAAATCCACCACCCAGTCAAGGCTGAGAATCAATTTCTATCTTCTGATTTGCTTTTGTTGTTAATTTTAAACACATTCTGGTAGGGCTGCTACTTTGTTTTTGTTTTTGTTTTAAGATGTAAATTCAATTAACCAACATACAGTAGTACATCATTAGTTTCAGACATAGTGTTCAAAAATTCATCAATTGCATAAAACACCCCATGCTCATCACATCACCTGCCCTCCTTAATGCCCATCATCCAGTTGCTCATCTTCCCAGCCACCTCCTTTTCTGCAACGTTCAGTTTGTTTCCCAGAGTCAAGAATTTCTCGTGGTTTGTCTCCTGATTTCTTCCCATTCAGTTTTCCCTCCCTTCCCCCACAATCCTCTGCATTGTTTCTTATATTCCACATATGAGTGACTTAATTTACTTAGCATAATACCCTCCAGTTCCATCCATGTCAATGTAAATTGTAGGTAGTCATCCTTTCTGATGGCTGAGTGATATATAAAACACATCTTCTTTATTCATTCACCTATTGAAACACATCTTGGCTCCTTCCACAGATTGGCTATTATGGACACTGCTGCTATGAACATTGGGGTACAGATGCCCCTTCATTTCACTACATCTGTATTTTTGTGTAAATAACTAGTAGCGCAATTGCTGGGTCTATTCTTAACTTCTTGAGGAGCCTCCATTCTGTTTTCTAGAGTGGATGTACCAGCTTGCATTCCCACCAACAGTGTAGGAGGGTTCCCCTTTCTCCAAATCCTTGCCAACATTTATTATTTCCTACCTTGTTAATTTTAGATATTCCAACTGGTGTAAGATAGTATCTCATTGTGGTTTGAATTTGTATTTCCCTATGCTGAGTGATACTGAGCATTTATTCTTGTGTCTATTGGTCATTTGTGTGTCTTCTTTGGAGAAGTGTCTGTTCACGTCTTCTGCCCAATTTCTTGACTGGATTATTTGTTTTTTGGGTGTTGAGTTTGATAAGTTCATTATAGATCTTGGATACCAGCCTTTTACCCGATATGTCATTTGTAAGTATCTTCTCCCATTCCATAGTTTGCCTTTTAGCTTTGCTGACTGATTTTTGTTTGTTTTATTTTGCTGTGCAGAAACTTTTTATCTTGATGAAGTCCCAATAGTTCATTTTTTATTTATTTTCCCCTGCCTTTAGAGACTTGTCTTGCAAGAAGTTGCTGTGGCCAAGGTTGAAGAGTTGCTGCCTGTGTTCTCCTCTAGGATTTTGATGATTCCTGTCTCACATTAGGTCCTTCATCCACTTTGAGTTTATCTTTATGTATGGTATAAAAGAACAGCCCAGTTTCATTCATTCCTACTTTTTAACTGCTGCCCATCTGTGCCCTGTTACTGAGAGTTACCACAGTCTGCTACAACCCTTGCAAAAATTTAACACTGGTTTTCAAACTTATTTCACAGAGGCAAATTGGGTTGCCCATGTAAAATGCAGATATTGGACCCTATTTCCAGACATTAAAATTTTTTTACTTTATATTTCTAACAAGCAGCTCAGGTGATTTTGATGTAGATAATTCACACTCTGCATATTGAGAAACAATGCACTGTTTACTGACCTTGAATTACGTGACATATTTGGACAGGGGGAGAAAGCTTCCTAAACTTATGAAGTATTATTTACTTGGCATTTTACAAAGTACTTTTTAAAAAAGATTTTATTTGAGAGAGAAATAGAGAGAGAGAGAGGTGGTGAAAGAGAGCACAAGTTGGGGGAAGGGGAGGGGCAGAGGGAGAATCAGACTCCCCATTGAGTGGGGAGCCTTATATAGGGCTTCATCCCAGGACCCTGAGAACATGACCGGAGCTGAAGGCAGACGTTTAACTCACTGAGCCATCCGGGTATCCCACAAAGTACTTTAATAGACATTCTCTCACATAATTCATCAACCACAAGTTTCATAAAATGAATATTGGTATCTTCATTTCATTTTTCAAATGACAACTCAGATGAAATACTATGCTCAAGGACATACAACCAGTAAGTACAGGAGATAAGAAAGCAAGAAGAGTTCTTTCTCTAAGGCCAGTTGTCAATGTTGGCAGGATGTTCAGGATTCCCTAATGAGCTTTTGAAATATGCTCATGCCTATGTTCAAAACAGACGACTGAATCACAGACATGTTTTACTCATGCTTTGGTATTTTCTAAAAGTCTTCCTCCAAATGATTTTAAGACCAGAGGTGAGAATTACCAGAATTTAGATGATATACATGTACATATACACCCATGTACATATATGCCTCATATTCAAGAGCAGGGATTTTCTCCATGAACCCAAACGCATAGTCTCTGGCAGAGGCCAGATGAACAGATCTCAGCTCTGGTGAAGGTCCAGCATAACGAAGTGACTTTGAGCTCCAGGGACAGTTGTGGACACAGCCATCCTCTGGCCTCCTTTTGCAAACTTCATTAGCTAGAATTAATGCAACTGCTCTCTAACTTGGAGAACTTCAGAGCTGCAGTGCCTCACCGGTGAGTACAATCTTTCCTAGATTCCTTCTCTATACCTAAAAGATGACCCCTCCACAGAGTAGAACTGGGAGGGGGTTTTATTTATCTCTTAACTTCCTGGGAGAATAGCGCATCACTGGCATTTTTATCCCTTGCCTTCTCCTCTGGGCCTATTAAAGCAGAAATCCCATGTGCCAGTGGACAGGCATTTCACCTTTTCTCTAAGTGAATGTGTCTAATTCAAAAAACAATACATGCTAAGTATTTTTGAAATGCAAAGAATTCTGACAAGAAAATGGAACAAAAGCAAAATCTGTTACCCCAAATCCCTTGCCATTATCATTATATGAACAACCCTTGAGATATTTATCCTGCTATATGCGCATGGAACAGAAAAGCACAGAAAGCACCCATGATACAAATGTGATCACACCAGAGTAAGGCTTGGAATTTAATCATTGCTCAATAAACATTTGTTGCATTCATAAATACATAGGCATACTTACCCATACCTGGTTTTTCACTTATCAAAAATTCTTACACCTCTTCTTGCATTTACATATAGGTTTACATCATTATTTTTTAAAAACCGTAAAAATCCACGGAACTGATATGTCGCAGTGTATCCAACTAGTTTCCTGAGTACTAGTTAGCTTGCTTCCAGTTTGTCAATACTTCAATCTCCTTCCACCCCTCCTTTTCCCCCCTCCCTCCCTCCTCCTCTTATGCAAACTGCTCCTTATAATCTATCTCTAGAGTAGAATCACTGGGCTAAAGGATATACACATCTTCAGTTTGATCTATGTTTCCAAACTGCCCTCCAGAAACGGGGCTCTCATTTATCCTCCCACCAACACCCACTGCCATTTTAAACACTTTCTGCTTTATCATGTATCACAGCAAAAAGACCCAGTGGGTTAGAGGGTAAGTGGATGTTAAAAGAAATGTCTTTCCTTTCAGTTTGTCCCTTTAAAACAACAACCTAGAGAGGTCCCAGAGGAAGTTATTATATATTTCAGGTCAGCTAGTGGCCACTTAGAATCTAGAGAGCAAGAAAACTAAAGCTCTAGGCATTTGCAACACCATGCTTTTTAAAATGTTGTTTCCACTGCCCTGAACCATCTTTAATTGAGGGTAGAGATGAAGAAAAGGATGTAGGGACAGAGAGAAGAAACATTGCATTATTTCAGGGAAGTTAAACCCAATTATTATGCACATTAGGTGATGGCTTGGCTCTAAATAGAAAGAAAAGAGATAGAGTCCACCAAATAGCCCTTTGACCTTGAACAACATACTCAAGCTGGGAAACAATTCACACATGAAAGCAGCAATGGTTTTCAGTGGGGACTTGTGAAAATCTTCGATGGTGAAGCTTTCTGGTCTTAGTGTTCAGGCATTGTGGTAGAGCGGCAAAGAATTAACTTCCACAATGCAATAACCTGAATTTATGTGTCTATTTTTAAACTTCTTTTCTGCCAGATCTTGAGTAATTTACTTAATTTTCCAGGCTTTCTTTTTCTTTACCAAGAAACACACACACACACACACCCCTTAAGCGTTTCAAAGCTTCAGTTAGTTGTGGCACATAACAACACTCTAGAGGAGTGTTGAACAAATACTGAAATTGTCAGTAAATGAGAGGTATTGTAATTCATTTGTTAAGTAGCGTGAACACTACACTTGAACTTTGAAGGGCTCAAGTCCAAATTTTACCACTTACCAAATGTGTGGCCTTGAAGAAGTCACTCTGTTGAGAACGAAGCAAAGTCAAAGAAAATGCTAAATCCTTATTTTTTCTTCTTTTGTAAACTGGCATTCATAGAGTATGCTCTGTCCAGCTCCAGATACACTGGTGAGCTCCAGAACTGAAATACATAAAATATGCAAAAATCTGTTAGACCTATAAATTTCAATGGGAGTATTAAGGATTTAGAATTACAGTTCCAGTATTATCAGTGATGGTTTCTTACATCTCTGTAATTCCAGGATTCCTCAGTTCTAAAACATCACAAGAAGATGGAGGGTGTAGGCTCATTTGTCCTTGTGTGTTTGTGGGTGCAAAACATGTATACCAGGCAGAGGAAGGGAGTCAGCAGAATGTCAGTGCTAGAGGTGGGACTGAGTCCTGTCACTGACTCGCTGCATATACACAGATACCATCTAAATTTTCTCAGTCTAAGTTTATTCGTATGGGAAAAAAAGATGACAAATGAACTCATGTAACTGTATAAGATTATCGTGATCACAAGCACTAAAAAGCTTCTATTGCTTGAACATCAATTATGTGCCAGATACTACTAGCATTTGTGTATCCTCTCATTTAATAACTCATAACACTCAGTGAGGGAGGTTGTTATATTTCCCCCTTTTCAGATGAGAATAGTGAGGCTGACAGAAAATAAATGACTTGTGTCAATTCATAAAGTAGACACAGGTTAAGACTCCTCTTAAGTCAGCCTGACTTAAAAGGCAGGGAACTTGCCACTGTACTTCTAAATAATATTGTAAAAGGAAGCTTTCCTTCTTCCACCCACTGTAAAGTAAAGCTTATTTCAGACCAACCATACTTTGTTCCTTCACCAGACTATAAATAGTACAATCCGTATGTGTGAATGCATATGTGTATGTATGTGTGTGTATATAAACATATACATATAGACAGACATATCTGACAAATCTACGTGTTGGTGATTTAAGGTAACGGATAACAATGTTCTGTGAATACAGGTCTCGAGCATGATATGGAGAACCTAGAAATGGGTTCCTTACAGTGAGTTGTCAGACCATGAAAGGAATGTGACAACGTTTGTAGCATTTCTTTAGATGATGATAGTGATAATTTCAATTAGCAATATTGGCTACTGAGTCCCTAGCTCAAGACATTGCTCAAAATAGATTTTCCCAAAATACTTACTTATTCAATAGCTAAATCCTTTTTATGGGGGTCCATTAAAATCACCAAGCTGAAAGGTAATAGAACTACTAAAACAATCCCTCCAGAGGATTAATGGTTTCTTATGACTTTTAGAATCTTTAACCCATTTACTCTTCCTAATAATAATCATTGTATTTCCATGGAAGAAAAGACAACTGGATACACCTGGGTGGCTCAGTAAGTTAGGCATTTGACTCTTAGTTTTGGCTCAGGTAATGATCTCAGGTTTATGAGATGGAGCTCCATGTTAGACTCCACTCTCAGTGCAGAATCTGCTTGGGATTCCTTCCATCCACCTCTCCCTCTACCTCTCTCCCTGCTCAGGTTCTCTCTCTCTCTAAAGTTGATAAATAAAATCTTAAAAAAAAAAAATAATAACCAACTGGATGACTGGGTAGGCAGGAATGGGGGGCAGTGCACTCATGGAGCGGCCTGGGCTATTAGAAAGAAAGTAAATTTGAATAAGAAAAAAAAATCAATATCAGAAACTTTAAAAGTGTTTAAGTGTTTTTCAGATAAAGGGGGAAAATAAGTTTACTAAAATATCCCAAGGTGGATGTACACATAATCAGCTCTCAAAGTTCTAGAAACATCATCTTACTCAAACTCCCTCCTTTAGCATGTTTAAAGACCATTCAAAAAACAGCTTTCAGGACTACAGAATGTCACAGCTGGATACTAGATTTAGAGTTAAGGTAACATGCCCACCCATCTGTCAGATGAAAAACAAGAAAGAATAAATAAGCTTCTAAGGGCTTTATCTACCAGATGATCTAAAAAAAAAAAAAGTAAGTTTTTCAACATATACTGCTGTTTTGATACCGTATTTTATAAAAAGGAGCCATTTTGGCAGGAGCTGACCCAAGAAAATAAACAGAAAACAGCTTTATTTTTCCTCCACAGACCATTCAAACACAATCCATGGACATAACCGAACCCCCACTTCTTGTATGCAATTTGGGGAAGGTACCAGATTTTTCATCCTTTTTTTTTTTTTTAAGAAAATAGAGTAGTCCTTTGGTAACTTCAGTTGCAAAATTAATCTACTTTCAGTAGTAGATTAGTAGTAGATTCAGCTCAACACAATAATCCCAAAGCTGCCAAATCTTAATTAATTTAGAAACTTTCCCCGTACAATTTTATCATTTTATTTATGCGCACACATGCACACACACACACACTCACACAGGTTTTCAGCTTATACACCTATCATAGGCAACAGCATTGTGGTCAACCGATTCTCCTTCTCTTTGCTGCTTCTCATCGTTCTCTTTAAAGCCTTGGTTTTTGATCCCTCTGTAGTAAACCTTAGGAAAACAATGAAAGCATGGTTTTTTGGTGGCCAGGTCCATTGTAATCTGTTCTTGGCTGATACTGAAAGCTGTCTTTTTCGTTCATGGGGATTTTTAGGACCTCTAGTTGGAAACTTCTTCTACAACTGGCCCATAGTTGAGAGTTGCAGGGACTGGATTGTATTTGTAAATACAAATAACAATAATTCTCAATAAATTCATCCTTTGGGGTCTCTTTGGTCTAAGTACTTGTAGAAGCCAGCGTTGGTAACACTAGCATGAAAAAAACCCTCATAATCTTTTAGCATTCCCCCCAATTGGTCTACTATTTCTCTTTGAAATGTGAGGATTCTGGGCACCTGTAGCTAAATTCTCTGATCCTTAGCAAGTCAGATGAAACTGAGATAAGGAAAATGAACTCCTAAGAAGTCCTAATAAGAGTAGATGTGCTGTGAGTGTTTTGAAGATTATTATGGTCTATTATAAGGTTTGTAAATAGATTTTAAGGAGGACATTTAGGTAATCACTCTACTTTTTGAATAAATAGTTATGAAATCCATGCTTTTTTACTTATTTAGAGTTCAGGCATCTCTTTTGAGAAAGTGATAAAAACCATGGGTCTACACCCTGGGTCAGCAAACATAAGTACTGGTTTTTTAGAAAATTCCAGGGGTAGGCTATATAATACAACTCCTCAAGGTCTATCCATAGACACTGGGAAAAAAAAAATTATGATTGGCTGCTATTCTTTCCCTTCATCTTTCCCTCCTTACTTTCCCCACCTCCTTCCCTCCTTTCCCTTCCTTCCTTTTAAAATAACTTGTTAAATGTCATTAGCAGTGGTAGCTGGGCAGAGGAGTAGAGTCCCAGTGAATACCACACAGGACAGTGGCCCAGTGGATTTAGGATTAATCAAATAAATAAATATATTGAACATAATGGGGGTCATGTTTCTAAATGCTAGAAAGGGAGTTACAAATATGGAAAGGGGGAATTATAATAACCCCTGTGATACTGGATTAGAAATGAGTAGAATCAGTATCAGCTATTATATTACTTGTCTATTATTGCTGTAACAAATTATACAACCTCACTAGCTTAAAACAATGCAAATTTATTATCTTGTACTTCTAAAAGTAGGAAGTCCACCATGAGTTCTCATTGGGCAAAAATTAAGGTGTCCGTAGAACTAGGTTTCTTCTGGAGCTCTGAGGGGGAATTACTTCCCCTACCTTTTCCAACTACTAGGGAACACCAACATTCTTTGGATTATGGCCTCTATTCTTCACCTTCTAAGCCAGCATCTGTGGGTCAAGTCTTTATTCTGCTTCAATTCTACCTTCTGTTGTTACATCTCCTTCTAACTTCCATCTCTGCTTCCAACTTCCATTTTTAACAATCCTTGTCACTGAAGGACAGGCTGGGAATATGGCAGAGTAGAAGGACCCTAAGCTCACCTCCTCCGAAGGATAAAACTAAGTAATACTCATATTAGTTTAAATAACCTAGAAAATGATCCAAAGACTGGCAAAACAAACTCCACAACTAGAGGTAGAGAAGAGACCTCATTGAAGAAGGTAGGAATGGTGGAGACAAAGTTGGGGGTAAAGGGGAGCAGGAGTGAGCAGGGGTGGGGAGCATGGTGAAGGGCAAATACAGACTATCAGACTGTAGAGCCTTCAAGGGAAAGACAAATCCCCATAACACATGGCTTAAGATAGAATCCTGTGAGTTCTTACAACTAGTGGGACTTAAAACCTAGAATTTAAAAATCAGTAGGTTCAGCTCTAGGAGAGCCTCAAGGGCTTTAGGAAGTTGAGTCCTCATTCTTAAGGAGCTGACATGACAAGCAAGGAGCAGAAATACAGCCTAGAGGCAGCTGTTTTGAAAATGCCTGGGGCACATGGGAGGGAGAGTTATTTACTCATCTCAGAGCATGTCCCAGAAACACATGTATTGCATGAAGACCTCTTCAGGAACAAAGCAGCTAGCAGGCATCATTTCCACCCCCTGCCCCCAAGTATGAACACAAATACATGTGCAGGAATGAGTAAGGGGTCAACACTCCCTACCTAATTTACTTACACAAAGCCCTGTCCTTCCCTCCCACACTTTGGTGGATCCATCCTTTCAGTCATGCTTGCCTCGGTGCTGGTACTGTGGGTCTCCTCCTCCAAAAGGCCAGCACAAACCCTGCCAACACATCTCCCTACCTGCAAGTTTTGTGGATCCTCTGTTGCAGCAGTAGGAGCAGGTGTCATTTTGTAGGCAGACCAGTGCATGCCTTGTTAAAACATGCCCTGCCTTGGTCAGACAAAATACTGCTCACAAGAAGCAAAGAGAACTTCTGCAGATGGCTGAAAAAAGTGGCTAGGACATAAGAACAGGGAACATGCAACACACATAGGAAACACTCCCTGAGGCACCAATTTCTGAGGAACAGGGGACACTGCGCTGCAGAGCACTAGAGAACTTCTACTTCATAAGGCCATTACCTTCAAGACCAAGAGATGTATGTGACTTTTCTAACACAGAGAAAGATATAGAGACAAAATGAGGAGACAGAGAAATATATCACAAATGAAAAAGCAGGACAAAACCATAGCAAGAGACCTAAGCAAAATGGGTACAAATAATGTGCCTGATAGAGAATTTAAAGTAGTATTCATAAAGATACTGAGTGGACTTCAAAAAAGGGTAGAGGACATCAGTGAGACCCTTAACAAAGAGCTTTAAAAAAAGAGCCAATCAGAGATAAAGAACACGATGTAATTAAAAATATGCTTGATGGCATAAATAAGAGGCTAGAGGAAGCAGAGGAACAAATTAACAACCTGGAAAGTAATAAAATAAACAGAGTAATAGAAAGTAACCATGCCGAATAAATGAGAGGAAAAAAAAAATTATACAAAATGCATATAGACTTAGGGAACTCACTGACTCCATCAAGTGTAGTAACCTTTTCATTAGAGAGATCCTAGAAGACAGAAAAAAAGGGAGGCAGAAAATTGATTTGGAGAATTAATAGCTGAAACCTACCCTAATCTGGGGAAAGAAACAGAAATCCAGATACAGAAAGTAGAGAGATCCACCACCAAAATCAGACCAAGGAGGGGAACACCAAGACACATACTAATAAAAATGGTAGATAGTACTAATAAAGAAAAAAATTAAAAGCAGCAAGATAAAAGAACACAGTTACATACAAGGGAAACCTCATAAGCTATCAGCCAGATTTTTCCGAAGAAACTTCACAGCCCAGAAGAACAAGGCATTATATATTCAACATGGTGAAGGGGAAAAAATCTGCAGTTGAGAATACTCTGTTCTTCAAACCTAATATTCAGAATAAAAGGAGAGATAAAAAGTTTCTCAGACAAACAAAAACTAGGGGAGATGAAGACCACTAAACCAGCTCCAAAAGAAATATTAAAGGGTAATCTTTGAGAGGAAAGGAAAGATTGTGAGAGTATGAAAACTAGGAAATAGAAAAGCAGTACAAATAAGTATATCTGTAAATATCAGTCAACAGATTCACAAAATAAAAGGATGTAAAATATGACTCCATATACCTAAAACATGTGGGAAGAGAAGTAAAGCACGGGTTCAAGCTTAAGTGACCATTGACTTAATGTAGATTACTATATACAGAGGATGTTATATATGAACCTAACTGTTACCTAATGGTAACAAATAAAAAACCCAGTAATAGATATGCACAGAGTAAAGAGAAAGGAATCCAAACATCACCAAAGAAAGCAAGCAAACCATGAAAGAGAGCAAGAAAGGATCAGAGAAAAACTACAAATACAACCACAAAACAAGTAACAAAATGGCAATAAATATATATCTAACAATAATTACTTTGTTGCTTTTAAAAATAATTTATTATTTATTTACTTATTTATTTCGGGAGAGAGAGCATTGAGTAGGGAGGGGCAGAGGGAGAGGTAGAGAGAGAAACTTAAGCAGGCTCCATACTCAGCACTGAGCCTGACGTAGGGCTTAATTTCAAAACCTTGAGATCATGACTTGAGTCAAAATCAAGAGTTGGATAGGTTAACTGACTGAGCCACCCAGATACCCCTAGCAATAATTATTCTAAATGTAAATGGATTGAACACTTTAGTCAAAAGACATAGGGTGACAGAATAGATAAAAACAAGACCCATATATAGGTTGGCCTACAAGAGACCAATTTCAGACCTAGAGACACCTGCAGATTCAAAGTGAGGAGATGGAGAAACATTTATCTTTCAGATTGATGTCAAAAGAAAGCCAGAGTAAGAATACTTATCAGAAAAAACAGACTTTAAAACAAAGACTGTAACAACAGATAAAGGTGGGCACTATATAATAATAAAAGGGACAATACAAAAGGAAGATATGAAATTATAAATATTTATGCACGCAATATGGGAACACAAAAATACATAACATAGTTAATAACAAACATAAAATAACTAATTGATAGTAATACAATAATATTAGGAGACTTTAATACCCTACTTAAATCAATAGACAGATCATCCAAACAGAAAATCAACAAGGAAACAATGGCTTTGAATGACACACTGGATCAGATAAATCTAATAGATTTATTCAGAACATTCTACCCCAGAACAGAAGGATACACATTCTTTCAAGTGTACATAGAACATTCTCTGAATAGATGACATATTAGGCCATAAAACAAGCCTCAAAAATTAAAAATTAAAAAAAAATATTGTCATACCATTCATCTTTTCTGATCACAATGCTATGAAACTAGAAATCAACCACAAGGGGGAAAAAAAAAAAACCTAGAAAGAGCAAAAATACATGAAGGTTAAATAACATGCTACTAAACAACGAATAAGTCAACCAAGAAATCAAAGAAGAAACTTTAAAAAATTCCATGGAAACCAATGAAAATGAAAATGCAATGATCGAAAACCTTTGGGAGACAGCAAAAGGGGTTCTGAGAGGGAATTTTATAACAATACAGCAAGAAGAAAGAAACATCACAAAAAGCCTAACCTTAAACCTAAAGGAACTAGAAAAAGTACAACAGCAGTAGCAACAAACCCTCAAACCAGCCGAAGGAAGGAAATAATAAAAATTACAAGAGAAATTGATAAACCTCTAGCTGAGGGAGGGGTAGAAGAAGGGGGAGGAGGAGAAGGAGGTAAAGTAGTAGTAGCAGTAGTAGTAATAATAGTAGTCATAACAGCAGATAAATTCCTAGAAACATATACCTCCTGAACGGAATCAAGAAGAAACAGAAAATTTGAACAGACTGATTATAAGCAATAAAACTGAATCAATTAAAAAAGAAAAAAAAAAAAAAGAACAAAAGTCCAGGGCCAGACGGTTTCACATTTATTTTATTTATTTATCTTTAAAGATTTTATTTATTTATTTATTTATTTATTTGAGAGAAGGAAGTGGGGCATGAGCTAGGGGTAGGGGCCTAGGGAGAGTGAGAAGCAGACTCCCCACTGAGCTTTGATCCCAAAGTTGGGATTGATCCCAGGGCCTAGAGAGCATGACCTGAGCTAAAGATAGAAACTTAAATGAGTGAGTCACCCAAGAACCCCTCTCCCAAACATTTAAAGAGGAGTTAATATCCATTTTTCTTAAGCTATTTTAAAAAGTAAAACAGGAAGGAAAACCAATTTTATCAACATAGTGATAGAAGGCCCAGCCGTGGCAACTGGACAACAAAAAGACATAAAATGCATCCAAAGTGGTAAAGAAGGAGTAAAAATTTCACTATTTGCAGATGACATGATACTATATATAGAAAACCCTAAAGAATCCACCGAAAAACTACTATAAATGATAAATGAATTCAGTAAATCAAGTAGAGAAATACATTGCATTTCTATACACTAATAATGAAGCAACAGAAAGAGAAATTAAGAAACCAATCCCATTTACAATTGACCCTGAAAAAAATTTTTTTTACCTAGGAATAAACTTAACTGAAGAGGTGAAAGACTTATAGCTGAAAACTAAAACATTAATGACAGAAATTGAAGATGACCCAAAGAAATGGAAAGACATTCTATGCTCATGGCTTGAAAGAACAAATATTATTAAAATGTCTGTACTACACAAAGCTATCTACAGATTTAATGCAATCCCTATCAAAATACCAACAACATTTTTCACAGAATTAGAATGAGCAACCCTAAAATTTGTATAGAACCACAAAAGACCCTGAATAGCCAAAGCTATCTTGAAAAAAGAAAAAAAAAATGGAGGTATCACTATTCTAGACTTTGAGTTATATTGTGAAGTGGTAGTAATTAAAACAGTAATGGCACAGGAATGCAAACAGATACAATAGATACAATGAAGCCGAATAAAAATCCCAGAAATAAATCCACAGTTATATGGTTAATTAATCTTCAACAAAGATTAGGAAAATGAACATGCTAAAGAATCAACCTGGATCACTTCTTTCACCATACAAAAAAATTTAAACTCAAAGTGGATTAAAGACCTAAACTGGGACCTGAAACCATAAAATCCTAGAAGAGAACAGAGGCAGTAATTTCTTTAACATTGATTGTAGTAACATTTTTCTAGATATATCTCCTAAGGCAAAGGAAACAAAAGCAAAAAGAAACTATTGAGACTACATTAAAATAAAAAGCTCTGCACAACAAAGGAAACAACCGTCAAAACTAAAAAGGCAACACACTGAATGAGAGAAAGAATTTGCAAATGACATATCCGATAAAGGGTTAGTATCCAAAACATAAAGAACTGATACAACTCAATAGCCCCCAAAACAAAACCCAACTAAAACACCGAAAGAACACGAAAACAGACACTTCTCCAAAGAAGACATCCAGATAGCCAAGGAACATATGAAAGGATATTCAACACCACTCATCATCAGGGAAACGTTAAATCAAGACTTCAATGAGTTACTACCTCACACCTGTCAGAATGGCTAACATCAGCAACACAAGAGACAGTGTTGGTGAAGATGTGGAGAAAAAGGAACCCTCGTGCACTATTAGTGGAATATGAGCTGGTACAGACACTGTGGAAAACAGTAGGGAGTTTCCTCAAAAGGCAAAAATAGAACTACCATATAATACAGTAATAGCACTATTGGCTACTTACCCCCCAAATACAAAAGATACTAAGGGATACATAATCCTTAGGTTTATCACAGCATTATTTACAGCCCAAGCATCCATTACAAATGAATGAATAAAGAAGATGTGGTATATATACACAGTGGCATATTATTTAGTGATTAAAAAAATTCAATCTTGCCATTTGCAACAGTATAAGTCAGTCAGAGGAAGAGAAATACCACGTGATTTCTCTCATATATGAAATAGAAGAAACAAAACAAATGAACAAAGGAAAAAGAGAGAGAAATCAAACAGATTCTTAACTGTAGAGAACAGATGGTTACCAGAGGGTAGGTGGGTGGGAGAATGTGTGAAATAGGCGATGGTGATTAAAGAGTACACTTACCAAGATGAACCCTGAGTTATGTGTAAAATTGCTGGACCACTGTGTTGTACACCTGAAACTAATTTAACACGGTATGTTAAATATATGAGAATTAGAATAAAAACTTAAAAAAAACAAACCCTGAGTTGTTACTACATTGGGTCTACCCAGATTCTCCAGGTTAACATCCCCATTTTAGGATCAGCCAAATAGCAATTTTAATCTTTCTACGATCTTAATTCCCCTTTGCCATATAACCTAACACATTTATAGTTTCCAGAAATATGGATTTCTTTGGAGGGCCATTTTCTCCTTACCACATTTGTGATGTTCAATATAGAGATAATATAAAGAGAGAGAGCTAAACATATACACCGAGGAAATGCATACACATATTTCCTAGTTCTGTCCATTAGAGGGCACGAGCACAGTGACATCCTATACCTCCTAGGGTTGTATTCCCTAGAAAGCAGACTTTGAAATAGGACATTTAGAAGGGAGTGCTTTGAGAAATCACACTTGTGGAAGGAAGGGAAAAGCAAAACTGGACAAAGAAAGAAGTTAACCTAGTATGCAGACTCAATGAAGGCTTTAGCTAGCCTCACAGAAGCTCTGGAATTGAGATCATAATTCAGAATATTCCTGACTTGACGCATACTGTGGGGGTATCTCTAATAGTTAAATGACTTTGGGCAAGATAGCTTTCTTCAGGTGGTCTCCAAAGGGGGTTGAGAGTCAAGGGTTATTTGAGTGCAGCATTTCTACAGCAGCTGTATCACATCACCCAGCACAGTAAGTGCATCTTGTATCCAGATCTTGGTTTCTAACTACTATCCTCAACTAAAAAGGAGGAGGAATCTGAAAAATTGGCTGACTCCAAAACCGGGGTCCAAGAAGTACAAGAAGTGCCTAGAATGTCTTACTGTGCCAACAGTAAAGTAGACCCAGAGAACCTTGGAAACATATTAAAAACAAAATAAAAAACAAAAACAGAGGAGAACCCATCTCAAGGAGGTCTTACTAGCCAAATC
Organism: Mustela nivalis; assembly: GCF_964662115.1. Classification (NCBI taxonomy): domain Eukaryota; kingdom Metazoa; phylum Chordata; class Mammalia; order Carnivora; family Mustelidae; genus Mustela; species Mustela nivalis. The sequence continues at coordinate 77,299,622 of NC_139032.1, forward strand.
CAATATAAGTCAAATAAAATAACTGATTATTACACTTTGAATACAATAGGGATCAGTAAGTTCATACTGATAGAACTTAAATGAACAAATTAGAAGAGAAGAAAGCTTTTCTTTACAGTAAAATGCCAAGTAATAAACTTCAAATAAATGATGGAATTTCAAAAAACACTACTTAAAGCATCTGAGTAATAATGAAGTCAGGCAAATAAAAATAAATGAATGCTAAAACTGGATAAAGTTCTGAAAATAAATGGGATATTTAAACATCTTAAATATCTCTGCACAAATATTTATTTTAAAGAGGAAAGGAATAATTCTGCAGAAGAGAAACTTGTCAAAAATCACATTAATCAATGGTTCAAATTGAAACTGTGTACCACCCAGTAGAAAGCAATAAAAGCACATTAATTGTCGTATCTCTGTCTCTTTCCCCACAAACTAAAAGGGCTTAAGTTAAATCTAAGTATTTGAAAAGATCAGACAAATCCAAATTGAGGGATGTTCCATTAAACAACTGGCTTTGTTCTTCAAAACTACCAAGATTATAAAACTCAAAGGAAGACTGAATGATTCCACATTGAAGGGACAGGTGGGTTGAATGGAACATGTGATCCTACACTGAATCCTTCTGCTACAGAACATGTCACTGGGGTAACTGACACACATCTAATGTGTTTTGTATATTCAACAGTAGGAGGTAGACCATATCGGTATTAACTTCTTAATGCTGATAGCCATACCAGACCGTATTTGAAGGAAAACATCTTGAAGTATTGGGCGGTAATTGGACACCATGTCTCTAACTTGCTTTCACTTGATTCAGGGTGGGTTGGGAGGGTTGGTTGGGAGAAAAGCTCTTTGTTGTGCAAGTTTCAAAAATACTTCAAAAGAAAAAAGAAAAAAAGAAAAAAATGGACTTAAGTATTTCTAAGTAAATAAAAAATGGTCATTTCTGATGATTTTGAAGAGGCCATTATGAATGTTAACATCTCTGTATAAATAATGGGGACACCAATTTGCAAAGATTGGTAACTAGTTCTTGGAAGACATGGAATTGTTTAATACTTTAAGACTTCTCTGTCAGGAATTAGCAAGTCAAAAATAAGAAGGAAAAAAAAAAGGTAAAGGAAAAAGAATAAACTACTCTAATATCTAATATTCTAATATCTTTAGTCTAATATTAAAAATGACATGTTTATTTTGTGATAGCTTTCCAGGTATGTTCAAGCACAATGATAAAGAAAAGGCACTGATGAAATGGGAAAGTATTTAGTAACAGTGTTTGATTCATGCATCACCTCACCCCCCATACTATAGATGGAAGGGTAATTATAGCCCATTACCAAATTACTTGCAGTTATCCCTTGATCTTGTAGTTAATACAGTGAACCTTCATTTGCATAAATGTTATTAGCATATTTCACACCACATTCTGATCTTTTTTAGGAGAAACTGTTGCCTAGTTAAAGCATATCAACTTGTTTTTGTTTTTGTTGTTGTTGCTGTTGTTTTTGCTTCCTTCTGGCCATTCCTGGGCAAATTTTGACTTTCAAATCTGGTAGACAATTCAGAAAGAGAAAGGTATTATAGCAATGTAGAGTATGAACTGCTAAACTATGAGCTTTTTGAGGGTAGAAAGTGACTTTCATTTATTTCTCTATTGACAGAACACAGCATAGCACTGGGCAGGCATTTCTGATGCATTATGTTTGTCATGTTCACCTGGAAATCTCAATGACATCTAATTGACATTGTATTGGTCCAATACTAACTCGTTATTTTTCCAAGTCCAAAGCCTTCTCTTCTTTGTGAGGATACTGCCATCAACCTATATCATCAACCTATATCCTGGAAGTCATCCTCCAAAGCATCTTTCGCTCTTACCAACCACTTACCATCATATCTTATTAATCTGCACTCCTGGATATCTCTCATATCCATTCAGTCCTCCCCATCTCTCTATAAACCAACTTAGTCTATGCTATCATTTCACACGTGAACTCATTTAATAATATTCCAACCAGTTTCCCTATGTATTATTTTTCTTCAATTCCTTTCTTCATACGCTACAGTTATCCTTTTGTAACACAGATCTATTCTAGCTGATTCACAGGTTCTCAGTATACTCCAGATAAGATATGAATTTTTAATCACATCCCTGTGTAATATGGCCCCAGCCTATTCCTTCAACTTATACCTCTTTCTCCCTTGTTCTTATTTCCTTTGCCTCACCTGAATATTTTGAGGTGTTCTTATATGGTATTTGTACTTCCTCTAATGTCCTTATTCATACTTTCTATATTTTAATTCACACATGTGAATCCTATTTATCCTTCAAATCTCAGATCATCAATTATTTATCTTTCTCCAGCTATCTTAGGTCAGTCCCCATAGTTTGTTCTCATTGCAAACTCATCTTGTTTTTTGTAGAACTTACAGCAACTCAAATTAATTATGTAAATATGTCTGTTTCATACTCTAGATTAAAGTATACTGAAAGAAAGAAATATCATTCATGACTTATTCTTAGTGTCCAGAAGAATTCTTGGCAAGTGGATTTCAATAACTATCTAATAAATCTACGAATAAACTAAACTTTGCAGATATAGTCACCAGAAAACTAAAGTTCTGGTCCTGAATGTGTCTATAGTTTTTTTAATGACATTGGGAAATCACACCCTCCATTATTAGTGGAATCACTTATAAAAGGGTACTAGGGTATAAACATGGAATTTGAGTTCTGGAAAGTCAGAGGATAATATGAAAGTCTCCCTCCTTAAATATACTAACATATCTGCTACTATATCCATGTATGCACTTTTATTTTTAGTTCTGATAGTTTAGCTGTGCTTTTTCCCATCTTAGGTTAACCCTTTGTGGCTTACTCACCAAAGGACACAACTTTCTCATTGTCAAATTTTTCCTTTCTACTAGGGCCTTCCCATCAGTATACAGTCATGCTGTGATATGAGTTAAAACAAGGGGCGCCTAGGTGGCTCAGTTGGTTAAGTGGCTGCCTTTAGCTCAGGTCATGATCCCAGGGTCCTGGGATTAAGCCCCATGTTGGGCTCCCTGCTCAGCAGGAAGCCTGTTTCCCCTTCTCCCACTCCCCCTGCTTCTGTTCCCTCTCTCACTGTGTCTCTCTGTCAAATGAATAAATAAAATCTTTAAAAATAAATAATTGTTTTAAATGAGAACAAAATTTAAGAATAAAACCCTTCCTCACAAGAACTGTTTATAATTTCCCCATCTTCTGGCTTCACTGTTCTAGCCACTCTGTTCAAACTTCATTCACCAAAATGCACTGTAACCACTTCCGTCAAGTCTTCTAAGAACAACCACACGACTACTAAATGACATAGTAATTTCCCAATCTTTGTCTTATTCTTTTACCTGGACAGAGATGATCACTCTTTCCTTTTGATATATGTTCTCCCTTTGGATTCTGGAGCACTCCTTTCTCTTGGTTTCCCACACATCTCACTGGCCATTTCTTTTTTAGTTTCCTCTTTGCCTTGATCAGGAAATATTATAGTTCCCCATGGTTCAGTCCTTAAACTTTTTCTCTGCACTGTTTACCATATTCTGTACGTATGTGTATTTTTAAGCATTTTGTAATTTTAAATGCTGAAGTTCCACCTATATTTGTATATTGTATACATTCAAGTCTTATTAAGACAAGAGACACATACAGGTGATAGCCTTTGGGGCAAAGAAAACTCATCCACCAGTAAAGTATGGCTCAGTAAAAGCCCTGAACTCTGATCAATCAAATAAGCACTTCCTTCTCTCTTTGGAAAAGGAGATGACTATTACAAGGATAGGAACAACAAAAATGAGAATAGGAGCAATGAGGCACCCTCCATATGACAGTAATATCTCAGAACCACAACTTTGGAACTTGTGTGCATAATCATACCCATCCTCTCATTTTTGATAAGACTATGCAATCTAACACTTTTTGTGTTGGTAATGGATCTAAGTCATTAACTGGGAAGAAGGTAGAAAAGTTGTGATACACATTCTTCTCTAGTGCACATGGAACATTCTCCAGAATAGATCACATCCTTGGTCCTAAATCAGGACTCAACCGGTATCAAAAGATTGGGATCATTCCCTGCATATTTTCAGACCACAATGCTCTAAAGCTAGAACTCAACCACAAAAGGAAGTTTGGAAAGAACCCAAATACATGGAGACTAAACAGTATCCTTCTAAAGAATGAATGGGTCAACCGGGAAATTAAAGAAGAATTGAAAAAAATCATGGAAACAAATGATAATGAAAATACAACGGTTCAAAATCTGTGGGACACAACAAAGGCAGTCCTGAGAGGAAAATATATAGCGGTACAAGCCTTTCTCAAGAAACAAGAAAGGTCTCAGGTACACAACCTAACCCTACACCTAAAGGAGCTGGAGAAAGAACAAGAAAGAAACCCTAAGCCCAGCAGGAGAAGAGAAATCATAAAGATCAGAGCAGAAATCAATGAAATAGAAACCAAAAAAACAATAGAAAAAATCAACGAAACTAGGAGCTGGTTCTTTGAAAGAATTAATAAAATTGATAAACCCCTGGCCCGACTTATCAAAAAGAAAAGAGAAAGGACCCAAATAAATAAAATCATGAATGAAAGAGGAGAGATCACAACTAACACCAAAGAAATACAAACTATTATAAGAACATACTATGAGCAACTCTATGGCAATAAATTTGACAATCTGGAAGAAATGGATGCATTCCTAGAAACATATAAACTACCACAACTGAACCAGGAAGAAATAGAAAGCCTGAACAGACCCATAACCAGTAAGGAGATTGAAACAGTCATTAAAAATCTCCAAACAAACAAAAGCCCAGGGCCAGATGGCTTCCCGGGGGAATTCTACCAAACATTTAAAGAAGAACTAATTCCTATTCTCCTGAAACTGTTCCAAAAAATAGAAATGGAAGGAAAACTTCCAAACTCATTTTATGAGGCCAGCATCACCTTGATCCCAAAACCAGACAAGGATCCCACCAAAAAAGAGAGCTATAGACCGATATCCTTGATGAACACAGATGCGAAAATACTCAACAAAATACTAGCCAATAGGATTCAACAGTACATTAAAAAGATTATTCACCACGACCAAGTGGGATTTATTCCAGGGCTGCAAGGTTGGTTCAACATCCGCAAATCAGTCAATGTGATACAACACATCAATAAAAGAAAGAACAAGAACCATATGATACTTTCAATAGATGCTGAAAAAGCATTTGACAAAGTACAGCATCCCTTCCTGATCAAAACTCTTCAAAGTGTAGGGATAGAGGGCACATACCTCAATATCATCAAAGCCATCTATGAAAAACCCACCGCAAATATCATTCTCAATGGAGAAAAACTGAAAGCTTTTCCACTAAGGTCAGGAACACGGCAGGGATGTCCATTATCACCACTGCTATTCAACATAGTACTAGAGGTCCTAGCCTCAGCAATCAGACAACAAAAGGAAATTAAAGGCATCCAAATCGGCAAAGAAGAAGTCAAATTATCACTCTTCGCAGATGATATGATACTATATGTGGAAAACCCAAAAGACTCCACTCCAAAACTGCTAGAACTTATACAGGAATTCAGTAAAGTGTCAGGATATAAAATCAATGCACAGAAATCAGTTGCATTTCTCTACACCAACAGCAAGACAGAAGAAAGAGATATTAAGGAGTCAATCCCATTTACAATTGCATCCAAAACCGTAAGATACCTAGGAATAAACCTAACCAAAGAGACACAGAATCTATACTCAGAAAACTATAAAGTACTCATGAAAGAAATTGAGGAAGACACAAAGAAATGGAAAAATGTTCCATGCTCCTGGATTGGAAGAATAAATATTGTGAAAATGTCTATGCTACCTAAAGCAATCTACACATTTAATGCAATTCCTATCAAAGTACCATCCATCTTTTTCAAAGAAATGGAACAAATAATGCTAAAATTTATATGGAACCAGAAAAGACCTCGAATAGCCAAAGGGATATTGAAAAAGAAAGCCAACGTTGGTGGCATCACAATCCCGGACTTCAAGCTCTATTACAAAGCTGTCATCATCAAGACAGCATGGTACTGGCACAAAAACAGACACATAGATCAATGGAACAGAATAGAGAGCCCAGAAATAGACCCTCAACTCTATGGTCAACTCATCTTCGACAAATCAGGAAAGAATGTCCAATGGAAAAAAGACAGCCTCTTCAATAAATGGTGCTGGGAAAATTGGACAGCCACATGCAGAAAAATGAAATTGGACCATTTCCTTACACCACACACAAAAATAGACTCAAAATGGATGAAGGACCTCAATGTGCGAAAGGAATCCATCAAAATCCTTGAGGAGAACACAGGCAGCAACCTATTCGACCTCTGCCGCAGCAACATCTTCCTAGGAACAACGCAAAAGGCAAGGGAAGCAAGGGCAAAAATGAACTATTGGGATTTCATCAAGATCAAAAGCTTTTGCACAGCAAAGGAAACAGTTAGCAAAATCAAAAGACAACTGACAGAATGGGAGAAGATATTTGCAAACGACATATCAGATAAAGGACTAGTGTCCAGAATCTATAAAGAACTTAGCAAACTCAACACCCAAAGAACAAATAATCCAATCAAGAAATGGGCAGAGGACATGAACAGACATTTCTGCAAAGAAGACATCCAGATGGCCAACAGACACATGAAAAAGTGCTCCATATCACTCGGCATCAGGGAAATACAAATCAAAACCACAATGAGATATCACCTCACACCAGTCAGAATGGCTAAAATCAACAAGTCAGGAAATGACAGATGCTGGCGAGGATGCGGAGAAAGGGGAACCCTCCTACACTGTTGGTGGGAATGCAAGCTGGTGCAGCCACTCTGGAAAACAGCATGGAGGTTCCTCAGAATGTTGAAAATAGAACTGCCCTATGACCCAGCAATTGCACTATTGGGTATTTACCCTAAAGATACAAATGTAGTGATCCAAAGGGGCACATGCACCCGAATGTTTATAGCAGCAATGTCCACAATAGCCAAACTATGGAAAGAACCTAGATGTCCATCCACAGATGAATGGATCAAGAAGATGTGGTATATATACACAATGGAATACTATGCAGCCATCAAAAGAAATGAAATCTTGCCATTTGCGACAACATGGATGGAACTAGAGCGTATCATGCTTAGCGAAATAAGTCAAGCAGAGAAAGACAACTATCATATGATCTCCCTGATATGAGGAAGTGGTGATGCAACATGGAGGCTTAAGTGGGTAGGAGAAGAATAAATGAAACAAGATGGGATTGGGAGGGAGACAAACCATAAGTGACTCTTAATCTCACAAAACAAACTGAGGGTTGCTGGGGGGAGGGGGTTTGGGAGAGGGGGGTTTGGACATTGGGGAGGGTATGTGCTTTGGTGAGTGCTGTGAAGTGTGTAAACCTGGTGATTCACAGACCTGTACCCCTGGGGATAAAAATATATGTATATAAAAAATAAAAAATTAAAAAAAAATAAAAATAAAAAATAAAAAGTTAAAAAAAAAAAAAAAAAGAAAAGTTGTGATGAAGATGAGAACGAAAGATGAGAAAAAGAAATAGAAGAAGGCTTGACCATCAGTGGAACTAAGATATTTTTCCTTCCTTGGTTCACAGATTGCAGAGGCTTTTGAAGGGCTTTCCCCATGTATAATTTTTTTCTTGCTCATATGGTTCTTTCTCTGATGAAAATGTACTACCCTAGTTTTCTCATCCTCTGTAGTGCAACCTGATAGATCAGTTCAAGCTAATAAGCTGGTAACTGTAGTCATCAGATCTCAAAGTGAATAGTGAGCAGGTCCTGGACTAGGACCTGAGCTTATGTTCCAACTGAAGATCAAAGTTAGGACTCATACTAGGTTAAGTCATCAGATCTCTCCAAGCTTTGGTTTCTCATTCCTAAAATGGGAATAATATTCCTAGCTATTTCTGTAAACACCAAATGAAATAATAACTCATGTTAAATTGCTTTGCAGTCTGCTATAGGCTTCTACAAGTTCTAAACCCTAGCTACAAATAAGACTCACATAGGGAGCTTTTAAAAATACACAATTTTGAGCCTCACCCCGGAAATTCTCTACAGATGGTATGTGGAAATCTATATTTTTAAAACAAATCTCCCAGGTTAGTGAGCTGTGTCTGGCCTGTCAAATTTGTTGTTTTTAAAGAGGATTTTAAAAAGTGCATTATAATGTTTGAGAGATGAGGTTATTTGAGGATAATAGCATGCAAGTTTGTTTCTTCTCCAGCTGATATCTTTATAAGGGATTCTTGAGTTCAGGAGAGCATGCTTCTTATCTCAAACGAAGTGACACTCTAAGGCCTGCTGTCATTCCATGGGGTCATTCTGGAGGTCCTGATCTGGAGACTTGGGCTGAAAGCACCAGCTTGTCCTGACTGTAGAGCAGAGCCACAGGATTGATGTTGTCTTTTATAGTGTTCCCAGCTTTGAGAGAAGCTGTAAGACTTTTAATGGACTTAAAAGCTTGGCTCTGATAAAGTACCACTTAACACAAATTAACAGGACAGATGAATGATCTCAGAGAAACAGCCTCTTCACTGGGCTTTTGATAGACTCAGAAGTTGAAAAACATGAACAAGGAACATCAAGGGGGAGAGGTCAACTGAGATAAGACTCTAATCCAGTTGTTCCTGTTCTAACTTGTCTCTCTGATAAGAGTTCACAGTCATTCACTCAACAAACACTCACTGTGACTTGAATCTAATCAAGCCATGCTTTTCACCACTGAAGGCTTATTCCTTGTCCTCAAATTGCTTACAAGCCAGACGGGGTGATGAGGCATGTGCATACAGACTCTTAACCAACCTTAAAAAGTGATAAGTATTCTAAAAGGGTGGTGCAAAGCAAAAGATCACATCCGTTTGGATGGATGGAAAGCAGGAAAGTTTAGTCAAAAAGTAGAAATCTGAGCTCTTCTTTGAAAGAATAATACATTTTATAAAACTACCAAATCTGGCTCAAACAAAATGCAAGGACTTGTTAATGCAGAGCTATGGAAATACACTCCCCAGGGCAGGGAGAAGAGAAAAGCTACTGAAGTTTATGGGTAGAAGGTGATGGGGGTAGGCTGCGGCGGTTGGGGATGGAGGGATCTGAAGAAGACTCAGAAAGAGTTTTAAAGTAACAATGAAATAAGTTTAGTTAGGACTCCGGAATGGGAGTGAGATAAAAGCAGAAGAATTTTGTTTATTTTTGGTAGAGAGAGAATGTGGAGGAAAACTGGAGATGGAGAAAAGATAGGTATCACTATAATTTTTCACAGGCTAGAGGTTATGGTTTGAAGAACGACTTTTATTTTGAAGAATACCTGTGTAAGGAATTTTAGTATGGCTTTGCTTATCTTCATGTGGCAGAAATCTTTGTTTAAAAAAAAAATGCATGATTTTAACAAATGTGCCCTTTGAGGAAAATCTCCCGCTATTTCCCTCACTATCATGGAGTTGGTAGACTAAATAAACAGGAACTTTTTTTTTTCTTTTTAACAATATTAAAATATCTTTGTCTAAATGGCTCAGGGTAGGTATCTGAGCCAATGAGAATATGTGCCATGAACAATGGTGACCTGGTAACTGAACTAGGAGTGTTTCTCCAGCATGGCTGGAGACTAGGGAAAGTAAAGAGCATGTTGATTGTGCTGCAGGTATCAGGAAGGCTGACTATTTTCAGAGTTGCTTTGGTAGAAAGGGAAATGGGAAAGATACATGGAGTAAGGTGGAGCAAGGGAGGCAACCACATGGCCTAAGCATTGTAGGCTGGGCCATTTCGGAAGGACTTCACAAACTATGAGCACTATCAGCTTCAGAGATTAAATGACACAACTAAAGTCAAAAAGCTAGTTAACCATATACCCTAAACCAGGACCAAGGGCTGGATCCTCTGTTTCCAACATTCTTTCTACGCTGGGTTATATGAGAGGAATAAGGTAGAGGAAAATAGGACCATCCTTAGGAGATTTAGAAGGTCAGGGCCAGCTTCATGGACATGTGACTCATGCAGGTGCACAGGACTCCACACTCGAAAGCCTCTCATCCTATGTTTAAAGCCCCATTGTTGCTCTGGTGACATTCTCAATGATTCTGAAACTAAGTGCCTTGCATTTTTATTTTTCTTTGGATCCTGCAAATTATGCTGCTGGACCTGCCTGATCTACCATTTTGACTTTATGGGATGCAGAACGCTGAACCAATAGGAGATAGCTCTAGCACACTGTTGACCATAAATACATGCACCTGGCCCCTACAGATTAGGAAAGTGGGGAGGCAGCAAGGCTGAGGCTTATTCCTAGCTTAGAAAAGATCTGTCCATTTTATCACGGTCTTGAATGGGTATTCACGGCTGAACACTGCTTAGAAAAAGCTTTGAGCAAGAGCATCAAAAGACCTATCCTACTGAGATTCTGCTAAATAATTTTGTACAAAATAAATTAACCTTCTGATCCAGAGTTGGTTTTTGTTGTTTGAGGGTTGGTTTTTGTTGTTTTATAAAAGACATAATTAAGAAAAAAAAAAAAAAACAGTTGCAATGAAAATAAAAAGGCAACCATCTTGTAAGCCATTGCATATAACAAAATTATCACCAAATCATACCATTATTAATATCTCTGTGGAATTATGAAACTTGACAGTTAACATAGTCATTAAGGGTACAGGACTCAGGGGCAAAGAAACATAAGTTCAAAAATACAGACTCTGTCATCTAATCACTGTGACCTTGGGTTAATACCCAAGCAGCCTGAGTCTCATTTAGTTGATTCGCCAGTAAAATGGGAATACAAGTTACTACCCATAAAGGTTATTTTTAAGAATTAAAATGAGATAGTTTATGTCAAGTGCTTGGCTTGGTCCTAACTCATAGTAAGAATCTATAAAATGACAGCCATATGACTAATAATAAATTGACATTTGATCTTGATTCATTTCCTAAGTATTGGAATTCAAAACCCCTTCATCCAGGCTTATTCCTGGGCTCTGAAATATTCCTCAGACTTTCTACAAGGATTGGTAAGCATTTTGAGTAGAGGGAAGAGAGGAACAGAACATTTATTTCCACCAAGTGGGAGCATTCTCCTTTCAGATCCAGGATTTTGCCCAGCAAGACCTGCTATGCATATTCACAGCACCCAACAGCTTGTTCTGTCATGCCCAAAAGATGAATTATTATACAGGCCCCCGACATTCCACTTGCAAGCTGTCCATTCCTATACAAAAACCTGATTGGGACTGTGGCAGAAGGTGTGGGGGGATGTTTAGAATTGGGGGAGGCAGGGATGAAAACAGATGGTGGTTTGGCAGAGTGATTAAAACACTAGATATCTGTTTTAATGAATTGGCCACCCAGCAGATAAAATACTGCAATAGTGAATCCCCATCTTTGCAGCCAGTAACTGGTCTTATTTACAGGGTGTTTTTGCTGCTGGTAAAGCCATGCGTTTTCCGCTGTCTCCTTGAATGTCATGGGATGTAAAATTATAAGAGCAGAGAAGAGATACTTAGATAAGCAGAAGAAATAGATTGACCAGTTCCTTCTAAAGCTTGCACCAGTGTGGAAGATCCACGGAACAGTCAGATTTTCTGTGTGACCTTTGGTGAGTCACTTAACCTCTCTGGGCTTCTTTTCCCATGTTAGAAAAATGCAATTGGTAATCTGGTCTCCTAGCTACCTCACAGGTAAGCAAAAATGAAAAATTAAAGTTCAGGTCATAATTCACTTTGGAAGAAAGGTACTATGTTAACCATTAAACCATGCTGTAGTGACCAGCAGGAAACCAAAACAATCTGATATGCAACTGTTGACCTTCAGGCTTCGAAAGATTTTTATGCATTCGGGAGCTAATATTTCCACCTGCAAATTAGGAACTATTATGTGTAATAATGATTTAATGTCCTCCACTTAGCAGGAGGACAAGAAGAAACCCGCTGACATTTCCCTGCCTGCAAAAGCTAATTTGGAGTTGTATATTAATTAACTGTATTGATGCAGAACAAACCAATTGGAATTAAGAATCCCAGGTTAATGCTAGTTTTTCTGATTTGGTGGCTGAGGTAATTCTCCCTGGATTTGTATGTTTCTAATTTTTTCTCTTTCTTTTCTAGGTGCAATAACCTTAGAATGATAAAATTGCCAATAAGCACAATTTCTCTTATCTCCTGCATTTCCTTTACGATTCTCAGCTTCTTTATCTGTAAAATGGGAATTGCTGAGCACATTACAGGATTATTGAGGATCAAGTGTAACAAGCATGAAAATACTTGATGAATTATAAAGCACTAACGCAAGACTAGTTATCTGGTCATTTTATTTTTATAATTACTATCAGATTTTTGGGTGAATTTTAAATGGGATTGAGTGAAAGCCAAGGACTAAATAACTATGTTGATATTTGAAGGTACTTTTAAATTATGACTTTATAAAGACAGAACAAACCCCACAAATTTAAGTGATAGATGAATAAATCAATCTCCTAAATGATCATATTGTGTCACACTAGTGAGACGATCTGTTGTGAAGAGTATTTGTGTCTTAAATATAATAATTAAACTATAAAAGTTTGCCATAGCTTACTTTTTATGATCATGTACATTTATGTTTATGCATTACCACTGTCACTTACTTGAATTCTGATATGCTTTCCTCAGTGAGGAAGAGGTGGATTTATAGTTAATTGGGAGGCAATTTCACACAACCTTGAGTAAGATCTCAAGAATCTGTTTCATGTTAACATTCAGAACTCATGATCTAGTCAGTTAAGTGAGTTATATAACTTTGAAGATTATTAGTTTCAATTATAACACTATAAAAAATCTAATGGGTCTATTAGGCTCATAGGCAGGTTTTGTCTGAGAATAGTTTTCATGTCCCCTTTTGCATAACAATAGTTTCAGAAGAGAAGTAACTTCTAGCTCACAAATAATAACAGCCCTAAGTCACAATTCCTATTTGAGATGATTTCATGGTATTTAGACAGATTTAGTATTTAGTCTTTACACAGATCAACTTCACAAAATTTGGTTAAACAAAACACCAAACTTAGGTCAAATGACGGGAACTGCACTTTCGTGCCATTGATTTGTAGCTGTGTGACCTGAAGTTACTGATCTGAGGTCACTGAGCCTTAGCACTCTTAATTATAAAATGTAGATTATGGATTTGGGTTCAAATTAAATATGAGAGTTTGGGACACTGCAAAATGTTATGGAGTATTACTATCATTACCAATAGCATCAGTGTTTTTCAGAGACATTTTCCATGCATTGGGCTTAACTAAGGGAAGCAAAGGGTTTTGTGGGTGAAGAGGTTTTGATAGTTATTAGATGGGGAGGTAATTTAGAGTGAGGATATGTCATTTAGTGCTCTCTGTGCAGGTGGAATTCAAAGTGTGTTTGTAGACATTTCTCATTTTAGGTGGTCATAGTCTTTTCTCAAAGTACAATTGCTCTCATAGATTCTATTAAGCAATAAGTCTTCATCCAGCCATTCCTGGAAAGGTTTGGAGGTGGATAAGAGAAGTTCAAGTATCCTGACCTATTGCTGTTATGATGTTCCTTTCTAAGCTCCAAGTAGAGGGGATTTGGTTTAAATAGTATCTACTTGGTTGTAATAAATCATTTACCTTGATCATAAGCACTTTTTTTCCCCCAGATATTTCCCCAACCAGATAATCACTCCCTTCCCTGTGACATATTTCTAATATACTATTAGACATATATTTCTAATATATACTTATTATAATTGCCTATTAACATAACTGTCTTCTCTATTAGACTATAAGCTCCTTGAGGCATGAGCCATAATTTAGTTTTCTTCAATGCCTACAATATATAACACATGTATTATAACAGACACCCAAATCTTATTTGATGAATGCAAATTTATGGGGTTCATTTGTTAGCTGTCACTCAAAGATCACTGGCATTTTGTGGCAGACTCAAATAAGAGACCTAAATGAAATAATTCAAACATTGAATATTGGCTGCAATGTCTCCTGATATCCTTAAACTGAAAATAAAATTAGCTTACTCCAGCTACCGATTTAAAAACTAAAATTATTTCCCACTTTTCCAGGAAGAGAAACATAATCTTATAAACTGTGTGTTCAAAACAATGTTCACTAAATATGTCAGTGAAAGCCATGAGATAAGAATAATAGGTATATAAGAATTTACCAGCATTTGTTACCAAGTCAGATGTAATGGGGAAAATATTTTTAAAAGGGCCCCCAGGTCAAATTCATTTGTGAAATGCTAAATAGAGTGTTTCAACTTCTTAGAGAATCCAGATGCACATTAAAGACCCGGTGACTGCATTTCCTACATTTCCTAAGCATTTTTTACTGCTACATCAGTTTTTTTCAAGTAATAGACCAAGGAGTTTCACAAACCATGCTTAATAATGAGAAAAAAAAATCAAGGCAACCATAAGTTATGTGCCCATTGATATTCATGCTAGTGAGGTACATGGGTAACACACACGTGTGTGCATACATGCATGTGCTATGTTATAGAAGGTGAAATTTTTAGAAATGAATTTGGGGATTGATTCTTTCCTTGCATAAGTCACATGACTGATGAACAGAAACATTTCAAGAGGTCTAGGATGATGTTTCTGAAAGTTGGAAAAACACGTTTTGAACCTAGAGCACACGATCAACCCTTCCTGTGGAGACACAAGGTAACTAAAGTTCTCCACAGTGCCAGCTCCAGCATCTTCATTCTATTGTTAGGGACCAATCACAGCGTTTCGTCAGTCACAGCAACTCAAAAAATATTTGTGGAATGAATGAAGATATACATTAGGGCCATTGTATTCTGTGGTCACAAAGTTGCTGACTTATCACCAAACAAAAGCTTAATTATCTTCTAAGACCCAGGTCCAAAATCACATTCCCTAAGTACAGTACAGAAAACCAACAAATATCTTTAGTGTGATGAAAATAGTAGAAATGTGTATGGATACTGTTTATTGAGCCACTAATATGTGTCAGACTTTCTAAATACAGTCACTTTAATTCGTACGACATCCTTAAAAAAGATTCTGTTCTCCAGTTTCCCTTTTTGGAAAACACGTGTCCCATAAAGGTAAATGATACGTCCACATTTACGTAGCTAATAGCTGATAGATCCAGGATTGGGAAATGGTTTCTCTGCTTCCGGACTGTACTTTTCCAACTATGCCATCCTGCTTCCCACACGTTGAAAAGCAATGTAATACACTATTTTATCTTATTTTTTAATTATATTTTAAAAGAGTTTATTTATTTATTTGACAGAGATTCCAAGTAGGCAGAGAGAGAGAGAGAGAGAGAGAGGAAGAAGCAGGCTCCCTGCTGAGCAGAGAGCCTGATGTGGGGCTCAATCCCAGGACCCTGGGATCATGACCTAAGCCAAAGGCAGAGGCTTTAAGCCACTGAGCCACCCAGGCGCCCTAAGCAATACACTATTTTAAATAGGCATCATTTGCATTATTGAGCAGCTTTGTGGCTCTCCAAATTGATTTGTCTTCCAGGCTGCATGGAAAACAGTATCTAATCCATATTAATTATAAATACATAGCCCTGTGTTTTTAAATACTGGCTAGTTGATGAGTAGTGCTGAGCTGATTTTTTAGTAAGTGATAAAGGTTAGAACCTTTGACAGGCAGTCATCTCTTAGCAAAATGTCCAATATTAATACTGTGCTTTTTAAAATCTTGAAGGGACCATAAAAATACTTGGCCCCGTGTTACTTAGAGTGCTGTCTGAGGTTTGGGCAAGAATGACCTCTGTTGTGTAGGTCTGGAAAGGGACTAATATTTAGCATCCTTGCCATTCCTCCCCTCTCAAGGCCAGTAACACCCCGGTCATTATAGCAACCAGAAATGCTCATGTGAAAGTGAGTCTACCGTGCATTTGAGATGTCCCCAGCTGACTGTCTAACTCCATCCTGTGTGTATCCCGTGGTGACAGAGATTATTGGTGATTTGCAAGATTATTGGTGTCTGTGCAAGACCACACTGTAGGGAGCCGAGCCAGGACGATTCCATGTAATAACGACATCTACTGTTTCTTGAGGAATTGTGTGCCAGGCCCTATACTAAGAGGCTTACATTACCACCTTCTTTGTTCCTCATAACCACACAATGAGCACGTAAGCACCGCACAGTGATTTAAAGCATGACCTCTGACGTTAGATGGCCCAGTATGGTCTCTGCCACTTCCTAGCTGTGTAAACTTGGGTTAGTTGCTTTCCCTGTGCATCATTTTTTTCTGTAATAGGAAGAAAACATCCTAGGGTTGCTGGCATTCACTTGTCAATCTTGAGAAGTGCTCCAACTAAAATCTATCACAGGGTCAGTGCACAGTACTTCTGGCTTCAGACAGCCATGTTTTCCCAGAACGGGATTGAGAAGACACAGAACAGAGAAGCAGCAGAAGAAAGAGCTCATATCTTGAGCTTACATTCTGGTTGGAAAAACAGTTAAGAAAATAGTTTCTTACTAAAACTGTAAGTGCTCACCTGATGAGACAGGTGATTTTGAGTCAGCTGTGTTGAGATGACAGCTATCAATAGGGACTAGAGAGGTCAGCTCTTAAAACAAAACAAAACAAAAAAAAAAAGGAGCTGGAATCTTACCTGCTTTGAAAATATGGGTGAGAAGGATGCTAATGAAAAAAGGAAAGAGGGTAGTGGATACATAGCAAGAGCAAAGGAATTTAAAATCAATGTACTGTAAGTTAGGGGTGTGTGTGAAATGGAGCGGCAGGTAAAAGACAGGTAATATTCAAAGGAAAGAGCAAAACGTAACTGGACAATGGAACATGAGCAAATATCAGAATGTACAACAGATTTGGGGCTGACTTGGGGGAGTTTCATTTGCTTCCTTTGAGAAAAGAGTTTACCCATTCATGGCCCTTTAGCCATAATCCCTAGAATAGTTAAGAGTGAAACTAATCCCAAGATACTGAAGAGATGCTAATTGTTTGAGTCATTGTAGCTGATAATTTGGGGGTATGCTCAAAGGGTTGGATTCCTTAAGAAACAGAAAAGAACAATGTTTGTAGATTAAAGCAATAGGGAGGGGAGAAAGTCTGGGTGAATTATCCTGGAGACAAGACAGCGTGGGGTAAAGAAGGTAGGGAGGGAAGGTACGGAAAAGAAGGGGGTGCGTATAGATGTACCTGTAGGAGATGTACAAAAGGGGTGGGGAGAGAGGGGTTGATGGAGCCTGGCATTGAGCATATATTTCTTTGTGCACAGCACAGTAGCAACTGTCCCTAGAAACAGGGAATGTATAGAATGATGTAGATGTGGGTCTCCATTCTTAAGAGGCTTACATTCTTTTAAAGTCTAAATAAAGATGTAAATAAATCACTGGAAGTGACAACTGCACTCATAGCTTACTGGAGGGAGAAATTGCACCCAGCTGGTCAGAATACAGTATGTCATCTGCCCATTGAAGAGAAAGAAACAGCACTGTTTAAGAATATATTAAATATGCATTCACATCCCAGTTCGTTCGGAGCTCCTACAGCAGATACATAGCAGTGTGTCCCTTCTCCATAACCCAGTGATTTTGTGTTGAGTTTTTGATACTCTGTTGTTTTGATCTCAGGTTGCACATTAGCATCACTTAGGGAGCCTTTAAAAAGACCAATATGGAGCCTTATTCCAGATCAATTAAATGAGGATTGTAGTAAACTGGGCTCAGGCATGGGTACTTATATAAAAAGCTTTCCAAGTGATTCTAAGGAGCTGCAGGTTTGTGAACAGTGTTTTAGTTTGCTTGCTAAGGTGGCACGGAAGTCAAGCTACATGATGTTTAAAGTCACGTCTAGTTCCTAAATTTTATCGCTCTGTTCATTTTATTTGCAGATTCCTCTATCCTTTTACAGGTGAAGATGCTGAGATTTAGGTAGGGACTATGACCTCCCTAAAGGCAAGCAAGCCATATGACTACAGGGTGACAGAATCTGAACAGGGACTTGGCTCCTGCTAACCCTGCCTTCCTCCTCCATCAGTTAGCCAGTCATCTCCCCGATGGATTCTGAAATTGTTACCGAGGGGAAGGGTTTGGGTAAAGGCTTAGTTTGTGAAAGCAAAATGCATGTTTTCAGCTCTTTGGAGCTGAAATTTTGCATCAGTCGTAGCAGTTTAAGGGTTATCAAAGGGACAACCCAAACAGCTCCGTGCTTCTCCCATTCAGCCCTTCTCCCAGGTTTTGCCCTCTTTGAAGAGGCAATCAGGCACCCTTCAACGCAGCTGGGACTAAGCAAGCAGAGAAACGTCTTGCTGATCCTCTGGTTGAACAGCAGAGGGAGACAAACCTCAGAGATTGCCCTGATGGGCTTTTTGACCACTGAGGTCTAGTTTTCATTTTCTCTGAAATATTGTTTTTATGAAAAATATCTATAAATGACCCTCACCTCAGTGTTACAAAAAAGATTAGATTAAAAGTGCCTCAGGGGGTGTGGGTGAGCGATCCCAGAGTAACTAAGTTTGGGAAGGGAGGAGGAAAAAGGATACCGGAGACCCAGCAGGGAATGGGCACAAAGGCTATTGGGGTGTCCACCGGTCACCAAAAGTGAGCCCATGAAGGTATGTGCGCTCCCACGTAAAAAGGGTGAGAAGGCTCTAATAAGGGAGGTGAACTGGTATTGATGAATATGGGGTAACACCTGACTTGAGGTTTTTGGTCTAAGAGTAGAGTGTTTCATGGGGCTGAAGTCATTCTGATTTTTCTTTACCCTCTGCTAGCTTTCCTCAAGGGAATTTCTTATCAAGTGTGCACTAAATACAGAGTCGTGCGTTTCAAGAGGGCTGGGTGTGCCCACTTGCCCATCAGCTCAGGAGCCCTCTCTTAAACATTTTTAAAAAACTGCCTCAATATTTATATGCCCCATCATTACAGGAAAGTAAATTATATATTTGCCTCTATGATAACAGAGCTTCTTCACAGTCCACATGGTGTGGAGTTCTCCTATGGTGCTTTTTGTTCTTGCTACTTGTCTGATGCTGATCTCTGCTCAGGGTGCCTTTCATGGTCTGTGATCCTGCAGTGTTTTAATCTAAAGAAATCACCTTAATATGGAGGACACGTATTGCATGGAACACTGGGTGTGGTGCATAAACAATGAATTTTGGAACACTGAAAAGAAATAAAATGAAATGGAAAAAAAAAAAAAGAAAGAAAGAAATCACCTTTATTCTAGGCAAAGATGGTTCCCAGATATATTGCCAGTCTTTCTGCCAATTTGTGTTAATTTTCACCGTCTCTAAACAACTGGCAAAATAACTGCTGACCCAGCAGCTGCTGTAATGCTCCCAGGTAGTTCAGGTACTTCTACATGTTACTGATGCCATCTGAGCTAGAAACAGTCTGTAATAATGGATACACTACATTTCTTTCACGCATTCATTCAACAAACATTGATTGCCAGATGCATCTGAATTTTTAAACTTACTTTCCCATTAGAAAAATACTGCCTCTTAAAAACATGACTTATAAGATATGAAATGGTCACTGATGAAGAATCCTTCTCTGAACAATTAGTGGGAGGCTCTGCAAGAGACCAGGATTATGTAGTTTTTGCTTGTTTATTGATTGGTTTCTGTTTTGTTTTGCTTTACCTAGGAGAGTATGGTGACAGAAAGTCAACAAGTCAACACAGTCACATTTACAAGAATAAATTCATTTTGAGTTCATGAAAGCAGAATTCTCCCAATCTCCTCACATACAACACCTTAGAGAGGTCTGAACAGCCCCTAGAAGGATGTGTTTGGATTCCTATTATCTGAGAAAAGGGATGAAACAGGACTGTTAGGATTTCAAGGGTTGGAAAGGTGATACATCACAGGTCCTGCTGTGTGGACCCCCCCCCAGGGAAAAATAGGGAAGTATTTCTTAGTCTGAAAGGGACGAAGACAGAAACCAATTAGGACATCATTATTGAGAAGACCAGGCTCCCAAGGCATGACTGCATATGTGAGTGAAAGAAGCAAATACAAGATGTGCAGATCTAAGAACTCTAGTGAGGGGTCACCTTAGTTGGTTATAGCATTGAAGTATTAAGTAGAACGAGCCTTCCTTGAAAGTCTGAGAATCTGTTCAGGGAACTGGATCAGCAGTTGACGGACATAATTTGTGGGGCTGAGTCTTTTTATTCTTACAAGACTGTGTGTGGTAGTGACTGGAACTGCCAGTGGTTGACTTTCTGCTCAGGAAGTTAGACTTTTCTTTTGAGCTGTGTGGGCCTCTACATTTCCTCCACAATCCAGGTGAAGTCAGAAAGTTCTGAACAGAAAATATGGAACTTGCTGCCAATTTTCAATAGGGGTTTGAGTCTATTTATTTGAAAATTAAAAGTGATTTCCACACATTGGAATCCTGAGTCTATAGAAAAGTTCTTACTGGATATAGGCAAACGTTCAGGCAATTTAGATAAATTTAAATTTGTATTAATGAGGGTCTCAATGATCTTGTCTTTAGAATCATGTTCTTCAGATATTGCCAATCTTGTCACCATTTTATCTGCAAATCCTCCTCTTACTTCACTTCCTACTCTTGTTTGTTGTTGCTGATGACATTCTCCTTGATGAAATATTTTCACTCTTTGATTCCTAGGACATTAAACTCTCTTGATTGCTAGCTTCCCTTTCTTGCCTTTCCTTATTTTGCATTATGATTCTTCTGCTTCTATCCAACTTTGAAGTTGTCTATGATCATCTGACTTGGTTTGGCCAACACAATTTGAATGGATGTGATTTGTATATCTTGTAGCAAGCAGTTTTTAACACCCTGCCATAGCAGTGGGCAAAATCCAGGCAGCAGTGTCCATCATACTAAGCCTTGGATTGAGGGGGGCATGGAATTGAGCCCTCAGGTGACCTGAGGTGGACATGGAAAATGAATGAAAATAAGTTTCTGCCTTAATTCACTGTGAGTTTTATATTGTTGATTCCTGAAGCACAACTTAACTTATCCTGACTGATGTAGCAGAGGGTTATCTAGAAACCAGACACTCCTGCAGTGAAACTCTGAAATATGGGGCACTGGCCTGACCTAGTAATTGTCTGATAGATGGCAAGAAAAATGATCAGCTTTGCAAAGGCAAAACATTTGGACAAAAAAAAAAAAAAAGTGATCTATGGTAACTTGGGGGAAAAAAATCATGTATCTTATGAACTCGTGAGCTTAAGAGAACTAACCATGAGAAAGAATTTAGTACTTCTGAATCCATCTAGCAATGTATTAATAAAGAGATGGTTTCAGAATGTATTGCCCAGCTTGTAAGTGAAAATAGAAGGGAATAGAGAGAATTCATTAATTCAGGGATTTTTTAGAACTGGAAAAGGAAATTGCTTCTCAATACCAAATGGCAAAGAACAAAATTGAGAAGGCTTTTGAGTAGTAAAGACTGATTAAAACTCAGACTTGCAGCAAGGATAAAAATTAAAGATATAACCTTTGTACCCATTGATATAACCTCTGAAAGGATGAAATGTTTGAAAGGGTTAGAACCAAGTAAAGATGTTATACAGAGTAAATTCATTCAACTACATGAACACAATGGCTCAGGGAAGAGTATGACTCTAAGAGGCCCAGAGCACACATGATTAAGTTGAGAGAGAGACAGAGGGCCTGGGAGAGGAGAAAGGACAATATGGAAGTGAGACAATAAAGAAGAAGATTGTATTTAATAATGTATGTCTACAAGAAAAATGTGTATGTTGCTACTGGCACATAGAACTGGTGGTGGGTATTATGGAGGGCAATATTTCATGGAGCACTGGGTGTGGTGCATAAACAATGAATTTTGGAACACTGAAAAAATTTAAATAAAATTATGAAAAAAAAAGGAACTGGCAGAATCAAATAAATTAAAAACAAGCAAACCAGTTTTTAGTTTTTGAAAGGGATGTGCTATCACAATAAGTCACAGGCCTAGAAAACAATCTCAAGATTATGTTACTTAATAAACCAGCTGAGGAAGCTTAAAATGTTACGCTTCAAGACAACTAGGTACAATATGATATATATTTCAGATACAAGAAGAACTGAAATTTAAAGGAAATACCACATGTTGAAATGGAGTCTAGAGTCTATTTTCCATAGAACAGGGAGTACCTATGAGTACTAGCATATTTAAACTCATTGTAAGAAGACCATTCCTAATGAGTGCTCTCCAGCAACTGAGTAAGTGGCCCTAGAAGAACGAAGCCATCTATCTTTGGCTTGGCCAAACCAATGCTGACTGCATAACTTTGGGAGATGAAGAGGGGTGTAGAGTATAATTCACTAGATGAAACTTTAGCAGAGTTATTTGTACCTTTCATAGATTAATACTTACCAGCCAGGCACAGAGCTAAATGATTTCACATACATAATTATCATAGCTCACAGCAAATTTATGAGATTCCTATCTACTTCATATAACTAGCAATATTCAGAGCTAGGGTTTGAAGCTGGCTTTACTTGAAATCTTCCAGCTCATGACATCCATGAGTCCCTTTTCATAGCTTCTGTTTGTTGATGTTCTCCAATTTTTTTTTTTAATGAAATGGCATAAAGGATTTTTATTCCTCATTAGACAAGTCTTCTCAGCAAAAATGTGGATGGATCTAGTAGAAGGAATTTTGGAATCCAAATCAGAAAACTTAACATTCTTGGGCCAACCACCAGTTTTTCTGGCTGGCCACAGGCTGAAATGTGAACCTGTTCTCTGTTTCTTAATTTGTAGGAGAGATTCTACCATCTCTGCCTTTCTCACAAGTTGCCAGTGAGGAAAGGATCACATTTCGTGAACGGACTCTTGAAAAAGAGAATGTGATCTGCTGGCAGAGGTTTCAATTAAAATTTTCATAGTTCACAATGGAATATTTCAAAAGATGTACTTGTCTAAATTCTGTGTCTGCCATATTTTAACAGACCACTTCTCTCATTTCTTTTTGGCAAAGCGAGGTGCAACCTGCAAGTCTTCTCAGCTAAGGAAGACGACCCCTCTTTTGTTTCTTAGTGTAATACCTTCTTTACATTCTTCCTTCAGCAATATCTGCCAAGATTTTCCCCTCTTCCAAATTCTCAACTATGTTCTTAACCAACACAGGAGAAATTGGCCCTAAAATATTCCATTACCATTTTATTAAGCAGTTAGGTACTGGGCACTTTGATAGATTTGAGCAAATCAGTCCCTTGAGTTAATCCTCACAGTAAGTATATAAATTGGGTATTATTTTACAAAAGAAGAAACCAGAGAGATTAATAACTCCTCCAGGCTCCCATCACTAGTAAGGATCAATCAAACTCCAAAGCCTGAGTTCTTTCCACTACAGATGGACCAATTTCTCTTCTTCAACCAACCCACATCTGTAGCTCCATTTTTGATGATCACTTTCAGAGGTCATATCATTATAAGGCATGATATTCTTTCCTGCACTGTTACTCTAGTTAGGAAAATCTCTATTGATTCCCATGGCCCATTAGCAGGTTTTAAGAATAGCACTAATGGGTCACCATGAAATTCAACCTTAGGCTGGAATGGAAGGTTTTCCAATTGTCGAACTCTAGTATAATTCCACACAACTACCCTTTAATACATTCTCTGCTTTAGCTGAATGGAACTGCAAGTTATCTCCCAACTAGAATGCAAATGCCATGAGAGCTCAGAGACTTTTGCCTGTCTTATTCATTGCTGAATCCCCTAGCAACTGTCTCAGAGTAGACATTCAACCACTGCGGGAGAAGTGAGTAAATGAATATGCTGTTCTATCCTACCTCTGGACATCATCTGGAATGCCTTACATTCATCTGTACCTATATGACTCATATTTAATATTCAAGATCTAGTTAAAAAACCATTCAACTCTTTTTTTTTAAGATTTCATTTGTTTATTTGACAGACAGAGATCACAAGTAGGCAGAGAGGCAGTCAGAGAGAGGAGGAAGCAGGCTCCCTGCTGAGCAGAGAGCCCCATTTGGGGCTTGATCTCAGGACCCTGGGATTATGACCTGAGCTGAAGGCAGAGGCTTTAACCCACTGAGCCACCCAGGTGCCCCCCATTCAATTCTTAAATTATCAGCCTGAAGCAAACAATACGGTGTTAGTGTCTTAGTCCATTTGGGCTACAATAACAAAAATTCCAAAGCCTAAATGGTTTAAATATTTATTTGTCATAGTTCGTCAGGATCACAATTGCTGTATTCTCACTGTGTCGTCACATGACAAAAGGTTAGAGAGCTCTCTGGGGTCTCTTTTATAAGGGCACTAATCCCATTTATGAGGGTTTTACCCTCATGACCTAATCATTTCCCCAAATTCCCCACCTTCTAATACCATCATAGTGGGAGTTAGGCCTTCAACATAAGTTTTGGGGGATGCAAACATTTAATCCAAAATGTCTAGCAAACATATAAAATTTCTGATATTAGATTGGCTTCTATGGGCTTGGAGGTAGGAAGTAGCAACACATATGCAACATATCTCTCACCAATGAATTCCCCCCTTTAACTATGTATATTGAAAACTTGGGAGGCAGTAAGGAGATACTGTCCCAAGATCACATAGACTGCAGACAGTTACTGGCAGGAACAGAAAGAAATTCAGAATTCTACCCTCAATCCAAGTTCAGTACTCTTTCCCATTTATCTAAAGAGTAATGAATTATAAAGCTTCAACACTTTTGAGTGCTAAAGGCTAATCATTATGTTTAAATGCATATGAAGATACAACCATATGGTATATTTCCATAGGTCACCATGTAAGAAAGTGTAAGTGGGAAGGAGCTTAGATAGTTCATTGGAAAGACAATCTGTCTGTATATGTGATGAGGATGGTAAGAGTGCAGCCAACTATAAGCTCCCTGCTCCCCCCACCATCTTTATTTCCTCCACTGCCTGAAAATCCATGACAGACATGGTAGCTGATAAGGCTAAGGAGCAGTGGGAGTCTGATCCAGCATGTTTGAATGAAAGGATAAAACAAATGAAACTTTTTGAAGCCAGAATAGCTGTAATCCCTCTTGTGTATGCTTTAGTGAATTTGGCCTCCCAGATATAAGTTTGTAAAGAACAAAGTAGCAGCCCATGGATAACAATGGGAAAACCGGCTTATAGGCAAAATCTCAGAAGAAAGGTGGGGGAAAGGAAGAGCAGGGATTCAGTGTGGAGGATGGTTTGGGTTATCTGTAGTTCATAGTTTCTGTTTCCTTACACATACACAATTCTATTGTTCTGACAATATATGGTTAGAAGAATGATACTATATTTCATATGAAAATGAGAGGTTACAAAGTACAACTTTTTAAAAAGATGACAGTATCTTACCTGTGAAGATGTACAGGCTACAGAGTGCTATTTTTAAGTTACCACCATTATCTCACTTGATTTTCACTAATATCATGAGGTACGTGTTACCCTTTTTTGGGGAGGGTCAGTGGGTGAAGTTGTAAACTTATCCTGATGCTATAATGAAGGAAACTGAGGAAGCAACGTGGCCACCATGGTAGGGCAAGCATAGCCATACGATTTCAAGTCTTACAACTATGCTATGACATGAGACCAGCACAGTGGTTCCCAGATCTGACCTTGTAACACACAGGTGTTATTTTGACCAGTTCCAAAAATGTAAACTTGACCATTTCCTTGAGACCGTCTATCCTTTATTTCCTGACTCCTCTCCTGCTTTTCTCTTCCCTCACATTTTCTTGCACAGAAGCATTCTGGCTTCCTTTCCATCTATGTTATTCTCTCTTCTCAGTCTTTCTGTCTCCACTGGGAGAAATGAATTAATTAATTAAATTAATTATGTAGAGAGGGCAGAGGGGCCGAGAGATGGGGAGAGCAAGAATCTTAAGCAGGCTCCATGCCCCAGTGCAGAGCTCAGTGTCAAGCTTGATCTAATGACCCTGAGATCAAGACCTGAGCTGAGATCAAGAGTCCAACACTTAACCAACTGAGCCATCCAGATATGCCTTCTACTGGGAGAAATTAAAGTACAAGATTTTTTAAAATCCAACTTTAAAGGCTATGATTTGGAAATTTTAAAAGGTTAATGATGTTTCTTCTAGCAGTCAAAAAAAAGAAAAGAAGAAAAGAAAAATCCAGATCTCTAGATGTATTTACATACTGTAATATGTGACTCTCGTGATGTTTTATTTTCATGTCATGATTAATCAAGAAAAGTTGGTATGATATATACAAAAGCTACTTGTACAAACTCTGTTCAGAGGTTGGAGTGATTGTGAGAGGATGGCATAGTAAGTCCCAAAGAAATAAACTGAAAAAGACTCTGAGAAAGCAATGAGGCCTGAAATTTAAATGGACACTCACCAAAAAACATTTCTCCTATTGAGTCCTTTTAGGTTATTGCTAATAAAGCATGCACTGTGTTCCTGCAACTGTAGGTTCCTATTGATATTTTGATCAGTCAGAATGGTATCAAGAGCTGAATTTAGTGCATAGTCCTGAAGTGCCTTATAAGGTAAGCAGAAGATCAAAGAACTCTGGCCTGCACATAGAACTAAAAGGACAATAGAGAGATTAAAAACAAATGCACTATAGGGTATCACTTATACTAAAGATCTAAAGAAAAGTCCATTCATAGTAACAGGGTTGAGAAGTGGTAGCCAAGACCTGGGAGGTGGGAGAAAGAGCGGGTGGTAAAAAGGCGCAAGCTTTCCGCTAGAAGATGAATAAGGTCTGAAGTTCTAATGTGTAACATGGTGACTACAGTTAACAACACCATACGGTACCATTGAAATTTGCTAAGAGAGTAGAACCTAAATATTCTCAACAACATTTTTTTATTAAATGTGCCAGTGATTTGTTCCTTTTTTGCTTTACCTGAGAGACTGGGCCACCTTTGGATGCAACCATCCAGAGCTTTAAAATCCAGTCATGCATTTGTACGGTCACAGACTTTAAACCGCCAAGAGATAAAGTTTGTAATTCTTGGCCCAAGAACAAGGAAATTTACTCTCCACTTGTTAAATGTGAAGCAGACAACTTGGAGCTCTCTTCTTTAATCCCTGCAGAGAGAGAGAGAGAGTTGTGTGTGTGTGTGTGGTGGTGGTGGTGTTGCTGCTATTATGGCTCCTGTCTGGAGAAAAGGAAAGGCAGCAGCTGGAGGACACTATTCCCCAGTTATGAGACCATCTTAAGCTCAAATGCCATTTGCAAATCAAACTCACATATACCCAAACTCGTGAGCGAAAAGATGTGTCTACAACATTTGAGAATTTGACACAAATTCACAGGATATGAACAAAGTAGCACAGATAAGAATCTAATGCTTCATGGTCTAACAGAATCTCCAAAAGCAGTAGATACTATTTATTAGTGGAATCCATGGGTCACCAGATATCGTATCTTCAGTTTCTACTCATTTTCTCCATCATTGGTATGCAAGGTTTTTTGGGGTGGCGGTTTCATGCATGCCATTTTATGAGTTATCAGAGCCAGCTTCTTTTTCCTCTCTGTATTGTCTACAACCTGGAACACATGCAAGTAAGAACACACTGTGTCTAAGGAAAGAGCTCCAACCAAGCTAGAAGTGTGGACAAGATCGCAACCTGAACTTTGGGAGCTGTTTTTATTTCACAAGCTGCTGTTGTCTTAAGCACTTATGATGTGGCCTGGAGAAGACAAATAGTCTTCTGAAAATATCTCTACAGGAAGAGCCTTCTTCCCAGTACCTATAAAACATTCATAACACCTTCATTGTGCTGTAAATCCTTAGCAGGAGTTGATAACAGTGCATGAATTTTTAATGTAACATTTATAAATGGTTATTAAAACTATCCTTAAAGTAAAGTGTCAGTTTATTTTTAATTAACTGTTGGCTATTTAAGCTCCCAGATGGCCTGGGGAAAGACCAATAGGCCCACATGTCAATTATCCTCCCTGATGCCCCATCTTTAACCCCTTGTGGTCTGCTGTCATGAGGAACAATGCATGTAAGCTCTAAGGACTTAAATAAACTGTAGATACAGTCTTGGGACCACTGTATTTCTTATAAAATAGTCCCAGAATATCTGTCAGCTACCAGGGCTACCACAAAACCATGAGGTAAACACTACTTGTTCTGAATGCTCATGGCCCAAACCCACCTCCACATACCTATACCAGCAAGGGAGGAAATCAGGGCAAAGAAGAATGGTGCCTAGATTCTAGAACACCAGACCCGAGACTGAGGATTCTAACTCTGGTTCAGTGGCATCCTGCTTTCACAATATTGAGCACATGCCGGCTTCTTGGAATGTACTTCTCTAACTGTAAAGGTAGGGATGGTGCAAACTGCTCTGCTTTTCTCAAGAGGTTGTAAGCGTCAAATTAAAAGCTAGGTATGGAAATATTTTCAAACCATAATAAGCAGTCTACACACTGTAGACAGTCTACACACTCCTCTGTATTGTCTTTCAATTATTGATCACTGTCCTCAGGGACTCCTGGTATGGATTCCCAAATTCTCAGTTTGCCACTTCCTTCTAGAACCCAGAAATCAGGGGAACCCATTGTGTCCATATTAGAACTTTAGAGTTCTAATCTTTCCTATGGCTGGAAAGATTATTTCACCCAGGGTACAAATTCTTTCTGGATTATCCCCTGACAATGTCTGTGCAGCTTCTGATTACAGTCCCAGGGGCAAAGAGCTTACTGCACATTATAATTAGAAAATCCAATTGTTAGTGAGATCACTGTGGCTCCTTTGGGGTCTCATATTCCCCAGACGTTATGTCTTCTGCCAATTTCCTCCAAGGTGCTTGGAATAGACTCCACTGCCAGTCATCCTGGCTGTGACTGTTGGCCTATGTTATATCACATGCCCCAAGAAGCACAACACCCAACATTTCAGTCTTTCCTTCAGCTGCCTCAGAATGTGGCAAATTAACCCAGTCCAGCATGGGAAATATAAAAATGGGATCTCATAAGGTACATATGAAGGCATGAGTGTATGAACACAAGTGTATGTGTCAATAGAAATATTCAAGTTTCCAATGTTAGACTGGAGGATACGCTTTAGTGAATGGAAAATTAAATCTAGGCATGCACCCAAATGCCTTAGAATAATATTCAAAGCCCCTTATAGTCTAGACTGGGATGCACCTCTAGTTTCCTCTCCCATGGCCCCAACTCTGCCACTTGGGGCTCTATGAGGACTGAATTATTATTTCTCTTAGTGAACCAGAATTGCTTTATGCTTCCTAGAATTTTTACATACCACCTGTTCTGCCAAGAGTTGTTCTCCTTCAATACCTGGAGAAGTTCTAATAATTCTTTAATATTCTACTCAGGTACTGTCTTCTGGGAAGTCTCCCCTACCTGTGTAGCCTCTTGTGCTCATTTCTATTATGGCTTTTGTCACATTACATGGTAATTTCTTGCTTACATTTTTGTTTCCTTCAAGAGAGCATGAGTTCGGGAGAAGGGGGTGGGATTATGGACATTGGGGAGGGTATGTGCTTTGGTGAGTGCTGTGAAGTGTGTAAACCTGGTGATTCACAGACCTGTACCCCTGGGGATAAAAATATATGTTTATAAAAAATAAAAAATTAAAAAAAAAAGAGAGCATGAGTTCTGTGAGAGCAAAATGAACGTCTTATGTGTCCATTAGCCAGGTTTAACACAGTGCTAGACACAAAGGAGACACTCAGTAGTCACTTGTTGAGTAAGAGTGCAAATTACGTTTGAATTCAGACTTTGCAAGTTCTACTGATCACATTTAAAGGCAAAATGACTAATTCTCATTTGGATTATGCTGCTGAATATTAACCAAGAGTTTATTTTGTGGTCAGAAATTTAGACAGTACACAGAGTGTTGCAAAAACAGTGAGTTCTGCTTAGAACACATTTTGTATACAGAACTGGTTTGTGCTGGGACTGTATATGCAAGTCTTCTCTGGGCATAAAATGACTAAATGCTCATGAAAAGGAAAAAGAACATGGGAGAGAAAACTCCAGCCTTGGTGTTAAACACAGTAGTAAATTGAACTTTCCCCACTTTAACTGAAATGATGTGACTGACCAAAAAATAACTAAATCTATGGAATCAATGGAATAAAAAAGAATGAGAAGAGCTGGTAAATAATTAGGAATGTCAATAAAATTATATTCACTGAATAACAAAAAGTATAAGTGCACAGATAAATAGTAACTGACTTGGCCCGCCACGGGAATTCTAAGGGACTGGCATCATGGAAACCTGGAAGGAGTCAGGAACTGGAGGTGTCATGTAGCAGTGAAGTTGGGGATGAACGGTAGGACTGGTCATTTAGAAGGCTGGCTGAAAGTGTGTAAGCGACAATTAGACCCTTAGATAAACTCCTCCAAAAGCTTGAGTCTTTTCCAAAATTTAGTCCTTTAAAAATTGAATCAGAAAGACTCTAGTCTCAGGGACACTGGGCACAGCTGAGAGTAGGCAAAAGGCAATCCATGGAAAGCAGAAGTACTGACTGGAAGTCCACCCTCCTTGGCTTCCAGGATGCTGGGATTGAAGCTTATGTCTCCCAGACATTCGCCTCCAATAAAGTGACTGGTCCAACAAAAACAAAATCTAGGTGAGCAGACTTCTGTCAAGGCCAGCTCCTGCCCCAACCACCTCTCAGTAAAACCCAATAGGTTGACAGGCTGCCCCACACACAGTGCTCTAAAAAAATTCGTAGTTAGATATATAGAGCTATAAAATTAAAGCTTATATGAAAAAAAATCAAAACAAATTAAAAAAAAGAACTCCAAGGAAACAGAAATAACATAGAGAACAAAAAGAAATGTCTAGAAAAATATAATTGCTGCTTTGAGAAAAAAAGACATTTGATCATTGAAACAAAAAATAAGGTTGTAAAAATGTTATGGAGAAGAAAAAAAGAGATCTCAAAACTCAAAAAATGGTAGCAAAAATTAAACACATTTATAATTCAAATGAAGGATACATTAGGGTCACAAAAATCCCCTAGAAAGTAACTATAAAAATAAATAGAAAATATGAGCTAACATAGAATATTAATACAGCAAGTCTAATATCTGACTAAAGTAAGTTACAAATAACAGACAAATGGAAGAAAGGTATTTACCAAAGAAATAATTCAACAAAGGCTCGTGGAGTACCCAGCATATCAAAGCATATCATTATAGGATTTCAGAACATGACAAATAAATCAAATATTCCTAAAGCTTCAAAGAGATATAAAACAGCTCATATACAAAGGACTGGGAATCAGAATGGCATTAGGCTTTCTCAAAACAATATTGGAACCTGTCAGTAGAAAGATACTTTAGAAATTCTGAAAGAAACTGATTTCAAACACGGAATTCTATACACAAACCATTATGGGATATTAATAATATTCCAGACATGAAGGAAGTGACTCACATACTTAACCCTGATGTACACTTTCTGAGGAGGATGGGGGTTGCATGCCCCCTATAGGAGGGAGTAATCCCTGAAAGAAGATGATACAGGAAACAGGAAATAAGCAATCCCTCATGCAAAAGGTGAAAGTGAGTCTCAGTACAATGGCTGAGGAGATTCCTGGGTTAAAACCAGGGACCAACAGTGCTGACTAGAAGAGATGGGAAGCTCCTGGTGGATTGCTCCAACACAAAGGGAAGGGAAAGGAAACAATGCATTACGATTACCTAATGCATTTCACCATATTGAAAAGAACATTTGAAATGCAATTACTGATAAGAACATGGAAAAGGAAGCCAGTGGAAAAACACGAGCCGCTTGTTAATTTTAGGAGAATATATATGTGTATATTCATGTACACACACGCACACAATTGGAATATGCTGTATGCTTCAGCTGTGGTTTATACTTATCCTGTCATAATACAAGCTATGAACACAAATTTAGCATAAAATTGATAAAACTATATTGGGAAGATGGAGAAAAGAATTTTAATTGATGGCTCAGCTAAGAGAACCAAATTCTTTTCTTTCAGAGGATGATTTCAAGACAGCTACAATTTTTATAAACAGAACCCCAACCCAATGTTTTAGAGATGAGATAAATACTTGAAGAAACCATTAAAAATGTTGAAAGGAGTTCACTCAGGAGAGAAATGGGGGAAGGGTAGAGGACTACTTTTTTTTTTTTTTTTTAACTTGAATTATTGACTTTAGAAACAAATGTTTTGTTTGAAGGCATTAATAAAGAGGGGAAAGCAACATCTAGAAAAATGAAGGTATGACCAGAAGATAAACACAGAATCGTAATCGAATATTCTTATAATATGGGAGGAAAACAGGTGGGAAAGGAGATCCATGGTGAAAAGGGCTTCTGAGATCCCAGTCCAGTGAGGACTAAGCAAACACTGAATTTGGCTACTGCAAGTTCATCCACGGCCGTCAGGAAGGTCACCTGGGGCTGCCTCAGATTCCGGCAGGGAAGGGTTTTCAGTTAAATCACTGATGTCATAACACCATTCACCAGAGCAGCTCAGCCACAGTCTCTGGGAATGCTCAGATCTTGCAGGCAAACAAAAGGGAGACAGGAGTCGGTCAGACTCAGGTGAGAGAATTGCTGGTTCTCCCAGGGATCAATCCATCAACAAGTGTTTGTTTAGCGCTCTGTGTACTGGCTGCAGGAAAAGGAAAAACAAGACCAGAAACAAACACATGGTTTTCGCCCTCATGGGACATATGCTCTATTTAGAACAGAATGGCACACTCTCAGACGAAATAAAAGAACACGAAGGGCATGAAGAGTCAAGTGATAAAATGTGTAATGCTGACGGACCTGCTATAAAGCCTCATGGGGGCTGACACAGCTGGGAAGCTCACAAAGGAAGTCGAGTTTTGAACAGAGACTTGAGGGTACCATGGAGTGACAAGGGGCATTGGGGAATGAGGGCAGGGAGAGAGTTGCTACAGGAGATAAGGCTGGATATGTCTGTCTGGAAACACTGCAGTGTTCAGATAACAAACTCCTTTCTGGGTGAATGGGAACCTCTCCTGTCTCAGCGCTGGCCCTGCAGTAATAGGAGTTTCAGTGAAGCCAACTTGCCTAGGTTTCAAGGCAGTAATTATACACTCCTGCCTTAGGTGATGGCACTGAGGACTACATCATATAGGGAAAGGGAATTTTTGAATTGTAAATTGGTGCCAAAAAAAAAAAGCAAGCTGTGATGGAACTTGGGTGTTAGGAGTCTGTGACTATACTGCTCATTTATTCATTTGATTCATTCAACACATGCAGGTTAGGTGCTCAGGCTTTGGAAGGGAGTAAGGCAGACACTGTACTGAGGCTGACACTGTAAAGCTAATTACACAATTCGTTGCATAGTCCATAGCATGGTCCATCGGGGTTGGCGTTATCTGGTTTCCAACAGCTTCACACTCATGAGCCAGGGCTCATGTGGAGTCATCACACGGTCCTTCTCTCATTCCATGAACACACACTGATTCCTTCCTGCCCAGAGACTTTGTGCCCCTCTCTCTGTTCCTGTTCCTCTTCACTCCTCCTCATTTTCCTTCACATCTTAGTGAAAATGTCCAACACTGGGGATGCTTTTCTTGATACCCCCACTGAGGGCAGGTCACCCTGCTCTCATCATAGCATCTTAGGACTCTAGTTGTAGCAATCAGCAAAAGTGTAAACACAAATTAAATATGTGGTTTAAACTCTACAGTTCCTTGATAGAATGTACACTTTATGAGCAGAAATCTTTTCATTTTTACCATCGTAACCCAAGGACTTATTATGATGTCTGGCTGTCATAAGGCTTCAATATACATTTTCTGACTGACTGGTCAGACATATGTAGAAGCCATTTTCAAATGTTGGTCATGGAAAGCAATTCATTCTCATGAATCTCTAACTTTCTTTAACAACCTGTTACAGACCCATCTTCTGCAGGGTTATCCAGTCATCTCTGATTCTATTTTTATATACTTGCAAGTTCTTTAAGTTATCTCAGAAATGCCAGACTCAGAATCAAATTACATAATCTTTGTCCACTGTCACCAGGAATCAAAGCCTTTTCTTTTCCTGTTTTTCAATTTACTTGCAAAATCAGGGGGTGAGAGGAAGGCTACTCTAATAGGGCCATTTATTGCAGTATAGAAATAACTGATAATTATGCTCTCCAAATGAACTTGACTCTATGGCTGGTGTCAGGTTTTGCTAAGTGCCCTGGGCCCAACTGAGACTAATTAGCCTTGCATTAAATATTAAAGCTTTCTGACACCCAGGTTTTGATGGTGACAGAAGAAAAGAAATCCTGTAACCTAATCTGCACCCGACAGGAGTAATTTATGTTCACTTCTTATAACAAAAGAAAATCCAATCACGAAGATGGCTGGAAGATATATTTAAGGGAGAAGTTAATGTAAAAAAAAATTGCATAAACACACACAGAGTACATAAAATAACACAAAAATGTCAACCGATAGTTCCTGTTTGCCACCAACTACATCAAATGCCTGTTGATTGTTCTCCTATAAACTTATGCTTGCATGGGAAATAGCTTTTTGCCTATAAATGTGCTTAATATAGCGTAGGGGCACGGAGTCAGCATGGACCTTTAGATGGCGAAACTAGGATAATGTCATTTCCACATAGGAAATGTCTATTGTATATAGAGTTCATTTACAATCTATCATATGACCATAACTCTTTGTTCCTTCAGTTATTGAACTTATAAAGGGCAACTTGCTTTTTCCTCTAGATGAGGGACCGCTCAAGGTTAGGAAATGTGGTCTATGTCCCAGGTTGTCTCTAGCTGAACACATGGTCTTAGACAAATCATAGAGTCCTCTGTGCCCTTTGATGACACCCATCTCTGAGAGTGTTAGCCACAAATGAGAAAGCACAGTGGTTTTCACCATCCACAAGCCCCCAGACTCCAAACTTGACTATGTGTGTACAGAAACAAAAACAAACTAGCAGGCAGTATTTCATCGGTACAAATAAAGTTTATAAACTGAAATGTATGCTCTTTACCTGTTTGGGAGCTCCTCAGGAGTGAGAAAAAATTGTTTTTAATGAAACGTTTTTATAAATGGAAAAGTTGAAACATACAAAGATAGAAGCCATGGAACAATAATCCCTGAGGTGCTCACCACCAGATTCAATAATCATCAACTCATGGCCAATGTCATGTCATTTCCCTCCCTGACACCCCAGAGTTAGCAGATCTCCCCTGACTATATATTGTCTTTCATAAACGTTTCAAATTTACACTGAAAATAGGAGGACTTCATTAAAAAACAGTGATGTCAAATGAAAAATTAACATTAATTCCTAAGTGAAAGTGGGGTTATTTTCATGAATTAAAAAAAATATAGGAATGGGAGACTTGAAGTCATTATTACTGGGTCAACCTCAGAATCCTATTTGATTTTTTTTTTTAATGTGAAAATGGAAAATTCTGATGGCATAGAAAAGTAACTTTAAATAGTAACAATCTTTCCAGCAATGCACCTGACAATAAATATCAAGCATATCTTTTAAGTGACCGAGATTGAGGAAGGAACTTTCAAATAAGTTAATTGAACAGCTAAGGTTAAAAATCAAAGTCTTCCTTATTTTGTTAAAATGTGGCTTATAACACTCGAGGTGCATGTTATTAGTTTTGTTGTTGTTATACTTCTCAATAGGCTACTAGGTGTTTCATAGAGGCCTTGTACAGGACTCTGTGCAGAGTATGCCCTCAGTAAGTATTTATTCATTGAAAAAAATTAATAAAAATATTTTAGTTAAATCTCTGTGTAACACCGAGACTTCTATTGATAATTCTTGACAGTGAGTTTTTAAGACCACTGGAATCAGGGATACTTGGCTAGCTCACTCAGTGGAGCATGTAGCTCTTAATCTCAGGGTTGTGAGTTTGAGCCCCACACTGGGTGCAGAAGTTACTTTTTTTTAAAAAAATCTAAAAACAACAACAACAACAACAAACCAAACCACCAGAATCAGAGATGAGCAAAAAGTCTCAAACAGCAAAATGGATAAATCTACGATATCCCGTTATTATTTCATTGTTATTAAAGTTAGGTTACTGGATGTACGCTACTATCCATTATATTTACCGAAGAATACTGTATTATAAATCAGGAGACCTGAGTGTCCAGACCCTCCTTGGCCATTACTGACCTTAGTTATTTCAGATGGTCATTTCCATCTAGGGGACCCTAGTAATATAACATAATTAACAGCTGAACAAGATAACTGCCCTTGCCTCTTATGATTCTCAGTTCTCTGATTCTTAGTATAAGAATCTTGAGGCATGAGGAAGGTCCATAATTTGGAAAAATAACTTTCCAGTGGTATTCCAAGAACCTATCTCAGAAATTGGGGACAACTTAGAGTTGGTGTTGGCCTGTCTCTCCAAATCCTGCTACCACTCTCATGTTAAAAATAACTAGAATTCAGGTAGTCCTAGAGCTCTTTCAAAGGGCAAAGTAAGGAGGGCCTTTCTAAATTTATTGGAAGAGAGCGTAATTTTCCTGTGAAAGGCAGTATAATCAACTTGGAGAATATTACAACCCTTCATTCCCTGCCATGAGTACAACAGATTTAGAGACAGACTTATTTATTTATTTTCCCATTTTTATTCTCCTGCCCCCTCCACTGAAGTACATTATGCAATTATGGAAAAAACATTTTCTAGCCAAAGGCAGCTGGTTGCCACGGGTTACAAGAGCCTTATCAGTCCCCAGGGTGATTTGCTGACTGAAGCCATTGCAGGAGGGAGGGGCCAAAGAAGAGAGGCAGAGGGAGGCAGACCGGACCCAATCCTGCACACCTGTACCCTTCTCTCCTCCAGAGTGGGTCTCAGACCAGCTTGGGATGGAATGGGAACTTGCCTGAGGCAGGGTAGTTGGAGGGACACTGGGTAAGGGAGTGGTCTATGTGGTGCCTAGAGAGGTGCTTTGATGATGAGTTGATTAAGAACATGTTGGAAGATGGAAAACAGTTCATTAAAGACTGGATATCTCTCTTTCTGCCCCCTCCCCTTTAAAATACTAGCAAATCAGAGTTGAAAGTCACTGTAGTTTTTTATCTGATAGTGAATTTCTTCTACATCCCCCTACATCCATTGATCTCTCTCTGAATTCTTAGACTGACAGAGAACTCATGCCTTCTTAGCCGCTGTGCTGCAAGGTTATTTGCATTAATAGTAATGGCATCTAATACTTAATGGATTCTACATCTTAGGGTCTGGACTAACTGCTTTCATTTAATATTAACCATTAATGAAGTTGATATACCTGTTTCTCAGATGAGAAAACCAAGGCACAGTTTATACATCCAAAAACTAGAGGGACTTGAATTTAAATGAATGTTTGTCGAATTCTAAGGCTAGACTCTTTTGATTATGCGTGCTTCACTTTCTCTCTCTCTCTTTTAAGATCTCTATCTCCATGATACCAGCTTCGTGCTTTCATTCCCCTTACCTTCCTGGGGCCTCCTGTGTCTTACTCTTTGCAAATATGTTCCTTAGGTTAGCATGTCCTGAACTGTTTATTTAATCAATATTGTCTGATCACACATGTTCTCCATATTCTAGTTCTGTTAGTTCATTCCAAAACAAATATACTTTTTCTCACCTCCACATGCATTATATTCCTGAAACTTGAGTCAGCTTAAAGCCTGGAGCCTATCTCACCCATGCTGCGTTTAACTTATGTATTTCCCATCTTCTATACTTTTTAAGTGAATAGTGGCAGGTGTTGTTTGCATTTCTTCATGTGAAATTCCATTTATTTGGTTAGTTTTATCAATCCAGGTTATGGAAACCTCTTTAGATATGAATCTTTTCATGTAACCTATTTGATTCGACCAACTATGACTTAGTCCATGCTACAAATTAAAATATAATGGTAATGATAAAGAACGTAGACAAGAATGTAGTCTCACATACAGAAACCTGAAATCGGCAGGGGTCATACACTTCTCCGTCCAGATTAGCTAAGAAAAGGATATTGGGAACAGGTCACTGAAAGAAGATGTGCTGTGGGGAGAAGAAAGGCTAAGAAAACCATCTGTTTCCAACAACATTGTTGCTGGTGGTAAGAAGGGTAGAAGAAGTCCTCCTGAGCTCCTGAGCTCTAAACCAAAACTACAAAGATCAGAACCTCTACAGACACCTACTCTGTTTACATAACACCAAGTATATTTTAAAATTACTTTAGAAATCAGATAAATATTAACGGAAGCTAGCAAACAAAAGTACTTATCAGGTAGGTATTCAAGAGGGTTTTTTCGTTTTGTTTTGTTTTGAATCATCAATTCATTCCACATTTATCCTCATAGGTGTTGCACTGCCCTCATGCAGCTCACGGTCTAATGACGGGATAAAAGCAGATCCACAAACTGACTGTGATAAGTACTATTAACTAACGTAATTGGGTTTTTAGAGAGACAAGAGGACAAGTGGAAAATTTAGATAATTACAGACTGCTTCTCTGAAGGAATAAGTTTTGAAGTGAGACTCGGAGGACACATAGCTTTATTTGGATGGGGTGGGGAGGGTTGATTCTGGTAGAATGCTTTGAGGAAAAAACAAACTTTAAACAACTAAAAGAGGATCAAAATAGCTGACGG
This sequence comes from Mustela nivalis, assembly GCF_964662115.1. Classification (NCBI taxonomy): domain Eukaryota; kingdom Metazoa; phylum Chordata; class Mammalia; order Carnivora; family Mustelidae; genus Mustela; species Mustela nivalis. Next base: position 77,338,225 of record NC_139032.1, read on the forward strand.
GTGAGCTGTAACGTATGAAATGCAGATGGGGCCAGGTCACCCTGGGCTTTGCATAAGGAGGGCACATTTCATTCTAAGTCTAATGAGAATCTACGGAAGAGTTTAAGGAAAAGATACAACTTTATTAGATTCCTTTTTAAAGAAGGTAGTTTTGCCTGTGAGGTAGAAATAAGTGAAGGCAGTAAGGAATGAAAATAAGGAGAACAGTAAAAGGACATTGCAGGGCCAGAGATCAAGGGAGAGAGTGACTGCTTATTTTGGAGCAGTACAGTTGACAAGTGGGCAATACCGAGAACTAGTTTGCAAGTAGGTTCTACGGCATTTGGCTTTGGATTGTGTGTGGATGGTGAGTAAAATGTCAAAAATCATAAAACTCCAATAATTACATTTTTTTCCCTTAAAAATTTATAGCTTTAGCAGGGAGGTAATAGGTTCACAAGTAAGAGACAAATGTAAAAGGGTGTGGAGGGTGCAGAAGAGGCCTAGTTTGTACGGGAGGATCTCGAGGAAGGCTTCCAGAAGTGGAGCTATGTGAGGCAGTTCCTCACCTATGGCTATGTCAGGATACAGAGTGACCACAATTATAACTGGGCAGATGTGGGAGGACTTTCACTTCTACAGACTTACGTCATCATGTATTTGGTACACTATAGCGAAGGCCTACAAGATGCCAAGAATTTTATACATTTCACCCAACTTTCAGTGTGCAAGTAGGTATTTGTTTTTAACCATTTTATAAAAGAGACAGTTACAAAGTTTAAGTAAGGTACTCAGTAGTGCATGACCCATACAAATGATTGAACCTATTTTGAACCTAATTTTGCTGGACTTAAAAATTTTAAATTTATAATTGCTGCATCTCTCCCCCCAACTCACATGCCTTTTCCTTCATACTGCATATACTATCCAACATAATACATATCACTTATTTGCTTTTATTTGCTTCTATTGTAAGCCCTGTTGTAAAGGCCAAAATGTTCCTGTTTTATTCACCACTGGATCCTCAGCACCTAGGTAGAGACTTTACTCAAAGTTATTCAGAGGAATGAATCTGAAAAATGGATGATTCTGAGCCTATTTCCCTCCAACTAACCAAGGTCTTCCATTAAATTCAAGTATATCAGTTTTTAATGTTATTGATCTAATTTTACTAACTCAATCTATATTTGATGTTATCCTTTCTTTTTATTACACACCAATCAGTCAAAACAAATTTATTGACCCATATGCTAGGCTCCAGGGTGACTATGAAGACATATAGGACAGACTGTGCCCTCAGGGAGCATATGATATATTTGAAGACACATGACATAATCTTTTGAAAGGTTAAGTAATACTAACACAGTGATATAATCAATATCACAAGACTGCATTAAGACCAAATTGAAGTGCCAAAGAGAACAATAAGGATAATAAATATTATGGGAGATAAGAAGACATTATTGAGGATTGAGTTGATCTATTTTTGTTTCATAGAGGAAAAGAACTTTGACCAAGATATTAAAGATGGGTAAGATTTTCTTAAAGAGAAGATACTAGGATTAGCCAGGTATTAGACAGGCAGAAGCCTATAGGTGAATTGAAATAAATTGGAGGGACAATGTATAGAAAGAGCTGGCTGGATCAGAGAATGAGAGAACATGAGTTTCCAAGATACTACGTCCCACTGTGAGATATGAAACTCTTAAAATGAGGTTTCCAAAAACAGATCATTATCACATCCTGACTTGCAATGACCTCTCTGTTTTACATTACGGCAAGGTAGGTGAAGACACTACCTCAACATCAAACATTAAGAGAAGAGGGGCAGATTTTAGCATGGAAACTTACAACCTGAAGGTCAGAAAGATCTGCTGTTCTGTAAACATCATGCAGAGAAGGGTCTCGCACCTGAATAGTTTGCTGGAAATATAATTGGTTTGAGTCTTAGGGCAAAGGGCTTGTTCCCTTACTACTATACAGTATGAGAGAGGACAGCTTTGAAGAAGAGCTGCCCCACGGGCATTCTGGGTCCAATGCCAGCTGTGCAGGAACTTGAGAATGGCAATCCCTAGCCCCTATGACCTTGGTAAACTTAGATTTGAGTCACTGGGCAAAAGGTGCTCCCTGTTCCCTTGGGAAACTGGAATCAGGCACCTATTTCCAAGTAATCTGTCCTTAGGGATAGTCCCCAAGGAAACCCTACATCTCTCACCAACATGTTGATGAATTCAGCATCTCAAACAGGCTCTCCTGACTTATAAGAATGTTGATTGATACCACTTCTTTATTCAAAAATGTGTATATTATACTTCAGTGTAAAAGCATTGTGACTACTATGTGACAAGCACTAAGAGACAGGCATCAGGTACACGTCAGTGAATGAGGTAGGACCCCTGCTCAGGGATGATAAAGAAGTGTGGCAGGGTGGGGGGTGGTCTAATGACTGAGGAGGAGGGCCATGAGGTGTTCACACGCTGGACACTGCGACAGGTTGAGGAAGGTACATCTTGTCTGAACTATAAAGAGGAGCTGGGGATGGACTATGGGAAGAAAGGGCTTTCCCGGTGGAGAAACTGGCATGAGCAAAGGTCCAGAGCCCGTTCACACGGCTGCAAATGACTCCGTGCAGGAGGGGCACAGGGAGAGCTGAGAATGCAAATGGGGCCCATATCCGAAAATGCTCAGGTCATGCTAGGAAATGTGATCCCTGTCCTAAGGAAACATTGAAGTGCTCCCGTCAGGGGAAGAGAATGGCCAGATTATGTTTTTAAAGAGTCTGCCTAACAGTGCTCTTTAATAAAAATAGAATATGAACCAAAATGTGAGTGACATTTGTAATTTTAAATGTTCTAGTAACATTCAAAAAAAGGAGGTAGATTTAAATAATTTTAATATATTTCGCATAATTCAATGTACCTGAAATCTTATTGTTTCAACATGAAATCAACAGAAACATGATTAAGGAATGATTGTACGTTCTTTGGTTTATACTGAGGATTCAAGATCCAAGGTGGATTTGACACTCAGGGCACAGCTCAGATTGAACTTTTCAAGTGCTCAATAGCCACATGTGGCTGGAGGCTACTGTAGGCAGTGTAGGTATGAAAGGTGATCAAATGAAAAAAAAAATGAAAAAAGTTTGGGGTAGAGAATGGCTGACGGTGGGGTGGGGACAAGACCTGAAGGATCTGGAAACATGATGCTTATCATGGGACAGACTCAGGCACGAGTGGGTCTGCACAGAGTTGGTTCTGGGCAACAGATCCAGCTAGATGGAAGCAATCCTTTAGGTTGAACTAAGCACTGGGCAGGGACTGAAACCAAAAAGATCCTGAGTAATATCCACTGAAATCGGCTTCCAGAAAGCCCCCATATTCTGTTGTTTGATCCTGAGTAAATTTCAGCCTCTTGGAGTGTGGCCACAGCAGGGAGAGAGGATAAAGGAGCAGGAGTGAGCTGTGGAAGCAGGCAGGCAGCAGCAAGGTGGAGTGAAAGCCAGGCACAGGACTGGGTCTCAGGACAGGTTGTTACACCCTGGAAGGCAGAGTATGGCAAAACTATACCAGGGAATATCTAGAAGGAAAAGAGAAGGCAAGGCAAGGGGAAAATTTATGTATATATATATATATATATGTATGTGTGTGTGTGTGTGTGTGTGTGTGTTTGTGTATATACATAGTTCGAGTACTTATCATGTGCCAAATAAAGCAGCCAAAACATAAGATCACAACAACCTATGCTGTTATATATGAAAAACCACCACTCCCTATCCCACACGCCACCCTTCACCCCAATCATCTGTTTACAGTTATCAGTCCCTACTGTATTCCAGCTATTTTGAGTGATAATCAAACCTGAAATCCACCAGGCTCACTACCCTCACATTGCAGAAGTGCAAATTCTGATTTCACAGAACCCTGCTGTTTTCAAACCTGTCCTTGCTGTGAAGGGAGAAGAGAACAACCACCCTCCCTCTGTGTTGTTTTGAGTTAGAGGGAAACGCACAGCAAGATCATGCAGCTGGAGGAGTTGGAGCTAATGCAACATCTCCCAGTTGATGAGCACAGCCCTTCCTTCCCAGGGGCACGCCTGCTAACAAGGTGCCTTGGTAAGGACAGGCTGAGCAGAGTCACAACAAGCACACCTCTCCAACTCACCTTCATACAGACCCTGTTGCCCAATCTGGTTTATCTTCCTAGATTTTTCCCCTGATGAAGAGAAAAGAAAGCTCTCGGAAGATACACAGACCCTCCCTAGGATCTGCCCACTTCAGGTGTGTGTGCTGTTTTCCCCACATCCACGGAGAACCTCCAGCTCCCATGCTAATCCCTGGATCCAGCCAGATGCCGTGTGAATGCAAACTGAAGTAGGACCCTCAATTCCACATGCCAGGAAGGTTTTAACCCCAGTTCTGCTCCAATCAAAATACCTGAATGCGCTTTTATTCATTTTCTTCCACCTTTTCATTTAAGGATGAGAAAACTGAGGTGCAGGACATGTCTGATGCAAGAATGTGCATGACAGATGAAGTCTCCCCTACTCCACTGTCCTTTATTTTTCTCTTGGACAACTCTGTCTTGGTATTCGGAATAGATGGAACAAATCAAGGATACAGCAGCAAAAGTGGGCCACACCGCGGTGATAAGGTCCAAAGCTTAGGATCAGAACTGAGTTTCAAAGACAAGACAAAGAGAACACTGAAGGAGAGACTGAATTCTGAGTGTTAGAGTATACCGTTAGAATTCCACAACCATCCTTCTACTACCATGCTGTTTAGAAGGATGATGATTTAGTAACACGATGGCTACAATCTCAGCTGGACTGAGTTTGAATCCTGACTCCATTATTTGCAGGGTGTGTGGCTCGGGGTAAAGGACTCAATCTCTTTGTGCCTCAGTTTCCTCATCAGTAAATATGGGAAAAGAGCACCTACCTCATAGAGTTTCAGAATGAACACCTGTTAAAATTTTATTTTAAAAGTGTCTAATGCCAGAATAATGGAATTCTGACTTTAATGAGCTGGAGTTACTGCAAAGCTCACAGGCTAAGAGTGGTCTTTCAAGACTGCCTTCACGGCAAACACGGGTCACAGCCACAGTATCAGGGCTTCCCATCCCCCTCACCCTTCCGACCAATTGGCTATAGATTCGGGAGTTTCCACTATTTCGTCGGGTTCAGTATTCCCTGGAGCAACTCGTGGAACTCAGGAAGGCACTGTATTATGATTACTGTTGTTTGTTTGTTAGTTTGTTTGTTTTAAATAAAGGATACATGTCAGGGCAATCAAATGAAGAGAACATGGAATAAGATCTGAGAGAGTCTCAAATGCAAAGTTCTATGATTTCAGGATGCATTGCCCTCCTGGCAAATCAATGTGTACCTGCAACCCAGAAACCCATATGCTGGTGTTCCTGGCATGGCCAGTCCCCATCCAAAAGTTGTCCTGGATGCCCCCATAATTCCATCTTGGTAGCATAAATTCACTTATGGGCCCAGAGGTTCACCATGAATAAATTCCAAGGGTTTAGAGGCTTTGTCTAAAAAGCCAGAAACAAAGGCCAACAAAATTCTTTATTATACAACAAGCTGGTATCCAGTAAATGCTACATGAATATTAATATATACCAAGGGTTGGCAAACATTTCTCTAAAGGGCCAAACAGTAAATACTTTAGGCTTTATAGACCACGGAGTGTCTGTGACATTCTTGACTTTTCGTTTTTTTTTATAGCCCTATAAAATGTAACACTCATTCTTAGCTCAAGGACCGTACAAAAACAGGTCATGGGCTGGCTCTGGCCCACTGCCACGGTTGGCTGATCCCTGATATATACCATTGTTAAGTTAATGTAGGCTACTAATAAATACCATATAATAAGTACTTTTATTATTGTTGGACTGATGTTGTTGCTGTCATCATCATTATAATAATTATCACTGAAGCAGGAGCAGGTTTTCAAAGAACATGGCAGAGAAGATTGGGGAATTCAGCCAACTATCTATTTCAACTGTTGAATTCTTGTCATTGTGTGAGGCTGGTGCCATTCCAGCCACATGAAACTCTGGGTCATGTTTTGATAGACTGCCCCAGCTAGAGTTTGGAAATAAGATGTGTAAAGAGAAATCATTTCTGTTTCATGCATTGTCTGACATTTTATTTCTTGTTCTATTGTACTGGTTCACTGAGTAACTTCATCTAAAAGGGAATGGCATTCTGCAAGTGCTGTCTGTATTGTCAAGAAATAATTTTTAAATTCTCTGATTACCACTTTGGCTGAGAGAGTCTTCTCTTCTGTCTTTGTTTGTCATCTCTGAGACTGCCCTTTTCGCATTCATGGTTTCCTTCTGAAAGAATGCTCCATTCCCTGCTTTGCTCAGGTGGAAGAGGAGAATAACCATGAATCAGACACCAGCGTTTCACTCCTATAATTCCCAGGGCTGGAACTGGTGTGATAGGAACATTAGCAATTGCTTACCTCAAGGCTCATGTAAATTAGCATTAATAATGAAGAGGGAGAAAAGGAATGGTCTTTGAGATTCAGGGACTGCTCAAAATTTTGGCACAGGGCTCTTTGCAATATTGACTAATGAGCAAGAACTGGGGAAATCATTTTAAAGATTTAAACCACTTGTTTTTTAATTCATGTGCGCATCGGTCTCATTTCATTCTTAAATATTTGCCCTCCTTCCCAGAAGCCAGATTTGCTTCAGGAGTGGACAAATTATGTGGCATTTGTCTAAAATGATAGGTCTAATTATGGCTCTAAAATTCTCAAATATTTTTGAGCTTCTGCTAAAAAGTCAAATGCAAATAATTCATAATGATTTTAAAATTGATTTGAGGTCCCATATCTCTATGTTGAGCCTGGGAGAGGGAGGATCAAAAACTAAGCAGAAAGGGAAAAAAAATAATCTCTCAGGAGATACTCCAATAGTGGAGTATCTCCTGAGATTTTTGAGAGTTGGACAAGAGTTTGAGAGACTAGAGAAGGCAATACAGAAGACAGAGAACATTTATTAAACACATACATGTACACAGAAAATGGGTCAGAGTGATTAGACAGGAGATACAGATAGAATTTAAAAACAAGTATTTCTAGAATCTTGATATTTTGTAAATGTAAAATATTTTGTAAATGTAATGTGTTCAATGCAGGTGGGTTCTCCCTTAACCCAAAACATGTTCTTTTACAGAAATGAGAGTCACCATGATTTTATGTCACATCACATGATCCGGGTATCAAGAAGACATCCTATGCTAAACCCTGTGGTGTAATTTCTGTAAAGCAGATGAGTATTTTAAAATGTGCAGAATCAGCTGTATAGTTCCTGTGGTTTGTTAAAAATGGCTGAGAAGAAGAGGCTGCTTACCTGAGAAACAGCTGAGCAGTTATCACTAAAGGCAAAGTAGCTAATGTCATCACAGGCTTGGAACCAAGCATGGCATTGTGGATGTGGGTGGTGGTTAAGTCAGAGGCACCCAAGAGCAAGGAGGCTTTCTCAAATCTCTGCGTCTTTACATAAACTGTTCCTTTTACCGGAAATCTGTTTTCTCTCCACTTCCCCAATCTGTAATGTCCAACATAAGCACATCCTTTAAGACTTATCTCAAGCAATATTACCCTTGCAAGGTATTTCCTGCCGCCTCCAGCTTGACTTTTTTTGTTTGTTTGTTTGCTTTGTGGCTTTTTTTTTTAATTTTTTATTTTTTATTCCAGTTTGACTTTTGTATCTACCTTTCCTTTTTCTTTTTTGCTAGCAGCCATTCCATACCTCTGTGCTAGTGTTTATTACTGTATTGGGTATGTTGATGTCCTTGTCTGTTTCTTCCTTCAGCCTGCTTCAGTGATTTTAACCAAATGTGCTATAGAGTCAATGCTCAATGAATAGTAGATGAGTTAGGAATGAATGGACTAATGAAGCACTGGGTAGATGAAGGGAGTCTTCTACTCCATCACGTAGTAGTCTGAATCAGGGTAATATGAAAATAACATTTCTACTGATGAGTCTGTGTATATATGAGGAAAGTCTAGCTTGTATCTATTCCCAGGGGAACTGATAACCATAGATAGGAAGTTGTGCTTGAATAAACTGAACAGTGATGTAAGAGTTTGTACACATCACTTCTCTACCCTTATTACCTCTTTTTCATTCCCTCCATATATATATATATTTTTTTTAATCATTCAGGCCTTCTTTACTCTGTCAATGGCTACTTCTCTTCCAGCCTTACAGAAGAGTTTTGTTTGTAGGAGTCAATATCGTAATGTTTTGAAGTTGTTCTTAAAAGTTTAGGTCACAGGAGTTTCTTGACCTCCTGAAGCCCATTTGCAGATCCCTAGAGTTCTAGATGTCAAATAAAGAGTAATATAATTTTTAAAAATTAGATTTTTTTCTACAGAGATTTTAAAAAACTATATATTTAAATGTTACATATTACATGTTTCTATATCATGTACATATATATGTATGTATATATATGTGTGTATATGTGCATGTATAAGTTTCATAATCAGAGAAGAAAAGTACCTATTTGCTGAGATAAAAGTATAACAACAATTATCTAGTGGTGGAAGATGATGGAGTCAATCTTAGAGATAATTTAAATGTCAAATCTAGGCTGATCACATAGTTGAATTAATCCTGGGTATGGGTAGGTTGCTGGGTACCTGGAAGCATTTTCTGAATTCTTCTCTCTCCAAAAAGAAAGGTAAAAACTGATAGCAGGTGTTTGTACAAAATTAGGTGTATGGATTATTAGATGGTGGGAGAGTGGTCTTAAACCAATTTAATACTGACACTTACTTGTTTCATTGAATCTCAGTTATCTTATCTACAAAATGGGAACAAATTCCTTTGCCTTGAACAGCTAATAGACCAATGGTGAGATCCAACGATGAATGTGAAATCATTTTGTAAGCTGCTAGATGCTACCAAGGCTGGCAGAATTATTGACATAAGTTCCTGTTCTCTGCCAAGGAAACAGTAACTGAAATTGTGTTCATGCAATAATAGATGTCTGCTGTGTTCATGTAATAACAGATGCCAGGGGGTTCACAAACAATATTGTTCCCAACAATGGACGAGTCATACAGGGCATGTCTGATAAAATTAATGAATCATCAAGAAGGAATGAAATGCTTATAAAGGTAGTGATAGAGATGTAGTAAAGGACCTGCATTTCATTATTTTGGTGATGTAGAGAGCGAATACAGGAATTAAGCCTGCTTCCAACTCCTGCTTCCTGGTCTCCGAGACACTGAGTAGCGTTGTGAGAACAGTTTCCACAGCAGGAGGAAATCTAATTGAAAAACCTTGAGAAAATCCTCCAAGTTTCCAAACTCTAAGTTGGGAAAGTGGGTGAAGGTCATAGGATACCACTGAGATTCTGATTCAATTTATGAATGATTTCCACCCCCTCTATTGGTTCTGTACCCAATTCCACCATGGGGAGAGTACCCACACCAACTAGCAATGCTGTGACACCAGCTGGGTTTCCTATAATTCAACTCAATTCTACCACTATCTACCTGGTGACATCATCTGGACCCACAAGTTAAAGGCTCAGTTCTATAAGCCTGTGTCCCTTTCCCCCCACTTCAGATACCAATTCCAAGTCCAGGTTGTCGCTTAAGCTTCTGACTGGCTATGGCTCACAGGTTACAGTGACCTCCTCCTTAGGTTTGATTAATTTGCTAGATCAGCTCACAGAACCCAAAAACATTTTACTTATTAGATTTTTTTTTGGATTATAAAAGGATGTAACTCAGAAACAGCCAGATGGGAGAGATGCATAGGGTATGGGGAAGGAGTGTGGAGCTTCCAGGCGCTGAGGGGACCACTCTCCCCAAATCTCTACATATTCACCAACCTAGATGTTCTCAGAACCCCATTCTTTTGGATTTTATGGAGACTTCAATACACAGGCATGGCTGATCACATCATTAGTCTTTGGTGATTAATTCAACCTCCAGTCCCTCCCTTCTCCCCAAAGGTCAGGGTTTGGGACTAAAAGTTCCAACACTCTAACCACTTGGTAGGTTCCCCTGACAACCAGCTACCATCCTTAGGTGCTTCCCAGAAGTCATCTCATTAACAGCAAGAAACAACTTGGCCACTCTCATCCATTAGGAAATCCCAAAGGTTTTAGGAACTCTGTGCCAGAAATGGGGACAAGACCAAATATGTGTTTATTATAAATTACAGCATCATACCTTCGAAATGAATCATCATATGCATACATTTTTTTCATATATTTTCAGGCATTTATAGATTCCTTAAGGTCTTTGGAACCCAGATTAATAGTCCTAAATTCCTATAGAGTTTTCACTTCTGATCAATGAAAGCCACACTATATTGAGTGATTCCTATATATAACACTGAAATACTATACTACACCATGCATTGTATCTCATATAAACCTCACAAAAGCCCTAACTGGTAGGTATTACCATTCCCTCAGATTGCATACCAGGAGATTGAAGCTCAAAGAAGTACAATGATTTACCCAAGATCATACAGTTGGAAAGGTGGGAATTGAACTAGAACTAGCTGTTTCCAAAGTGAACAAGGCAGAGCTGAGATATTTCTGAGATTATTTTAGAAATCCATGTTGTTACTCTATAGAGTGAGCCTAAGTGTCCCAGCATTGGGGAATGAACAGTGGGAGAGGAAGCCAGAGGCCTGAGCTGAGCCCTGCCCTTGCTCTCTTTTACCTCAGCCACGGAAAGAGCTCAAGAACACAAGTAGCTTCATTAGCTGTGCCTCTCTGGGGATGTGTGGCAGACAATAGGGTTGTGACTGTGGGTTGGGAATAACAAAGCAGTCGACCTCTGAATGTGGAGGGGGCATCCCCTGTGTCTCTGAGGGGCCTGCAGGTTGCAGGTGGCACTAATTTCACAGGAAAGAAAGGTGTTTGCCAAAGGAAGGACAGATGGTTCCAGTCACCAGTTATTTATTTCTATAATTAGCTGCATGCTGTGATCTCAGATCATGGAGAAATTACTACTTCCTATGGAAATCCTCCCATCATTAGGGAAGAAATGGGAATTGGAAGCTAAGGAGAGGATATCTGTGGGATGGAAATTCCCCACATCTCTGGGCTTGCAGCTGATCTGGAAAGGAGGGTGTGGTCTGGAGTAATAATCTGAAACATCCAAAAACATTGAGTTTTGAGTACAACGCTACCATGGTTATGTGTTTTCACTGAGAATTTACCCTTCCTGGGTTTCGTGTTCTTCATCCAGTAGTGAGGGCTATTTTGAGAAGAAAATGTGACCACGGATGTGATAGACTCCTGTTGGCTATATATGACTGGGTCCTGAAACAGGATCAGACCCTCCCTCCCTTCCTCCACTCCCCCAAAACATTCCTGAATCTAGTATATAAGACAAACCTATGAATCTCAATCAAGGCACCCTACTTACTAGGTAACTAGCTCTGAAGGAGTGGCTTTACATCTCAGACCCTCACTTTCTCTGTAAATGAAATAACTCTGTCCACCTAAGCAGAGGTGTTGTGAGACATGAATGAGAATATACATGACCTATTCTTAAACTGGTGGTTGGTATAAGGTAAGTACTCAATAAATGGGCATTAATTTTATTATTTTAGTGGAGAAGATGGAGATCTAAAAACAAAATATTAATCTTCTGTATCACCGAATAAGTGTCATGCTAAATTGAGCGAGAGACAGTTCATCTAAGATTGTTGAGGGTAAGGAAGGAATCATTAATACTGATAGCATTCTGTGGTCCAGTTTGAATGATAGCTCTTGTTCTCTAGAAATTATCTTGTAATGATGCAGATTTCTGTGACCAGCCTTGTGGATTGCAACTCTGACACAAACCATCACTGCTTTCAGTATAATCTGGCCTTGCTTGAGAAGTGGGATTAGAGTTTAGAACAAATTAGGGTCTACACTTCTGATATGCTCCCCAGAGTCCGCACCTCACACATCATCAAATAACAGGGTTTGTATGTGTGGACCTGAATTGAATAAAAAAGAACCACTCTTTTTATGTAAGCCAAGAAAGAGAAACAGACTCACAAGACAGCAAGCTCCTATATGCCCACTTACTTGTGTATCATAATTGGTATTTTCAAGTCCATTTTCCTCCAAGGAGCTTCAGACACTCTGCATGTATTTGTTGCAATACCTTCCAATGACCGTGCAGGGCAAGAAAATATTCCTAATAATAGCACTGTATACATATGGTAGTCCATCATGCCATGTCTGTGTCCTTGCTCAAATCACAACAACCCTAAAAAGTGGGTATATGTAGAGTGAGAAGAAAACTAAGGTAACATAGATTATACCTCAAACTCACCAGGACTATGATCTAGTTACCCCTCTCCCACAAAAATCCGATGACCCCTACCGTGGTTAATAGAATTCTCATCTATATAGTTGGACAAGCAACACATTTACAGTCTTCTCTGATACCTATCTTTCCACCTATAACCACTCTGGATGTAGTTTGTAGAATGCATTAGAAGGAGGGAAAAGTAAAAGGTGCTGGTATGGAGACAACATAGAAGGATACTGCCAAAGTCTCAACCAAGTGTAGCCATGGCTTGGCTTGAGGATGTAAGTGATAGACATGAAGAGAAACAAAACTGGGACGAACAGAGTTACATGGTTACATGGCTTTGCATTAAGTCCCAAAGCTAGGATATAACTTAAGCTTAGTCCCTTGAACCCAATACCCGGACAATTTTTTCTTTTCTGACATTCTTAGGCATGTCTTCCAAGTGGAGGAATACTTTGACCAGAGACTGATTTTCAGGTGTTTTATATGTAAAATGAAGCTAATAATGCTACCTATCCATACGGTCATTGTGAGGATTAAATCAGATAACATATACAAATTTTTAGCACTTTGCTTAACACATAATAAAAGCTCAAGAAATGTATACATACAAGTGTATCTATGCTTCCATATCTTACAACAATTATTTTTTTAAAGATGTTATTTATTTATTTGTCAGAGAGAGAGAGAGAGAGCGAGCAAGAGCGAGCACAGGCAGAGAGGCAGGCAGAGTCAGAGGGAGAAGCAGGCTCCCCGCGGAGCAAGGAGCCCAATGTGGGACTCGATCCCAGGACCCTGAGATCATGACCTGAGCTGAAGGCAGCGGCTTAACCAACTGAGCCACCCAGGCGTCCCTCTTACAATAATTATTAATGCACATTAAAAAGATCAAGCAACAGGAGGAAAATTAGCAGTGTAAGATTCCTACTGCCCTTCTGCATCTGTCCTTTGCTTTCTCATTTTACGGAAGCCAGAACCCGCCAATCTGAGTCTTCCATCACTGCCTCCCACCTAACATAGAGAAGAGGTTATGGAAGGGCTTTCACTCTGCCCAGTTCTGTGTATGTGTGTGTGTGTGTTTCAGATTAATTTTGAGAGACAAGCAGAAGTTGCTGCCTTGGTTTGTCCTTGGAAAGAGCTCTGCTTTTCTTGATTAAAGATGTATTTTTACAGCCTAAATGTGCAGGTCAGAGTAATTTTTTGACAGGTAAAATACTTAACTGTGACTATCCATGAATCTTCTTCTTTTTTTTCCCCTACATCCCCTTCTCTTGTCCTGTTAATATCTGTTTCCTCATCTTACCGAAGCCTCATACCTGTCTATCATTGTCTCTCACTGGCCGGCCAGCACCTTCTGCGTGCCTCCTCTCTGCACCTTCTTTGATTCTTCTCTTACTGAATGTGGAGTCTGGCTCTGAATTTGCTCTCAGCCCTTGACCTCTTAAATCAAGGTCTTCTTAAATCAAGATATGAGTACCCGCTGGGAGATTTAGGGAGGTGGTATCACAGTGGGGACTGAAATCCCCAAGGCACTTTACCAACATGTCTTATAACTTTAATTGAATAGTATTTAACTTAAAACCTGTACATATCTTCCTTTTTTAATGCAATAAATTCAAGCAAAATGTCAGCTCTACCATTTGCCAGCATTGTGACCTTGAGATATTTCTTACCCATGCAATTGCAGTATCTAATTCTGCAAAATATCTCCTAGAATTAAATAAATGTATGAAGCATTGATCATGTGGCCTGGCACAGAGACTTGCTTAATTAGCACTGAATTTGCACTTAAAAGAATCCAAGTTACAGATGAGTAAACTGAGATTCAGGGAGATTTGCCCTAAATCAGAACTGACAAGTGACAGACTTGAGACTTGAGCATCATGAGGAGCCTGGTTGGTGTAATTCCCAAACTGACAACCCAAACCTGATCCAAATAAACACTATACTTGAGTGGTAGACACTTTGGGCTATACTCAAGAACCTCCAAGACTATAATTCACTCCTGTTGCCTTTAAGGGTATATGGTCAAGAAGATCTGATCTTAACGCCTCTCTTCCTAGGTAAAACCAACCAGTCATTCAAACAAATGCTCTATCAACCTGGAGGATTCCAGAACATAGCTAGCTTTTGCAAATCTAACCCTTCCAAGCTTTAGCCCATCCCCTCCCTCTTGTCCTTGTTCACCACTACTTCCTTTGTAAGTCCAACCCCATCCCTTTATATTGCCACCCCCAGTTTTCTTTCTTGTGTCTTCCACTGATTAACCATGTGTTCAGCTTTCTCTCCTGCTGGAGGCTCCCATTCTATTTTTTTTTTTCCTAAAACATTCTGGGTGACACCAATTCCTCTGCTTCTCTAGCAAAACTCTGGTACTTTCTATTTCACCATGAGACTTCCTCTAGGAAGTCTTCTGTGATTTTTCCCTGCATCCCCACCACAGCCAACACAGAAGCAGGCAGACTTAGATTTGGTGCCTCTCTATAAGCTTATATACCACTGACTCCCTTCCAGCAATTCCCCCTTTGCATTATGTCTGATTACCCATTTTATCCCCAACTAGCTTCTTGAATCCAGTATTGCATCTTGTTCACACTGGATTGTAGACCACTATCAAAATGCCTGACATAGTGGGTGCTCAGCAAATACTTCTCAATAAATGATTTAAACGTAATTACTTTGTCTGCCACGACAGGGTTAAATGTGCAAGAATCTTATTAGGGGAAGTGCCTGTGAGAGACGATGGAATAATACAGATTATATTCAGAGAGCCCTCAGACCAAGATACAAATCCAACCTTGAGTGAAGGAGAGAGAAAAGGAAGTATCCTGAATTAAGAGAGGCTCAGGAAAGGAGAACTGTGTCTCCCAGGAATGGGCCTGCCTTAGCATCTCTGCTGTGCTCAGTCACTAGCTGGGAGCAGCCCCGGGAAGCATGGCCTGGGCAAGAATGCAGGAACGGTCTCCAGCACAGCAGCTAGGGCCTCTGTCATTCACCCTTCCTGAAGGTGGAGCTCTGTGGGCACATTCTTGTCGTGGCCATGAATACAAAACTGAGGTTATTGTCCACTTAGCCACCCTTCCCTTGATTATTCTTTTATTCATTAATATTTACTATGTGGATCTCCTATACCAAGACTAACATCATAGACAGATATATGGAAGTGAAGGAAGAAAATACTTAAAAATCCTTAAAAAGTTTACATTCTAGCAAAACAAGACATGCACAGATCACTACAGTGTACACTACAGTGTACTTGCAAGTACTTGCAATATTCTATGAAAGCACAGAGGAGGCGTTACCTATGCCGGACCTATTTTTCAAGACTCTGGAGTTCTGCAGAAGGCAGATGGGGAATGAAGAACATCTGGGTAGAGGAATCAGTGGAACCTCAACCAGTCTGGGTTCCCTAGAGGTTGGACCCAGTGATAATCATAGGCAAGGAGACAACACAAATGGCCAAGGGCCAAATTACAAAAGGCCTCCCATGAGCCACACCCTGAGTTAGGGCTGTGGACACAAAGAGGTCACATTGACCTGAGGCTTCAAGGAAACTCTAAAGAGAGAAGATGGGCAGCTCAGTAACACAGTCTCCCAAAAGTGCAGGAGGGTACTGACCCTAGCCTGAAAGAAAGGGAAGAGAAATCAGGAAGGGTTTGCAGAAATAAGCAGTAAAGCCTCAAATTTTATGTTGTTATTTATGTCCCTTTAGGAGAGTTTGAAGGCTGTGATCAAGTCCTCATTTATATAGAGGAGGAAAGGAAGAGATGCAAAGGCCAAGCATCTTTCATGGGGACCCAATCTCATTTGATAACATTTAAATCATGCCATTCCCAGACTTAAACTCATCACATACAGAAAGACAATCACGCTCCTGATCCTGACCTTCATGGTCATGTGACCTGCCCCCTGCCCATCAGTCCACCTCATCTCATGCAATTCTCTGCCCCAGCCACACTGGACATCCTAGTACCTCAAACACAGTGCTAACTCTAGAATGCTGACCATGGCTGTTGCCTCTACCTGGGATGAACATCCCCCAAGAACGCTACAAGGCTGACTCTTTGGCATTAGGACCTCAGCTTAAATGCAATCTGTCTAGACCACACAATGGAATAGTCATCCTGTTTCTTTTCATTGTATCAGTCCAATGTATTTTACCATAGCACACATTACTACCTGGTAGCAGATCTTTAAAAAGAAAAAAAAAATTGTGTATTTGATTATTGCCTACTTCCTCCAAATGTAATCACCTTGAAAATCTCATCTGCCTTGTTCACAGGTATATCTGCAGCATCTCAAATAGCAGGCATCAACATGTATTTATTGAATGGATGAAGGAATAAATATAAGAATAAATGGAGAACTGTTCTCATTTCCCAGGCCCTCTGCTTTTCACGCTGTTTCTATGGGCTGCAGGGAGGAGAAAAGCAATCACCAAAGGGCACGCATGCTCCTGAGAAAAAGCTCGCTTTGAAAAATGAAGTGTTCCTTGTCATTAGCTTTCAGTCAAGCATCACAACAGGGGACTTTTGCATCAGGTGCTGTGATTGGACCTTGAGGGGTCTGTGATGTGGACCTGGCCCTCCTGTGAGCTGGAACAGATGGTTCCTTCACACACATCTAAATAAAGCTGTAATGGTGTTGGTCTGCAAACAAAGCACAGGCGAACCTTCCTTTACAAAAGAGAAGGTTTTCATGGGCGTTCTGTGAAAATCAGTATCTACAATGCCACTAATTTCCGTTTTAGACACAGTTTATCTTCTTTCAGGGCATCTTGTCAATGGACTGCCATTCTTTCTAGTCTATTCTAATACTAACTAGTCCCCAGGGTTTCTCCCCTCCTACACCCCCACCAAGATATCTTGCACACTCCAGAGTTATCATCACAGAGCGTCACTCCCATGATGCACTCCTCTCCCTCAATACCTGAGTAATGAGTTGCCTTCGATTATCTGATCAAGATAGAGAATCACACACATGTCTATAATTAGGCTGTGCTCTGATTAGTGAGTTGATGGCATAACCACAGCTGATGCCTTACAGCATAAGAAACATCCTGGAGAAGGAAGCCTGTGGATTGTTAAGAAAGCCTACCAGGAAAACCACAGGGTTTTTCACGCACAAAAAAGGAGGAGATGGCAGTGCACAAAATTATGATGTATGAAAATAAAATAAGGATGGTTGTTCTCTCCCCCATTCACTCAAGTTGTAAGGAATTGGAAGAGTTATTTGCAGTAGCTCCCAAGGAACCAGGAACAGAGGTGAGGACATGTTAGTGTTCTCCAAGTTTGTTTCATTCCCTTTCTTCCTCATGGAGTTGAGAAGCAGGTCTATATTCACTACCATTATGTCCCAATCACCAAGCACAGACAGCAGCATTTAACAAAGTTTCTTGAAATAATAAATAGATGAATAATGAAGGTGGTGCTCTAGTGAGGAGTCGTCTAGTGTCAGAGTTGACAAGAGATCATTAAGGAACAAAAGATCGAGGGCGGTTGGGGAAGGAGCAGCTGGATTCCCACTTTTCCCAGGACTGACCACGCCATGAACGCCTTCCAGAGATAAGACCCCACAGAGAATCTTAGGTTTCACATTGCACTAGTTGGAAAGGCCCTTTATGTGTTTTTTGTTGTTGTTGTCCATGGTTAGGATTTTAGGGTTTCCTGGTTTATGTTTATACCTCATGGGTGCTAAAGAAACAGCAGGTGGAGGTGAGTGGGTTTTGGATATGAGGATTAAGACTTTATTTCCTGGGGTGCCTGGGTGGCTCAGTGGGTTAAGCCTCTGCTCTCAGCTCAGGTCATGATCTCAGGGTCCTGGGATGGAGCCCCGCATGGGGCTTTCTGCTTGGCGGGGAGCCTGCTTCCCCCTCTCTCTGCCTGCCTCTATGCCTACTTGTGATCTCTGTGTCACATAAATAAAATCTGTAAAAAAAAAAAAAAAAGACTTTATTTCATGGCAAATCCCACATTTAGGAAATTTGTGGATAAAAAGAGAACCATAAGCAAGAAAGGAGAAAGAACAACTGCTCTATTAAATCCCAATTATATGCTATGCCCTGAAGAATGGGTTTTATCTATCAGTCTCAGGCAATTCTCAGAGAAAATTGGACAAGCAGGCTTTATTTTATTTTTTTTAAGATTTTATTTATTTGAGAGAGAGAGAGAGAGAGCATGAGAAGTGGAGGGTCAGAGGGAGAAGCAGACTCCCTGCTGAGCAGGGGGCCCATTGCGGGATTGGACCCTGGGACTCCAGGATCATGACCTGAGCCAAAGGCAGTCACTTAAGCAGCTGAGCCACCCAGGCGTCTCTGGCTGTTTTTCAACAAAGGAATTTGGATTTCAGAAAAGTAAAATAACTCTTCCATAAACAGCACACACTCAGGTGAGACCTGAGACTAGAATCCAAGTTTCCTTATTCCAGAGAAGTACTATTTTCCTTCTCCAAGTTATCCCTAAAATATATTACCAGAAGTAGACTGTAATCTTCCCTTCATACATTACTTATGTAAATCTTTCATGGCTTTTACTTGCCCCAATTTTCCTGTTTCCCAAGGCTCATCCAAGGACACTTGGATACAGGGATGGCAAATACCTGGTGCACATGCCATCGCTCCTACCTGTAGGACAGACACCACCCATTCTGGAGTTACAGAGTCTTTCCCATTGCACTCAGGTTTTCCCATTTTCATTCAGAGCTCCAAATTCAGTAACAAATAAGAATTTGCACACTTAATGCTGTTCTTGTGTAGATGGTCCTGGGGAGACTGTGAGTGCATCAGTATAGGGATCAGACTGGAACTTAGAAAGCCGACACTTCATCATACTGCTCTTGGCTTTGGACAAGCCATTCAATTTTCTCTGAACTCCAATTTACTCATTTCTAAAAAGAAAGCTTTGGGTTAAGTTAACTCTAAGTTCTCTTTCCCACTAAAATTGTGGAGGTGACAGAGGTACTTTAATTCTAGTAAATTAAAAAATAATTTACTAGTCTTATACTGTATCAAGTCTAGCTAACCTGATATATTAATTATTGCCAAGGCTTTAATAAGTCCCTTTATTCTATGTGTTCATCTCATTATGTAATGGTCTTATATTTCAAAAATTTTTCACAGATATAATGCTTGTACCCAAAAGATGGACTCTGCTAGGGGGATTTCACAATTTATGGTAAGTGATGCTTTGGAGCAAGGACACATGGCTCTTTTCTCTCTTCTTTTAAACAAATTACTGAGAAGGAGGGTTTCAAGAATTGAGGCACAGGGTGCGGATTCCAGTTCCTTATCATGTTTCGTATGTAATAAGCAAGGATGAAATTGATTCTGTTGACATTAATGGGCAGAGTTTTGGCTCCAATAATCTCCTCTTAGTCCAAGACTAAGATGACTTTATGCACAGATAAGGAGGTAAGGATAGAGATCACTTCAGGAGGGTCCTATGAACAGAAATAAACAGTATCAGCAGGGCCTTGCCCGCTTGTAAGTCCAAGCCCTAGGATTAGCATTTATTTCCCCTTTCAGAGTCCTCAACTGCAATAGAGCAGACAGTGGACACATGTGGCTCTTTAAATTTAATGAAAATAAAAAAAAAAAAAACCTAAAAAATAATGTAAAACTTAAAATTAAAAATTTAGCTTCCCAATTACTCTAGCTCTATCACAAGTGCTGAATAGCCAGTGGCTAGTGTCCATCTTATTGGATGGCACAGATAAAAATTTCATCAGTACAGAAAGCTCTGTTGGGCAGTGTGGTTCTACGTAAAGATGTATTTGTGATACTCCAGAAGATGAAAACCCTGACAGTGCTTTTTGTGCTGGCGATAGAAGAGGGTTGCTTCCCCTCTAAGCTCATGCTCTTCAGTGCTCACTAAGCACAATCTGGGGTGTATAGTATGGAGGCAGTTTTTGGTGGTGGTGTTCCATTTCACCTTGCTCATGCTCAACAGTGAGATGGAAGAAGCCCTAAATATTTTACTTTCTATCAACCTTAAAAATGATGGCTTTATAGTGATTATATAGTCCTGAATGACACTGTTGATTGCAGTTTTGCTTCAAATACCATTATTTCTATCAATTATCAATAAATGCCCTTAAGCTTACAAAACATTTTAAGTGAACTCATTATCCAAAGTCTTTAGGGGGCCAATAGAGTAGCATTTCCCACTAACCTAGTTATAAGTTTATCTCATTTCTCTAGGATTGTTTTGGTCTAGAAAGACATTTCCTTTCCGTGCCAGGTTTTCTACTCTTGAAACACTGTGGTCACATTACCCTCCTATCCAAATCTCATTTATATTTCTACCCTGGGCCATTTCTCACTCCATTGAGCTCATTCAGAACAGTCTCCCATTTTTCAGGAAAAGTTGTTAACAAAGATACTGGGAATTGGTTTTGGCAGACATATTTTGGATACCATACTTGATCAGTAGAATCCAAGATTCCTTTACTATTTATTTTCCTTTCTTCTATGCACATTATAGAAGAAAGCAAAAATTACAGAACTGTTACTCATAAAATGTCTTACTGGCAGATCAGCCATCTAGTTTTCTCTCTACAGTCCTCACCCACCTACCTACCTAACATAGGTGTTTGTAAGATCCCACGTAAGTCCCAAGAAATGGCTAAAAGTGACCCAAATTCAAAAGTAGTCCTGAATTTTATCTGCTATCAGCTACAATACAAGCTCCAGACACAATGTGAAGTTCAAGATGGTGCGATCCTTTGTGCCCATTAACTGCTCAGATTTCAAGAATTTCCTATTTGCTGGTGAATTCTGACACCTCATCACCAGTATCAGTACAGGAGGGAAGTGGGGTGAACTGTACCAATGATTTTCAATTGACTTGAGGGGCAGACTAGCATAGTCATTAAGAAGAATTCTGGCCTTCCAATTCTAGTCTTGTTCATACATAATATATGATCTTGAATGAATTTCTTAAACTCCTTTTCCACAGTTCCCTCGTCAGCTAATGGTGATGATATCAATACTATTTACCACATTGGGTTATGAAGATTAAATGAGTGAATACAAAAACTACTTAGAAAAGTTCCTGGTACTTGGTAAATCATCAATATGATTAGCTATTATTATATCACTTGGAATGTGAGAATTCCACAAAAGAATCTCAGGGAGCTAGGGTAAGATTAGTCGATTCATACCCCCCAAATTTAAATTATTCCACAACTGCAAGATAAAGGAAAAATTCTGACATTAGAATAGACTGAACTAGTATAGCTCTTCCTTTCCACAATGAAAATCATAAGTACTAGAAAAAATGGTTTCACTTATTTGTGGAGCATAACAAATAGCATGGAGGATATGGGGAGATGGAGAGGAGAAGGGAGTTGAGGCAAAATGGAAGCGGAGATGAACCATGACAGACTATGGACTCTGAAAAACAATCTGAGGGTTTTGAAGGGGTGGGGGATGGGAGGTTGGAGTACTAGGTGGTGGGTATTAGAGAGGGCACGGATTGCATGGAGCACTGGGTGTGATGCATAAACAATGAATTCTGTTACACTGAAAAGAAATAAGGAATTAAAAAAATTTTAAAGATTGTATTTAACTATTTGGGGGTGGGGAGAGAGATGGAGAGAGAGAGAAAGAGAGAGAAAGTACAAGAGCAGGCAGAGGGAGAAACAGACTCCCCACTGAGGAGAGAGACTAACTCCACTCTCTGGAGCCCAGGGCTGGGATCATGGCCTGAGCCAAAAGCAGAAGCTTAACCAACTGAGCCACCCAGGTGCCCCACAAAAATGTTTTTAAAGATTAAGCAGAGTTTTATTAGCGGGAATATGGGGGGTGAGGGAGAAAAAGACAGAAAAATACTTAGTGGGCAAATACAAAGAAATAACTTAAAGCCAATGTAGTAAACAAGAAAGGCCAATTTCCCTAGGGTGGTGTTGAATATACAGATGCAGTTTCTAAAGACTGGCAATCAGGATTTACCTTCCATTTGAAAAAGAAGGTGTACCTTTGCAAAGTTCCAAAAAGCGGCAGAAAGTAAATTGAGACATTCCATAACAATAAAGCCTGCATATATCTTCTCTTTATTATTGAAAGGGGATAGGAGTAGTCCACCTACCATAGTCTAAGAATCAGGAAGAAATTTTCTGAAGTTCTAAATGGGTAGAGGAAATCTGTAATTAATCAAAATTCCAGCTCAAGGTCTTATGTGGACATGGAGTCTAAATTCACATTATCCATATTACATTGGATTCTCAATATCAGAAAAACCAAACCAAAACAAACAAACAAAAAAAACTGGCTGAGGATCAGTAAACCCTCAGATCCTTACTCACATGTAAAACCACTTTATAAAAACACTTCGACGACAAAGGTACATGAGCTTTCATGGTACATGAGCTTTCAGCAACAATTTGCTAAAGATAAGCTCAAATAACAAAGAAAACTACATGTATATTCTGAAGGGAGAGAAAGAAAACACTAAGAGAATTAGAATACCATGAACATGAGATAAAAGAAAAATCTGTAGATGATTATAAAATAAGCATAATTAAAATGAACAGAGGTAACAATAGAAACAATTAACAATATGGGCACCTGGGTGGCTCAGTGGGTTAAAGTCTCTGCCTTTGGCTCAGGTCATGATCCCAGGGTCCTGGGTTAGAGCCCCACACTGGGCTCTCTGCTCAGCAGGGAGCCTGCTTCCCTTCCTCTCTCTCTGCCTGCCTCTCTGTCTGCTTGGGATCTCTGTCAAATATAAAAGAAATTTTAAAAATCTTAAAAAAAAAAGAAACAATTAACAATAGAAACAACAGAAGAAAAACTGAGGGGCACCTGGGTTGCTCAGTCAGTTAACAGTCTGTCTTCAGCTCAGGTCATGGTCTCAGGGTTCTGGGATGGAGCCCTGCTTTGGGCTCCCCGCTTATCAGGGAATCTGCTTCTTGCTCTCCCTCTCCCTTCCCTCCCGTCCCCAACCACCACTTGTGCTCTCAAATAAATAATAAAGTCTTTAAAAAAAAAAAAAAAAGAAAAGAAAAATTGATCAGAGAAGTCTAACTCAAAAAATCCAGTCGCAAAATTATGAAAGCAATGTATAGAAAATTATAAGATCAAAAAAAATTTTGTGGGGGGGAGGGCCAGGAGTGGTGGGGGGGAGAGAGAGAGAGAGAGAATCCCAACCAGGCTCCACATCCAGCAAGGAGCTGGACAAGGAGCTCAATCTCACAACCCTGAGATCATGACCTAAGCCAAAACCAAGAGTTGGATGCTTAACCAAGATATCCAGGTGCCACTAAATTTGTTCAAAACTTAAAAAAATATTTCGGGGTGCCTAGGTGGCTCAGTGGGTTAAAGCCTCTGCCTTCGGCTCAGGTCATGATCCCAGGATCCTGGGATGGAGCCCCTCATTAGGCTCTCTGCTCAATGGGGAGCCTGCTTCCTCCTCTTTCTCTGCTTATTTGTGATCTCTATCAAATAAATAAATAAAATCTTTAAAAAAAAATAAAAAGTTATTTCAACCTGGAAATACATAGAATAAGTTTTAGCATGTGAACTGCTTTAAGCCTGTTTTCCTCTCCACTTGTAACAATGTTCCATGCACATATATCTATACATGTGTACACAGACATATGTGAAGTAGCTTTAGAAGTAGTTTTATAATTAAAATATTATCTAAACTGAAAAACTTCTAACAACAGTTGATATATCTTTTGATATTTGCTCATACATTTTGGCCATTTGTCTAAAAGCTCACATAACTTATTAGGATTTTCTTGTATCAGTAAGTCATTTCCTCCTCTTGATATGACAAACCATACTCCAAAGACTGTATTTGTGCATATTTTGTGCAGGTGTATGCTTTGCTAGAGGTGAGAATACTGGAAATAGAATAATAGTGTCAAAAACTACATATATTTAAATTTTTGATAAAAATGTACAGATTAGACTCAAAAAAACAAAAAGCCACTCAGCCTGCTTAAAGGAGCTCTGATCATAGCGGTCTTACGTTGCTGGATTCTGAAAGAGCTTTTGCTTAATAAAATAAGTAAAAATCTGGGGCTCCAAGTAGCTTGAAAAGGTACCAAGTCAATTGAATTTAAGGTCTCTTCCAATTTTGACAGAGTGGACATAGTTGAAGAATGGGGTCAGAAACTCCCTCTTCTCTTTGCAGGTCCATGAAATACTGGTGGTTGAAAAACCACAAAGGGGCTTTTTAGCATCTACCGTTTATTCCATGTGCCTCTTATCTTTGAGCTATGCTACCACCTCCTGTGCTCAGCTCAGTAAGCTCCAAAGGGCTGGTTCTCCCCCCATAAGCAGCAACACACTGAGTCTTGCACCTGCGTCTCCTTTTTCTGGACACTGGAGACTCCTGCTCGGCCACTGTGCGTGGCTTCCAACCTGTTAGAGCCAGCCAATGTCCCTCGAAGGAGCAGTTCATCTCAGAGTGATTCAGAAACCAATAAAGATGGCAAATCACTTTATGGAAATCAGCTTTTAATTATTCATTGGCAATTTGACTGCAATCCGGCAGGTGTCCTGATAGGATGAGGATGACTTGATAAGTGGATTTTTTTTTTCTCTGTAAAACACGTTCAATTTACATATCTCTCCTGAAATCCACCTGAAATTTTCCAACGTGAAGAGGCCACGGGGAAGAACCAGCCCATTGCTTCCAGAATGGGTAATTCAGTAAAGATATCATCATTCACTTATTGAATAATTCTTATCCTATGCTAATGAATTGTTTGTGGAAGAGACAAGAAAAAGGAATGATTTAAAGAGAAACAACATGAAATAAACTGATGTAAGGTCATTTTTTTCCACATTTTTCCACATTTTGTCCACCTATATCCTAAAAAATGGCAGGCAGTGTGGTATTGTGGGGGAAAAAAAATAAATTTTGAATGGATAGACCTGGGTTTGAAGGAAAATGCCCCCAGTCATTGGCTGAATAACCCCAACAAATTAATCTCTGAGCCTCTATTTCCTTACATGCAGATATGAGGGCATTAAAACCTTGAATGAAGAATGAAAATACAACGTGTATGCCTGAAAACTTGTCGGTTTTTATAAACGACAGTGGATATGATCGTTATGCAGCGAACTGTTCTTTGAAGTGTCTTGGAAGGCTAATCTCTAGCTAGCTGGGGCCTGAGGGCATAAGGCAGTTTACAAACTGTCTATAGGCCCATTTACATCTGATTTCATCTGGGAGGTTGGGAGTGTGGAATTCAGAAACTAATCAGTCATCTTTTCAACCTCCCCCTAGTAGCAAAAGGCCTCTTAAATGAATGGCCTATAGATTCAAGCTTTGGAGATAGAATGGAACCTCCCCCATTCCCTTTAATTCTATCATTAAGACCATAGCCATGAACAGAATAAAATAGGGCATGGAAGAAATCTTTCCTAAGCTCTGAACTGTTCTTCAAACCTAACAGTGGCATCCTTGGATCCTAAACTTGGTAAAGATCTGATTATTACTAACTGTGGAGTGTCCATACATGAGAAGATCAAGACAGGCATTCTTAACTTAACCTCTCTTAATATGTTGGTTTCAATTTATTCCCTCATGAGACTCTTCTCTAGCAAAAACCCAGTTCATTCCTGTGATCCTTTCCTCTCTCCCATCTATGCCCTTTTTCTTCCTTCTATCCTCTCAGTGCTCCTGGTTCTTTTTCATATAGTGAAAATTGTTTTGTGAAAATCTAAAAGGGAACAGAAGAGAAAAAATAGTTTGGTCATTTTTGTATATGAAACATTTCACACTTATTTTTGTTCATCATCTAACTCCTTCTTACCTCTCTAGCCCAATCTTTCACTGTTATTTTACTCAGGCCATTTGCTCCGTGAGGACAGAAAGTCCTTGATCTATCAAGTTACTTTAATGTGGATCTTTCTGAAGCTCTGGAGAACAGACAAGCAATAAACTACATTCCAGGTTCCCTGAACCCACCCATGCTTAATCTGGTGCTAAGTGCAAAGTCTAAAGAGTGAAGGCATCTAGTCAGGACCAGAAATCTGAAAGGAGGAAAGGTAACATCTATCCCTGAGACATGGAGAACCTATGAGGACTAGGCAGTTTTATAAGGCAGATGATCCTGCATACCCCAAAGGGGAAAAGAGGACTGGGACTGAGAATGTGTGCTTTCATGTGACTCTCTTGCATATCTGGAAACTTTTTCCTCTTTTTCTTGAAGAAAATAAAAGGCCTTGGAATTTTTGTAAATAAGACAGAGGTGGGGGCATCTGGGTGGCTCAGAGGGTTAAGCCTCTGCCTTTGGCTCTGGGCATCATTCCCTGCATTGGGCTTTCTGCTCAGTGGGGAACCTGCTCCCCCCCCCCCTGCTCTGCCTACCTGCTTGTGATCTTTCTCTCTCTCTGTCAAATAAATAAATAAATAAAATCTTAAAAAAAAAAAAAACCCAAAACACAGAAGGGGAGGCTAGCCTATTTCTATTAGGAAGCAATAAGACTGAAGAAATGATAAGAAAGAGAGAGAAAAGCAGGCAGAGAAAGATAAAAGGAGAAAGAGCCAGAGAAAAAAGAAAATGGGAAACTGGGAAAGGGACATGTAGAAAGAAATAGAATGAATGGGGAAGAGAAGAATCATGAAAGGTAGATAGAATAAAACAAAACTAAGCAAAAAGAATCATTAAGATTCTTGGGACAGATGGTAGTGTTTCAGCAAAGGATCAAGGAAAATAATACTGTGTCAAAGTCAACACCAGATTAAATTAAAAAGTTTGGGAGGAAATCGTGGTAAAATTAAGACTAATAGAATAGAAAGAGGAGGGCAAGAAGGGGAGGCACTAGACAGCTGGGGACTGAGGCAGAGAGCACAATGAGGGATTGAGTGGGGGAGGAAAAAAAAAGTCAAATGCAAGCCCTGGGGGATGTTGGGGTTTGTTGACAGACAGCATGAGGTTAAGAGGAAGGAGACTCCGACTCAGATGTCAAGTGCTCTAATTCATGACCTGTTTGACCTGAGCAAGTTGAGTCAACACTAGGGACCTCTGTGTTTTCATCTGTGAAATACGATGGATGGTCCAGGCAGATGGTGAGGTCCCTCCTAACTCGGAGATGGTTTTGAAATCTCAAAGCTGAGGCCAATGATCCAAGAAGGATGGAGACTCAGGATGACCTTGCAGATGGCATGATAACCTGAGCTGTGACAAGAGCTGGACTGTGTGGAAAGCCCTCCTCACAAAGGGCCTCAAGTACAAGTTGACAGTGAGGTAGGGGAAAGAACAGTAGACTCGCAAGTTTGGTCTCCGCCAGAAGCTGTGTGGCCTTGGGCTCTGTTTCCTATGTGAATGATACGTACGGATTTGTGTGTTTAGTGTCGGGAGCTGGGAGATAGATGGATTGGACCAACTCCTAAGTAGCCTATGCCAATGCATGTCAGGGACAAAGCAGCTGGGCACTGTAGAGAACCAGGAATGGCGTACCTTGCCTTAAGGGGGGAATGGTTGGCACTTGACTTCAACTAATTATACACATGGGTGTGAAAGTCAAGCCTTACCAGATCTGCTAATGCTTTCAAAAGAAGTCTGAATTTCTGGTATATGCAAAGAAGTGTAATGGTCAAAAAAAACCTTAGGGAGGATTTCAGCCTAACAAAATATGGAGTCATCAGCTTGTAGCATGCAAAACCTGGAATAAATGCTCTTTTAAAAGAGCTGTTCATGGGTGCCTGGGTGGCTCAGTGTGTTAAACCTCTGTCTTCTGCTCAGGTCATGATCCCAGGGTCCTGGGATGGAGCTCCGTATCAGGATCTCTGCTCAGCGGGGAGCCTGCTTCCCCTCTTCTGCCTATTTCTCTGCTTACTTGTGATCTCTCTCATTCTGTCAAATAAATAAATAAATATTTTTTTTTTCTAGAGGGCTGTTCATGACACACTAAAAAAAAAAAAAAGAATAATAAAACCTCTACTCATTTAAAAATAAATAAAAAATAAATACGCTGTTCCAGGTACTCCAATTCTATGATTCCCTAACATAAGGAAGAGAGAGTTCTTAGATATGAAAATCAAGGGTAAGTTATAGAGGAAGTAGATCAGGAAAGATGCTTAACGCCATTTTCTCTTCTATTCTTTGCTTTTGTTCCCATGATTAATCGGTTTAATCCTCCCATTTCAGTCCAATGCTACCAGAAGCAGGGCTTCTTCCATGCTACTCACGTCTCCTTATGTTCTCTACTATCCTTGGCTCTGTCCTTTCCCTCTGACAGCCTCTCCTCCATTTGAAAATACATCCCTGTTTCGCATTCCTGGTCTTTTTCTCTTTGTTACCTCCATTCCCCTGCTCCTGCCCTTGCTCCCCATGACTCAGAGCCCTGGGGTAGAACCAGCTCTGGTATCTGAAGGCAAGTGAAATTCTGCTATATGGGAAGTTAAAAGTATTTCTGTGGTGGGATATTTAATCATTTGAATCCTTGATAGGGATAGTTCTTTTTATGTCTTCCAGCAATAAATCCAGGCCGTATCTAATCTCTGATCTTAGAGAGAAGAGAATTAACCAGCTGAGAGTGTGACTAGAAATGAAACCCACAGAGAAGGGAGTGAAAAAGAGACCACTTTATCTATGTGTGCGCACAGCATAGTAACACGGAATCTGTGAGCATGGGAGGAAAGCACAATTCTTGAGCGTTCTTTCCTCATCAATCTACAGCACCTCTTAAAATGCTTGAGATTTCCCTTCTTCTAAAATTCTTTTTTTGCCCCTCCATCATCCTTCCTGTACCTGTAAGAAACCCCCTGATTATCACGTTCTACTTACTTAGATGGCCTTAGTCATTTCTTTGTTTTCGCTTTCTGGTTTCTGTCTCAAAAGGTACTGTTTTTGTTTCCCCCCGCCAGATCATAAACAGTATCTGTCTCATTCAACACTGTATCGTCTTTGTTTATTGTGTGTCTGGCGGGAAATGGGTAGTTACTGGTTTGCATAAAATCACCCTCTCTCACACAAACACTACACTGCTGTTCTCACCTGGCTTCCAGTGGTGTTCAGAGCCTTCCGGGATCAAACAGGACTTCCGCTGAAAATGCCCTATCTACCGTAACTGGCTCCTCTCTACTGGGATGTTAAAGGGTAGCAGCTAACACCTTTGTTTCATCCCCTGCCCCAAACACTCCCTCATTCATTGTAGAGAGTCAGTTTTAAAACTAATTTCTAATTACTTTAAAACTAAAGTGACTTGAATTCTTACATAGTTTGTTCCTCTCCTCATCGACGAGAACTTGGCTAACATACTAGAACTCTCTGAGACAGAGTTTTCCCATCACTAACGTAAAGACTTCACGATCTCTCATACCTATTTGCACGTTTTAAAATACAAATTTTGATTTGATCATTCTATTTGAATATTTTTCTTGTCGGAGTTTTAGAGAATTCCTCCTAATAAATAAAAGCAACAAGGATCTGTGGCTCTGCTCCACTGCTCAAGAGTCATCCCACTCAGGAGCAGGAGGAGAAGAGAAAACAAAGTTAAACCCAACAGAAAAGTGATAAAGCCACAGCGATCCTTTATGTATACATCCTGCTGGGAAGAAATACTGTTCTAAACAGCAGAGCAGGGGGAACTAGGAAGGAGTGTGTGGGAGGAGAGGAAATGAGAGGCCCTGTCTGTGGCCTCTCTCAGTAAGTCATACTCTTTTTGTAGGGGCTCAGGTTGTTTCAAATGTAAAATGAAGGCTTCTAATAAGTGATCTTGGAAATTTTCTCTGGGCTCTGACATTCCAGGATTGGAAAAAAAAAAAAAAAAGGCAGTATTAAAAGTGAATTATCCTGGGGGCGCCTGGGTGGCTCAGTGGTTTAAGCCTCTGCCTTCGGCTCAGGTCATGATCTCAGGGTCCTGGGATCGAGTCCCACATTGGGCTCTCTGCTCGGCAGGGAGCCTGCTTCCCTCTCTCTCTCTGCCTGCCTCTCTGCCTACTTGTGATCTCTCTCTATCAAATAAATAAATAAAAATCTTTAAAAAAAAAAAAGTGAATTATCCTGATACATGCATCATAAAGTACCATGCACAAAGGAACCTCCAAGTTGGGGGGCTTTGCCAGCAGGTGTGCACACTCTGCCCCTCCTGATCTGTAAAACTCTTTTTCCGTAAGTATAGATCTGCTTTCCTTCTCCCTTCCTCTTGTCTTACAGAAACTGACACTTGTTTACTTCTAATACTTGAAATAATTATTTCAGATGCACGTTTTCTTTGACAGTCGGCACACTTAAAAGAGCACGTTCAATACATCAAAGGCATCAACTAATTTAAGAAAAAAATAATACACCAAGCAGACAAAGGTATCTTTCCAGAAATACGTTTTCCTGCTCTGATAAAACAAAAAACAAAACAAATTAAAAAACCACACTTTAAGTATGCATTGATACATTCCAAAACCCCCATGTCTTTACTTCTACTCTATTTGTATAGAGTTAACATAATATCCATCTCCATATATCTTTTTTTTTAACTGCATTTTTCTTTTCTCTGTTTTCTGTATCTTTTTTTCTAGTTCTTTTCTCCGTATGAATTCCTACTCTCTGTCTCCTCAGGTATGTAATGAGAAAGATAAACGAACATAGAGACGTGGCAATGAGGACAACGTCACAGTTTTAACTTAGCTGTGCCTCCGTGGACTGAATAATCCACAGTGAAGCTAAGAACATTAAAAACTGGTCCTTCCAGCTGTCTGGTAGAAAACTATACTTATCTCTCTATGACCCAGCAATTAATTCCGTACCTGGTTACATCCTTGACATAAAGACATGCAACTGAAACTTCACAATGACACTATCTGAGATGGCCAAACAACACGACCCAATCAAACCCTTCTAAAAAGTAAAGTGAAAAGTAGTTTCATGGTCTCACAATGGTTTAGGATACAGCAGTTAGAATAACCAACAAACAACATGGTACAGGACTTTGGTTTAAAGGCCTGCAAGACTGTGGGGCTTCACTCTCTTTCCTGGTCTCCCCTGACTCCCCTAACCACTGCAGCACTCAACAGATGCTGTGGGGAAAACTAGCCTAGCATTGGGTCACTTCCCAATGTAAACTTCTTATGCCAACCCAGAGAGCTGCCAGAAGTTCCACTTGCTTTCCTTTTGCTTAGCAGTCTCTCTACTCCAGTCTGTGCCTAGACTTGAGAAACGCCCCCCAGGAAAGAAAGCAGGGCTTCTGCTAGCCTAGGAAAGGTTTTCTTTCCTCTCTGGAATTTAATTTCTTCTATACTTTTTGTCTTCCACAGATTTTTTAAATCACATGTTAAAAAGATGCTATCTTGGGGGATGCCTGGGTGGCTCAGTTGGTTAAGAGTTGGCCTTTGGCTCAGGTCATGATCTCAGGGTCCTGGGATCAAGTCCCACACTGGGGTCCTTGCTCAGTAGGGAGCCTGCTTCTCCCCCTGCCTGCTGTTCCCCCTGCTTGTGTATGCTGTGCTCTCTGAAAAAATCTTTAAAAAATTTTTTTAAAAAGTTATTTTTGTGATTTGTAGAGGTTTTTCCCCCTTTAATCATTATGAAAGAGGCATAATTTGCTGCTACCTTCTACCTCTTAGTCAGAAGAAGTCTTCTCAAGTTTGAGTTGAGTTCTACTTATTAGCTTTGTAAATTTAGGCAACATCTCTGACTTGGTCCTTCATCTTGGGTGGGGGAAAAAAAAACCAGATAAAACAAGATCTCTTCCATAGGGCTTGTGGGAAAATTCAATGTGGTAAGACATGAAATATGTTCTAAATGATGCCTGGCATATGATACGAATTCTTTCTAAATGGCATCCATAGACTTATCTAGATTTATAGATACTAAAAATTATAGAATTTGGTGGGCCTACTTTAAAGCAAGCATATAAAATTACAAACAAAATAAAGAAATCTAAATAGTATTTAGTTAGAAAAGGAAAGAACACATAATAATAAACTCAAACTTTTTAAAAAGTCCCCAAATCTAGAAAACATGTATTTTTTTTCTTTACAAAATTAACTTTCATATTTCTATAATAATTTTAACTCAAAATTTTTTTTCTTTTGGCTTTATTTGATCATGTCTTTTATGATGATGCTTTTGTAACATTCTCTGTAGAGAGAATAAAAGGTAACTTGATCTTTTCTCTGATAATATTGCTTAAAATCTGTTTTCCATTAAAGATAATTTAGAGAAGTTTCTTTGGGCTTCACTAATTATTGTAATGTCAGGTAAATTTTTACGATTCTGGTCAAATTTATGAAAACCTTTAGAAAGTTTGTTTCATATAGGAGCTGTCAATTGCAAAAGCATTTGAGATTTTCTTACATGCTTTTTGAACTTACAGCATTAAGAATGTTACTGAAAGCCATTCTTACCCTGGAATGACTAGAAATAACTTCCATGCACACAAAAGTGACTCTGAACCCTGTAAATATATTTCACTCAGACTCATGGTGTATCACCAACTCAGCTTTTCATTACGCAGACTCCAAAGACGCTTACCCAGTCGCCAATCAACCTCAGAGAAAGCAATACATGATGGAAATTATAGTCATAAAGCTTTTTTTTTTTTAAGATTTTATTTATTTATTTGTCAAAGAGAGAACGAGAGCAAGCACAGGCAGAAAGAGTGGAAGGCAGAGTCAGAGGGAGAAGCAGGCTCCCTGCGGAGCAAGGAGCCCGATGTGGGACTCGATCCCAGGATGCTGGGATCATGACCTGAGCAGAAGGCAGCTGCTTAACCAACTGAGCCACCCAGGCGTCCCTAGCCATAAAGCTTTTTTAATCAATGACAGTTAACACTTACTGCTGAAAATTTTACAATAAAATATGTGACCATGTGAAAAACTCCCAGAACCTGAGATGGACCCACGCAAGGGAAAAACACTGGAACTTAAGCTTCACTAGCTTCTCAGTAAACCCACCTCGGTTAGGAGCTGTTATTTATGACTTTCCCTTCTATGAACAAAGCAAGCAGACCCTGTCCTGCCTGCCTCCACCTGCTTCCCCGGGTCCTGCCAGCTTCTGACTGTTTGCCCAGTTGTTGGTACAGCTGCAGCATGTTCCTGAAACACTCCCTAGATCTGTGCTGTCTACTAGAGTAGCCACTAGCCACATGTGGCTAAATTTAAATAAGAAATTAATTGATTCACAATTTAAATTCTGGTTCTTCGTCCTACTGAACACTTTTCAAGGGCTCAATAGCCACCTGTGGCTAGTGGTTACCATACTGGTCAGAGCAGATATCGACATGCCTATCCTCACAGAATTTTTTAAATTTTTTTTTTAAAGATTTTGTTTATTTATTTGACAGAGATCACAAGTAGGCAGAGAGGCAGGCAGAGAGAGAGAGGGATGGGGAAGCAGGCTCCCTGCTGAGCAGAGAGCCTGATGCGGGACTCGATCCCAGAACCCTGAGATCATGACCTGAGATGGAGGCACAAGCTTTAACCCACTGAGCCATCCAGATGCCCAGAATTTTTGTTTTTTTACACAACTGAATGTTACTTTTGTTCCACAAAATGAATAAAGTCTTTATTCATGCTGCACCACCATGAACTCTGAAAATAGTAAGTGAAAAAGCCAGTCACAAAGGTCACATATGTTTCCATGTGTATGAAATGTTCAGAATAGGCAAATCTGTAGAGGCATGAAGTAGAATCCTGGTGGCCTTAGGACAGTGGGGCAGGGGGGTGGAGAAGGATGGGTGGGTAAGGAAAGATGGGAATGGCTGCTAATGGGTACCGTGCTAGGTTGAATAGTGCTCCCCTCCAAACAAAGAAAAAAATGTTTTAAGCTGATTGTCGTGAGGGTTGCACAACACATCACAGAAAGTTCTCCATGGGACGCTGTCACTCTACAGACACCCAGCAGACAGGCGTTCCACTGTCAAGCAGATTTGGGAAGTGCTGTGTAAATATCTTCCTTTGATATCAGTAATATTGAAACATGAAACTCCTGCCATGAAAAAACCCACCTAGTGTGGTTTTCCCAAAGCTATTGGATGATGGAGTTCCCCTTTTGGGGGGCTTTTCAGGTTGTGTTTTTTTTTTTTTTTCTCTTTTGGCACATCTTACTCATATTTCTGGTCTCACAATTTCTACAAATTCAGATAACATGAAAACACAATAGACAATTTCTTAAATTATTACCTGACAACAAATCCCTTACATTCATTATATCTCACAGTCCTCATAATTTTATGCAGATACATCCATCATTTTATGTCATATATGGGGTAAGAGTGTCTGCTAGGTTAAGAAACTTAATTATGACAACACAACAAATAAGTGATAGAACCAGAACCTGCCCTCTGAGTCCTTCCACTATCCCCCGTGCAGTCTTCTTTCATGTTTGACCAAGTTTCAGAGGAGGCTGGAGGTTGCAGGCCACACAAGGAATCCAGCAGGTGGGAATGACTGATTCACAGAATCCCAAAACAGGTTCTGATGGTCTGGTTTTTGGTGGTGGTGAAGGTGGTGGTAAGGTAAACAGGAGAAAAGAGGTCATTCTAGAATAAATTTAATAGTACTAACATCTTCTTAGCTTTCTGTAATGTTTTATGATTTATAAAGTATGGTTTTTCCAAGTTTTTTTTTTTTTCTTTTAGCATTAACTGCTTAATACCAACTCTCAAATTCAAGGATTATTGGTTGCTATCCTTTTACTTCTTGAAAGGGAAAGGGAGGCTCAAGAACAGAATTCTAGTAGAGAACTGGAACTTAAATTCAAGAAGTGGTTTTCAACACTTTTTATTTTTTTAAAGGTTTTAGTTATTTATTTGACAGAGAGAGAAAGTGAGAGAGGGAACACCAGCAGGGGGAGCTGGAGTGGGAGAAGCAGGCTTCCCGAGGAGCAGGGAGCCCAATGTGGGGCTTGATTCAAAGCAATATGGGGACCTGAGCCCAAGGCAGATGCTTAATGACTGAGCCACCAGGTGCCATTTTTGGTAGATATGCAACACATTCTGTTCAAATAAAATTTTCAATGTGAATATAATGGGATGGGGGAGCTGCGCAGTAAGCCTGGTCTTCTCCCTCCCTCTTGCTCCCAGTTGCTCTGGAACCCTTCAAGGCCTCAGTGACCCACTAGGATTTCACGGAGTTTGGAAACGGTTATAAATAGATTCTGTAGCCTCTTTGCTACTTATCCCAGGAAGTGTCCCCAAACAGGCTAAAACTTAGGAAGGAGAAACCTAAGAATAGCAATTCAATTATGTGTTCTAAAAAGATATTTTAAAGTTTTTGATGAGTAACCTGAAAACTTTGAAACATTCTTGTCAAACCAATGATTCTTTGGTTACCCACTTAGAGACAGAATATGGGGCGGAATAAAACATGCAATTTACCCAAGGGATCATGACCTTGATCTCCAGGTCAATGCCTACTTATCAGAATTTTTAAGAACTCCTAGGCCCAGAGGAGATTTATGAAAGGTATATGGTTGAAAGACGATGATGTTTCTCAGGGTGAGTTCACATGGCAAATAGTGAATCTAAAGGTATATGAGATTAAAAGCCTGAAGACCAGATGTATGTTCTGCATCTAAAAGATCCCAGCTAACTAAATTTGTGGAATTTGGTCAGCCTTCCTGATATTAAATAGAACACCTTGCTCGCTCTTTTTCTCTCTCTCATAGACACACACACACACACACACTTGCTCGCTTGCCTGCTCACTCTCTCACGTCCTTCAGGCTTGAACAGCTTATCACTGGAGAGTAAAAGGGGATGGCATGCCTTATAATCTGTAAAGAACTAGATGAAGGTGATCTATCTTTGCTGTCTTCCCGCTCTTTGGCACTAGAACTCAAGTCAACACTGTCAGGAAGGTGGATTGCCTACAGGCAAAAAGTCCTGGTTACACAGGGGTTTGGTCTGAACTGTATTTGACACAACTCGCCTTGGGCAGTAAGTTTGGGGATGACCAATGTAGTATATCTCTGAAAGCCCAGGAAGTGATTTTTTTTCTTAAAGACAGAGAGAGTCCCTTTTGTACCACCTGCCTACAGCTGAGGAATTTTGTCGTTTGCAAGGTTATCCAAGGAAATATGAAATTGCCAGAAAGAAGGTGGCACCGTGAGTGAGGGGTTTTGTGCAAGTCCTGTGAGCATGTGTGTGCACGTGCTTCGACAAGAGGGGACATTGTGATTCCTTTGTTCTAAAGGGCAGTTCTCCTTAGAAATGGCCAATCAGTCACTGTCACTGGGCAAGGAGGAGGTGCGGGTGGTAGTGGGGGGGAGGACATGCCAAGTTTGCCCAGAATACTCATTGCACAGGACAATCCCCACAGCTGTTGCACACCCAATGTAAATACGGACAGTCCCATTCATCATGGGGCTCCCTTCTGCAGCACATGTCCAAAGTACAGCAATGATTTAGTGCCTGCAGCTGGAAATGCACTATGTTTCTCCAAAACAGCGGCGTTTAAAAATGAGGAGGTAGAAATGGAGAAGCGGCAGGGGTTACAAAGAGGGAAGGACTAATTTCAGGTTTCTGAGAGGAGGAAAGAAGGGTAACATGGGTGAGCTCTTCCAGTAGACTACCCTTTTGCTTTAACTTCAGTTTTCTCCCCAAATTCACTGGCTTTGGTGTAAAGTAAGCTAAAACCTTTGAACTAGTGTTGCATCTACCATAATGATAGCTCTTGGCCCTGCTCTTAGGTTCACTGTTGGTATCAGAACCTCTTCTATACAGAGCATTGACCCAGATTTCTTGGCATCTTCTGTGTGGACAAACAGTGTATAAACTCAGCAGGACAAGAAGACAAATAGCTTGATTTTTTATTAGAAATGTGAATTTCTCATTCGCTCACTCACTTACTCATTCAACAGATAGCTTGTAGCATCTACCATATGCCAGATTCTCTACAGAGCACTACAGGAATAAAAATAATAATAATAATAAACAAACATAAAACCTGATTTTGAGACCTTTATACTTGAGTAAGGGCAACAGATTCAAACTGTAATTTTTTTTTATGTCCAGCACATATAGATATTAAGTGAATCTGAAAGAAAAAGAGGTTATCAATTAAGAAAAAAAAAAAAAAGATTTATGAGCAAGAGAGACAGAGGGCTTGCACCAGTGAGGGACAGGGCAGAATGGAGGAATCTTTAAGTAGACATACCTCTAACTGCACAGCCCAAAAAGGGGCTTGATCCCACAACCCTGAGATCATGAACTAAGTAGTGACCAAGTGTCACCCAGGTGGCTGACCAAGCCACCCAGGTGCCCCGAGAAGTTATCAAGTTTTGTAGAAAAAAAATAGCTTTTTGAAGATAGCATAACCTTTTTAGAAGAGTTATCTAAGTGAAGATGGAACAAAGTACATTTCAGATTCTCTAAAGTGAAATGTGTCAATACAGTGAAGGAGCCAGGAGAGATTTTGAAAGGTTTTCAAACGAGTTATAACATGATCACAGTGGTTTGTTAGGAAATTAACTAGACTGTAGATGTGAAGGATGAATTCGAGGGGGAAAAGCAATAGACACAAGACAGAAGCCTCTGTTTGGACAGTCTGGACAAGAAGATGCTGAGAATGTGCACTGGGGTGAGGTGACAGTAAAAATAGAGGAGGGGCATTCTAGCACTGAGTCACAGGAAGGCTTTTCATGAGTTGTTGATCCTGTGGATGTGAAAGCTACAGTCTGAGTTCCAAATCTACCTCTTATGATGCTAAGACTGGATTTATGAAATCACATTTTTTTCTGATACCCAGCTTTCTGGAAGGTTCTACCACAACAGAGTATGAAAAGGCATGAGAAAAAAAGAAGGGACTTGCTTGCTGCTTCTTTTGCTTTCTGTTCTTGCTTTCAGTGACCCAGAAATTACACTTGATCCTGGCAGCACAACTGGTTTCCAACTCCAGCTTCTTGGTACATTCACACTATCCCTTCTCAGAGGTAAAGGCTTGCCAGCACCCTGCTTTTCAGTGCTCCCCAGAGTTGGGGCTCTGGCCATCTTCTACCTGAGGGCTTGAGGTATAATCAAGCCAACATTTTTTCTTTGTTCTCCTACCCAAAAGGATAATAGATGATTCCTCCAGCCTTGAAGTCAGCTGGCATCTGTACACTCTCACAGTTTTTCTGGACCCCATCCCCTTTCTCTCCCTTCTCTCCAGATCCAGCACTTATATAATGAACACCTTATATTAAATCTCTTTTTAAAAATACCTGGTGTGGTATATGTTTTCCAGGCTAAATCTTGACTGATGTAGGAGTCACTGATGATTCCAAGGAGACCAGTGGAGGGGTTTTATGAAATGTGAGGACATCACATTTATATTTATGTTACAAAGATGACACACAACAGCAGTTTTGTCAAGACAATGCAATGAATTGGATTTGACATAGTCCTTGTGATGGGGCACACACATAGGTGTGAAATGGAAGAGAGGTATTATAGTCGGAGAATGATGATGGAAGTATATATAAAATCAGATCCTCAGAATAAAGGAGGATGCCCTAAAAGACGGGTTGTTTTGACAACATCATAGAGATGTGAAATAAATATTGAAACCATCTTAACGTAGTGTGTTAAGGCTTCCGCTTATGATTTAAATAGTAGAGCAAAAAATCTGAGGGTTTTGAAGGGGCGGGGGGTGGGAGGTTGGGGTATGAGGTGGTGGGTATTATACAGGGCACGGATTGCATGGAGCACTGGGTGTGGTACAAAAATAATGAATACTGTTATGCTGAAAATAAAAATTAATTAAAAAAAAACACTGAACAAATAAACATAAAATACTAAGCAAAAATAAATAAATAAATAGTGCAGCAGTATTCCAACATAGAAAAATGAGAAAATTGCCCTCCTATTTTAGAGGGTGTGTTTTAAAGTCTTCTAGCTTTATGCAAAGTTAATTGATCCCTTCTATAATCATTCACTCCTATTATTTAGTTCTCTCTGCATCCTGCAGGGAAAGTTTTGTGAGTGTCGCATTCTCCCTTTTACAGCTGAAAAACTGAAGTGTCCCATTACATCCAAGAGCTAGAACTCCAAATCACATCATCTCTACCTGCATCCAAATAATACAGGTGTTTCTCATGCAGCAAAGAGACTGATATTCCAGAATGAAATCTCCGGATTAAAAACAGACTTTGAATAACATATGTAGACTTGCAAGCTGGGGATAGAGTACAGAGAGACTTCACATCCAATCCAGAGGCTTGAATTCATAGGACCCTGTTGACTCCACCATGGTAGCAGCCTTCCAGAAAGATCAACCTAGCCTTTAGGAGGATGGGATTGTATGGAGGAAGGAGAGACTTAGAACAGTTGAGCATCGTGACAGGTACGTGAGAGGTCGTTGCAATAACCATAGCCTCCAATAAAGGTGCTTTCTCCATTAGAATTGGGAGAGTAGAAATTAAAATCAAGTAGAGATATGCGGAATTAAGTATTGAGATGGCTAGTTGACTTGATGTATGCAGTCTTTAAATGAGAGAGATTGGTCAGGTACAAATGCAAGGTTTTAACACTGATTAGTAGGAAAATTAAAACTGCCTTCACCAAGTTGCTGGAGGGGAGGTAGCTGGGAGAATGGGGTAACAGCATGATGGACATTAAGGAGAGCACATGATGTAATGAGCACTGGGTGTTATATAAAACTGATGAATCACTGACCCTACCTCTGAAACTAATATATTATATGTTAATTGAATTTAAAATTTAAAAAGTGAAAAAAAAAAAGACATTTTTGATTCAGCCTTTTCTTGTACACAACACTGAAGGAAAACACAACCTATGCTAAGTGTTTCAGGACAAAGAGAAGAGTATATACTTTCTTGATTATCATATTAGATAACTATTCTTTAATGTGTAAAACATACATTTAGAAATTTTTTCTTGATTTTTTTATATTTTTTAAAGATTTTATTTATTTATTTGACAGAGATCACAAGTAGGCAGAGAGGCAGGCAGAGAGAGAGGAGGAAGCAGGCTCCCTGCTGAGCAGAGAGCCCAATGTGGAGCTCAATCCCAGGACCCTGAGATCATGACCTGAGCTGAAGGCAGAGGCTTTAACCCCCTGAGCCACCCAGGTGCCCCTTCTTAAATTTTTTAAATGTATTACAGATTTCAAAGAAATTAGCCAAATGTATAATTGTATAAGTCAATAAATGAATCAATAAATATGCCTTTCACCGAGCCTGGAGCTGGTTTGTTAAGAAAGTTTTCAGAGGTGCCTGGGTGGCTTAGTCGTTAAGCAGCTGTCTTCCACTCAGCTCATGATCCCAGGGTTCTCGGATTGAGCCCCCATGGGGTTTCTTGATCTGTGGGAAGCCCATTTTTCCCTCTCCCACTCCCCCCTTCTTGTGTTTCCTCTCTCACTATGTCTCTGTCAAATAAATAAATAAAATCTTTTAAAAGAGAGAGAGAGAGAGAAACTGGTTTTTCAGAGACAAGCTGAGTTCAGGTTTGCAGATGTAAATTTTGAGTTGGGAAACGGACAGTGCTGCATCACAGTGGCAAAGTTTGATAAGTCATTGGAGATGCCTGAATCCTTTGTTTTTTCAAAGGAAACATCTACTTTGTTTCAACCCTTGCAAAGGTGCACTGGCAAGAATGTATGTAATTCCCCAACTTCCTCATTTAGGGTTTGAGATAGTAGGGACACAAATCCCACTTACAGAACTTTAAGAAAGGAGTTGTTTTAAAGATTTCACTTTTACCCCTGAGTAAATCCTATTAGAGGTTCCAGCATGTATGACACCAAAGCAGAGCCATTCTGATTGAAGGGGGAAAGGAGGCTCCTTGAAGCCCTTTCTGTACAGCATTAGCAATATACTCTGCTCATTCCCTATCCACTGGACATTGCAAGATGCACTGAGACCTTATGATGGAACCTTTATCTCCCGCAGAACGCAGCTGGGAAGCCACTGAGCTAAGTCCAATTTTATAGAAGTTATCAAAATCCAGAGAAATGAAGTCAAGTTGCCATTATCTGAGTGAATTGGTAAAATCTGAAAAATCTCCAAAGGAGATCCAACATTTTGACGCAGGGCCATCCCTTTCTGTCACCCAGAATCAAACATGCATATACTGAGTTCTGGGAAAGTGTCATTCTCTCTGTCAGGTGGGTGTCTCCTGAAAGAGCAGGTTGCCTTTCCTCTCCCAGAGAAGCAGTTCTGACCACTTCAAGCCGGTTTGTTCCAAGCACCATATCTTCCTACCAGATTCCAGCCAATGGCGAGAGTCCCCTAAGTCATGATTTCCGAAGCCTCAGTGGTAAGGACTGCTTCTCCGGGAGGAATGTTGGCGCTGTTAAATGACTAATGAGGGCCGTTTGAAAAAAAACTATCCGGGTGACTGTCAGACAGATGTTTCCACACATGGGGGCAGAACGGAAGGAGCAGCACGGGATGAAGGAAAGTACACGGAACTAAAAGCTGCAGGACCTGGATTCAATCCCAGCTCTGCCTTTACCATATTAAAAAAAAAAAAAAAAGCTATGAATAATTAGCTCTCGTGTCATACATGTCATACATGCACATAAGGTGAACGTTAAGATAAATGATTACCCAACACATTTTGTCACCCAAAAGGTTTTGAACTGATGTCAAGCTTTGTATCTTCTTTTAAAGAGCACAGAGCCTGGGAGACACCTAAAAATGCCACATGATATGATCTATTTGAAATGCCCAGACAGGAACGGTCCAAGAGGTGACCAGCCCTAGGTAAGTTTGTGTTTTAGTAAAAGGGTCATAACCAATGTTCAGTTCCTGATGACTTTCCACTCTAGTGCTTAAATTCTGAATAAAAAGCTAATGTCTATGCACTTTGAGATCCTTCATTTAACTTACATCTTTAACGCTTACCATGTATAAATTTCTGAGATCCTTGTTACAGAAAAGACAATGATAAACAAAATCAGATAGGATTCCCCTGATTAAAGTATCAGAAGGCAACACAGCCTAACTTTTAAAAAGTGGGGATTTTGAAACACTATTGGGTATCTCCTCAAATCGAAACTGTTGAATGACTAAGATGCAGGAGTAATGGGGAGTGAGGAAGTTAAGATTTAGGGAAAAAGAATACAATTTTCTCTGTGGTTATTACCATCAATATAATTCATCTCTCTCTGCTTTTGAGATTGCAGTTTTCAAGAAGAGAGAGTCTGACTGTTCCAACAGAGTCAGCTCTTCACTTCAGGATAAGACAGCTATGGCCAGAGGTGGGCAGGTAGATAATACAGACATTGCAATTGGGTCTCACACCCAGGAGTTTCCAGAGATTAAAGAATCATTAGGAGTAAGGAAGCTCCTCTCAAAGAGGATCTAGTTCAATAGGACAGAGCACCTGCCTTCTAAAAACTTTTTTTAAAAAGATCTGAGAGACAGAGGGAGCACATGCATGACACATGCACACACAAGCAGCGGGGAGGAAGGGGAAGAAGCAGACACCCCACTGAGTAGGGAGCCAGATGTGGGGATCCCATGACCCTGAGAACATGATCTGAGCCAAAGGTAGATGCTTAACCTACTGAGCCACCCAGGGGTGCCCCAGAGCACCTGCCTCTTAAAGAGTTTATTATCTACTCAGGGTGATCAACATGTAAAAAGAACTGTAACAGAAGCCAGGAATTTAGAGGACAGAATAGAAGCATTAAAAAAAAGGACTAGATCAGCTCAAAGTGGGGAGAATATTTTTGAAAAAGGAATCAGAATCTTTCATTCACAGATGTCTCTCAAATTTCTCCATTAATTTGAACACCTAGAATTTAGTTCTTTTCAAATGTTCTCTAATTTTCCTTTTTAGTAAAAAGAACATGGGCAATTATTTTACACGAGTAACATTTGAGAACCTTGGCAGAATGAAACAATCCCAATTTGCAACAGCCACATTTACAAAGCTATTTTGAATTAGAAAACTTATCTATCCCTTTAGAGCAATTCAAGAGAAAAATAAAGACAAAAAACAGCACATGAATAAGACAATAAAGAAATAGGAAGAACTATTTAACAGAAAAAGGAGTTGTAGCACAAGTAGAGTAGGTGGTGGACCCGCAGCAGTCTTGAAGGGTACTCTGAAATCACCCTTGGTAACTGCGAGGAACGGTAATCAGCTGGTGTTGGAGATGTGGCCTCAATCTCTGTAATTAAATAAGGTAAATTGTTTAAGAATAAGAGACCCGCTGCTCATGTGATCAAAGAGCTAAGATTTTGAGATAATGGGTATATAAGTGGAGTTCCTATTCGGTACTTAAAGTACCCCCTTCCATTCTGATCCAGAGCTTTGATTTTCTGTAGGAATGAGGATCACCATAGTATTTGACTCACCAACATGACTCCGTTTTCTCCTACTGGTAGTCCAGATCACTCTTTGAGAAGAATCTGCCTTCCTTTTCAAAGCCTTCCTCTGTGCTCTCCATGTTAATGGAGTCCAAATTCCAAAAGCTCTAATAACATGGTTCTTAACTACATTTCTAGAAGGTCTTGTTCCCACCACAATGTCCCATGAATACTAAATTCTTGCTATACTTTGCATTTTCACCCACTTTGATTTTGTTCATGTTGATCTCATGAATGGAAGTATCTTTTTTTTTTTGAGCAATTTTTTAAAAGATTTTTATTTATTTGAGAGATAGTGACAGAGATAGCCAGAGAGAGGAAAAGCAGGTAGGAAGAGGGAGAAGCAGGCTCCAGCTGAGCAGGAAGCTTGACAAGGGGCTCAACCCCAGGACCCAGGGATCATAACCTGAGCCGAAGGCAGACGCTTAACCAACTGAGCCACCCAGGCACCCCAAATGGAAATACCTTTTTATCACGTTTTGCGACTGTGGCATTATGATTTATAAGAAATATATTTGGGGGCACCTGGGTGGCTCAGTCAGTTGGGTGGCTGACTTTCATTTTAGGCTCAGGTCATGATCTCAGGGGTTGGACTTCCTGCTGGTCATAGAATCCCCCTACCCCACCCTGAAGGGAGTGCTTGCTCTCTCTCTCTCTCTCAAAAACAAAAAAACAAAAAAGTGTTTTTATATACTTGGCCTTCATCCTCATTTCTGGCACAGAGCTCCTAAAACCTTTGGAATTTTCTAAGGAAGAAAGTTATCAAGGTGTCTTTTGTTATTTAATGAGGTGGCTTCCTGAAGACAAAATCTCTAGGGTTCAGGGCTGGTTTCCAGGGGGCCCCAACCTTGTGATTAAAGGGCTGGAACTGTCAGTCCCACCTTCTTCTGGGGAGGGTAGAGGAGCTGTCAGTTGGAGCAACTGCCAATGTCCAGTGATTTAATCAGTCGTGCCTATGTAATAATAAAGTCTCCATAAAACCCTAAAAGGACAGTATTCAGAGAACTTCCAGGTTGGTGAACATGTGGGGAGAATGGTGTGCTGGAAGACAGAGCTCAGCAGCCCCAGGACCTTTGCCAACACTTTGCCCTATGTGTCTCTTTGGTCTGGCTCTTCCTGAGTTACAACTTTACATAATCAACTAGTAATCTGGTAAGTAAAATGTTCCCCTGATTTCTGGGAGCCAGTTTAGCAAATGAATCAAATCTGAGGAGGGGAGTCAAAAGTACAGGTAACAACCTGGGTTTGTGACTGGCAGGCGAGAGTGGGAGAGGGGTGCAGTGTTACTGGACTGAGTGTTTAATCTGTGGAATCTGTTTTTATCTCTGGGTAGTGTCAGAGTTGAAT
This sequence comes from Mustela nivalis, assembly GCF_964662115.1. Classification (NCBI taxonomy): domain Eukaryota; kingdom Metazoa; phylum Chordata; class Mammalia; order Carnivora; family Mustelidae; genus Mustela; species Mustela nivalis. The sequence continues at coordinate 77,383,082 of NC_139032.1, forward strand.
TAAAGGGCAGTCAGCTACTCCCTGGAGAATTACTTGTGCTATGTGGAACCCCCTGTCCCCCCCACAGGAACTGGTCTCAGAACCATAAGGACTTAGCCAGGATGCTTTGTCTATGAAATTATTTTATTGTGTCATAGCCATTTGTGGTTGTTTTATTCTGATTGCTTTATTTTGGTCTTTTCTGGGTTTTTTTTTTTTTTTTTTTTTTTTTTTTTTTTTAATTTCTGGACCTCCAATGAACCTTAATCTCCCTGAGTAGGGGGACTGTACTGGAAAAAGAGACAGGCTTAGACTTGCATCAGGGATTTTCCATTCCCCAGGTGTAGGACCTTGAAAAAGGTCACTTAATTTCTCTGAGCTTCCTTCTATTTCCTTTGTAAAACAGGATAACAGCAGATTCTCAAAGATGAAAAAGTACATATATGATTACATATGATTTTAATTACATTTTCATATAAATGGAACTATCAAAATTTTTAAAATTCTTATTTCTATCCTAAGTCTGCTTTGGTTGAAACAGAAGAGAAACAGATCAACTAGCTTAAGGAAAGCTAGTATCATTCAAAAATCCAAGAGTTTTAAGTGATACAACTATTGAGATGGAAAAGATGCTCATGAGCCTCAGTTATGATGGGGAACAGATGCAAATTCCACCAGAACTTGGTCGGCCTGACTTAAATCAAGTGCTCACTGCTGACCCCCAGTCAACTTTGGCCAGCAGAGTGAAAACACAGAATGCAGTACCCACCTGTCTTGTTCTGGGGAATGGGAACACTTTCTAATAGAAGGATTCTGAGCAAATAATAAAGACCTATCAGACGGATCCACAGACTCAAGAGTATCTTACACAGAAATATAATAAATACTAGTAGTAACCATGGCAAAACAAGTAAGGCATTTTTTTCATTTGGTTTTTCATTATTTAGAGAAAAAAAAAATCTCCATAATAAATAGAAGCCCTCTGAACCTTTTATCATCCTGAATGTAATTGTAGCGACGGTGTTCAGACTCATTAAAGAAATTCTCCTTGGAAGAAATGTTGGTCAAAATTTCAGTTATACAAGTTCTAGGAGACTGAATATGCAATAATGTGACTATAGTTAATAATATGAAGTATATACTTGAAATGTGCTAAGAAGATAAATCTTCAGTGTTCTCCCCATAATAAAAATAATGTTAATGGGCAGTAGGGAGATGGGCAAAATGGGTGAAGGAGATTGGGAAATACAGGCTTCCAGTTCTAGAATGAACAAGTCATGCAAAGGCGTGGCATAGGGAATACAGTTAATGATACTGTAATAGCATTGTATGGTGACAGTTGGTACCTACTCGTGTGGTGAGCATAGCATAATGTATAAAGAAGTTGAATCACTATGTTGTACACCTGACACTAAAGTAACAGGTGTCAACAATATTCAGATTGTGGGGTGCCTGGGTGGCTCAGTGGGTTAAGCCTCTGCCTTCGGCTCAGGTCATGATCTCAGGGTCCTGGGATCGAGTCCCACATTGGGCTCTCTGCTCGGCAGGGAGCCTGCTTCCCTCTCTCTCTCTGCCTGCCTCTCTGCCTACTTGTGATCTCTCTCTATATATCAAATAAAATTAAAAAAAAACAATATTCAGATTGTATAAAAATGTAATTATATGAAAGTGATGTATTATTCATTAGCTTAACTGTGGTTCTTTCCCAAAAATGTGTATATGAAATCATATTGGTCACTATACATACATACACACACACATATGTGTAATTTTAATTGTGAATTGTACCTCAAATTTTAGAGGAAAAAAGGAGTGCATTTACGTGTTCAGTTGCTTTCAGAACAGCTTGGCCTGTGCCTTGCCTCTTCCTGAGCCCTTCCCAAGAGAGTCTTGCCTGCTCAAGATCACCTGCTAGGCCGGTTTATAGGTAGACTGAATCTGATGCAGCTGCTTCTCCAATATGCAGTCTGCGGATTTTTGGTTGTCTCGGTTTCTCTTATCCTTATTTACAGTTTCTAGAGCTTTCAGCCACTTCTTCTTTCTTAATTGTACTATCAAAATGTAGTTCTGATAGGGGGTGCCCCAATCCCTGTGATGTAATAATTAAGGACACATTTGGGTTTCAGTTCTAGCTTTGTGACTGATCAGCTTTAGGCTTTTTTTTTTTTTTTTAATCTCTCCAAAATTCTGGGTCTAACAGGTAAGATGATTCTAAAGGCTCATTCTGTTATGGCCTCTTTAGTTTCTAGACTTCATAGTCCTACAGGAAGATATTATGCATACACCCATTTAAAAAATCTATTGAGCATCTCCTATATTCCAAAAAGTTTGAGGCTCTAGAAATACAGAGATAAATAGGAGAAGGTTTGATTCTGAACAGCCTTTCCATTTTCCTTTGCTTTCTCTCCTTAACAGCTGGCTTACCTCAGGGGCTTGAGAAAAACACCTGGGTTATAAGGTAAAAATCGTTCCTGCCTTCACTAAGCACAATCCCAGGGCATGAGCCCTCTGGAGTTGAATAAGTACTCTATTTCTTTCCATTTGTATTTTCTCCATCTGCTCTAATTACATCCCCTCCTTGGGAGTAAGAGAACTACTACTGTCTGTTACAATGTAAAGGTGAGAAAGGTTAATTAACAGTGAAGACAGATCCCAATTGCCTTACATCACATCCCTGTCCATATGCATCAGACTGTGAGAGGGTTCCCTCCCTTCTGTGACCCAATACTGCTTGTGCCTGCTCCTCTCAACCTCTTGCATGGCTACCCTCTTTCTTGAGTTCTCTCCAGAGCATGGCATCCAAAGGCACTCATCCATGTTAATGTGACAAAATGCCTTAGTCATAGGGAGGGGAAGATGTCATGTCTTAGAGTAGAAAGGGCCAAGCCAAACTGCCTTCAGCATGCTCAGATCCAACCGACATTAAAGTCTGCAGCCTGAGTGAGTTACAGTCACACAATGGCTTATAAAGAGACGATGATACCCTCACTTTGCAAACCGAGATTAAGAGACTGAAGGAGATACAGTGATTTACCTTTGGTCCCACACCAACAAGAGCCAGATTCATACCCAATTCAGTGTATTTTCCATTAAATGTTGCTTTTTGTCTGCTTCCAGTTCCCCTTTGCTTTATGCCTATGGTGCCCACCCCTTTTGCCTTCTTCCATGGTTTCTATTTTCCCACTAATTTCCATTATGACATGCCCTTGGTTCACGTCTTATAGTCCTTGTTTCTTCCTATGTCAGATCTTCAAACTTTCTATTAAATATGTTCAATACAAAAACCAACCAACCAACCAAAAAGCCCCCTAAACTATAAATGCTGTGAAAACAGGGACTTCATTGTGGTTCACCACTGAATTCACAGCACCTGGAAGGTATATAATTGACAATTATTCATCGAGTGTCTTTAATAAAAGCAAACTGTTATGTTTTTATTGATATAAAATGATATTTACTGAGTACATAGAGCACACTGTAAAGAACCACAGAAGACATGGCTAAAGGATTTTAAAGTCAAATTAAGAAGATAGCCCAGGGCGCCTGGGTGGCTCAGTGGGTTAAGCCGCTGCCTTCGGCTCAGGTCATGATCTCAGGGTCCTGGGATCGAGTCCCGCATCGGGCTCTCTGCTCGGCAGGGAGCCTGCTTCCTTCTCTCTCTCTCTGCCTGCCTCTCAGTGTACTTGTGATTTCTCTCTGCCAAATAAATAAATAAAAAATCTTTAAAAAAAAAAAAAAGATAGCCCAAATATAAAATTTAACTATCAATTATTCTTTCATTTACTTATCAAACATACATTATCCTGTGCTGAAAAATATGGTTTTTGATTGGTCTGAAATAATAAACAAACCCATCTTTTTAATCCACAAATCTTATTTATAGAAATAGACAAAGAAACAGAGTATTAAACTCTGGACAGACAAATTCTAAAGAAAAAGCCATAAATGGGGCTCTGGAAGGAAAGAGCGCAGGTGTCAATCCATTATTTCAAAGTCAGAGAAGACATCCTGGAGAAAGATATGTCTAAGAATAGGTAGAAGTCAAAGAGGCATAGAAGGGTAAGGGCACAAATCATTTCCAGAAGAAACAACTTGTACCAGAAATGAAAGAAATAACATGAATTATTTAGCATGGCTAAAGGGTAGGGTTTGAAATGAGGAATCCTAAGAGATGAAGATAGGTAGGTAAGTAGTGATCACTCTGCACTTGCTTTTCCCCATGTGGTCCTAGAACAAGCATCACCAGCATCACCTGGGAGCTTGGCAAGTACAACATCTCAAGCACATCATTTAAGGAGGCCTTCACTCTCAGGCTCGTGCCAAGTATAAGATTGGTACCAGCACTGCCCAGACAGTGAGTTCTTCCTTAAATCATTCACCTGTGGGGTTTCAACTAGCCCTAGTCCTGGACCTGCACCTGAGACACACTGGATTAAAATTATAGTTTAAAAAAGATGCCCAGGAGGTGGGTATGCACATTACATTTGAGAAGAACTGCTCTAAAGGCTTTGTAAACCATGCTTATGTTTGGAGATTGTCTTGGGAGTAATGGATGTTATTTATAGGCATTTGATGAGTGAGATTCCTTGATTTATAAAGGTCTGTGGCTGTGCGGGAAAGCAGCAGCAGCCAGTTAGGAGGCTGTTACAGTAAGTCTTTAACAAATTAAATCTTAAAGATCTGTTCCTTCTAAAATTCTACTGCAATTCTCTTAGTATTACTACAGTGATCCAGGACTAGAGTACTCAGATTTGAGGGTTGGTGGAGCAGATGTAGTGGGTGGCTAGAACTGTGGAGGAAGGATGAAGGAAAAATCAAGAACACCTGGCTCAGGCTGTAGCAAGCAGGTGGTAAGAAGTACCACACACTGAGGTATCGAAAGATAAAAAAATGGCATGTGGAGAGAGAATGATGAGTATACACTCTTGGAGATGTTAAATTTGATAAATTTTAGATCATACTACATGATAGGTGGGTGTCCAGATCATGAAGAGATAGAAGGTACAGAGATGGATAATAGAACTATTGTCTCTAAACCTGATAATTTAACCTGTGGGAAGAAATAGGAGTTTTTAGACTATATAAAAGAGCTATTTTTATGTATTTATTGATTTATTTTTTAGTGTGGAATACTGACTTTTAAATAATATCTGAAGGGGCGCCTGGGTGGCTCAGTGGGTTAGGCTTCTGCCTTTGGCTCAGGTCATGATCTTGGGGTCCTGGGATTGAGCCCCACATCGGGCTCTCTGTTCAATGGGGAGCCTGCCCCCCCCCCGCCTGCCTCTCTGCCTACTTGTGATCTGTCAAATAAGTAAATAAAATCTTAAAAAAATAAATAAATCTGAATAATTATTTTCATTTTGCAAATTATTTTCACATCCAATGCATCATTCAACTAAACTTACTTTTTTGAGGTGGGGAGGTAGGCAGGGAAAGATTATCATCTTCATTTTCGATGAAGAAACAGATAAAGAAACTGGGGCTTGCAGTCCTGAAGGTGTTTTGTCTAGTAAACCACCTACATGCACACACAACGGGAGCAGTTCCAGTTGCATTGCGGGGCATGCAATTAAGAGAGAAACCAAGAAGAACTGACGTAGACCACAGTGGTTAGCAAAGACTTCATGGAAGAAGTACCCATTATCTTACTAAGTGTAACTTGTGAGCGCTAGAGCTTTTGCCCAGATATTTTATGGTGTAATATTTTAACATTTAGTGTTTTTGCTAAATGTTTGAGACTTGAATTACTAGTGGTAAAAGAAAGGTAAGTGCTCCTTTGTCTATCCCAGTATTATTGAAGATTTTACAACGATCTGGGCAAGATATTAAGAACTAGCTGCTTTTAAATCTTGATTGACAAAATCTTGACAGAAACACCCCTTAGTCATCCTATCACTTGAGGCCAGATTAACTATGATGGTACAAATGTGTACTTTGAGGCAGAACAGCAGCTACTAATTCTACCTACATTAGGTAGTTATTTGGATAGGAGAAAGATACAATAACGGATTTATAATGTGAGCCATGAGTAAGAGGAAACTTTTGACTGTATTAATCTTACCCACAATTCTTAACCTTGGGTGACACAGAATCAACTAGAACAACATTCTGAATTCTTATAAACATTTTCCATGTTAGTCACAGAATTACAACTATACCTCCATCCTTATAAGTGACCAAAGGTTCTAGGAAGTATAATAATTGCCATTAACAATTATATAGTTTGTTACATTTTTAAAGTACTCTAACACAGAGTGTTTAATTGGATAATCATTAAAGTCCTATAAGGAAAATGAGATGGAAATGTTATTCTCATGTTTTATTTAAAAGATGGGAAAAAATAAAGTTTATGGAGAATGAGATTTGCTTGGTTTAAAATAATAATTAATAGCAATAGTTTTAATATAAATAATTAAGAGCATAAGATATGCCAGGAATTGAGCCAAGTGCTTCACAATCATTATTTCACTTAATCCTTACAATGAGCTATGTATTATTATCCTCATATTACAAATAATGAACCCAAGCCTTGAACAAGTCAAGAAAGTTGTGCAAAATTGAATAGAATATGTAATGGAATGGGGAGATGAAGCTAGTTCTAAGTCACCATTAACACTTTGCTCTTCGAAGTCATTTAATAATTCTGTTGAATATCCATTCCAACAGGGATACAGTTGGGGACACTGGATATCTATAAGTTTTCAAAAATATATAGAGAATATTAGAATATTAAATAAAATGAACAGATTCCTTAAAAAGTATATAAAATATGACATGTTTCTTTTAAGAACTTACAGTTTGGAGGTCTATAAAAAGATAATTTCAAAAACAATGGAAGTGCTCTAACAAAAACTGGAACGGAGGGGAAACAGACTCACAGATTACATCACAAAGGTCTTACAAATACAGCGCACAATTTCTTGTCCACAAAGAGTGAACAACCAATTCTAGACAGGTCAGCATTTAAGAAAACAATGCATGTAGTTATAGAACTAATTCAGAGAAGAAAAAGTTTTAAATGATTGCACCATGGTCTTAAGGGTGAAACAAGAGAAGATTAGGTTACTGGAACCAGATTATCACACTTGCTTTAGTCAAAGGAAGGGTAAGAGAGAACAAAACAGTAAATGAACATGGAAGTCTGTTTCTTGGAGAGCCGGGTGACTTCTTGGTGTCCGGGAAGCTTAAGAGGGACCTGTTATGGATTGAATGTTTGTGTCCCCACCCCAAATGTCTATGGTGAAATCCTACTCTCCAATGTGATGATTTAAAGAAGGTGACCCTTTGAAAGGCAATTAAGATCAGACTGGGTCATGAAGGTAGAACATTCATGAATAGGATTATTGCCTGTGAGAGTCACTAGAGAGTTTGCTTCCTCTGCTTTCTACCATGTGAAGATACAAAAAGAAGTAAGTAATATACAATTCCAAAGAGGCGTATCACCAGAACCTGACCATGTTGGTACTCTAATCTTGGACTTCCAGCTTCCAAAAGTGTAAGAAATTTCTGTTGCCGGTGGTACTTTGTTATAGCAGTCCACACTGATAGGACAGTGCCTCAGAGAGAAGATTAGGTGAGTGGTTTGCTAAGAAGCAATCCAGGAACCAGATAAGGAGGGCCTGACTTAAGGCAGTAGAGTGGGCACAGAATTGAGATTATGTGTTTGGAAAGTCTGGATGAACAGATTTGGATTACCAATTTACCAACCTTCCCTCAGCAAGGCTCAGTAAATCTAATTCCTACATTATGTGCCCACAACTCTTCTTTTTATCAATATTTTCCTGGATATTAAAGGTTTTTTTTTGGGGGGGGGCTCTCTTGATAGCTATACCAAATAGGTTCAACTTCTCATTCTTCTTATTATTATTCAAATCTTATACTTCCTCTGGCAAGGTGGATTCAATTCCTGTTATGTCTGTCCATATCTTATCATGACTGGTCTGATTAATCAATCTCAAATCCATCACAAACCTAGCTCCACGTCTGAAGTACAGGTAAATATTAAACACTGGTTGCAAAATGAGCTATTATGCAATTATTATGTACTCCTCCTAATGATGTCATCTTGAGCTTTACAGGAAACTTAATTCCTGGCTAAATGCATTTGATATCCACTCCCATAATACTTTATAACCCCAATCGTAATACTCATCATTATTAAAATTTATTTCTAGACTCTGTTAATTCTATGATACACACTACATTTCTAACAATGTTTGAAATATCATAAATGCTTAAATTATTGAATAAACAAGCCATTAATTATTTTGTCTCATGAGATTTTGACTCCCAGATCTTCCATTTGTGCCCTACGCAAGCGTATGTATCTTTGCACTGCCTTTCTGGCATCTTCAGCCCTTTAGAATGTAATAAAAAAACACAAAGGAACGCAGAGAGCTCTATCCAGTGAAAATGGACATTAAAACATCCATTTTGACCTCTTCCCAAGTTATATTGTTAAGTCTGAAAACACAGCTACCAAAATTGGCATTGCCATCTTAATAAGTTCATTTGACCAGACCACACAGGGTGTCAGTGTCCACCAGAGGTTAGACAAAAGTCTCCAGGCATTTTAGCATTCTGGCCCACCAACACAAAGGCTGTCCTGAGAGTGTCTAGGGAAGTTCAAGTTAAAGAGAAAACTCCCTGCTATTCAGCTCCTGCTACCTTGAAAACACTACAGACAGGCACATAGTTCTGGGATGTACCAACCAAATTAACACATATATACTGGCACTGGATTTACTTATGAAAATGGGAAAGTTACTTTAAGTGAGGAAGTCTGAATAACAGTCTAAATCCAGTTAAGAGGTCTTTTGGGTCTTCCTTGCCCACTTCACACAGCAATCACCCAGTTAATTCCACCACCCGTGTCCTCTTAAGAGCTGTTATCCCAGGTGTTGTCATTCTGCTCAGTGCCACCTTTCACCTTCCATTGTTAAAATGGCATCCTTACTCATCCCCTGTCAATATAGTGTCTCCTACCCCTACTACCCATGACCTGAGAATTCTTTTGAGGTTTTATCTTATTCTTTCCTTTGAAACATACTCATCTGTTTCTCCATTTTGCTTGAATCTCTGTGTTTTTGTTTTTAAGATTTTATTTATTTACTTGACAGAGATCATAAGTAGGCAGAGAGGCAGGTGGTGGGGGGTGGGGGTGGGGAAGGAAGCAGGCTCCCTGTGGAGCAGAGAGTCTGATGCTGGACTGGATCTCAGGACCTTGGGATCATGACCTGAGTGAGCTGAAGGCCGAGACTTTAACCCACTGAACCGCCCAGGCACCCCATCTGTGTTGGTTTCAATGCATTAGATAAAAGCACCACCTCTCCTGCTCTTGTAGAAGTAGCCACCTATAGGAGATGGCCCTTACCAGTCCATCCTATCCTAGCTCTTGGTTGTCTCTCAAATCCTTTTGAGTGTCAAGCAGTGTGTTTTATTTTTAGTGGCTCCTAGTAGCTGAGAGTGTGCCAAGACCTGACCTTGATCCAAAGGGGAGATGCTGTCAGGCAGTAGCTTTTAGGCATGCAAATATACCCAGACCTACGGGACCATAAACCTAAGCTCCTTTGGTTACCCGTGCCAGGTGATCTAGAGGTGTTCCCTGGCAGCAGTTGCAAAAACAGGGGTTCCAAATGAGTGTATTATGTAAGCTCTGTTATGGGAGACACAAATGACACGAAGGCAGAGGGGAACTACAAAGAGGGCCACACTAGCTTATGTCCTATAGACTTCTAGAGTGAGCCAAACCTGAAGCCCACCCCTTAGACTGCAGGATGAGCAAAAAGGCCAGTTTCCCACAAAGACTGGAGGGTGGGGAGCGTTTCACTCCACCATCTGTGCAGCGCCCCCTGGGAAGATGCAGGCCAACAACTGTCCCTGACTGCTCCTACCTGCAGGCCCCAAACCCCAAAGACACACCGGACTCACGCAGACCAGTGCTCCAGAGGCCTTCAGAAAGGATTACAGTCAGCTCTTATATGTTTAATTAGAAGCCTGCCCCTCGGGCTATAGCCACAGTAAGTTTACTGGATCACACCCAGAGACTGAGCTCTCCTGGCCTCGTGCAGGGCCCTATAGAAGCTCTCTCTCCATTGGTTACAGGCCTGCGGGAAGCACGGGGAAGCCCCGCCGGCGCCCCCTGGCAACCGCTGCAAAACCCGCACCAGCCTCGCGTCAAACTGCGTGCGCGCCTTGGGCAAGTGCGCTCTGGGACGTGGCATGGGAGAGCGTGGAGACGGCGTCCACGCGGAAAGGAAGGGGGAAAAATACCGAAAGAAAGAAAGACAAGGAAAGAAAGGGGGGAAAAAGAAGTCTAGAGTTTCGAAAACAAAAAGGTGGTGTCCCCAGGCTGGAGCCTGGCGAGGTAGCCGGAAGATGGCACCTGCCAGTCTTTGCCCGAGAGGACACCCTCCCCGGCGGCCTCCAGATACTCTTCCAAGCAGAGCCTGCCTCTCAGGTCGGCGCTCCAAGACCAGCAAAGGAGCATCCCCCTCCACACACAGAGCTGAGTCCCCCCAGGGCGCCTGGCGCCAGGCCTCGAGGCGGGTGAGTCCGGGGGGCCTCGGAGAGCCCTTCCTCAGAGCGCAGTTGGTAGCTGGGGTCTCAGGGAAGGGACCCCCCCGGGGGCCTTCAAGGCTAGACATTTAGAGGCGTGGCTCTCGGGTGCCGGTAGTAAACGTTGGGGATGCCCAGTGTGGGGTTCAGTCCCTGTACCTCCCAGGGAGAAGCTCTGGGTTTGGAGTTCCCGCCGGACTGTGGGTTGCTCCCCGGCCGCGTGGTGTGGAGTTTCCGGCGGGGGGGACGCGGCGGGACCTGTGTCCCAGCCTGGCTTACCTGCTGTCACGTGGGCCTCCTCGCCTTCCGGTAGGATGCACAGGAATCCTCCAGACAGTTTTTAGGTGAGGAACTTATCCCATATTTAGCTGTGGGTTCTGGGTTCGTGGGAGGGACTGAGCCCAGACCCTCTCAGGTCGCCATCTTGAACAGGCACTGGGCAGTTTCTTATATAGGTTCCCCTCCCCCAAACCTCCGGATAAGGTTTCTCCTATTTGCATCCAATCAGGCCATACACCTGCTCAGTTATTTGATCATGGCTCCCTTATACCGTCGTTTAGCATGTGACTTAGCACGTGACTCAGCAGTGCCTCTTGCTACCAAACTGCTTAAAAAAAAACAAAACAAACAAACAAAAAAAAACACACATTATTTTTCTTTAAAAAAAAAAAAAATAAAGAACAAAACAAAACATTAGTTTTGCAGACCTTCTTGCCATTGCAAATAATAGTCTCCCTGCCCGAAATAGCCGTCTCTCCGTTTGTTTACACTCAGAAATCTAACTCATTCTCCTCTGCTCAGACATTGCCTCCTTTGTAATGTCTTTCCTTATCAGCTTATAAAATGAGAGGGGTAGACATGCTATTTTCTTAATCCTCTATGGTCTGAGGATTGTTCCTGTCTCTGTAACCCCACCCAGATGCTAAGGCACTTAAGTGGGGGAACCCTGTCTTTTCAACTCCTATTCCTCTGTGTTCAGATACAAGTGTGAGTCCAGAGTAGAACACTATTTGCTGAATGATTCTATTCACATCCCTATGTCAAGTGTATCTTACTTGCACATAGAGCCCCAGTAAGATGTACCTGTGCCAGTTGTCCCCATCTCTAATAGGACAGGTTCTGAGCATCCATTATTCTGTAATTTCTGGGCGGCTCCCATATTTCAGCAGATACAAAGTCAGCCTTCATATAGATGGCACCTCTGCTCTGGTGTGATCACTAAGAAGCCATAAAAAGGAATTAGTCAGCTTAGGTGGATAATTGATGGATGTCAAGTGTCCCTTTGGATAAAAGACTTGCTTCTAGACCGATTGCCTGAGGGCTCAAGAGGCTCCTAGTAGACAATCCAGATGCCTTCTTTTTATTTCCTCTGAATATCTGCATTTTCATCCAAAATTAAGGCACCAAGGACAGCTTTGAATGAAGTAGTGGCCTCGGGGCTAGTACATTTAATGAGAAATCTTTTCAAGGGTCATCTTCTGATACCTTGTGCTAATGACACAGGGCCTTGAAAGGATGGGATTGCTGTGCACCTACTGTACATTAACAAGCAAACAAACAAAAACACCTTACAATTTACTAAGACTTATTAGTTTTAGAGGTTTTTGACAACTTGATACGCTTCCTCTTAATTGTGACAGGCCCCAGCAAGGCTTACAGCTACTACTCAAAGCTTATGGCTTTGAAATATAGGCTGTAAGCTCAGAGTGGTTAGGAAAAGCATAAACAGGGAAGTAATATGCGTTATCCATAATGAAGGGCTCTTCCCTCCTCCTCTATCATTCAAAGAACTGTAGAAGGTTTTTTTTTTTTTTTTCTTATGGCCTGAATAACAGTCTAGAAGAGTTAGAAGTGCTGCACTCAAATTCACGAGTGATGTTCGTTGCTGAGTGAAGATGACAACCCTTGTTTTTGACTCCTAGTCCAAAGTTCGTTTCACAAAACACTATGGTGCCTCTTGCAGAATTCACCTGGTAAAAGTTAAAGGGGATAAAATGCCAGTCTGAAGCTCAATAGAATGACAGGGGAGAAAATAGGCCGAAGGAGCAGCTGAACTTGTTGATTAGTATTGCTTAATGCAGCTACACACCCACTTTCATTCTCCCAGCCCACTGATCAGCATTTTCCTTTTGGGCAGACTTCATAGCCAAGAAATCAATACATCATTAGCCTGCAGCATGTTGTTTTCTGGGTATCAGGCGAGCTCCTGGGAGCATTATTTGAGTCATAATGACAGGGGTTGGGCTGTAATGAAAGTCCTGAATTATGCCACATTAAGGATCTTCCCCCCATGAAGCTGGTAAGCTGCTCAAATACTCCCTTGTGTGGCTTCAGACGCAGCCATCAAATATTTAGCATGGATTTTGGCTAATGTGCCTTCCTTATCCTCAAGATATTCTCCTAAAGCAGGTAGCTGGTATTAATACCCTTTAAGAGGTGAGGAAAGAGAGCCTTGAAGAGATTAACCGGACAAGACTTGCATCCTGGAGTAGCCAAATCAATCCCTTAGACCCCTTGAGTACGCTAGCCACTCCCTGCTTCCTTTGGCTTTGAGAACCAGCAGGGTTTTGAAAATTCTCTTCACGGTCTGTCTCCAGCTGCTCTGTCCCCAGCCAGAGAGCTCATGACCACTGGCTGGCGTTAAACTTCATCATTCTCTGCCCTCCGCTGCTACTATTCCTGAGCCTGCCCCTTCCCAAGACTCCGAAGTCCCCTCTCACTCAGCCTCCCCCAGCCGCACCTCCTTCCTCTCCTTCCCCCTGAATGACTCATTTTGTTTACTGAGCAGAGAAGCTAATAGAAGGCAGCAGAATTTAAGCTTCCCTGGGACTTGCTTTACACGCTGACAAAATCATTCTTTTCTCTCTCTGTTAAATATTCATGGCTCTCAGATTTTTAGATACAAAGGTACATTTTGTTTTAAAATGTGCTGATCCAAGACCTACTGGTTTGCATTGATTTCCTCCTCTTTGCATTTCTATTGCATTGGAAATAAAGAGGTCCTCACTCACTTCTTCTGAAATATGGACCTGAATTTATCTTTGGTTTTCTTTTTTAATTTGGCTGCTATTTGGCAAAAGGGCTGATGTTGGTAGACATTTTACATGTTTTGTGTGTTTTTCTCTTCTGACATTGTGTGCGGGCGCACACACAGACACGCAGACATGAGGACAGGGAGAAAACACATCCTCTTTTCCAGGCATCACGGTCTAATGTTAATATCATTTGAAAGGGATTTTAACAAAGGTTTGAGCTGTTACAGATTTCAAATATTTATTTGGAACAAAAATAAAGTAGAGATAGATTTACAGAGATGAAGAATAGACTCATCCTAGGACAGTTCAGAGATCTACAGAAAGTGAAATGGGGGCAAAAGTGCCTCCATCTTAGAAAAAAAAAATGGAGAGAAATTTATTGTGGTGTAAGAATTATGGAAAGAGAATAAATGGAGGTGGGAAGGAGGAGGGATTAAAATCCTGATTAATTCAGGTCACTTGACAGGAGTCTTGCAATGTATAGTGCAAATGAACAAAAGTAAAAAGCTTTCAGATTCTGGAAGTTACATGTTTTTATTTTTTGTTTGTTTGTTTTTTCCCAAGCTGGTCTCGCACATATTACCATATCAAATAAAAGAGAAAACAATCATATGATAAGAAAAAGGGCTGAATTTTTTCTTAGTATAGTAAGGGGATGTACTATCTCGGTGGACTCTTTGTAAAGTCTTGGAGCGTGAAGGATCAATTTAGAATTTTTATGAGATTTTGGAGCCTTTTAGTGAAAATATGTGATTGGGATTGGGTAGGGATTCTGATGTAATTGTCTAGGATTGGTGAACACTTTGGTTGGAAGAATCTTATGGGGTCAGTTATTATTTAATGCAATGGAAGGGTTTAACCCTTTGAGGTTTATTTAAATAATCATTTTTGTAAAGAATCTGGAATGAACAATGAAATTATTTGAGATGTTTATCTTCCTAGGCAATAGTTTCTTGGAATAGTAAAGTCATGTTGATGGGTTAGTAAAGTTATGTTGATAGAAACTGTAAGCTGTGTAAGTGGAGGAGATTTGGAATCTTGATTATAAACTCTCATAATTAGGAAACACCTAAAAGCCTATCTGGTCTACTCTCAACATGATTCTTGAATTCCTTTATTACATACCGGCCACCTGCTCATTCAGCCTCTCAGAGACTGAAACCAGTGGAGTGGTGTAGAGACTCTGGCGGAGGGTACTGGTGGATATTTACTCAAGATTTCCAAAATTAATAAAATTGAGGTATTCTCTGGATCTCTACTTCTCTTTAATTTTGTTAGTTTACTAAAGACTGGTTCTTTGTCCTTTACTCTCTCTTTCCTCTCATAGTAAGTGCTTACTCATAGGACCTCATCCTCATCCCATAAACGATCCCCCCACCCCCATCATGTTCTACATCATGGACTTTATAAGCACTTCCATCTTTGCTTCCTCACAGATAGCAATGACGTCCTCCAAGTATTTGCCAGTTCAGAGGCCCAGAGTGGAAGACTAATTTGTCTGGCTTCTCCTGTATACCAGACCATTTCATGGGCTGCTGACCAGTCTTTATACTGGTGTATAGAAGGACAGGTGGCCTGCTTTGATCAATCAGTTGTGACCCTACAGGCTGGGTTCTGCAGTAGGATACCAGTGTGGTGGCTCCTGGAAAAGACTGTTCTTGGGGAGTTTCTGCAAGGAATACTATGAGTGGAAAGATTTTATGATGTTTTTTAAAGAAAATGAGGCTGTCAGTATCATAGCAAACATGTCTAAACCAGAGGAAATTTACCTATTTTGACTGTTGTGAACATTGGTCTTGGAAGACATCATGTTTTCAAAATTTCTGCCATGAATATAGGGGAGATGATCTTCAGCCCAAGAGCTTGGATGCACACTGGGAAATCTGTCAAGACACCTCACAACATTATGTGCACACATGTTTATTATTGTAAAGATTTCTCTTTTTTAAAAGATTTGTTTGAAAGATAGAGCACGCAAGTGTGCTTGTGTGAACAAGTGGGTGGGGGGGGGGTAGAGGGAGAGAGAGAGAATCCCATGCAGACTCCCCACTGAGCTCTGAGCCATGCTAGGCTCAATCCCACAACCCTGAGATTATGACCGGAGCTGAAATCAAGAGATACATGCTTAACTGATTGAACCACCGAGATTCCCCTGTTTTAGTGTTTATTAGAAGCACCTGAACAGCTTAGCAGTTGAAACTGAACCCAAAATCTCTGAATACCTTACCTTCTTTTATTTTCAGATACAATTTTGTTTTGTTTTGTTTTGTTTTTAGCCTTCCATGCCACTAAATCCTGTGCCATCCTTCATAGCATTTATAGCATTTATGAAAATCAGTTCTGTTTGAGGGTTTTTTTCTTCCTATTTTTTATTTGCATTTACCCATAAATTAAGTCCCACTATGGTGAGGACCTTTACTGTCTTGTTCGCTTATTCTCAGTGTATGGATGCCTGTTGAATAAAGCAAAGTAGAATCAAAGAGAGAATACTGGAGGGGGAAGATAAATTAACATATGTCCTGGAGGACTTCATTAGTCTCATATGGTCACCAGGTACCGTCTGTAACTGAAGATGCCAAGTAGGATATTCAGACATAGTACTTTCTATTTTGGCAACTTTTCTGGTTAAGAGTTTAGTGTGGGATTCTTTCCAAAATTGCACTGTTACAGGAACATGGATCATAAATACAAAACTTACTTGTGAAGAAAATAAATAAGGAGAAAAATTCTCTGCTTCCTGATTTCAGAAAATCTTCTCAAGGGGACATTATTTGCATGTTTTTCAGTTAGAGGTGAAACTGAACAACAAATCCTTCAGGAAAAGTAGAAATAACCTACTAATTAGGGGCCAAGATTTTAAAAATAGTTGTGCTTTCAAATCATGGCTTTGCCACTCACTATCAACATGATTGTTTACAGATGGCTTAACCACTCTGATCATTACCTTCTTCATCTGTAAAATGTGCATCTTACCTACCTTACTAAGAGAGGTAAATGACAGAAGAAAATGCCTGATACATGGTGGTAAATAATAGCTATAGTTTTATTCTATGTTCTGTGTTATTTAATCTTTGCCTCCTTAACCAACTCCAGCGACACTGAAAACACTGTTTTTTTCTTTTTTATATGAAACACTGAGGTTCAGAAAGTTCAAGTAAGTTGCTTGAATGATACATCTTAGAAAAGAGTGCAATTTTGTGATTTATAAGAAATATTTATTTGGTCACTCCTAGGAGCAAGATATATTTCACATGTTTGCTGTTTGATTTTTATGTTTGATCTCTTCCCACAGTTCCTGGCTTATGGTTCCCAAGACCCTAGGAATTTTCTGAGCAATGGGAACATCAGTTGTTATTATAGTTGGTCTCTTGTCCTCAGTTCCTGAAATGCTTCAGAGCCATAAAGGTGAAATGGGTGTCTTATTATTCATAACAACTCCCTTTCCACCACAACTGGGTTTATCTTAATGAGGTGACTTTTGGAAAGCACCTAAGGAGGGAGGCTAGTTGTGGAACCAATTTCATGGAAGGGTGGAACTTTCAGTCCTGCTCTTTGATTTCTGAGGATTGTAGAGAGGCTGGAGTTTAAATCACTCATCTTTGACTAGTGATTTAGTCAATCTTGTCTATGTAAAGAGGCCTCCATTAAAACCTCAAGAAGAGGGAAGTTTACAGATCTTCTAGGTTGATGAGCCAGAATGCTTCCGTGCGCCACCTAGCTGAGTTCCCAGACTCCATGAGGGCAGAAGCTTCTTTGCATGCCTCACACCATGTATTTCTTCAATTGGCTGTTGATTTGTATCCTTTAATAATCTTTGTACGAAACCAGTAATCCGGTGAGTAAACAGGTTTCCTGAATTTTGTGAGTGCTCTAGCAAATTAATCAAACTCAAAGAGGGAGTACGGAGAACATCTAAGGTCTAACATCTAGCTAGTCTGTCAGAGTTCAGGTAACAATTTGGATTCGGGATTGGCATCCAGAGTGGAGAGCAGTCTTGTAGGATGGAGGGTTTACCCTGTGGACTCTGATGCTGTCTCTGGGTAGATGGTGTCAGAATTCAGTTGAACTGTATGACATCCAGCTGGTGTCTCAGAACTGCTTGGTGGTGTGGCAGGATTCCTGCCCACATGGGAAACTGGGTGAACTCCCAACAAGGAGGGGATTTAAACCTATTATTGATAGGGGTGAGGGGAAGGAGAATGAGGGAAATGAAGGGGTATGTGGTGAGGGTCTCAAATTCAATGATTTATAACTTTTAATAGATAAGACTTACCTTTGCAACAAACGCAGACATCCATTCCACCAGTTAAATATCTCCAAATCTTAATTTCCACAGAACCTCTGGGTGACTCTGATAGCATTTATTCAAGACTTACTCTATCAGGTGTTGTTCTAAATGGTTAAGTGCTTTGCTCAATGTCTCACAGCTGGTAGGTGGCCAAGGCCAGATCCAATTCCAGAGGCCATGTTCTTAACTACTTAGGATACTCTGCTGGCTTTCCTGAATCAGATAGCTGTGCATCACATTTTGAGAAGACATAGAAATAACAGACTGTGGGAGCTCAGAGACTGTGGCTGTTGTGGTGCGTGAAACAAATCAGGCAGCATGTAGCCAAAATTAACATGAAAGGCGGCCATGATCAATGAAACCAAATGCATAACCTAGTACCTGGCACAACATGCTCAATAAATATTTTTTGAATAAATAAATACTTATGAGGATGATAGCAAGCCTTCAGTCTTAGGGAAGACAGACAAAACATTCATTTAGCCATGGGATTACTGAAACTCAGAATTAGAATAAACTTCAAAAGTCATCAAGACCTAACTCCTCTGCCCCGTGGATGCTACAACTGTCTCACGATACTTCAGGCTCATTGTCAGTCAGTTAAAGAAAAAGCAGCCTCTGGTTTGCAGCATAACAATAAGAGAAAAGACCAGAAATATGACCCACGGAGAAGTAAGAGAGCTTTAAATGCCAGAGTCCAATAGAGTTCTGTTTGTAGCCAGCTATCTGACAGACAAGAGGGAGAAAAGTACATTCTGCAGCAATGATGTCTACAATCACAGAAGCGATTCTCCAACAGCAAAAAGATGCCCATGGTCCTGGGGGGCCAATGTGAGCCTATTGATTTCTCTCCCAGTTCCTCCTTATTGTTCATCATTT
Source organism: Mustela nivalis (assembly GCF_964662115.1). Lineage (NCBI taxonomy): Eukaryota > Metazoa > Chordata > Mammalia > Carnivora > Mustelidae > Mustela > Mustela nivalis. The sequence continues at coordinate 77,401,820 of NC_139032.1, forward strand.
CCTGTTCGTTCATGCAGCCAGGGTCTCAGGGACTGTGGTCCCTCATGGGCCTGCCAATCTTACTGCTGTTGAGTGACCATGAACTATGAAGGTCCTCGAGCCCTTTAATTGGACAAGTCCCTGTTAATAATGCAGGAGAGGAGCTGAGCTTGGAGTAGGCAGCGGAAGAGAGAAAGACTGAATGAGGAAGGAGACAGAATCCATAAATTCAGTCTTCACAGAGAGAAGGAACCAGAGGGAAAAACAGTCACTACAGAAAACTTCCAAACAACACTGGTGGTAGATTTCACTTGAGGAACACGCTATGCAGGTGGTCAGGGAAATGAACTTCTCCTGTCATTTGAGATCAAGATTATCTCGAATCAGGGATTGCTGGTGAGATTATTCAAAAATACAGTCTACTTGCTGCTCACCGAGTAGAAAGAACAATTTTACACTGATTATTGAATCCCTGAATCCAAGTGATCAGGTTATCACGCTTCTAGTCAAGAAGTTCTTTTACTTAAAATGTCATTAATTAAAATGTAAAACTCATGTACTGACTGAAGATCAGTCCAAAATATAAAATAGCCATGATCTCCAGAGAGATTGGCTTATTCCTGGTTTAAAATAAACAGAGAAATGGCAGACATAAAATTTATAACTGAAATATCAGGGTAGTTGAGAGGCATTTAGCACACTTTATTAAAAACAAATAAACCAAAACTGACATTTAAGAAATTTATTTGCTTAGCTATTTAACAAATGGCAAACATTTACTTCATCTAAAAATGTGCTGTATGCTCAGGGTTCAGTGATGACAAAGGTGAGCACATTCCCTTTCACTGATAAGCATTTGGCTTACTGGGGGGAGGGAGAGAGGAGAGTAAGCAGAAATTTGCTGTATCAGAGGATACATGTTATGAGAGAGCCAGCATAGTGCCTTATGAGACCACAGAATAGTATCTTAGTCAAATGCAGAAATAATTAAGACTTCCTAAGAGGCAGCTTCTTCTAGCCAGAGCCCAACAGTGTTAGTGAGTTAGCCAAACAAAACAGCGTGTGGAAGAGCATTCTGGGCAAAGAAAATTGTATGTCCAAAGACTATGGCACATGTAAGAAAAGTAAAAAATTAATCCATTCTTTTTTTTTTTTTTTTTAAAGATTTTATTTATGTTAGAGAGAGAGTGTGTGTGACGGGGCTGGGAGGAAGAGGGAGAGGGACAAAGGGACTCCACACTTAGCACAGGGCCCCACACAAGGCTTGATCCCATAACCCTGAGATCATGACCTAAGCTGAAATCAGAAGCTGGTCCATTAACCAGCTGAGCCACCCACGCGCCCCTAAAGTTAATTCATTCTGATGGTATTATTTTGGACTGAAATTTTCTGTCCCCATAAAATGTTTATGTTGAATCCCTAATCCTCAATGTGATGGTATTTGGAGGTTGGCCCTCTAAGAATTAATTATGATTTGATGACATCATGAGGGTAGAGCCTCCTTGATGGGATTAGGGCCCTTCCAATAAAATGAAGAGAACAGAGGGCTCAGCCTCTGGGTTGGAGGATGTAGCAAGAAGATAGGAGGAGCGTCTCACTAGAACTGAATCCGGTGCTGGCATATTGATCTTGGAGTTCCAGCCTCTAGAAATCTAGGAAGTGAATGTTTGTTGTTTAAGCCACCCAGTCTTTGGTTTTTATTATAGTAGTCTGAGCTGACTAAGACAGGTACAGTGAAAGAGATGCAGAGGTGTGGCTGGAGGAGTGACCGCAGACCAAAGCCTGAAATTCCTTCTGAGTCCTGCTACTACAGCATGCCTTTGCCAGACCTTCGCAGGCTCTCTTACGTCACTCCCTAATGGCCCCTGTGAGGGACGCTTCAGCTCTACTAACAAGACAGCCTTCCTGGGGCCTGGGAATCTAGATGTCTGGTACCTCAAACCCCTATTCTATCTAGTATCTGAGATTCTGCCTTCATTTGAGCAAGGGCCAACAGTGCACCTCTGGCTTATAGCCCCCAGGTCCCGGTTGCCCGTGTTTGGATTCCAGCAATGAAAAAGTCAGAAGCATCCACTTCAGACTGAGGTTCTCCATTTCTTTTCCTGGACCTAGCAGAAACAGAGTCCTGTTCCTGACTCATGGCCTTGCTGAAGTTTACGTCTCTGACTGGTCATTCCCTGCCTACTCAGCCAACTAACCATTTATCACAAACTCACTTTTTTTTTTTTTTAAGATTTTATTTATTTATTTGACAGACAGAAATCACAAGTAGGCAGAGAGGCGGGCAGAGAGAGAGAGGGAAGCAGACTCCCTGGTAAGCAGAGAGCCTGATGCGGGACTCGATCCCAGGACCCTGAGATCATGACCTGAGCCGAAGGCAGCAGCTTAACCCACTGAGCCACCCAGGCGCCCCTACCAACTCACCTCCTGACATTGCGTCCCGCCTGCCCATAACACCCGTGGGACCACCCGGGTATTGACCATGCTTACTCTTAGCCTTCACTTATCCCTCCATCTACCCGTGCCCGCTTTTTCCTCCAGCACCTGTAGCTGAATCCAACTCTTTTGGCCTTCTGAATGTCCTATCAAGTCTCTGTTTACACTGTCTAGTCTGGCCTGACTACAGTGTTTCTAAATAACTTTTTTTTAAATAACCTTTTATGAAGCATCACAAGGACAGCTAAAATATTGCCTGAAAGTAAGAGTGTTCAAATACCAGACAGGTGAGGAAGGACAATAAAATAGAGTAGGTTTGGGTAATTCATAATGTTTGTGAATTAAGAGACTGGGTGAATTCTGGTGTGGTCTAGCAGAGAGATGTAGTTGAGTCAGTGCTCCTATTTGTTTAATTGGCAGACATTTAGAGGATAACTGCTTTGTACCAGAAACTACTTTAGGTTCTCAGATCTTGGCTGCAAACAAGATAAATTTATGTGGAGATTCTAGTCTAGAGGAGAAGGGAAATCTGAACTTTGAATTGTCATCTAGGACGGACTAAGAATGTTCTAGTGCAAACTGCCCAATCTGGCTCTTTAGAAGCCATCTGCTAAACCTGGTCCACAAATGATTTTGAGACTTTGGGGAATCCCCACACCACATGTCCTCTAAGACCCCTTTCAGCTCTGAAAAATCTCTGTCCTACTGGTTCTTTTTGCCAGGAATCCTAAGGCAGAAGGCACAGGTTAGAGACAAAATACCCCCAGAAGAATTGTTCAAGTTGCCTGCTTAGAAATATGATGCCGCAGGTAGAACCAGAAACAACAGAAAGGCAGGGGAGATGGATATAGCAGGAATGTTTCTACTTTATCTGTTGCTCTGTTTGGTGACATCTCATCCCTCATGGAGTCTGTTTTTGTGAAAATTTTCCTCCCATATATATGGAGTAGAGATATTATTCAATGATTGTCAGCGGTGAGAAATGCATGGAGAGATAAAGAAAGGAGTTTGCTTCTCAGTGACAGTGTATAGGGTCTATTTCCCTTATCACAGATTCTGAGCCCTAATGAATGGATCCCATACGTCCTATCCATCATCTGCCCAGAAAGCATAACAAGCCCCACTACCTGGTTAGCCAGCTACCTGGACCTTCTCTGCTGTAGATGACTGTTCCTTCTTTGCTCCTGTGCCCCAAGTATGTTAGTCTAAAGAGAGAGGAGAAGAGGGCTTTGGAGCTGCCAAAATGGTGCAGTGAGGAAGTTATGGTGCTAACCTGAAAGGGGTCAGCGTTCTCTTCTAGAACATCAACTGAGCTTGTATCCTCAGGCTGGTCAGTCTCTTTATTTTGCTCTTTTGGATCAATCCCCTTCTTCCTCATTTGAATTTAAGAAAAATATTTTTCATGTGTTTATAAAAATAAGCTAATTCCAGATAATAAGACAGCTGGGAATATTTACTTTAAAAAAATTATCGGTATATTCTAAATGATAGATATTCAGCTAGTGGCTCTCTAAAAGAATGTTTCTCTAAAGTTGCTACCAATGTGGGAGTATAGATTAGTATCACCTTCTTGTAGGGTGATTTAAAAACATTCTTATTAATTAAAATATAGATACTCTTTGTTATTGCAATTCTCTTTCAAAAATATCCTAAAGAATGTTTCTCAGAAATGTGCAAAGATATACTTACAAGAATATCCATGGCAGCATTTACAAAGCAAAATTGGAAATAGCCTAGGTTTTTATCGATAGCTAATTCATTAAACGATAGCTGTTCTGTACAGCCAAATACTCTGTAACTATTAAAAGAAAATTCTAGATCTATATATGCTGAAATGGAGAGATCACTAAGTTATTTCATTCAGTGAAAAACCATGTCTAGAAGGGAACTTCTGCGATTCTTTTTTGTTCTCTTTCTTGGTCTGGATTGAGCTGGTTACATCTACACACTGAGTTAGTTTATAAAAAATCAAGGAGTTACAAACTTAAAATGCATTTGTGTTTCTGCATGCATGTTATACTTCAAGAAAAAAAGTTAAAACAATGTACATAATATTATATGTAATGTCTTGTAATTTCAGAACAGTATAAATTTGTATACATTTGACATGTATACAAATTCTAGGAAACAAGATGCTATACAATGATAACTTCTGGAATGGAGAAAGGAAGTGAGGACATGTAGACTTTTACTTTTGGTTTCCTGTCTTTCATGCTTCTTGATTTGTTTCATTTTTTTTTTTTAAGAAGGAAAAAGATAGTTAAATTATTTTAAATACTGGTAGACATTCCTGGAAACAGTAAAATAACACTCTATCTTCACTTAAAGTCAGCTGTCGAGCTCTGTGATGGTTTTTCTTTGCTGGACCTTTTTTTTTAGCATATTAATTTTATTTTATTTATATTTGCTGTACCTTTGCTCTCTACTTCTAGAATTCATCACAATGCATCTGCAATGCCCTATTCTCTTCTTTGGCCCACTAGCCTGTCTCTCCACATCTTTCAAGGCCTCCATTCCAAATCTAAGTGGGTGAGCATCTGTGAAGCAGCTGCTACATCCAAATTGAGAAAGGGCCACATTGCAAGCAAGAGGCCAGGGCAAGAATCATTCTGAGTGGAAAATGGCTTGGCAGGGTCCAATGCTCTGGGACCCATCTGAGAGGAAAGATCATTAATGTTAATCTAACTGAGCTCAGGGTGGGAGGAAGCAGAGTTGTAGTTTCTGGAGGAAACGGCTTGAACTAAGGGCTGGTTTCATTTGACAGAGACAATGAGGAATCACTTGCCTGTGCTAAATGGAGACACGATTATCCATAATTGATACATGATTTTCAGCTGCCTTCTTTGTTCTGGTGCAGAAGAACGGGAAAGGAACAGTGAGGAAGCAGGGTCACGAAGCTTCAGAATGCCCGAGTCTGTGCCCAGGCATGAGGTTGGGTTTTCCATTTTGGTTGGAGGAATTACAGGGCTGCTTACACTGAGCTGTTTATGTTTAGATTCTTAGGTAGCTCTAAAATCTTATCAGCTGAATACTAGAGATTCCATTACCCATAACCTCTAGTGACTGAGAGCAAGGGATTTAGAATCAGGCTGACTGACTCATGCATAAATCCTGATTTTAACACTGGCTTTGTGACCTTAAGTAAGCATCTGAACTTCAGTATCTTCATCAATAAAAGGAGAATAATATATGTCTCATAAAGTAGTTCTTAGTTATTGACTTTGCTGATGTTAATGTTCTTTACATTTACAAAGTGCTTATATTGTGCCACAGTACCTACGAGGTAGATTTAGTTATAACCATCTTGTATGAGAGAAAATGGAAAATATAAGGCTATGGCTCAGCTAGAGCAGGGATAGGATTGAAACACAAGTCTGATTGACGCAGAACCCAGTGGGCTTTGAACCTTACTTTGTGCTGGGACTGTATAGGTTAGTCCCATCAAAATGACCATGTTCTGCTGAGATCTCATGAGAGCAAATGTGATTAAGGCAGGCCTCTGTCGGCCCCTCAAAACTGTGACATTAATCCCCATTTATAGCTCCATTCAGAATCTCCAATGGCTCAAAACATTAATAAAATTCTCATGGGCCAAAAACATTAAGATTGGTCCCCAATGCACTCTCACATTATTATAATAACACCCAGGTAGGAACAGGCGACACTGACCCTGTTTAGTCTAAACATTGTTTAGACTAGACCAGTGCTTCTAGAAGGGTCCTCTGCAAGACAGGGGGGCATCATCATCTACCTGGGAGCTTTAGAAATGCAAATGACGGCCCCACCTCAAACCTACTGAATTCAAATCTAATTTGAAAGTTGGATGGCAGGAATGTGCTTTGATCAGCTCTGCATGTGATTCTCATACACACTAAGGTTGGAGAAGCACTGGGGCTGGAGCAAGGTGTTAGGGCACATCACTAGCTATAAAAAGGGAAGGAGAGAGATGAAGTCTGTGTCTACATTATTAGAAGAGAGAATCTTCTTCCTAGAGAAACAGCCTGGTCCTTTTCTCTAGGTAATTTCAGCTGTAAACTCTTCCTCTTTTATATGTTTTTTTGGGGGGGAATGGAGGAAGGATGCTACGGGTATCCTTAGCATTTTTTTGGGGGGGGGGGGAATTACAGTCAACTGCTTCCTAAAATCTGGAGAGAGTTTTTTCAAACACCAATAACACTTTAGATAACCTGAAAAAATTTTTTCTTATATTTTCTTTTTAAACAACAACTTTCTGAAAGTGTTCTGTAGAGACCAATGTATGCTCTGGATTTAGAATCAGGAATTTGGGATCCATGATCTATTTTTCTTTCCCTGTCCCATCTCCTTCAGCATCCCAGACCATCGCCTCTCCTCTCCTCAGCTCCTCCTTCTCTTTCTTAATTCCTGTGAAGTCACTGGCCTGTTTGGGGAATTGTGAATACATTAGGCCATACCCCTACCCTGAGGGAGAGTACAGAGTAGTGCAGAGATAGTGAAAAATAAACGTGCAAATGCAAACCAGTGTGCTCCCCAGAGTGATCAGAATGATCAAGAAATCTCTTTCCAGAGAAAGGGTTGACTAGAAAAAGCCTTGGGCAGGGGCAAAGAAGTTAAAAGATAAAGAAGGGTTGGGTACCTAGATGTCTTACTCAGTTGGGCCTCCAACTCCTGATTTTGGCTTAGGTCATGATTCCACAGTTGTGAGACTGAGCCCTGAGTTAGGCTCCTTGCCCAGCATGGAGTGTGCTTAGAACTCTCTCTCTGTGTACCACCCACATTGCAAAAAAAACAAAAAAAAAACAAACAAAACAAACAAAAAACAAAGATACAGTGAATTTTAAGGTCTTTTGGTTTGAATAGAAGAAAGCCATGGTGCTCTTCATATGAAGCCTAGGAAACTAGCATGGGTTGGAAGTGGGGACCCTTGAGCAATCAAGAAACCTTCTCTCTCCAGAGATAGATGTCATTTGTGGGATGGGGGAGAAGAATGTTCCTACTCTCCTTGTATTCCCTCCTTCTCAAACTAGGATTCATCAAGGGAAGTCAGTAACAAAGTTTCTGACCCATAGCATTTCTTGTTGACAGAAGGAATGCACCTGTAAGAAGTTAAGTGAATTTAGGGGTGCCTCAGTGGCTCAGTTGGTTAAGCATCAGTCTTTGACTCAGGTCATGATCCTGTGGTCTTGGGATCGAGCCCCACATAGGGCTCTTTGCTCCTCAAGGAGCCAGCTTCTTCCTCTCATTTGCCTGCTGCTCCCCCTGCTTGTGTTCTCTCTCTGTCAAATAAATAAATAAAATCTAAAAAAGAAAAGTAGTTCAGTGAATTTGATGTTCAGATTTCTAGTACCACTTCCTGGATGATCTTTCTCAAGCCTGGAGGCCCACAGAGCAGGACAGCATGGTAGTTACAAATATGAACTTTAGGGTTAGCCAAATAGAGATAAATAGCTTCAAATAGCTGGGGTCCCTCTTACTGGGTTTATATTTTTGTGCAAGGCAAGTAAACCTCTCTGACTTTCCATTTCCTTATCTGTATAATGCAAATAATAAAACCTACCTCTAAGACTGTTGTAAAGATTAAATGAGATAATATATTTTTGGCACAGGGTCTGGGTGTATAGTAAGCTCTTGAGAGTTCTAATTAAAAATATTCCTTGTCCTTTTATTAAAGGACAAGTGCTTACTTTCTCCTTAGTCTATAAAAGAGTAAGACGATCCTTTCTCTTAGCTGTGGAGGCAGTGGGTAGGAAGAACATGATAAATTGTGAAAAGTGAGGCAGAAACTGTTCTTTATAGGAATTTAGAGATAATAATGCTAACTACTGGCATGGGAGACATGGATTTATGGCAAAGGCAACATTTGTGTTGGGTCTTGAAGCATATACTGAAGAGAAAAAGGAAAAGAAGAATGTGTTCTGATGAAAACCCACAATTTATTGAGTGCTTACCAAGTTCTGGACACTGTTGTAGGCATGATACGTATACCGACCCATTTACTTCTCACAAAAACCCTAGGAGATGGATACCATTATTATCCCCCATTTTGTGGAATGAGAGACAGCAGCATAGAGAGGTGAAAAAGCTTGCCCAAGGTTCTATAACTATTACGCAATAAAGCCAAGGTTTGATTTTAAGTAGCCAGTCACACAGGATCTTAATCACTAGACTCATGTTTGTGTTCCAGTTAATTAATTATGCCTCCATTTTTATCCCAAATTAACTTAAAAAATCAAATACTTTGACTTGGCTGGAGCATAACGTGCTTGATGGGGATTATTTGGAGAAATTGGAGATTATTTGAAGAAATTCAAGCCCCAGAGAAGGGGATTGAAATCTCTTTTGGGGTACGGAGGTAAGAACAAAGATTTCTGAGAAGAAACACAGAGAAATAATAATAATTCCATGTGGTATCAAGAAGCCCTCTGGTGCCCTTATTTCATTGCCTCATGGTTTTATGAACTGAAATACATTCCACTCACACAAACCACTTCAGGATCTTTTATTTTTAATCTTTCCGACATAGGAGAACAAATTTAACAATGAGATTCTGTTTCTGTTCTGTACATGGGGATAATTAAATTTGCATCCCACTTCAGTGTTGGATCTGCTGTTTGAAGGGAAATGTATCAATTGGACACATGCCCCATGATTTCTAGTCTGCAAATAAGGCATTTGGAGGAGGGGGGAGAAAGGCGACATTTTTCTCCCAAGCAGTAATCACAGTAAAATCTTCACTTAGTGACAGCTTGTTTGTGGTTGGATTAATTCCCATTTGAGAGGGGCCAAAGGGCAGGGAATTGAAGGGAGGAAGCTAGAGAGAGGCAGGGCATAATTATGGAAAGTCCCAGAGGACTCTGAGAACAGAAGTTTGCAAGGGAGGCCAACTGCACATACCTGAAAACGATCTTGGTCAGGAAGCCCCAGGGACCTCTTTCAGTCTCTGGTTTATTTCCAATTTCCTCATATCCTTTTTTCATGTAGAACCCAGGGACTTGGCCTGATTCATGGAAGTTACAAATGTTGTGGAGTACAATTAATTGATGTATGAGTCTGGGCACGAGAAGATGCACTTGGGTATAAATCTCAGTCCTGCCACTCAGTGTATCTGTGAGACCTCAAGCAAGTTTCTTGCCATCTCTGAGATGCTTTCTTCCCCTGTGGAAAAATGCAGGATTGCTAATTCTACTTTATATTGAAGGTGCAAATTTAAAAACAAAAACAAAAACAAAACATGTAGAAAAGCTCTTGACACATATTAAATCTCCAAGATGTTTTCCTAACTTTTCTTTCCATTTAGTATCACTCCTGCATTTCCATTTCTTGGTTGTACCGCTTATTTGTTTAAATAAAGTCTACTTCTAAGTGGGGGGCGGTAGGGGAGAATTCAAGGCATAGGGAGAAATTCATTTAAATGGTGATAGTCTTGGGTATTGAGATGATTTCAGGAGTAACTAAGGATGTTGTATGTAACAACAACAAAACAAACTTGGTGATTACTTTCATTCTTCTATTGACCTCAGCATAGCTTCCTTTCCCCTGGCTCTTGCCACAGTTCCAAGAAGTTGAGTAAACTTGAACAGTTTTTATTTCCTAGGAGCCTGTAATTCGCATTAGGGCAGAGACTGTGTGTGACTTGTTCATGCCTGTACCACTCTTTCCTAGCCCATGACTTGAAATGATTTCAAAAAAGTGTAGGTAGCATGAGTGAATGAATAAGTAAATGATTTATTTTTCCTGCCTTAGAGTCTTCCAAGCTTTAGGTTTTTGAAGGAACAGGGAGCGGAAACAGTAAAGATTGTTTGGTCTGTGTGGGATGAAGGGAAGTCCAGTTCTTATTTCATCAACTGGAGGGACATTTGAACCTGCCCCTCTTCATCCTAAATTCTGGAGATAAGCCTTTTTATGGGGGTGAACGTAAATGTGTTTTGAATGACTTGTATTAAGTTAAACAGTAGCTAGGTCTGCAAAGTACATAAATAATGACAATAACAGGCACATGGGTGGCTCAATTGTTAGGTGTCTGCGTTGGCTCAGATCATCATTCTAGGGTCTCGGGATCGAACCCCACATTGGACTCCCTGCTCGGCGGGAGGCTTGTTTCTCCCTATCTCACTCCCTCTGCTTGTGTTCCCTCTATCTCGCTGTGTCTTTCTCTGTCAAATAAATAAATAAAATCTTTAAAAAAATAATGACAATAACAATATTTTCCATGATTGAAAAGCATTATTTGCTTTGTAAACACATCAAGCATTTTATATTTCTTGCCTCTCTTTTGTCTTCTCACTGTGGTGTGGAGAATGAATCAGGGAGACCATTCAGAGATGATAGCAGTATTCTAGAGGATTTATGATGGCAGCCGCCTTCTTCTTCTTCTCCTTCTCCTCCTCCTCCTCCTCCTCCTCCTCCTTCTTCTTCTTCTTCTTCCTCCTCCTCCTCCTCTTCCTCCTCCTCCTCTTCCTCCTCCTCCTCCTCCTCCTTCTCCTCTTCCTCCTCCTCCTCCTCTTCCTCCTCTTCCCCTTCTCCTTCTCCATTAACATATACTGTATTATTTGCCCCACGGGTACAGGTTTGTGAATCGTCAGGCTTATACACTTCACAACACCCACCATAGCACATACCGTCCCAATGTTCATAACCTAACGACCTTCTCCATACCCCACTTCCCCCCAGCAACCCTCAGTTTCTTTTGTGAGATTAAGAGTCTCTTATGGTTTGTCTCCCTCCTGATCTCATCTTGTTTCATTTTTTCCTTCTGTACCCCCCAAAACTCCCACGTTGCCTCTCAAATTCCTCTTATCAGGGAGATCATATGATACTTGTCTTTCTCTGATTGACTTTTTTTGCTCAGCATAATACCCTCTAGTTCCACCCACATCATTGCAAATGGCAAGATTTCATTTCTTTTGATGGCTGCATAGTATTCCATTGTATATATACACCACTACTTCTTTATCCATTCATCTGTTGATGGACATATACGTTCTTTCCATAGTTTGGCTATTGCAGACATTGTTGCTATAAACAATTGGATACACATGCCCCTTCAGATCACTACATTTGTATCTTTAGGGTAAATACCCAGTGTATGGTTGCTTGGTTATATAGTAGCTCTATTTTCATCTTTTTGAGGAAGCTCCATGCTGTTTTCCAGAGTGGCTGTACAAGCTTGCATTCCTACCAACAGTGTAGGAGGGTTCCCCTTTCTCTGCATCCTCGCCAGCATCTGTCGTTTCCTGACTTATTAATTCTACCCATTCTGACTGGTGCGAGGTGGTATCTCATTATGGTTTTGATGCCGAGTGATGTGGAGAACTTTATCATGTGTCTGTTGACCATCTGGATGTCTTCTTTGCAGAAATGTCTTTTCATGTCCTCTGCCCATTTCTTGATTGGATTCTTTGTTCTTTGGGTATTGAGTTTGATAAGTTCTTTTTAGATTTTGGATACTAGCTCTTTATCTGATATGTCATTTGCAAATATCTTCTCCCATTCTGTCAGTTGTCTTTGGATTTATTGACTGTTTCCTTTGGTGTTCAAAAGCTTTTGATCTTGATGAAGTCCCAATATTTCATTTTTGCCCTTGCTTCCCTTGCCTTTGGTGTTGTTTCCAGGAAGAAGTTGCTGCGGCTGAGGTCGAAGATGTTGCTACCTCTGTTCTCCTCAAGGATTTTGATGGATTCCTGTCTCACATTGAGGTCTTTCTTTCATTTTGAGCCTATTTTTGTATGTGGTGTAAGGAAATGGTCCAGTTTCATTCTTCTGCATGTAGCGGTCCAATTTTTCCCAACACCATTTGTTAAAGAGACTGTCTTTTTTTCCTTTGGTCATTCTTTGGTCATTCTTTCCTACTTTGTCATATATTAGTTGACCATAGAGTTGAGGGTCTATTTCTGGGCTCTCTATTCTGTTCCATTGATTGGTGTGTCTGTTTTGTGCCAGTACCATACTGTCTTGATGATGATAGTTTTGTAATAGAGCTTGAAGTCTGGAATTGTGATGCCACCAACTTTGGCTTTCTTTTTCAATGTTCTTCTGGCTATTCGAGGTCTTATCTGGTTCCATATAAATTTTAGGAATCTTTGTTCCATTTCTTTGAAAAAAATTGATGGTATTTTGATAGGGATTGCATTGAACATGTAGATTTCTCTAGGTAGCATAAACATTTCACAATATCTGTTCTTCCAATCTATGAGCATGGAACATTTTTCTGTCTTCCTCAGTTTTTTTCATGACTACTTATAGTTTTCTGGGTACAGATTCATTGCCTCTTTAGTTAGGTTTATTCATAGGTATTTTGTGGTTTTTGGGTGCAATTGTAAATGAGATCAACTCCTTAATTTCTCTGTCTTCTGTCTTGTTGGTGTATAGAAATGCAACTCATTTCTGTGTATTGATTTTATATCCTGATACTTTACTGAATTCTTGTACAAGTTCTAGCAGATTTGGAGTGGAGTCTTTTGGTTTTTCCACATATGGTATCATATCATTTGTAAAGAGTGATAGCTTGATTTCTTCTTTGCTGATTCGGATGCCTTTAATTTGTTTTTGTTGTATGATTGCTGGAGGTTAGGACTTCTAGTACTATGTTGAACAGCAGTGGTGATAATGGAAATCCCTGTTGTGTTCCTGACCTTAGCGGAAAAGCTCTCAGTTTTTCCCCATTGAGAATGATATTTGCTGTGTGTTTTTCATAGATAACTTTGATGATATTGAGGTATGTAACCTCTGTACCTACACTTTGAAGAGTTTTGATCAAGAAAGGATGCTGTACTTTGTCAAATGCTTTTTCAGCATCTACTGAGAGTATCATATGGTTCCTGTTCTTTCATTTATTAATGTATTGTATCACACTGATTGATTTGCAGATGTTGAACCAACCTTGCAGCCCTGGAATAAATCCCACTTGGTTGTGGTGAATAATCCTTTTAATGTACTGTTGGATCCTATTGGCTAGAATTTTGGTGAGAATTTTCGCATCTGTGTTCATCAAGGATATTGGTCTATAATTCTCTTTTTTGATGGGATCCTTGTCTGGTTTGTGGATCAAGGTAATGCTGGCCTCATAAAATGAGTTTGGAAGTTTTCCTTCCATTTCTATTTTTTGGAACAGTTTCAGGAAAATAGGTATTAATTCTTCTTTAAATGTTTGGTAGAATTCCTCTGGGAGTTCCTCTGGCCCTGGGCTCTTGTTTGTTGGGAGACTTATGATGATTGCTTGAATCTCCATACTGGTTATGGATCTGTTCAGGTTTTCTATTTCTTTCTGGTTCAGTTGTGGTAGTTTATACGTCTCTAGGAATTCATCCATTTCTTCTGGATAGTCAAATTTGCTGGAATATATTTGCTCATAGAATGTTCTTATAATTGTTTGTATTTTTTTGGTGTTGGTTGTGATCTCTCCTTTTTCATTCATGATTTTATTTATTTGGATCCTTTCTCTTTTCTGATAAGTGTGGCCGGGGGTTTGGTAATCTTGTTAATTCTTTCAAAGAACCAGCTCCTAGTTTCATTGATTTGACCTACTGTTTTTTTTTTTTTGTTGTTTGTTTGTTTGTTTGTTTCTATTTCATTGATTTTTGCTCTGATCTTTATTATTTATCTTCTCCTGCTGGGTTTAAGCTTTCTTTGCTGTTCTTTCTCCAGCTCTTTTAGGTGTAGGATTGGGTTGTGTACTTGAGACCTTTCTTGTTTCTTGAGAAAGGCTTGTATCACTATATACTTTCCTCTCAGGACAGCCTTTTCTGTGTCCCAGATTTTGAACAGCTGTGTTTTCATTATCATTTGTTTCCATGAATTTTTTTCAATTCTTCTTTAATTTCCTGGTTGACCCATTCATTCTTTAGTAGGATGCTCTTTAGCCACCATGTATTTGAGTTCTTTCCAACTTTCCTCTTGTGATTGGGTTCCAGCTTCAGAGGATTGTTGTCTGAAATATGCAGGGAACAATCCTAATCCTTTGCTACTGGTTGAGACCTGATTTGTGACCCAGGATGTGATCTATTCTGGAGAATGTTCCATGTGCACTAGAGACAAATGTGTATTCTGTTGCTTTGGGATGGAATGTTCTGAATTTATCTGTGATGTCCATCTGGTCCAGTGTTTCACTTAAGGCCTTTATTTCCTTGTTGATCTTTTGCTTGGATGATCTGTCCATTTCAGTGAGGGAGGCTGTTAAAATCCCCTACTATTATTGTATTATTGTCAATGTGTTTCTTTGGTTTTGTTATTAACTGGTTTATATAGTAGGCTGCTCCCATGTTAGGGGCATAGATATTAAAAATTCTTAGAACTTCTTGTTGGAAAGACACTTTGAGTATGATATAGTGTCCTTCCTCATCTCTTATTATAGTCTTTGGCTTAAAATATAATTTATCTGTTATAAGGATTGCCACCCCAGCTTTTTATGATGTCCGTTAGCATGGTAAATTGTTTTCCACTCCCTCACTTTAAATCGTTGGGTCTAAAATTAGTTTCTTATAGATAGAATATTAATGGGTTTTGTTTTTTTATCCACTCTGGTACCCTTTGTCTCTTCTTGATTGGGGCATTTAGCCCATATACATTCAGGGTACCTATTGAAAGATATGAATTTAGTGCCACTGTATTTCCTGTAAGGTGACTGTTACTGTATATTGTCTCTGTTCCTTTCTAGTCTACTACTTTCAGGCTCTCTCTTTGCTTAGAGGACCCCTTTCAATATTTCCTGTAGGGCTGGTTGGTGTTTACAAATTCTTTTAGTTTTTATTTGTCCTGGAAGGTGTTTATCTCTTCTTCTATTTTTAATGTTATCCTAGCTGGATATAGTATTCTTGGCTGCATGTTTTTCCTCATTTAGTGCTCTGAATATATCATGCCAGTTCTTTCTGGCCTCCCAGGTCTCTGTGGATCAGTCGGCTGCCAGTCTTTTATTTTTACCATTGTATGTTACACTCTTCTTGTCCTGAGCTGCTTTCAAGAGTTTCTCTTTGTCAGTAAGACTTGTAAGTTTTACTATTAGATGATGGGTTGTGGACCTATTTTTATTGATTTTGAGGGGGGTTCTCTTGCCTCCTGGATTTTGATGCTTGTTCCCTTTGCCATATTAGGGAAATTCTCTGCAATAATTCTCTCCAATATACCTTCTGCCCCCCTCTCTCTTTCTTCTTCTGGAATCCCAATTATTCTAAATTGTTTCATCTTATGGTATCACTTATCTCCTAAATTCTTCCCTCGTGGTCCAGTAGTTGTTTGTCTCTCTTCTGCCCAGCTTCTTTATTCCTCATTATTTGGTCTTCTATATCACTAATTCTCTCTTCTGCCTCATTTATACTAGCAGTAAGAACTTCCATTTTTTATTTTTAATAGCTTTTTTATTTCAGCTTAGTTAGATTTTTGTTCTTTTATTTCTCCAGAGTTTCTCTAATATCTTCCATGTTTTTTCCAAGCCCAACTAGCACCTTAAGAGTTGTTATTCTGAACTTTAGATATGACATATTACCAATGTCCATATTGATTAGGTCCCTAGCCTTCAGTACTACCTCTAGCTATTTTTTTTTAAAGATTTTATTTATTTATTTGACAGAGAGAGATCACAGGTAGTCCAAGAGACAGGGAGAGAGAGAGGAAGGGAAGCAGACCCCCTGCTGAGCAGAAAGCCCGATGTGGGACTCAATTCCAGGACCCTGAGATCATGACCTGAGCCGAAGGCAGCGACTTAACCCACTAAGCCACCCAGGTGCCCTCTCTAGTTATTTTTATTGTGATTTTTCCGTCTTGCCATTTTATCCAAATAAGAATAAATGAAAGAAAGAATAAAATACTAAAAGGGTGGCAAAGGCCCCAGAAAAATGTATGCTAACCAAATCAAAAGATACTCCAAATTGGGGGAGAAGAAAGGGGGTAAAAAATTTTTTAAAAAAATTTAAAATTAATATATATATTAAACTGGTCACTAGACAGAGCCACCCACTTGAATTTGGATGTATTTGATCTCCTAGAAGAAACTACCTCCCAAAATTTTATTTATATTTATTTTTATATATTTATATATATATAAAACTGGTCACTAGACAGAGCCACCCACTTGAATTTGGATGTATTTGATCTCCTAGAAAAAACTACCTCCCAAAATTTTAAAGATTGAAAACTTATATATATACAAAAATAAGGGTAAGCATGATGAAGGGATGGAATATGACTGTAAAGATGAAAATTTAAAAAAAAAGATTCTAAGAAAGGAATTGATAAGTTGGTTGGAAAAAGAAAAAGAACGTGGAGAGAATTCGCTTAGACTGGAGAATAGAAAAAAGCCCTGTGCTGGATTTAGGGTATGTTTTCATTTATTAGAAGAGATTGTATCCCAAAATTTTTTTAGAGAAAAAAGACACCTATATGTATACAAAAAATAAAGTTAGATATAATGAAAGATAAAATATGGCTATAATAATGAAGGTTTAAAAAGATTTTTTAAGAAAGGTATTGTTAAGATAAACTAGTTATGGGGCACCTGGGTGGCTCAGTGGGTTAAAGCCTCTGCCTTCAGCTCCGGTCATGATCCCAGGGTCCTGGGATCAAGCCCCACATCAGGCTCTCTGCTCAGCAGGTAGCCTGCTTCCTCCTCTCTCTCTCTCTGCCTGCCTCTCTGCCTACTTGTGATCTCTGTCAAATAAATAAATTTTTTAAAAAAGATAAACTAGTTACAAAAGGTTAAAAGAGGAAAGAGAAAACGTTAAAAAAAAGGGTAAGAAAAAAATAAAATTAAAAAAAAATTAGCTTTGCATGACTAAAGAATCATGGGGAGAAAACCATGAATTCCATGTTTTGCTTTCCCTTCCTCTGGAATTGTCTTATTCTCCTTGGTCAGTGAGCTTGGCCTTTGCTGGATGTTCTTTCTGATCTTCTGGGGAAGGGGCATGTTGTAGTCATTCACAGATGTCTTTGTCTGAGGCAGAATTGCACCGTCCTTACCAGGGGCCAGGCTAAGTAATCTGCTCAGGTTCATTCTTGGGAGCTTTTGTTCCCTGAACGCTTTCCATAGAGTTCTGGAGTAGGAGAATGAAAATGGTGGCCTCCCAGTCTCTGTCCCAGAGGATCCAAGAGCTTGGGGCCACACTCCTTAGTGCACCCTTGGAGAAAAGAGGTCAATCACTCTTGTCTCCCTGGTCTCTGGCCACACTCCGAGCTCACCTGGCCTGTGACTGAGTGTTTCTCTCTCTGGCACAGAGCCCTGTTTGGAGTCTCCAGACCCAGCAGATTCCTGCTGCTCTGCTCTTCTGGCAGAGGAATGTGAGTCCACTTGTGGAGTCCCTGCTCAAAGAGCAGTTGCCCGAGTGTGCTGCACATCACAGTTTAATGTAACCCAAAGCTGAGAGCTCACTGCTCGGCTCCATCTCTATAGCCGGCTTCCCTGCTCTGCGACACTCAGATACCCGGATCCTTCTGTGACCCTGTGGGACCCGAGACCACAATGTCCCCATGAGGGCTCCACTCTCACTTAGCCTCTGGAGCTATGTCCCTCAGTGGAGCAGACTTCTAAAAGTTCTGATTTTGTGCTCTGTTGCTCCGTTGCTTGCCAGGTGCCGATCCCTCCCCCCACGGTCTATCTTCCCGTCCCTTCAGATTCACTTCTCTGCATGTCCTAACCTTTCAGAAAATGGTAGATTTTTCTGTTCCCAGAATTGCTGCTCTTCTCTTCAATCTCCTGTTGAGTTTATAGGTGTTCCGAATGGTTTGATACCTATCTAGCTGAACTCCTGTGACCTGATGTCATCTTAGTTCGCTATTCCTCTGCTATCTTGACTCTCCCTCCTTCCCTCCTTTCTTCCTCCCTCTCTTTCTGGTGGAGGTAGGGGGGCTGCTGAAATATGCACATCACTTTTCTATAACTTTTTCTACTCAGAAATACTGTTTGTGATGTCTGTCACCTATTTGGCAATTCACCTTATGAATCTAGAATTCAGAGCCAGATTGTATTGGCAATGAATTTGAACTTGTTCAGCATAAAGGTAGTGTTTAAAGCCGAGATATTGGTTGGATCTGCTTCACTGGAAATCTTACCCTCTTCTCTTTTGAACATAGACTGGTCTCAAGGTAGACTCCTATCCCTCTTGTAATGAAGAGTAATATGTAACCTAAACTCATGGATTCAAGGGAAAATACTAGGAGAAGTTAAAGATTTGAAGACAATATTCCTGGAGCTGAAGTTTAGGAATGGCTTTAAAGTTTGTGAAATATCTTGAGACTTAAAGAATCATAGAATATAGAATATCAGAATTAGATGATAGTTTAAGGAAATTTTGGACTATTATCCCTTCTAAGAGTAACTCTATACAAGGTTCTTATTAAGTTCTCAAAGTCTGTGCTCACACACTTCTGAGGTTAGGAGTTTACCACCTTGTGATAGTTTGATTGCATTTAATTTTATTATTTGGATCATAAGGAATTTGCATAATTCTTCCCATGATAATGCTGTAGATATTTGAAGACCATGATTATATCTCCCTCTTTCTCACCAGCATTCTTATCCCTATGTTTTTTCCAGCCTATTCTTCCACACTATGCTCCTTTTAGTCTCATGTTACCCCCCCCCCCATTTCTCTCTAAATTCTAAGTGTTGTACATGGCCCTCAAAGTCTTTGTATTTTAAGATGTGTTATGACTTCATTTACACCATTTCTTTTTTAAAAAATTTTTATTTATTTTGACAGAGATCACAAATAGGCAGAGAGAGAAAAAGGAGGAAGCAGGCTCTCTGCTGAGCAGAAAGCCTGATGCAGGGCTTGATCCTAGGGCCCTAGGATCATGACCTGAGCCAAAGGCAGAGGCTTTAACCCACTGAGCCACCCAAGCACCCCTGTTTACACCATTTCTGATGGTTAGCAGATAGAACATTTGGTTGAAAGAGACTCTTGGAAGTATTGTGTGATGACAAAGGGACATTGAAGGTCACAGCCTTAAGTATTTCTAAGGGGTTAGAACCATTATAGTTGTATGGTACAACTCATTTTCCAGTTGTGGGGAATATTTTTGGCACACATCTCATGTTTTGGCTTCAGTCATAGAGTTGAAATTTTCTGTCCTTTAACTTTCTGGTCATTTACTTTCTTCCTGTGGGAAAAAGGAGACGCCAAAGAACTACATTTTACAAGTAAGCAGAGACACTAATAAAGATTAGTGTTTATAAATGGGATCTCCCTTACCTTCTCTTGCCTTTTATTCATGTGGTAAGAAACTCAGCTTGGGTGTACAGGACTGAGCAGTGTTTTGTGTTTTTTTTTTTTTCTTTCTGATTTTTGCCTTTGAATGAATCATCAAGATAGACCTATGTGCATCTGTTTAGCTATCTAGACAATAAACTAGGTGATGACTCCAGAGCTTCCTTAGTTTGCTTTCCTTTTGAAGACATGTCTGAATATCTAGATTTCAATATAGAGCTTTAAAATAGGAAGGCAGGGACGCCTGGGTGGCTCAGTTGGTTAAGCAGCTGCCTTCGGCTCAGGTCATGATCCCACCGTCCTGGGATCGAGTCCCACATCGGGCTCCTTGCTCCGCAGGGAGCCTGCTTCTCCCTCTGACTCTGCCTTCCACTCTGTCTGCCTGTGCTCGCTCTTGCTCTCTCTCTCTCTGACAAATAAATAAATAAAAAATCTTTAAAAAAAATAAAATAAATAAAATAAAATAGGAAGGCAGTTGGAGGTCTGGCTTAACTTCAAACCTAAGCTATATTCTTATACTTTCCTACCTGCCAGAGCTTTACAAAAAGAGACCTGCATGTTCATGCAGTGATTTATAAACAGGTGTTTTGGTTCCTATTTAGTTAATTTTCTTTTAGTATCTATGGCATTGGTCAAAACTGCCAAAGGCAGACCAGTGAATAGTACTCCAATTTCCCCCAACAAGCATGAAACATTATTTTCCATCTTCTACAAGTGAACCTTTATTGATAAACCTTCCTGATTTACACAAATTCCCATTGATTTCCTTTCTCTGTTTTCTTTGTCATTTATAGCCCATAACCATAACCATAGGCTTAAGTGCTAAATTATTTTCTGCCTCAAATATGATAGTAATTGTTTTATGCCCCCTAATTGAATTATAATATCCTTGAAGGTAGGACTAGTTACTGTATTTGAATACATTTTTTTCCAGTCCTTTATTGGGCAAACATGGAGCTGACTTCTATAAAGTCCATAAAGACTTCTTGATACTACTTTTTTAAAAAAATCATCATTTGATATTAAATTCACAATGCTCACAGTGTTTAAAATCTAGCTTTTTCCTTTTTTAATGTAAATGCTGTTTGCATCTATAAAGTCATGTACTAGTAAATGGAAGCCATCAATAAAACGTCCGGTGTGGGGGTTTTGAGGATGAACTGTATCAAACTTAAGAAAGGCTTTGCACATTTAATGTGAAAAATTACTCTGCCTCCAGAAATCTAAAGATGATCATTATTCCCTTGTTTTAAGGCAAGCATAGCCATCTCCTCCAGCTCTTGCCTTCACTCACTCTTCGTGTTTCTTATCCCTTTGCTGACCTGCTCTACTCCCACCATCTCCTTTGCTTTCCATACCTGAATCATGTGATATAGAGATGCATGCAAAATATTTCTAATTTGCAAAACACAGTCCATCAACACTTCTTATATACTGCATAGAAATGAATCCACTTTAACTGGGGAAGTAGATACATCACTTTAAGTGGATGATTTTTGACAGTTTAATTCAAATTAAGTCCACTTTGTTCAATTAGAGGGGATATGAGAAGGTATATAGGAGGATTGGAGGGGGGTAGATAAGCATGTCCTATTAGAGGAAAACAAATGCATTTCTCCACATTAAACTTATTTGTGGAGATTTTTAGCTTGAAAAAAAAAAAGGCGACATCATAACAAGTTGCTAATTTATGTTCCCTCAACAAATGGTGATTTACTCACTTCATTTTATATTGCTCCTTCTTTGCTTTTTGCTAGGTCCTGACAGTGCTGAGAGATGACAGGGAGGAGAGAGGCACAGACTCTCTTCCAACTTTGGAGTTGGCTACACTATGTTGGCCGTGATTCATTTAATGAAGCTTTTGCTAAAAGGCTAGATCAATGCATAATAGCATTGACATTTTCAGGACCGGAGGGCTGGAATTGAGATGTGCAAGCCTGTACCACCCAGTACTTTCAGGCATGTAAGATTTTTGGTCTGTCCTAATATATAGAGCTCAAATAGTGTTTGTCATAGTCAGACTTCTGCAGATAAATTTGACATGCAGCAAATCTTCACAGGAAAACTCTAAGGCAGCAATCAGAAATAATAATGCCCATAAAACTTGAGAAAATAAACTGAATGAGGTAAACAGACTAGAGCAAGGCAGTAGGGAGGGGTAGGGGCTGGGTAAAAATGGGGAGTCTGTGTTTCATGTGTAAGCAGAAATGAAACTGCAATTCTCTCTTGCTCATTGGTCATGGGGAAAGTTCAAGAATGGTTTTAGTGGATCTTCCGGTCTTCTGAGAGAATATAAAAAAAAATTCAGATCCATGTGAAATCTTCCAGTTTTTAAAGTTGGTGCAGGCCGGATAAAACCAGTGTGGGCTGAATTTCATTTATGTCCCTCATTATGAGCTACTGTTCTAGAGCTAGCAAATATACACCCTGCTTGACACCAATCCTCTCTCCTGTGCCTGTGGCAGATGCTACTCATTGATCATAGAATTATTCCCCACAGAGTCTAGACATGAATTTAGAATTCTTCCCAACAGGCTCTGCAAGTCATCACTACCAACCATGTGGAGTTGGTGTTATAAGAAGAAATCCCAGACAAAGGAGACTTTAGTCATTGTTGTCAAAGCTTTTGCCATGTATGATATATTTTAAAACTTGAATAAAGAACTAGACCAGACACTAAATTACAATAATTATGCCTCATTATTTGATCATCTTGTTCAACTTCTAAATCATGTTCAAATATAGTTTTTTAGTTAGAGTCACTATGATCCTTATGAATTAGGACAAAGATCGTGGCTGCATAAAATGGGAGAAAACAAATGTTTAGAGAAGTTAAGTGAGTTGCCAATGATAACACATTTAGAAATTGGAGGCATATAAAGTATTTCAGGTAACTGGAGAGCTTTATTTAAAAAAAAAAAATCACAGGGGCACCTGTATGGCTCAGTTAGTTAAGCATCTACAGTTAGGTCAGGTCATGATCCCCAGGTCTTGGGATCTAGCTTTGAGCTCCTTGTTGAGCAGCCAAGAGCCTGCTTTTCCCGTTCCTTCTGTCCCTCTCCCCCCCACCCCACTCATACTCTCTCTCTCTCTCTCTCTCTCTCTCTCTCTCAAATAAATAAATCCTTTTTTTTTTAATATCATAGAAAAATCCTGAGGGGAAGAAGAATTAAGCTCAGTACTGAAGCAAAAGGAAACAGTGGAAGGTTCCACTGAGGGGTTTGTTGACTTACCTGAATCCCCCTTCATTACCAAGTACAGCTTGGGAAACAGATTTGCTGAGCAAACCTACATTTTTGGAATTGGATGACCGGTCATTCCTATGCTTTTTGGTTTATGGATGTTTCTCAGGGAGAGGGTTGGGACAAGCAACACGAAGACCTTCAGACTAGAGAAGATGGCACTTCCATTGCTCCTTATTCCCCAACTGCGTAATTGCATTGCCCGTCTGTCTACCCTAATGAATGACCATTCAAGTGTTTTTCTTGTGTTATTTCTAAGATAATTAGCTTGGTTCCTCTCTATGTATGTGAGAGAGAACCCTCTGATAGGGGCATAACTATCCTTGGTCCTTCCAACAAAAACAGTTGCTCTTACTCATCACCATTCCCTAATTAAAATGCTACTGTCAGGAGGAGGAGCAGGAGGAGGAGGAGTGGTTATATTCCTCATCCTTTCTTTGTGTGCATTTTTAATGAACTATAACTTGCCTTCACATATTGTTTTCCCTTTGACTGTCACAAAAACCCTCTTAGGTAAACAGAGCAGGTAGTATGAGTGGTAGAAAGATCGATACTTGCAATCTTCACCAATTAAATGTCAAAATCAAATCAAATAAAAGCAATAGCATAGGCTAACATTTGCAATGTGGGAACACAGGGAGGGGGATCTTAAGACAAATAGTGGTACACACAGTAGAATTGTACAACGATTGAACAGCTGTTAGAACCCTAAACACATACCCACTCTCTTCGGTTCACCGATTCTTGGCTTTTCAAGTTGATTCTTTTAGAATAATAGCCCTTATGGTTACCAGAGGTGATTATTTTAGGACTAGCCAATTGCCATGCTGACTTGTAGACAATGTGGTGCTATTCGTGCACAGGGCAAGATAAGGAAAATTTTAATTTTTTTCCCCTCAACCTACATTTTAAAATTTCATAGTTTTTGTTTGTGTGTGAGTGGGGGGACATTTTTCACTTGTGCTGCAGTCCTGACTTCACCAAATCCAGAAAACTGGAATTTGCTTAGCTCTGTAATGATTATTATTCAAAGAGATGGTTTTACTAATGAAAAAGTAGTCTTGATTACGTTCAGCCAATCCATTCATTCCAAGATATCTTCTCGGACATTCTGGCATTGCTCCTGCCAACTCTTGAGTCTCATTTTATTGAGAACCTTCCTGTTGGATACTCTGAACTGATATCCAGTGTTCCTTAAATGACCTTAGAGTACTTGTTTTGTTGGCCCACAGCACAAATATGTTAATGATTTCTTACATAAAAAGCTGTAAGACTTTGTTCTAAAGTTAACATCACTCTCTTCTCTATTACTAACTCACGATCATTTCTACTATAATTATTTCATTTATCCTTCTTACCAGCTATGCATCCATTCATTCAGTGTCATACTGTTACTCAAAAATACTTACTGAGTGCTGGTTTTCAGCGAGTACCTGGTGAACAAAATATAGTCCCTGCCCTAGGGGGCTTACTGTCTAATATATAGATCTCAACTGAAGTAGTATAAATAGAAGTACGTGAGGATTTTTAAAAATGTGGACATGTGGGTTCCATGCCAGAAATTCTGATTGGGGTTGTTTAATATAAGGTTCAGGCATTTGAACTTCCAAAAATCAGATGACTTGATGTACCACCAAAATAAGAAACATTGCATTATTAATCGTGAATCAGTAATTTACATTAGTATTCCCATTTTTTTTTCTGTGATAATGGAAATGTGGGATGGCTAATGAAGTTCTCAGGAGCACAAGCTAGGAAAAATGAAAACAGCTGGCTTTGATGAAGATATTTTTCTTTCATCTACAATGATATTTTTCACATTTATTCTATCAAAATGCCACTTTCTATACCTGCCAACATATCAGACTTGAATGTGATCAGTCTATATCAAACTACTCATTTATGCAGTATACAAAAAGCCTAGAAAAAATGTGAAATATCACAGAATATAGTAAGTATTCAGATTATGGGAATTTCTATATAACAAATTACCTTTTTTAAAAAATAAATGTGTGGAAAAAATATGGAGAAGCATCCTATAAACTAAAAGAGATTTAATAATAGACCCATCCACCAAGTGTAACATATGGACCTTATCCCGATCCTAATTTAAACAAGTTACAAAACAAGATGAAGCAATCAGGAGACTTAAAACATTGACTTATCTGATGTTATTAAAGATTTTATGTTAATTTATTCTAGGTGCAAAGTAGCACTTTGTTTTAAAAAGCCCTTATTTAATTAAAGATACCTATTAAAATATTTATAAAAAAAATACCAGGGATTTACTTTAAAAGAATCTAAGTAGAGAATAGGAGTTAGGTATATTGTAAAATAGGATTGGACATGGGTTACAAATTGTAGAAGCTAGAGCACTGATGTGAATGGGTTTCTCTCCACTTTTGTATGTATTTTGACATTTTTCATAATAAAGTAAAATAATAAAAAAATAAGTTAAATAAAATAAAGTAAAAATAAATAAATAAATAAAACACTACTCCTTATGCTGCCTAGAAGGAGAATAAAGTCTGCTTGAATCTGGGGCCACGGGCAGTGACTAGCCCTGGGGAAGCAGACCAAAGATTCTGAAATTTCATTCAAAATGATTCAAAATGTGATTTTCTGTCCTTCTCTAGGCCTCCCCACTCCTCTCCCCACAGTTGCTCAGGCATGAAGTTGTGAGTAGCTGGAGTAAGTCAAGTAACACTTGAGTGCTGGAGTAGCTCAGTCATTTCCCTATATGTGGTTTCCTCAGTAGGCTCTTCGACATTCGTCACTGCCGCCACCACCACCACCAGGCTGGCCCTCAGGCTAGTCTATGGAGTCTTTACCTTTTTAAAAAATTGTTACTTTGCTAAATTGGTTTTCCCAGGTACGCACAAGGGAGCAGGAACTGACCTTATCTCTGTGGAGATGTGCTTTAAAAGGAAGTCGGTAACACATTTCAGTTTTGCAAGTTAAATCTCCTGCAGTATATGTGTCTATATTTATGTAGGTACGTGTATGTGGAGGGGAGATAGATGTTTGGGTGAGGATACGATAAATAAAAGGGAGAAGAAACCTGCATATTTTTTTTTCTTTGCTAATGTCAGTAATTTTAGCTGGGAAATAACTCAAAAGTATTTTAAATTTATCAAATGTTGCCTGGTTACTCCTACTCCTCAGGGATTCAACATGTTATTCTCTCTGCCTTTCAAATCTTTGTTTTCTTCTCCCTCCTGCTCGCCTCCCTTTCTCTGCTACCAACCTGCACGTGCACGCACTCACACAAATGTGTGCCTCTTTTGATTATCATCCTTCAAGTCTGAATTTGGATGACAGTGCATAGTGGTGAAGGGTTCAAAATCTGTGGACAGATCATCTGATACTAAGTAGCTAAGTCCTCTAGGGCAAGTTGTTTAAGCTCACACAATGTCTTCATGTGCAAAATAGGGTAGTCATAATTCAATCTACTTCATAAAATTATGAGAATTAAAGGATCTCTATATAAATGTGACCAGTGCTTGGCATCTATAGCCTCCTGACTGCAGGTCAGAATCCTTTTCCTGGAAGTTCTCCCAGTCCCTGGTATGGTCCTAGTAGGGACAATTTTCATAGCACTCATTCTCTTCTTTCCCATAGACCGTAATCAGAAGAAGGAACCATAGAAGCCAAATGAAAACGTAGCATAGTTCTGGCCACATAAAATAGGGAGAGATCTTGAAGATCATCTCCAACCTCGTTCACGTTTTTACATTGTCCCTTCTTACCTCATCTTACAGCTTGACCATCTGTAGTGACCATGAACTCCATGCTTTCCAGGCGCATTCTTACTCAGCCCTAATTCCCACAAGAGTTTTCTTTATATTAAAGTCACTTTTCCACATAAGTGCAATTTCTTACCATTTGGATTAGGTTTATCTTCAGCCTCTCAGATGATCTTCAGCATGACATTTCTTCAGAGTTCTAATAGTCAGTAGTGTGTTTTACCAGAGCCTTTCCTCTGGTAGATTAGCCACTCAAAAATTTTCTCCATCACATCTCATTCTACATAGCTTCAAACTCAAGAATATCATGTATTTCCTCCATAGATGTCTCATTATTGATTTTGGTAATGTGCATGCAAGTACAACAAATTCTTCTAAGTATGTTCTAGGGAATGGTATTTTCACAGATGTTAGAAGATATGGCCAAAAAATTAAAGTTACACTATGCTTGGGAAATGCTGTGGTAAACATCATTAAATGATGTGCTTGTAAAAGCATTCTTAGATTTTTTTTTTTTTTTTTAGTATTCTAATGTGCTTTGTGAATCTCCAAAGGCTCTTGCTGTATGCAACTTATCTCAAGATTATTTGACCAAAGAAACAATTTGTTATTTTCCTAGGGCATGTTCCAAGACAGTTACTGTACCATAGAAAATACATTTAGAGATCCTGAACCAATATTGATGTAAACTCTGATTAGATATTCTAATAGCTTGTTTTTTAAAAAAAAATGTTTAACTTTTAAAAAAAGATTTATTTATTTTTTTACTTATTTATTTATTTTTGAGAGAAGGGGGAAGAGAGAGAGAGCATGCAGCAGCCGGGGGAGGAGCAGAGGGAGAAGCACACTTCCCGCTGAGAAGGGAGCCTGATGCGGTATTCAATTTCAGGATCCTGGGATCATGACTTGAGCCAAAGGCAGGCACTTAAGTGACTGAGCCACCCAGGTGCCCATTAACATTTTTTTAAAAATAAACTCTTAAGTTTAGATATATAGAATTGTTGTTCAGGTAGTACAGAGAGCTCTTGTATACTGCATGCCTATTAATATCTTGGACTAGTATGGAGCATTTGTCACAGTGTACAAATATTATTGCTATGTTATTAAGAATTAGAGTCTATGCTTTATTCAGATTTCCTCTGTATTTCTGTTATGTCCTTTATTTTTTTTTTTAAATCTGTTCCAGAATTACAACCAGAATATCCTATTACATTTAGCAGTCCTACTTTCTTAGGCTTCTCTTAGCTGTAACACTCAGATCTTCCTTATTTTTTGATAAACTTGACAGTTTTTGATGAACTTAACCAGGTATCTTATAGAATGTATCTCCACTGGGATTTATCTAATGCATTTTCTCCAGCTTAGACAGGGGCAGTGTGTTTTTGGAGGAAGACCACAGCAGTAAGGTGTCATTTGCATCATATCCTATCAAGGGTAAGTACTATCAGTGTGTCTTATCACCCAGGTAACTTAGATTGAGATAATGTTTGTCAGGTTTCACTAATGCGAAGTTACTTTTTTCCACCCCCAGGGTAAGGAGTTACATTCCATTATATTAAAGGCAACTTATTATATAAACTATTTGTGATTTTTCTGTATGAGCTTTAGTATCCCCCATGTATTCATTCAGTTATTCAAATATTAATTCCATTATTTGTATCAGTATGACCTCATGCATGTTTGTGTTGTACTTTGGGTTAAAACCTAATACTATTTAGTTCTCATCAAATGTTCCCGCTTAGATCATGGAACTCCTTGTATTGAGTCCTCGATCCCCCTGATAGAATTCCATCGTCATTTGTTGGGTGTTGTGTTTTGAGCTGTGTGTTTTTTGGTTTTTGGTTTTTCTGTTCTGTTTTGTTTTGTTCTTAGCACTTTCTTACTTTCTAGCAATTGAATAGGCTACAAGCTCATCTTGTGTATTTTCTGCCCCACTAGATATGCTCCTTTTCACTGAGGTGTTTTGGCTCAGCTTCTGTATTTCCTGCTTCTGTCCTAGAACCAGCCATTTCTCCAAGGATTCCTGGTTTCTTTTATTACAAAATGAGATCAGGAACCAAGATCTGGGTGATAAGTATGCTTGTTCTACTGGGACGGCATCGCTTCCAGGCCCCACAGCTGTCAGAGCAAGGGAACATGTGTATATGCTAACCTATATAGATAAATGTACTCATAAATATTTCGGTATGTAATTTGTATCTTAATTATGTTAAGCTAAAAATAGTTCATACTGCTATCTCCAGTTCCATTCCATTATTTCACAAATCATTCTAGCCTTCTTCCCTTGCTTATCACTAACCTTCTATTCTCACAATGGGTAACTTGATATGGACTTAACATCCATAAACATAATTACTCAATTCCAGTATCTATGTATAGTGTCTTTCAATATTTTACCCTGTTTACCTGTGGGAAGCAACTTTATCAACTAGAGTCCAGTGCTGGGTACACTCATTGCTCCTGTAGTCTTACAGATAACACTTATTTCCAAAGTTACTTAGGTCAGCAACTTTTCTATCACCCCTCCTGGGAAAGGGATGACTGGCCATTGTTCATTGTGATCAAGGCCCAAATTGAAATACGGATCTCAAATATTTTATCTCTCTCTCTTTTTAAAAAAGATTTATTTATTTATTTTAGAGAGAGAGTGCAAGCACATAAACAGGGGGAAGAGTAAATGGGGAGGGAGAGAGAGAGAGAGAATTTCAAGCAGACTCCTGCTGAGCATGGAGCCTGACACAGGGCTCAGTCTCATAACCCTGAGATCATGAACCAAGCTGAAACCAAAAGTTTGTTGCTTAACCGACTGAGCCACCCAGGCACTTTTACCTCCTAAAGCAATTTCTCCCTTTCTTACATACACAATTTAAATGTTCTATGAAACGCTTGTTGACTTAAACTTCTCTTACTTCAGATTTACCTGTGCCCCCAGCTATTAGGATAGACCTGGCTGTAAAGGGGATCTGTTTTTCAGCAATAGAAAAATTAATGAGCTTATGGTCATGTGTGTCAATATGCTGTTAAGGCTTAGCACTGATTTTATTGAATGATGAAGCAGGGGTTTTGCAAGATGATCTGGAGATGTGCTTCAGAGCCTCCTTTCTCTGTAGAAGCTTCTTATTTATTTATCTGTATTGCTGATACTGCCTTCTCTGTGCTGATCTGAAGTGTTCTTCCTCGTAACTACTTTTCTGATCCAATGTATTTTAGAATGAGATACCCCCAAATGTGTATGGCATATCTTGAGCAAAAGAACTCTCGCTTACTGAAAGCATGCTCAGCAACAACACTTTGCTGGGTAGTTTGCTTTAATCAACATACACGATATGCAAATGAGTTTATTGCAATGGAACCTCACCATACTCATTTACAAATGAATTAGCCATTTAGAAACATGGAGTAACTTGCTCAACTTACATGGCTACATAGTGGTAGGGAAGAGATACAATTTCACTTCATTCCAAATGAATGCCATCATGCCAGAACATAGGAAACTATGAAATATGAAAATCCCTGTGAGAGTCTGTTTAGACCTACAGACTACATTTCTATATCATTGCATTTGTCATATTATATCTCTCTTGAGAAATCTTTTGACAATTTATATTCTCAATGCCTAATAAGAGACGTAGAATGTAGATACTTCTGGAAACTCAGTAGATATGTATTGATTATATGAGTATTAAGCTTCTATAATTAGGTTTCTCTCATAAAACTTGCCTTGTGGTAGCCATCTTGGCTTTCTTGGTGTTCTTTTAACCAATCAAGCTTGCTTTATGCAGCTTCTTCAGAACCATAGCTTTTTTTTTTTTTTTTTTTTTTTTGTCTGATGTGGTTGGAATGTGCTTCTCCAACCTTCCCATCATTTGCTTACCTCATTCAGATTTCTACTCAAAGTCATCACCTTGGAGGGGTGTGTGTGTGTGTGTAGGTGTACCTTATCCAAATAGCACCCCTCTATCATTCTCCATTCCTTTACTCTAATTTTTACAGTAATTATCACTATCTGTTATGGACTGAATTGTATGCTCCCAAAATTCAAAGGTCGAAGCCATAATCCCCAAATGACCGTATTTGAAAACTAGACCTTTAAGGAAGCAGTTAAGGTTAAATGAGGTCATAAGGATGGGTTTCTTATCCAATAGGATTAGTGTCCTTACAATGAAAGAGGCACCCGCAATCTCTTCTCATGCCCAGAGAAAAGACTATGTGAGAACATAGCTTGACGACACCATCTGCAAGCTAAGGAGAGAGGTCTAATTGGGAATATTCCCTGTTAGCACCTTTATCTTGGACTTGAAGCCTTCAGAACTATGAGAAAATAAATTTCTATTGTTCAAGCTACCCTATATACAGTTTTCTAACATTATATTCTGTTTATATATTTTCCTATGTTTTCTAGAATATAAGTTAAGAACAAGGAAGCATCTCTTGTGCCATTGCTATGTCCCCAAAATGTAAAATAGTGGCCGCAGGTATTGGATGCTTAAAAAACTTTTGTTGGAAGTATAGATAAACACATATTAATTGAAATTATTTATATTGGCCAATCAAGGGAGTTGTTGATTGTGGCTAATTTCAAATAAACATGGGCCAGTAGTTTTAAAGGTTCTTAGATGTCATTTGGTCCAGATTGCTTTCCCCAAAGATAGTTGTTCCTTGTATGACCATCTCCAGTGAGGAGGAGTTACACTTATGAGACAAGGCATTTCATGCCTCTATATTATCATTCTTAGGAAGGAAATTCCTTTTGTGACTTGAAATGCCATCTCCTTCCTCCAAACCCAGATTCAACTAAAAATTATCTTGCTAAGTTCAACAGCATTTTCTAATTTCAAACCCACTGAACAATTTGCTTGACTCTTCAGTGACACTTGACACTGTCACCATGCCTCAGCTTTTTCTTCTCTTTTTTCTTTTTTTTTTTTTTTAAGATTTTATTTATTTATTTGACAGAGAGAAATCACAAGTAGACAGAGAGGCAGGCAGAGAGAGAGAGGAGGAAGCAGGCTCCCTGCCAGAGCAGAGAGCCCGATGTGGGACTCGATCCCAGGACCCTGAGATCATGACCTGAGCCGAAGGCAGAGGCTTAACCCACTGAGCCACCCAGGCGCCCATCTTTTTTCTTTTTTTTTTTTTAAAGATTTTATTTATTTGATAAGCAGAGATCACAAGTAGGCAGAGAGGCAGGCAGAGAGAGAGGCAGAGAGAGAGGGGGAAGCTGGCCACTCCTGAAAATAGGCTCTTTGTCAAGATGACCTTCTTGAGGGCACCTGGGTAGCTCAGTCGGTAAGCATCTGTCTTCAGCTCAGGTCGTGATCTCAGATCCTGGGATCAAGTCCCAAACTGGACTCCTTGCTTGCTCAGTGGGGAGACAGCTTCTCCCTCTCTCCCTGCCTATTGTTCCCCCTGCTTGTGCTCTCTCTCTGTCCCTCTGTCAAATAAATACATAAAATCTTTTAAAAAATTATCTTGTTGAGCTCTCTGTCAACATAAACAAGTTCTTTTTAGGTATCATCATAGGGATGCTCCTGCTAATGTAAGGACTCAGCTGATATTTCTAGAAAGAACCTCATTATCTTCACTTTCCCACTCTCTTCTGTTGCTGTCATCCTTACTCTCTGGTCCGCTAATCTTCTGCTCCCATGTATTTCCTGCCTACTCAGTGACATTATCAGACGCAGGAGTCAGAGACTCCTTCTTGTCCAGGGCTCCCAAATCGTCCTCCACCATCTGCTTTAGAAACAGCTATTAAGTGTTCCGCTCCACCATGAGGACTCCAATTTTCCTGCAGCTTATCTTCTTCCTCAGTGAATGCCAACTTTATTTGGTTCCCTATCCATTCTGTAGTTTCAGTCACAGGGATCAGAACTCTGAGGCAACTCTTGGGCTTCAAAGCTAGGGCAAAGCAAGCCATTGAATGTCAAGAATTCAGAGAAAAACTGGCCATTCAGTAAGTTCACAAGAATATTCCAAAGTCACCAGCGACTCTTAAAGCCCCCAGGAGGAAAAAAGAACTAAGCTTTTTCTGGATGAATATTTGATAAAAATAATTTTAAAGATATTTAAAAATTTAACATGAAAAATTTCATTTTTTTTTCCAACTGCAAGGAATCCCTTCAGTTGTCTTGACAGCACTGACTGAATAATTGAGCTGAAGGGGTGAAGGGGGAGGAGTAGCTTTGCTTAATACAATTCTCTCTTCCCTTCCCCCCACTCCTGAGACAGCACATTAATCAGCCTCAGTTGACTGTCTATCTCATTCCTCTCTTAAATAATACCTGTACCAAATGTGAAATGATGCATGTGTGTAATTCCTAGAAGAGATGGCTCCAGATATGGAGTTCATGGGAGAAAGGATGCAATTATAGAAGTGTGGTCAAAGAAGGCCAGGGTGTCTGTGAGGTTGCTGGAGTTTTATTTCTTTTGTTTTAACTGATTCTTTGGGAATTTTAAAACATCAATTCTCAACTAATACAGCTAGAATGGGCCTTACAGAAAACTTCACCCAAACCCCTGATTTTACAAATGAGAAACTGAGGCCCAGAGAGATAAGTGATAGTGTCAGCATGAGGGACCCAGATCCTCTGAATGTTATCCCAGCAAACAATTTACTAAACCATGTCATTTGAGTGAAATAATAGCTTTCTACTTAGGATCTATTTTCTCAGCATATAATTTTTGATCAATTCCTTACGATTTGGCCACTACTTTATTGAAAATACTCTCTTATATTAATGCTAAACTCATAGTCCCCAGAATCATTCATTCTTACTGGGCATCCTGAACAAGTTACCCAGTAGACAGTTACATTTTTCATGATGGTTTTTTTTTTTTTTTTTTTTTTTGTGAAACTGCTCTGGCACTGTCTCTTAAAGTTCCTGTCATTTATATTCAGTTGTGTACCAATAACTGTTTAACATCTGGCTCTCTGGGGTGGGGTTGGCAGGGAGGGGGAGGACCTGATTTATAAGATGCTGATGTCCATGGTTTAAATACTCCCAGGGGTGCCTGGGTGGTGCACTCAATTAAGTGTCCAGCTCCTAGCTTTGGTTCAGGTAGAGATCTCAGGATTGTGAAATTGAGCTCTGCGTTAGGCTCTTTGCTGAGCACAGAGTCTGCTTGAGATGCCCTCTCCCTATCCCACTCTCTGTCTCTCTCTAAAATAAATAAAATATATCTTTAACAATTTTTTAAGAAGTACTCTTAGTATTGCCTAGTTTAAACCACCAATGTGATAAGTCCATGAATATAGAGTTAGGAAGAAATACACAAAACCATTCAGGCAATCCTGGCTCAGTCAGGTCCAGCTACATGATTACAATCACTCTCTAGTTTCATTCCCTATAGTTCTCATTTTTGCCTCTACTCACCCATATATACAATTATTTACGTACTTGTTAATTTTATTTAAATGACTACAATTTTTAAAAAATGTTTTTAGTATATGTGCTGCCGAAGCGAGCACTTAAAAATGTTTTTATTCCACAATTTTACTACAGAATTTCTCTTCAGCTTCCCCCCAACATTTCTACCCACTGTCTGCTGTCCACCATAATTTAAGTTTGCACATGACTGAAATCACTGGCCTCCTTTTAATTGGCCGTCTTCAACATTACAAACATTCTTAACAATTAGCTCAAGGTGCTACACTCTTCACTCTTGGCTTTTTATTCTTGCCATGCATTTAACCAATCTCTGAGCCCTTTTAAATCTACATACACATTAACCATGCCATCCAACTCTCACTTCTTCAATACACGAGCCCCAGTTTACTTGTGTCCCTGAAATGGAATCTAAAGCATTCTGTCTTAGGTATCTCCTTTGGCAAATGGATCATTCATGTTTATAAAGAACTATTTTTTTTTTTTTTCCTGAAAGTAAGAACATTCCATTTACCACACTAAAATACCTCACATAGAGCATCCTTTCCCCTGTTGTATAAAGGACACACTGTTCTGTATGTCAGAAGTCTGGCACATGGTGGCTGGATTCTCTGTTCAGGGTATCTCAAGGCTACAAAGTGTCACTCAGTCTAAGTTCTATTCTGGGATCTCTGGGGATAAAAAACAAACTAGCAAACAAACAAAAACAAAACTAATCCTTTTCTAGCCTCAATCTCATTGCTGACAGAATTCTGTTCCTTGTGGTTGTAGGAGTGAAGTATGTGTTTACTTGCTGGTTTTCAATCAAATATTGCTCTCTACTTTTAGATGCCACCTGTATTCTTTGCCGCATGGTTACCTCCATCTTTAAGCCAACAGCAGTGCACCAAAATTACTAACTCCTCTTCTGCCAAAAGCCAGAGAAAATGTTTTTCTTTAAAATGACTCATATGATTAAGCCAGGCTCATCTGGATAATTTTCCTATCTTAAAGTCAACTGATTTGAAAACTTTATTATATATGCAAAGTGAAACCCTTCACAGCAGTACCTAGATTGGACTGCATTGAATGACTAGAAGAAAGTCTGTGTACATACATAATGTATATGAGAGGCTAAGAATCTTAGACCATCTTAGATTTTTGCCCACCACAACATTTGTTGTCCTTTGATCACACCACCCCCTTCCTTAAGATTCTTTAGGTCAGAACTTCAATATCACTTTGTATGGAAGCTCCTTCTTCACAACCCTAAAATTCTACTCTTTTTTTTTTTTTCTCAGTACTGCTTATCTCTGCATCTTGCCTGATTTTTTTCACATTACTTATCCAAATCAATAGTCATTTTGTATTTTACTTGTTTCTTCTTTTTTCCTCACCAGATACAAGTTCTAAAAAGGCAAAGAAAAATTTTTATCTTATTCAACAATTTATCATTCATATTTTATACTGTAAACTCATAATAAATGTTAGCAAAATTATTAAATGTGGGAATGAGAATTTAGTTTTTAATAAATACTTACTGAATTGTTTAATGACTGATGATGACAAGTGAGTGTGCAAGAAATTATTTGAAAGGACACTCCTACTCTTCATAGAAAGTTCCCCCATATTATCATCTGATTGGTGGTAGTCAGGGTAGGAGTTAAGTACATTTTCCTTTTTTTGATTTTTGTTTTGTTTTTCTATTTTTGTTGGGAAAATTTTCAAATGTACATGAAAGTATAGAGAGCAGTAAAATGAAACAATATATATAATTCACCTTTAGTAATTATTACTGGCCTGCTAATCTTGTGTCCTCTAAATTTGAATTTTTTTTAGATTAGTTTAAGCCAAATCTTGGACATCAAGTCATTTCTTTCGTAAATACTCTGCTTTTTTTTCCCTAAATAACAAAGATTAGTATTTTCTTAGTATCATCAAATATTATCCAGTGCACCCAATGCATGTCCAAATGTTCTAACTGTAGGTATATTTGACTCACCATAAAAATAAGGTCCACATATTGCATGTTAGGTCTTCTAAATCTTTTATTCTATAATTGAGGTGTCCATTTAAAAATCATCTTTTGATTTATTTGTCTGGTCGAATGTCATACCTTCCAAATTCAGATGACTTCTTCCCTTATGGTGATTCTACTGTATCTATCTCAGTTCTCTCTCTGCTGTGTTGTCAAGGCTCATAGACTTTTAAGTAGACAGAACTGAGAATATTTTAAGCAAACGTATCACAAATTCATATATTATTTCCAAGTCAAGCTTAAAATTGAGGGTTTTTACATAACTTTTTGGAATGAATATATATATATATATAATATATATATATAATATATATATTATATATATATATATATAATTTCTTTTTAGCATAACAGTATTCATTGTTTTTGCACCACACCCAGGGCTCTATGCAGTACATGCCCTCCTTAATACTTACCACCTGGCTCCCCCAAGCTCCCACCCCCCGCCCCTGAAAAACCCTCAGGTTGTTTTTCAGAGTCCATAGTCTCTCATGTTTCCCCTCCCCTTCCAATTTACCTCAACTCCCTTCTCCTCTATCCAGGATCTATAAAGAACTTCTCAAACTCAACACACACAAAACAGACAATCATATCAAAAAGTGGGCAGAATATATGAACAGATATTTCTCCAATGAAGACATACAAATGGCTATCAGACACATGAAAAAATGTCCATCATCACTAGCCATTAGGGAGATTAAAATTAAAACCACATTGAGATACCACCTTACACCACTTAGAATGGCCAAAATTAGTAAGACAGGAAACAATGTGTGTTGGAGAGGATGTGGAGAAAGGGGAACCTTCTTACTCTGTTGGTGGGAATGCAAGTTGGTGCAGCCACTTTGGAGAACAGTGTAGAGATTCCTCAAGAAATTAAAAATAGAGCTTCCCTATGACCCTGCAATTGCACTCCTGGGTATTTACCCCAAAGGTACAGATGTAGTGAAAAGAAGGGCCATCTGTACCCTAATGTTTATAGCAGCAATGGCCACGGTCGCCAAACAGTGGAAAGAACCAAGATGCCCTTCAAAGGACAAATGGATAAGGAAGATGTGGTCCATATACACTATGGAGTATTATGCCTCCATCAGAAAGGATGAACTTTTGTAGCAACAGAGACGAGACTGGAAGAGATTATGCTGAGTGAAATAAGTCAAGCAAAGAGAGTCAATTATCATATGGTTTCACTTATTTGTGGAGCATAACAAATAACTTCTTTGATTTTATATTTAAATCATGTATTTATTATTTGATAATCTTGATTCTTAAACAACAAAATTTACATTATTACTTATTTGCATGGTTATATAGCATGTATGTATATATGTAGGTATATATAAGATCACTTTTAAAGATCTCAATATTATTGCTAATAGGACTACAGACAGTGGCTTAAAGATTACTATGTAGTGTTTTCCTTAGAACATATACCATTAGGAGTACAATAAACCAAAGTTTTGTGTTATAAAATTATCGAAGTTTACTTCTGTTTTTCTGATACAATGTAATCAACAGGATAAGCAGTTTGGTTCATTTATTCAAATATGTCTTTAATTTTTTTTTAATTTTATTTATTTAATTTAGAGATAGAGAGAGCACATGCACAAGTTGGGGGAGGAGCAGAAGAAGAGGGAAAGAGAGACGCTCAAGCAGACTATGCACTGAGCACAGAGCCCAACATAGGTCTCTATCTCATAACCCTGAGCTCATGACCCATGCTGAAATTAACTATTGGGCTGATCCAGGCCCCCCAAGTTTTTCTTTCCTTTTTAAACTTAATTTTGTTTTTAATTTATAAAATACTTACATGGTTCCAAATTAAAAACTATAAAACAATGTATATATAGAAAAGTATTATTTTCTTCCCTATCCCTCCTTCATTATCTTCCCTCTCTGCCCTGCTGGATAACAGTTTTTATCCAATTTGACTTATCCTTCTCTCCGTGTATGTGGATAGGTTGGTACACATGCAGCTGTGTTTTTTCATGTTGGATATAAAGAAAGTAGCACACTTAAAACACAAATCTGCACCCTGCACTTCTCCCTCTACTTAGTAATGTATGTTGGAGATATTCTATAATCTCTGCAAAGAGATCTTATTTATTCTTTTTGGATGCTTTTATAGTATTCCATTTTTTGGAAATATATTGTAGTTTATTCAAACAATTCATTAATGAAGGGTATGCATATGTTTGTAATTACAAAAAACACCATTTCATTGTAATCATAAAAAATTAGGTATAGTAAAAAACATGTGCTCATGTCATTTCATATTTTGGCAGATTAACTTTTTGGTGGAGCTGCTGTGAATGGTAACAAATGTTACCGACTCTTCTCTCCCCCTGCCTTTCCAAACACACCTTTTCTCTCCAAAGGAAGAATGTTTACCTGCTATGCTATGTGCACTCTATGTCAAGCCCCACTTCAGAATCTTTAATACCTACAGAAATTACTTTCTCTCACACTTCTATCTAGCCATATTTTATTCATTATTCTGGTCACATATTGAACTCTAGCTTTTCCATATATTGTTCCGTGCCCATCTCATCTACTACTGCATTCTTTCTGCTTTGAAACGGTATAACAGGATTACTCCTCTTGGAACATAATTAGTAACCATCCTATAGTTTTATTGAGATGTGGCATATGTCAGTATCATATTATTATAGTGAAATATTACATTCTTGTAAGGCAAAAACCATCACATTTTTTCTGTATCTCTCATAAAGTCTGTCACTGGATTGATTACAATATAAGCATGAAATAAAAGTACTTACTGAATTGAATTAAATCAAATTGGATTGATTCTCCTGGATCATCAGTATTTTCTGAGGCATGATATAGAGTGATTCTATTGTGAGCAAGCATACCTTTGTGAAGCACAAAGTAGAATGGAGCTTTTTTTTTTTTTTTTTTTTAAATGGTTTCAGAATCTATCTTATTCTACAAGGAAAAACAGTGGGGGCATATAGATAGAAAGATGGGTTACAACACAACCAGGGAGGGATATTATTGTGGGTCTGATTTAAAGGTACTGATACCAGGTTGCAGGGGTGATATGATGCAACATACAGATATTTAAAAGTTGCTAGGAAACCTATGGTTTCCATAAACAAAAATTCCTTTCTGAGCAGAATGCATATATAGTAACAAAAGGGAAACATAAGACTTGATTAGTAGTACTGGCTCTAAATCAGTTTTGTCACTTTCTAATTATGTTCCATTGGACAAATTACTGAAATTTATTGATATGAAGGAGATAGTAATGAGAGGTTCAAATATCTGATAATGGGATTGAATATCATAAAGTATTAAAATGTGATTTTTGACCCTGTTATTGTTAGTTAAAATTCATTTATACACACACAGATACACACATACAGACACACACGCACACACACTCATGTGATAAAATCAAGGATGGTGAAATGACCTACATAAAGTTACAAAAAGAATTTGTGTCAGTTTGGGAACTTGAACTCAGTGTCTTAGTTGTACATCGGTCGTAGCTGTACATCTGTCAGGTGTTCAGTGTTTCTTTATACTTCTGTTTAACATTGATGGAGCACCCTTGCATTGCCTTTTTTCTACTAGTTTTAATAAATCAGGTAAATGAACACACTCCTCTTAACCTCTTCAAACGTGTCTGCTATATTTTCATTCAGAATTACCATATTTTTGGTTTTGAGCTGCTTGATGTGGATTTTTTTTCCTATTAGAACCTGAGCTTTGACCTGCCAGTTCGTTGACTATGAACCAGAAATTATCACTTCCAGAGTCCGTGATTTGCAGTCACTTCAAGCTGCCAACCCAAAGTGAAAAGATATAAATTTCATAAGGTATTCTCAGAGTCAAGTGGTCTTTCCAAATAAGATTTTATTTTTTTTTTATTATGTTTAAGAAAGCCAGTATAGCATTCCCTAGCTCCTCAGTCTTCCAGGTCTCCAATGTCAGTTCCTGAAGTAACTGGAAAATCTGCCAAATCTGACCTTCTTTAAACAACATCTCTCTCTTTTTTCAAGAAGAAAACTGTAAAGATCAAGTCACAGCTGCACGTAGTACCTAATTAAACAAGTGTAAGAAAGCAGAGAAAGGTCAGGTTGTCAAAAATCATTGCTGTATCTTTACTGGATTGTATTTAAAGACTGATTGCAGCAAGGAAAATAACTCAATAAGGTGTATGAGACTGGAATAACAAATGAACTCAAGGGGTAGCCTTCTTCCTGGCATATAACTAAAGATTTCAAGATAAAACCTAGGTAACAAACCAAGGGAAATGAAAGGGAGAGAATATGTGGTGAGTAAAACAAACAGCTGATATTAATATGGAAAAGAGGTTCCATCGGCCAAGTTTAAAGAAGGAAAGAGGATAAATTACAGATGATAGTTCATCAGCTTGATTTTGTTTTCCCTTTTTAAATCAAACAGTAAAAATAATAGGTGTGGGAGAAATGATACAAGAAGAGGCAACTGTGATTACATGATCAAGATAAAAGAGGAAAAGGGAGAAATTAAATATTTTAAACTACTAAAACACACTTAGTCAGGTGTGGAGAATATTTTTAATTACCTGTAATGATTCAGAACTTCCTAGGTTAAACATGATTTTTCTGGGGGACCATGTAGGCATCTTGTTTCTCTTCTATACCTCCTTTCAGTGAGAGTCAAAGTCAGACCTCTAAAGAGCCCACCCTGAGGAAACCGAAGTACACAAGCATTGTTCCAAATTAGCAACTTCTGCCTTGAGAGGGGAGGAAGGGGAAACATTATTTTCTTCCTCAAGTCTACTTTATTTTTGAAATATTGTAGATATGGACCCATGAGAAATTCGGTGGGGTGCTAGTTAGCATCTGAGTGTAATTTTCAGTTCAGTACACTTTAGTCTGTTTTTCAACTCTCCTAAATCTCTGAGGACATGGTGTAATCTGAAGGATAGGCTTTGTGGCCTGTGGGAATGATCTATTTGTGTTTTTTACAAGTGAGCTGGAATACACATTTTACATGTTTGAAAAGACCTATCATTTCAAAGAGTTACTTCCTAAAACAAATAGGTGTAGATGGAGCGGTGTGTGTGTGTGTAATTAAAGGAGTTCTTTATTCATTCTTTCAGAGGTCCTCGGGTCTTTTTTCCAGTGACATCATTTAAATATTTATGAACTAAGCTATAATAGCATCTTTTAAAAAATGCAACAACAGGAGAAAGGACATTTTTATTACTGTGACAGATGAGAATTCTACCTTTTCCCTGAACCCTCAGAATGGCATGGGTGCCATCTTGCCATGAATCACTGACAATGCATTTAAATAGTGTACCATTGCAAGTATAATTGCAATTTGTTGTAATTTCTGCTCAAATTCCTCCCTGACACAGCTGATTTATTTTGCAAATCAGTGCATCTAGAGGGTGTACTGTGTCGCATTATGGGCCTTTGATATAGAACCTTTGTTTTATAACAGGGAAAATAATTAGCTTTTGGATAAGCTTGAGTTGTGATGTCAGGCGCTATCCGTGGTGCTGAAAGAAGTTATTAGCGCTGAGCTAATGAAGGCACTCAGCCAGGCTCTGCCACCTTCCTAATTTGTCTCTTTGGGATTTTAGTAAAATTAAAAATGAGATAAGCACAAAATAGGATGAGTTTTATAGGAAAAGAATTAGCAAACTTGTTGATATAAGCTATAGAGACCCTTGATAAAGCTAAATTTAAGGGAAATTTTCATTTATCCGTAGTTTGTTATCCAAACATTATTTCCCTTAGTGTTGGTGATGGGATTGGTTAAGCATATTTTAATTAACTTTTATAGAGGTTTCTCTATTTGGGATTTCAAAGATTTTCTGGAAATCATCAGCAAGTTGCATTGTCAGCATCTACCCTATGCCACATAAGGGTCTAATTTCAGAATACTCCCTTCCAGGCTACAAAGTAAACTTGCATTAAAGTAAATATTATAGAAGAGGTGGAGGTAAGTGAGTGAAAGTTGGTTTTGAAAAAATAATATTTCACCAAAGAGTAACTCATACTTTTTCTGTCTGTCTTTGAATTGCTGGAACACAATCTAATTGTCAAATGCCTTATGTTCCCTTTGACTTTTGGAACATTGGAACGTGTTTGCATTGCAGCCAGTAGCATGTGTAACTTGATGCTGGTTAGGGGGATCTTCAGGCTCAGCGCTAAACAAAATCATCACCACCTGGTTATTTTATGCTCTTATTAGGTTATAAAATACCACTCAGGTATACAACAGTAATCACAAAGCTACAACGCTGGGAAAAAAATAATCACGTTAAATTGACCTTCATGAATAACAAGTGAGGTTCCATTTCGCTTCATTTCTGTTCATTTTAAAACCAGCATTAGCTTTTCTGGCACATAATTTTTCATTGTTTGCTGAACACAGCTCTATTAGAATGATTCACTGTCTTTAATATTAGTGATTATGGCCCATTTCAATTACACAGTGTGTTATATAGTTTGTTGTATTACTCTCCATGTCTCTGCTATTGACTCTGCTGGAAAAGATTAAATGTAACAGGGATGGTAAGAAGTTGGGGTTCTGTGGGTGGGAAGGGACCCCTGTAAACATTTATATGGTAATGTGAGGAAACTTTTACAGGCTTTACAAAATGGCAAGATAGCAAGATGAGATTAAGTCATCTTATTATGTCATTTGATACCAATCCTCTAATTAACATCTCTACCTTTAATTCATTTTTTAAAATAATTCATGAGATATAATTTACATACAAATAAAACCATCCATGTAAATGTACACTCTGAAGAATTTGAAAAATTATACAGCCATAAGTCTATCCTACCAACTGAATACCTTTACCATTCAAACATGTTTCCTCATATTCTTTTCCAATCTGTTCTACCATTCACTCAAAGTACTGTGATATTATTTCCACTACAGTTAATTAATTTTGACATTTTTATAACTGCACATAAATGAAATTATAGAGAATATACTCTATGTGTCTGATATAGTTGTGGCATTCACTCATATTGTAGTTTTAAGTAATCTGTTTTATGGTTTAGTTGTATACCACTGTATACATTTACCATAAATATAATAATGTGGTTATATATTCATGGATGATAGACATTGAGTTGTTTCAATTTTGTGGCATTCTTTAGTAAAGAGGCTATAACTCTTTGTACACTTTTGTGTGTGGATGTATGTTTTCATTTGTTGTGGCTAAATACTTAGGAATGCAATTGCTGGGTCATATGGTAAGAGCGTGCTTAACTTTATGAGAAATTACCAGATGTTCTCCAAAATACCATTTTAAATCTCATCAGTTTTATGGTACTTCTAGTTTCTGTATATCTAAGTCAACACTTTGTATTTACAGACTTTTAAATTTTGTTTATGCCAGGATTATATTGGTACTTTCCTGTGATTTAAAATTAATATCCCTTATTATTATGTTTGAAAAAAATTTCATGTGCTTATCATACATTATGTTACTTTCATTTTTTAAAGTGTA
Source organism: Mustela nivalis (assembly GCF_964662115.1). Taxonomy (NCBI): domain Eukaryota; kingdom Metazoa; phylum Chordata; class Mammalia; order Carnivora; family Mustelidae; genus Mustela; species Mustela nivalis. Next base: position 77,445,288 of record NC_139032.1, read on the forward strand.
AATTTATATCATTTGCCCACCTTCTGAGATTCTTATGCTCTTCTTATGGAGTCATAAAAATGTTTATAATATTTTGGTTATTATAATGGTTAAAAATCCTTTGTTAGATATATGTATTTACATTATTTTCTCTACATAACCAGGTTTAAAAAAATTAGTACCTTCTTTAGATGAAGTATAATTCAATATCTTATTTATTGTTCTTTTTGTTTTCTTAAGAAATGTTTGCCCATCTCAAAGCTGCAAGGATTTTCTCCTATATCTTGTTCTAAGTTTTGATAAATGTTTGTTATACCCATGAAGCTATCACCACATTAAGACAGGGAACCCCAAATTCCCTCATGCCTTTTTGTATTCTTGGCTTCTGCCTCTTCTGAAACTTACCTACTTATCCACAAACAGCCAGTGATATGCTCTTTATCATTATAGATTACTTTGCATTTTCTAGGAACTTATATGAATGGAACTATAAAGCAAGTATTATTTTTGTCTGATTTCATTTACTCAGTGTAATCACTTGAAATACTTTCATGTTATTGTGTGTTCAAAGGTTTATTCTTGAAAATTAGTTTCTTTTATTGCTGACTATATCACTTTGTTTGGATGAGCCACATTTTGTTTATCCATTCACCTGTTGATGAACATTTGGGTTATTTTTCACTTAGGACTATGATAACTAAAAGAGTATGTTTCATACAAATCTTCAAAAAAATGCATTGTGTTCATGGGTAAACATCAAAGAGTGGAATGGCTGGATCATATGATAGGCATATATTTAACATTAAAAAAAAAAGAAAACCTACCAACCTGGAAAAACAAACAAATAAATAAATACTACCAACCTGTTTTCCATAGTGGTTGCACCATTTTACTTCTCTTCAACCACAGATAAGAATTCCAATTTCCTCACATCTTTGCTCTAATTGGTAAGCATAGTCTTTTAGGATATGTGCTGCTGAAGCGAGCACGGTAAGAGTAGTCTTTTAATTTTAACTATTCTAATAAGTATGTAGTGATATCACTTTGAAGTTTTAACATGTAATCTTCTAATAACCAGTGATTTAAAGCATCTTTTCTTATGCTCTTCCATTACTTGTTTTCTATGGTTAAGAGTGTGTTTCTTGGTTTTCTTCTCTTCCGCAGCAGCCCCCCACCCATGCTCATTTGTTTTAACTATAAAAAACAAGCTGATGGTTAACCGAGGGAAGTGGGAGTGGGTGGATTAAATAGGTGATGGGGATTAAGGAGTACACTTGTGATGAGTACCAGGTGTTGTATATAAGTGTTGAATCACTAAATTCTGCAGCTGAAACTAAATTAATACTACATGTTAACTAACTGGAACTTAAATAAAAGCTTGGAAAGAAAACAGACAAACAAACAAACAAAAACCACTCTTTCATGTACTCAAGGACAGCTTTCTATAAGTTTCTCGAACTCCCAATGTGGCTGTGTCCTCTAGGGACTGTAGTGTCTTATTCTCGTTGGACTTTCAGGTCCATCCACTAAACTCAAAGTTCACTGGGCTCCACTTGTGTTACTACTGATTGCGTCATGCCTTGGAAACCCAAGTCTGTAAGCTGGAAAATGGGAGGGCATACTTTATTTCCTGCCTCTTAGAAATCATTCTCCTTTGTTGCCTGCTGTCTATAAAAGCATTGTTTCCAATATTTTTTTTTGTTCGTTTGTTTGCTGCTCTTGTTTCACGGTAGAAGGGCAGGTAAATCCAGTCTCTTTTATGCCATCTTGACTCAAAACAGAACTCATATCCTTTTTATTCATTTTCTTGTTTTTTTTTTTTTTCTGGCTAGAAACTCTACTGTGAAGTTGAATTGAAGTAATAATAGTGGAAATTCTTGCATTATTTTGGTTTTAAAGGAAAATCTTTATTTTTCTCCATTTAGATATGTTCTTAGCTATAGTACTTTTGTAGATACTGTTTATGAAGTTAATTTTTTGCTCGGACTTTGGTTGCTGAGAGTTTTTCTTATTAATATTGACTTATTGAGTAATTTTTTTGCATCTTTAGGGAAGATCATTGATTTTTTTCCTCTATTCTATAAAGTTATGGATTATATTGATTGATTTTCAGATGTTATTTCAAATATTGAATTCCTAGGTAAACCACATTTTGTCATACTATGTCATCCTTTTTATACATTGATGGGTTTGTTTTGTTAATATTTTGTTGAGTATTTTTGCTTCTGTTTATGAAGACATTGGTGTATAGTTTTTGTGTGTGTGTTTCTGTTTTCATTTCAATAATCTTGTGTGTTTGAGAATCAGTGTTATGCTTAACTTATACAAGGGTTGGGAAAGTTCCTGTCTTCCATCATTTGCTAAGTTTCTGTAAGACTGATATGATTTCCACCTTATAAATTTGAAAGGATATACCCATGAAACAATTAGAGTCATATAGTTTTCTTTTTGAAAGGAATTTAAATCCAACGTTTTCTTGTGTTAGTTATGTAGCTATTAAGATTGTGTGTGTGTGTGTGTGTGCGTGTGTGTGTGTGTGTGTGTTAATTCTGATAATTTCTAGTTCTAAGGAGTTTGCCCATTTCACATAAATTGTCACTTTTTTGGCATTAAGTTATTCATCATGTTCCTTTATTTTACTTTTAAAGTTTGTAGAACTTTATAGTTAACTCCCTCCTTTATATTGGATATTAGAAATTCGTATTTTCTTCATTTTGTTCTTGATCAGTTTAATTTTTTTCTATATTTAACTTTTCAAAAACCAATTTATATTTTATTTTTCTACTTTTGTCCTTTTTCTGTTTTATTAATTTCACTTTTATCTTTTTATTCACTTTTATTTATTACTTACACTTTAAATTGAGTGCATTCTCTTCTAGTTGCTTATGATAGATGCTTAAATGACTTATTTTAAATCTTTGGTTTTCTTTTATAAGAAAATGTTATAAGCATTTGAAGTTATAACAGTTCTTTTTTTTTTTTTGAAGTTATAACAGTTCTTCTAAGCACTTGCTTTATCTGCAACCCATGAATTTTTGTGCATTGTGTTTTAATTTCCCTTGAGTTAAAGATTTTTTTTTCATTTCCCCTTGTACTTTTTTTTTTTTATCATGGGTTGTACAGAAATATATATCTAATTGTGAGCTCTTTGGGGAAGATTTTGTAGGTATCTTTTTTATTGGTGTTTAATTCCATTATTGTCAGAGAACATACTCTTCATGATTTTAACAATTTGAAATATATTGAGACTTGTTTAGTGAGTTAGTATATGATGTGTTTACTTCTTACTTAAATGTCTCATGTATGTGAAAAAATGTTATTCAGTTATGAAGTTCTGTTATCAAGTAAGTCAGTTTGTTTTATGGTACTATTTGATCATTCTATATTTTACTGATTTTGACCCTACTAGTTTAGCAACTACTGAAGAATGTTGAAATCTAATAATATAATTATTTATTTTCTTCTTCAGTTCTTCCATATTTTGTTTGATATATTTGGAAGATCCTTTGCCAGGAGTGTTCTTATATTATCTTAATGAATTGACTTTTAATATTATGAAATGCCCTACATCTCTGATAATATTGCTTTATCTGCAATCTCTTTTATCTAATATTGACACGTCCACTGCAGCTTCCTTAACACTTAGGGTTTTCATTATATATCTTGATATCGTTTTACTTTTAAATTTCTGCACAGAAGGCATGTAGTTGAATATTTCTTAGGTTTGATATCATCTGCTTTTTACTTAATGTTTTAGTCCATTTACATTTAATGCAGGTAAAGGTATTATTACGTTTATGTCTATCATCTTGCTTTTTTTCTGGATGTCCTCTCTGTCGTTTTTTCCCCCTTTTCCTCTTTTCCTGCCTTCTTTTGTATTTTCTTTAACTTTTTTTTTTTTTTTTTTACTTAACCTACTAACTTCTTTGATACAAATAAGCAAGTAAGAACTGAATATAACTCTTTGTTTAATTATTTTCATTGGTTGTTTTGGGTTTAAAATGTGTATTTTTACTGTCTCACAACTTACTTTCAGATAGTATTATAACAATTAACAGGGGGGAGGGGGTTTGGGATAAGGGGGTGGGATTATGGACATTGGGGAGGGTATGTGCTTTGGTGAGTGCTGTGAAGTGTGTAAACCTGGTGATTCACAGACCTGTACCCCTGGGGATAAAAATATATGTTTATAAAAAATAAAAAGTTAAAAAAAAAAAAAACAATTAACATATTAGGACCTTAAAGCAATATATATATTCCCTGTCTCCCAGAGTGCCCTTTGTGCTATTAATTTTATAAACTTACTTTTACATGTGATAATAGATTATGAATTGTTTTTGCTTTATGTAGTTAACTATATTTTAAAGATAACCGAAAGGAAAAAAATCATTTTATGTTTAGCAAAGTATTTCTTATACTTGGTGTTCTTCATTCCTTTGTTTAACTCTGTGTTTCCATCTGGTGTTTTTTTCCTTTAGCCTGAAGGAGGTTAATTCCTTTTACATTTTTTTCTTATACTGGGGTTCTTTTGGGAAAATATTCTCTCAGCTTTTGTTTGTCTGATAATGTCTCCATTTCACCTTCAGTTTTAGAAAGTGATATTTTGGAAAAAATATTTTGAAGGCAATAGTTTCAAGGTATATTTTTGAAGATATTTTAATGCTTTCAACATTTTTATTTTAAATTCAATTAGTCAACATATAGTTCATCATTAGTTCAGTAATTCATCATTGCATATAAGACTCAGTGCTCATCACATCAGGTGCACTTCTTAATGCCCATTGCCCAGTTATCCCATGCCCCCTGCCTTCAACATTTTACATATATTGTTCATTATGTATGGCATTTCATTGCTTTTAATTAGTATTCTGATATGTTATTTTTTTCAATGTAATATATCATTTTTCTGCATTTATTTCATATTGTCTTTTTATTACTTTAACAATTTGATTATCATATGATTGTATGTGTTTATTTTATAGCAATGTACTTTTTTATTCTAGGTATTGTTATTTTTTAATCAAGTAGGCACTATTCAATTCCTTTTTTCTTCAAATAATTTTATGTGAATCACTTCTTATAGTATTATAATTAAACTTATTTAAGGCTACTTGATATTTTCCCATGGATCTCTGGAGTCTTACTCTCTTATTTCCAGACATTTTTTCTCTCTGTGCTTAGGTTTGCATAGATTCCCTGATATTTCCCTTTTTGGTTTGGTTAGACCTATATGTTGACATTTTCATAGCAGATATTCTACTTTTATATTCTAGAGTTCTCACCTCTTTCTCTTGAAAGCTTTTGTTTTTCTAATGATAGTCCTCATTTCTTTAGTCATCATATCCATCTTTTCCTTTAAGTTCTTAAGCATCTATGTAATAGGTATTTTATACCATCCTTGTCTCTAATTTCAACATCTTTATCATCTCTGGACTTGCATTTACTGACTATATTTTTCTTCATTTTAGTTACTGTTTCCTGCTTCTTTATATATCTACTTTTTTATTGCATGAAGGACATAATAGATGCTACATTTTTGAGATCCTAGGTTTTGTGATTTTATTTTAGAGAGTATCAAGTTTCCTTTGGCAGACAATTTTCTGGTGTCTGCCTGAGCTTTATCCTTGGTTCCTGATTATAGTCATTGTTTTTTGGGGGTCTAAAAAAGTTCATACTCCAGAGTTAAATTACTCTTATTTCTCAGATGTGGCCTTTTGATGTCTTAATTGAAAGCCCAAAATATTCAGCGAAGTGTCTCCATTTTAACTGATCAAAATGCCTGTTTTCAAGCACTGCATGACTTATGAACCTCTGATCCCCTCACAGCATCCCAGTGTGTATTCTCTGATGGACCTCATGGAGCGTGATCCTTTGTATCCATAGCTTTGAATTCATGGTCACCTGTACAAATTTCTGGAGCATCTTCTCTTTGCTGCTCATTTCCCTCTGCTACCCTTTCTCATATATTCTCATCACCTCAGCAACCTAACACCCTCCTCTTTTCCTTCCAACATCAACAGGTCTGCAATAGTGTAATTGCATCCTAAACACATACACCACAATCTGGAAATTTGGTTCAGTATGAAAGCTGGGGCTATCATGGGAACTTTCTCATGAATCACAGGCTTGTACGCCTGTTAGCAACATCTGAAAACTATCACTTTTTGTGCTTTGTATGGCTTTTGTTGTTTATGACAAGAGGACTTATTTACTTACCAATTACTTCCATCAAAGCTTCAAGTGACCACATGAGTTTCTAAAAACTATGGGCACTTCCCAGGGGAGAAGACTATGCTCTTAAAGGCATTCTTCCTTCTACCCACCACCCATCTTTCATGGCCTCAAATCCCATTCCCTTGCATACGACAGTGATTGCAAATTATCTTTACTCTGATAAAATGATGATTGACTTTATGTAAACTAAATGTAATACTTAAAAGGATGATTTAACTCCTGAGTAGCAATGCTAAGATAGATTGTGAAGAAGAACAAGAAATAGAAAATATTCTTTTTTATAATTAAAAATAATTTTTAAAAATAACATAAAATGCAGGTCTGTGAATCGTCAGGCTTATACACTTCACAGCACTCATCATAGCACATACCCCTCTCCTGCCAGTGTCCATAAGAAATAGAAAATATTCTTATGTTCTTTAATCACATAAATAATTAAATTTACTTAGGTGTAGACAGGTCTAGACTTGTTGCTTTATAGATAATTAAATTTAGAAATAACTTTTATTTAACAGGACACTTACCTTATAGATGAAGAAACTGAGTGCTGGAGTAGAGTTGCATTGTCCAAGATCCATAAAGCTGGTAAGTTATATATTGGTTTCATTTTAATATCAGTGCATCTTGCTTCAATATTCTTTTTACTCTTATTTGGTTTAGTAAGACACATTAATTTATGTAAACTTGCAACTATCTTTTTTGATTTGTATAAACAAACTACAGCAATTTGAAACCATGAAGTTTTGGATCAATTTTATTATTTAAACTAAGTGACCATTAAGTGATTGATTCAGATTAAGTTGCTTACAGATTTAAGTTGCTTGACCACGTGAGTTACTAAGAAGTTCAAAAGATGACACAAATGTTATCCTGACTTTTTGGTGAGTGTAGACCTTGACAGTAAATCTGACTAGAACAAATTGTCTCTTGAACTTTCTACTTGATTCAGTTCCCATTTGTTTTAAAAATACAATATTTCTTGAGATAATTCAGTTATTCTCATTCCATTAGGAACATGGAATTAATAGCAAGATTTAGGATGAGAAGTGAAATCATATTAAATTGAAAGACTTAATTGACAACTTTCTCATCGTATGCATATTCAGATGTACACAGACATATATGTATACACACATCACAACTTATGAGTGTATATATATGTATACATATATGTACCTCATGGAATTTCCCATTATTTGTTAGTCAAGAATTTGGGGACATTTTCCTTTTTTAAAAAATCTTATTTTTACTAATTCTGCTAGTCCCAGTATCGTGAATGAACTTATGTTGGCGAAAAGTAAAAGCATCATTTCTAGTTTTTAACATAACCAGCTAATACTAGGAGTATCTGTATGGGACTTATTAATTATATTAATTATCTGTCAAATACATTTACTATATTGTATTGTTAACATGCACATTAGGCTGTAGAGAAGCTTTGTCTTTGGTGGTTCCTTCTTTCTTTCAACAACTCTGAGTAATTCTATCTGTCCTCATCTTACAGGCTAGTTATATAGACAGTGACTTAAGTTGTAACACTACTGAATGACAGAAACTGTGGAAGGGACTTAGTATCCTGATCTGAAGGCATTGAGTCTGCAAACATAACCTAATTTGCTGCTTTACTTTTAAAAGCTGTGAAACAAGATGGGATCAGGAGGGAGACAAAACATAAGAAACTTTTAATCTCAGAAAACAAGCTGAGGGTCTCCTGGGGGGTGGCTGGGGGAGGGATAGGGTGGCTGGGTTATGGACATTGGGGAGGGTATGTGCTATGGTGAGTGCTGTGAAGTGCGTAAGCCTGATGATTCACAGACTTGTACCCCTGGGGCAAATAATACATTATATGTTAGTTAAAAAAAAATAAATAAACCTGTGAAACAACATCAGAATTAATGAGTGGGGTCCTTTATAGATAATTCAGTAATTTTCTTATCTTAATAAATTTTATACTTTCAAATGAATTGGTAAGAGATTGCAGTGGGATTGGGACTCTATTAGATTTGGGTTTTGAATACATCAATCTACTTTAGCTGATGGTATTTAGAAGAGATCTGGATTGCTATTGAATGATGTAGGGTTATGAAACAGAAATAGTGGCATTTGATTGTATTTAGCCTCTGTGTATTCAAAGGTCACCCCCCAAAGATATGCAAAAGATAGATACATACATGCATATGGAAATAGCTGCTTTTAATTATTTGCAAGCATGTGCCTAAAATGATTATAGCAATCTGCGGAGTGGCATGTAATTGAAACTAAATGCCTAAGATTTGAATTGTAGCTGACTTGAAGGACTTTCCTTAAGTTAAAATCTAAATATATACCTCTGAAAATCTGTCAGCTGCTGGTACAGTGGAACAAAGACAAAAGAGTACATGAGCATGTCCCTGAGAGGTTAGTACAGGACTGGTAAAGAAAACAAAAACAAATCTCAGTGGTGTTTTACATATTTTGCTGGACACAAGGCAACATAAAAAGACTACCCACTTGTGAATGACAAATAGTGACTACTATATGTGGCTGAATATCTTTCTTGGATTATGACAAAAAACGTATTTACAGCTCTTCCTTCCTAGAATAGGGAAGGAGGATAAATTAGGGATTTGACTAACGAAAAAAGAACTGAAATCTGCTTTCCTCCTCTGCAGGCTTTTAGGGTTTGATTTTTGAAAAGGAGAATTAATGAAAACAATAGCATTCCCAAATGGACTTTATAGAATTCACAAACTGTCAATAACTTTTATTAAATAAACAAAGAAAATACATGTCAACTTAAATTTTCTACCTATGTGTGGTAGAACAGTCAATCCAAATGTGAATAGATCATCATATATCAAAAATATAGCACATGAAATATAAACAGGGGCTGTGTATCTTTTACTTAATTTCATTTCTGGGATTATCTAGTTCATATGTATTACAATATAGTTGTTTAATATAAAATATAATAGAGATAATATAAAATACAAAATGTATTTTATAACATATGCTCTATATTTCTATTATACTTGTATATAAAGCATATATATTTATAAATATATAAATACAGAATTTAACTACATAATTATATAAAATGTATTATATTTGTAATGTAATATATATGCACATATATATATCATGCTGTTATATTAAGAAAAATAGAGTGTGTTGTAGACTGACTGTTAACAGACTTGACTGCTTGGAATCTTCATAAGCTTCTTTTTTTTAAAATATTTTATTGATTTATTTGAGAGAGAAGAGAGTGAGCAGGAGCAGGAGGAGGGGTAGAAGGAGAGGAAGAAGAGGAAGAAGCAGACTTCCTGCTGAACAGGGAGCCCAACACAGGGTTCCATCCCAGGACTCTGGGATCATGACCTGACCTTAACCGACTGAGTCACCCAGATACGCACACAAACTTTTCTTTTTTCTTTTTCTTTTTGAGAGAGAAAGAGAGCTTGAGAGAGGGGGAGAGTCAAAGGGAGAAGCTTATTCCCTGCTCAGCAGGGAGCCAGATGCGGGACTCCATTCTGGGGTTCCAGGATCATGACCCAAGACAAATGTAGTTGCTTAAACTGAGCCACCCGGGCATCCCCAAACTTTTTTTTTTTTTCTTTAATGTAAGCAGTGTGCTTTCTGATTCTCATATTCTGGTTTTCCACAAATAAGACCAAATCTTTATTCTGATTATCAAAACACATAAGAAATATGAAAGAACTTTAAAAGCTAAATAAAGATGCTATGAAGATGTTGACAATGCAATGCTGTCGAATGACATTTGATGTTGAATAAGGAAAGAAAATCTGATGTAGTGGATACTGCCAAGATCTGCTTGGATCCTTTTTAATGTGTTCTGTGTGCTCTGTCTTAGCTTCTGTGTGATTCATTTCTAACAGAGTGCACCTGTGACTCACCTTGGAGGGTGGCCCTTGGGTTATTGCTGCAGTTGGCTGGAAAGTGCACTACTCAGAAGAACTTGGTGGTTTCCATCTGCCTGTGATGGCTCTTAGCCAGTGAGCAGTGCAGGAGTTTCAGAGCCCAGCAGCTTGGTCACAAGTGCAAAATTCTGAGAATCACTTATACTACATTTTCCCCTGGGGGCTATCCTCTACGGATTCTTGCCTGAAATTGCTCCATTGGGTGACATCATCTTCTGCCGTGTCCTAATCTCTCATTTCCTTGCTGTTTTGGCGGGTAGTATTTCCTTAGAAAATCAGTTATGCCAAGATAGTTATCACAGGGACTGCTTTTGGGGAACCCAGCTAAGACCGATCATGATGTCCCTCCCATTAGTGACACTTAGTGGTTTTCTTTATTATATTACTTTATCTTCAGTTCATCTTGTGAGGCTTTTATTTCAACAATGCAAAAAGTGAATGAGGTTAAATAGTTAACCTGAAATCATACAGCAATTCATATGTAAAGGCAGAACGTAAGTTTGGATATTTCTTAAAACCTTAGAAGATTTTTTTTTTAATGACTCCCATCAAAGTGTATATTGGAAGACTTTGGTGTTTTAAGATTGTTTCTTTTGTTTGGGGGAAAATTTGGTTTAATTTCAAATGTTGTGGAGATATAAGATAAGCTTATTTTACTTGACTATAATTTTTGTAGATCTAAGACTATTGGGGGAGGGGAAGGTTTTTTTAAAAAAATCTAAATTATCTTACTTGAATAACCATAAAACAAAATTTAAAAACGAATGTTTTGATGGTCAAAATAAAAGGAATTATATCTTTTCACTCAGAGACTACTGAGGAAAACATCCACTTTAAATCCATTTTAAATATCTCTCTATCCAATTTAATGGATACTTGAAATATCACCCCTAGTGATTGTATTTGAAAGCATAATACTGGTACACTTTAGTCTTTTACAAGCTCTTCAATAATAAACGGAAAAGCTGAAGTCATTGGTTAAATAAGTGCTCCTTGGTTGCAAAAAGAAATGTTAGTTTACATCAGTAGTCAGAGAACATGTGTGCTGTTTATCATCAAAGATATATCAGTTGTGCTTTATAGGACGGTTGTCTATGCAAACTTAAAAAAACAAGCAAACTAAACAATAAGACAACAAAAACATCTTTCTGTACTATAAAAGAAACAATGAACAGAATAAAAGAAAAACCATAAAATAAGAGAAAATATTTGCAAATTACATATCTGATAAAAGCTTAATTTCTAAAATATAAAAGCAAACAATCTAATTTTTAAAAAATGGCAGAGGAACACAATAGACTTTTTTTTTTCCCCCCCCGAAGAAGACTTACAGGTAGCCAACAGGAACATGAGAAGGAGCTCTACATCACTCATCATGAGGGAGATGCAATGTATAACCATGATGAGAGTTCCCCTCACACTTGTTAGAGTGACTGTCACCAAAAAGACAAGAATGGACAAGCATTGGGGAGGATGTGGGGGAAAAAAAAAAAGGAACTTTGTGCACTGCTGGGGGGATGGGAAATTGGTACAGCCACTGTGGAAAATAGTATGAAGGTTCCTCAAAAAATTAAAAAAAAATAAAACCATCATATGCTCCAGCAGTCCCGCTTCCAGATATATATCCAAAGGAAATGAAAACAGGATGTCCTGGAGGTATGTGGACTCCCATGTCAGCCGATCTGCACTACAGTAAACGGTGAAGGAAAATCTCCAGTCAGAAGGGAAATGTTGCCAGATAGCAAGTCCTACCTACAGGATGGAACAAACAACAGTGCAAATGGTAAAAAGGAGAGTCAAGATAAGCACACTTGGTATAGGAAACCATATTCCAGAAGGATATGCACCTGCATATGGCAAATTAAAAAAAAAAAGGTCGAAAAATTTAATGAGGAAAAGGTATTTCTAACACACTGCACTATGGCAACTGAACATCTGTGTGAGGCTAAAGAACCTTGATATCTCTCTTATAATATACCAGTAATAATTGAGGGAGTACGGGTCTAAATATAAAACCTACAAGTTTATAGAATATAACAACAACAACAACAACAAAAGACCATATCTACAAATGTATGAAGCATAGTTTTTAACGTAGCTCCCAATAATCTCCACTCCCTAGTCTTTGTAACCCATGTTATCTCCTCCCCTTGACTGAGAGTGGGAGCAAGTGACTCATTAGAATAAACAAAATACAGTGAAACGTAACAGGTTGCCACTTCTAAGATGAGGTGACTTGGAACACTGGTTTGGGATCCAGGACTTGGCTTGAACCCCCCACTCTACCATTTTATAGCTGTGTTAACTTCAGTCTACTTAGGCTCTCTGAATCTCAGTTTTCTCATTTGCAGCTGGGACAATTATACCTACATCCTACATACACAGCAGGCCATAATGTATTAAATAAAATAATGTATGTAAAGTGCTCAGTGAATTGTAGATATTATACAGCAAATCTCTTCACTTCAGTGACTCTCAGATTTCCCCTGAGCAATGGAGTACTGCTAGTGGATATGAAAGTTAATTTTCAGCTACAGCTCCACAATGAAGATGCTGAGTGAATGGGCTTGGTTCAGGGAAAAAGGAGGAAGTGGACAATTTCAGGCATGAAAATGAAAATGTTATTGACAAATGATATAAACAGAATACTCCTTACCACAAACAGTACTCAACTCATGATCATCTTTGGGAATGTATCTGGGATACAGAGATAGAAAATTGTAATTATTTCTTTCAAGAAATATTTATTGAACACAGACTGTGTTCTATGCCCTTTTCTAGGCACTGGGGGCTTCCACAGTCTGAACACTGGACAGAATTCCAACCAACTGGAGCTTTTGTGCTAGTGGTGGTAAAGAGGGGTTACATATACCCAACCCTCACACACACACACACACACACGCACACACTCATCCACACTCACACCACCAGGTAATGACAAGTTTTGAAATAAGAATAAAAGGAGGTACTGAGAGTGAGACAGGAGATCTAAAATAGTTTGAGTATTTAGTGAGGGTTCTGTAAGGGGATGATATTTAAGCAGTGACTTTTGCAACATAAGTCAGCCATGTGAAGATTTTTATAATAAGTAGTCCTTGTTGTTGTAACAAATCAATGCTAAAATGTCAGGGGCTTAATAAAATAGAAATATTTCTGCCTCATGTAATGGTCCAACACAGTCATTCTTGGTAGCTTTCCACCAGGTGCTGATTAGGGGACCCAGGTTCCTTCTGTGTTCTGGCTACGCCATCCCTTAGGGTTTCAGAATCTTCTAATTCCAGAAGGTTGAAAAGAAATAAAAATCTTAAATGTCCTCACCCCATTGTGGCCCTTATTACTTCTGTTCACATTCGGAGGCAATAGCTGGTCAGTCTTTTGGCTAAGAAGGTTTAGGAAAGTTAATGTGTATAATGTACTTATCACAGTTTTTGGAACAGGTTAAATAAGAGTTTTCGAATAAGTAAATTTTAGAAAAAGCAGGGAGGTGGGAAAGCGTGTGGTAGACTTGAGCAGCTGTAAGGAGGCCAGTGTGGAAGATTGTGCCTATAAGAGAGGACAGTCTAATGGAGCTTGGAGAGGAAGGCCAGGAATGAATCATGCAGGGTTTCTCAGAACAAGGGGTAGTCGGTCTTCAGCCCATGTTGCAGCAGCATCATGTGATATGTGTGTGCATGTGCATGTGTGTGTGTGTGCATATGTGTGTGTGCATGTGCGTGTGTGTATGTGCCTGAAGTATCTGATTCTGATGGCAGATGCACATTAGGATCAGGGAGCATTTTCTGAAGCATCTTATGGAGTAAATTGTCTTTTGTAATCAACAGTAATGGGAGTTCCGTGAGGAGTTGGTGTGGGCACTGACATGACTCTGACTTGAGAGTCATTCTATCTCTGATGCAAAACATATATTGAGAACTGACATAATTCTCCAGAGTTGGTGTTTTCTTCCTTAGAGATGGGTTTTAATTATGAATGCTCATGAGGTTAAGGCAATAGCCTTAAGCACTTCTTTCCCCTAATCTCACCCATTAGTTCTTCATAAGCAACTGAATGTATTTCCAGAGGAACAGAGGCTCTTCTGCCTACTGCCAAAATTGTGTGTTTAGTTCAGAACAATGGAAAATAGATGAAGCATATAGTATATGGGGTTATGGGTTTAATATTCATTTGAATCTTAAGAGTTATGTCATTCTAAGTTACCCTTCGTACTTATTTTAGGAAAGCTATTGCAATCCATGACTTCAGATTCTGGTACCCCATACCACCAGATTCTGCCACCATTTTATTCCACACCTTTTATGCTAAAACCTCCAACAACTCCTGTCCCATTCCCATTCTCAGGTGATGGTGACCCACCTACTTCACAAAGAAAAATAAGAGATTTTCACAAAATCCTCTGCTTCATCTACCCATAGATCAATGCCGTTATCCATACATTAGCCTTCCTTCCAGTTACCTTGTGTGGAGGGTGTCTGTTTCTCATTATCCCTGCTGTATCCACAGTCTTCCCTGTTTGAGGAGGAGGTGAATCCATTCTTCCAGTTGCTCTGGGCATGAAACTCAGAGCCATTTTGAATCCTTTCTCATGCCACACATTCAAATTGTTGGCAGCCTTCAGAATAGGTTGGCTTTATCTCCAGGATGTATTGATTGCTGCTATTATGATCTTGTCCTTATTTCTAGCCAGGATTATTACAATGAACTTTCAAAACTGTCTCAGCTTTTCTTCTGTAGTACCTACAACAGAGTTCTTCTTCTTCTTCTTCTTCTTCTTCTTTTTTTTAATAAAGATTCTATTTATTTGATTCAAAAAGAGCTCAAGCAGGGGGAGCAGCAGGTAGGCAGGCAGAGGGAGAGAGAAAGAAGCAGGCTCCCCACAGAGCAAAGAGCCTGATGTGGAACTCGATCCCAGGACCCCTGGGTCATGACCTGAGCTGAAGGCAGCCACTTAACCACCTGAGTCACCCAGGCACCCCTACAACAGAGTTCTTAAAGAGGGGTAACTTTTCCTTCCCTAGGGAACATTTGGCAATGTTTAGAGACCTTTTTGACTGTAACAACTGGCAGGCAGGGGACTCTGGGTGTCCAGTGGGTAGAGGCAGGGGATGCTGCTGAACAGCCTAAAGGGAACAGAACAGGTTCACACCACAAGAACTTTCTGGCCCAGAATGTCAGTGGTGCTGATCCTGAGAAACCCTAGTCTGTAGTCTGTCTTCCAGATAACAGGTTGAGTGAGGACGTGGAAGGCTGAGTCTGACTGAATCATTCCCCTGGTTTGACCTTCCAGTGGCTCTCCAGTTCTCTGAGTAAAAGCCTAATTCCATTCAGTTACTTACAAGGCAGTCTCAAAGGTACTGTGTGCCAGCTCTGTCAATGGCCACATCTCTTTTCTTTCTTTCTTTCTTTTTTTTTAAACATTTTATTTATTTATTTGACAGATAGTGATCACAAGTAGAGAGGCAGGCAGAGAGAAAGGAAGGGAAGCAGGCTCCCTGCTAAGCAGAGAGCCTGATGCGGGGCATGATCCCGGGACCCTGGGATCATGACCTGAGTTGAAGGCAGAGGCTCTAACCCACTGAGCCACCCAGGCACCCCATCTCTTTTCTTTCTTGTGTCCACACTGGCCACCCTGCTGACCCTCGGACATCCTCCTGGTCCTTTCTACCTCAGGGCCTTTGGAATGTCTGCTCCTTGTAGTGAACTGCATTCCTCACAGATATCCACAATGCTAATTTCCCCCAAGCTCCTTCAGGGTTTATGCAGATGTGACCATCTTAGTCTTCTTTGCTCTGAATATCCTTGTAAGTATTAAATCACCTTCCAGCATTCCTTATTCTCCTTACAAACTTTGGTATAATAACTTCTGTTGTGTACTGCCTCTGCTCCCCTCTGCCCAATTTCATTGGTTGAAGTCCTAACACCCAGTGCCTCAGAATGTGTAGAGACAGGGTCTTTAAAGAAGTAATTCAGTTAAAATGAAGTCATTAGGGTGAGCCCTAATCCAACATGACTGGTGTCTTTATAAGAAGAGGAGGCTGGGACACAGAGAGGTACAGAAGAAAGACCATGTGAACACACGGGGAGAAGACAGCTGACCTTGTCCACAGATCAAGGTCTTCCAAAGAAACCAACCCTGCTAGAGCTTTGACCTCAAACTTCTCACCTTCTCAAAGAATTGCTAGGGGGAAATAAAATTATTGTTTAAGCCACTCAGTCTGGAGTCCTTTGTTACAACAGTCCTAGCAAACTGAAACAATTGTTATCTTCTGATATACAATATAATTCAATCTGGTGTTAGGTGAATTACCTAACTATTATATTGCTACTCTTGACTGTAATCTTCCTGAAGGCAAGGATTTTTGTCCCTTTTGTTTGAGATCCCTAATTCTATTCTTGCCCCAAAATCTAGCCTTTGCAAATGAGGGAGATATGCCACAAGGAATTGAAATGGCTTGCCTGAGATTATAAATGGATGGCAGAAGCTGTGCAAACTCCAGAATTCTCATTCAGATTCTGGTTGGCTCCCTTTTGGCTCATGTAGCTGCTTTGGCATAGAGGATAAAGAAACCGTAGAGCAGAGCTGTTGCAACAGAAAACCTCACATTCATCACCAACACACCTTAGACACACATGAGCAATGAGGATGGACTGCCAAAACCATCCAACTGTTTAAGAAATGCACTTAACTTGTTTATGAAGAATAAAATATATAGACCTGTTCGGATTACAGTACTTCCTAGTGAGTGATGAGCAATAGAAAAGAAGAGGAAAAATGAAAATCCTAAAGAAAAGCTACAGTGTAGAAAAGCAAAAGCAACGAGTGCAAGGTAGTATGAATTGGAAGCAATATATGGGTTTCAGGGCTGTTTCTATGCTTACTATCATGGAAGACAAACCTTTGGCTAGGAATAAAAATATTCACTCCTTGTCCCTACCCAGGATAAAATTCCAGTGTAACACATCAGTCCCTTTCTCTGCCGTCCTGCCCTTGAGCTTGCCAAACCAACCAGCTTTTGTACAATTAACAGAGAGGTTTCCAATACAAGGAGAGCTTTATTCTCATGGAAGACTATCTCTGTGTTCTCCTCTCACTCAGTGTTTGTTTATTTGTTTGTTTTTTACCAGAATCATCTGTCCAAATAAATAAGATCAGAAAATGGGGAAGAAGTAGTGGGGGGGGCACTCTTTCTGATTGAAATCTATTTTCATCTCACAAAAAATATCTTAATTTTCACTTATATTCCATGTCTGTAGCTGAGGGCCATTAAAACTAATAAAACTAAATCATTTGTGACAGATCTTAGAAAACAGTTTCTGCAATCCACTGTGCTCTCAAATGCTCATTAGAAATAGTGGTTTTCTTTTCAGAAGAATGCTCACTGAATGCTTAAAACGTGTTGCCTCCAACTTTTGACAAGTCGAACTGGCAGTGGAGTGTTTGAAGCAAAGACTTGACATAAAAAAGATGTTGCACAGCTATACATCAAATATGACCGGGAACAGCACATCAAAGCACAGAGTGTTAGGATTCAAAGCGGTTAGAGGAGAAAGAGAATCAACACATTTGTGTCTGCTTTCGACATTTTCTGGCATAGAGTAAACAAGGGATCTGCATTGAGTGTAGGCAGAACATTTCAATCTCACGGAAGTTTAAATCCTATCTTTTCTTAGTGTCAAAGACCATTGGCTAAATGTCATGGATGTCAGCCCTGAAGATATTTTTATATTCACCTGTGAAATGGGAACAATTACAAAGAACAATAATACTATATATTCATCATCATGCTTACCTATGTTATCCATTTTTTTATGGGGGTAGAAACACGAATGTATGGTAAGAGCCTTTAGAGATTTTAATTATTAAAGAGACGCTAATGTTTATTATTTATAATAACAATAGCTGCCATAATTGCATACTTGGTACAGTACATTTCATATTTATGATTTCTATTTTCATAGCTAAAATTATCTCCATGTTACAGAATTGGGTACTGAGAGTCAGAGTAATTATTGTGTTAATATTAACTAATATTTTAATATTAGAAGATACAATATCATTATTACTACCAAAGAAGCATTACCCGAGAAACACAGAAACAAAGGATGTGTTTAAAAGTTAATTAAAAGGCCTTTGTCAGTCAGGGCTCAATCTGGGAAGCAGAACAAATATTAAGGCTTTTATTTACAGGAATGTGACTTTATGCAATTGAAGGAGCAGGGTAAACAGTGTCTCAAGGCAGCTGTCTTTGTGTTTGACACTGGAGCATAAAGTCTGCAAGGCAGGCAGTTAGGAAGGAAAGATGTAAAATCAGGGAGAGTAAGGTCAAGCTGGAAGCTGCCAGCGTAGGCTGGAACCAACTCAAGCTGGAACCCATAGGCAAGGGCTGGAATCTGTCGTCAGTTTGTTGATAAAGTCGGTGTTCTGCAGGAGAAACCGTACCCTTCCTCATGGTGCTGGACACTCGGTTGGCCCAGGAGTCAAAGAAGCTGGGAAAACATCCAGGATCAAGTAGAGCATTTCAGACCCATTTCTGCCTAACACACTTGAGGAGAACCCACAGGCAAGCAACAAGGTGTGTGAACTACAGAAGTGCATGCCCCAGCCTTACAGCATAGAAAACAAAATGGCTGCTGCTTTCCTTCTGCCCTCTAAATCTTCAGTGGAAATATCTCTTATAGCCTACTCTCCCTGGAAATACACAAAGAAGTTAGTTATGGGAAATAGTTCTGCCTAGCCACGTAGACGTATCACAGAGTTCCCATAGTCCACTATTGTCAGAGTAACACATTCGCAAAGTCATGTCCTTGCCTAACCTTAGATAACTATGCTCTATGTTAAATTTTGCCAGCCTTTTCCCCAAAAGAGGATAGAAAGGTCTTCTTTTTGTCTTTGGGTGATATTCATTATTCTAGCTGATTCACACTCTCCGTTTGAAATCCTGTAACTTACATAATTGGATACAACATGCCTCATGTTACATAAAAAGAGAATGGGAGAGGGAGAGAAAAAAATATTACACATACACAAATTATATATACACACACACCATACACAGAGCCATATACACACATATATATTCATAACTATTATAGTCCTCATCTTTACAACTGGCTATGGGATTATAACCAGTGTTTTGTGTTCTTTTTTTTCAAGATTTATTTATTAGAGCATGGGGAGGGGCAGAGGACAAGGGAGAAAGAATCTCAAACAGACATTCTGCTGAGCACAGAGCCCCATGTGGGACTAGATCCCAGGATCCTAAGATCATGACCTGTCCCAAAAATCAAGAATAAGACACGTAATCAGGCCCCCCATATCTGAGCAGTGTACATAACTACCTTCTTCCTTTCTCCATTCTTTAGTTTCTTTTCTGTTTGTTGTGGTGCCAGGTCTGTTTTTTCAGTTTGGACTTTCACTCTTGAAGTGTCTGGGCCACTCTCAGTCCTGCCTGGATTGAGTTGTTAAAGCTTCTGTTTGACTTTAGTCTTAGACATGGGAATACTAAGGGATCACTTAGGGGTTCTCCTAGCATGTTCCGTCTCACTGCCATTGTATAAGAGCAACTCAGTTTCTCCTTGATAGTCAGAACTGACTACCCCCGCCACTATAATTACCCCCTCCTTTGCTTGTTAATTTACTGGTAGGAGTAGCCTGAAGTGGCAAGGTGGTAGTTACAGTTTCCAGGTCAGTAGGATCATTATTGGCAGAAATAGTGATTAGGCCTGAATCATACCTACACATAGGTCATACCTTGTTCCTTGCTCTTCAGGCCCTGCTGAAACTTGAGAATATTTATAGATCTAGAAGCAAAGGTAGGTTGTGGGAGTAGTTCCTGAGTAGGATCAACAGTCCTTTGCAGACCATTACAGTTCCTTTAGACAAGGAGAAACTAATCTCTTATGGCCTGTGTGGAGAGGTTGTTTTTACAGTCAAAGAAGACCACAAGGGGCACGTGGCTGGCTTAGTCAGCGGAGCTTGCAACTCTTTTTTTTTTTTTTTTAATAGATTTTTGTTTGTTTGTTTGTTTATTTGACAGACAGAGATTACAAGTAGACAGAGAGGCAGGCAGAGAGAGAGAGAGGGAAGCAGGCTCCCTGCTGAGCAGACAGCCTGATGTGGGACTCCATCCCAGGACCCTGGGATTATGACCTGAGCCGAAGGCAGCGGCTGAACCCACTGAGCCACGCAGGCGCCCCAGAGCTTGCAACTCTTGATCTTGGGGTCATGGTTTTAAGCCCTGTGGTGGGTGTAGAGTACTGAAAAATAATAAAATACTAAAGGAAAAAAAAAAGACCACAATATTTAGGGATCCCAAATTTCCAGCTTTATGAGATACACCCATACACCCCATTGCAAATTTCAGAGTCTTAGTCCATCCCAATTAATGTCTAAATTTTAATAATAAAGACCTCTTAGAAATGAAGAGATAATTTACTTTGTAACTTACCACCAAAGGATTCAGTTTTGTGTTTGTTTTTCAGAAAGTCCAGTCCTATGGTGAAAAGAGGTAATGGTTTCTTTTTAGGTCAGATACCAGCAATTTCAAGTCTGTTATGCAGATTTTAGCTGGTCAACTAAAGCTGTATGTTCATTATTTCCTCCCCCCATGTTTCTAGTACATTTAGAGGCAACCAATCAGGTCCTCTAGATGCCTTATTTTGACTAAAATATTCTATAGCAGCACATGCTTAGTCACTCAGAGGCTTGTTTTCTATCGGTATTTGATTGCAGGTATCTGCAGGTGATAATTTGCATAACACTTTTGCCACTGCATGACACGGACTACTGGTGTCTCATTAGACACTAGAAGTGAAAGTGATTGTGGTCTTTATTTAAATCTAATCATACCGTAGCAAACCACATAACCCCACACAGTCCAGAAAACCCATCCTTAAGATACTCTTCCTCTAGACTCTAGACTCTTGATGGCAACTTGTGTATCAGGTAGGGTTCAATCAGGGAAGCAAAATGAAGAGGATACATTCGTATAGGGATTTGACTTTACCCAGTTGTGGTCCGGGCTAAGCAGTTTCCATCAGGCTATGTCTCAGGACACGAAAATGTATATAAAGTGAGGAAAGCTAGAAGAAGCTGGAATCCAGGAGGTGGAATCCCTGAGAACAATGAGCTCTAAATGCTTCCAGTAGGTATGAATGGGGTGACCTGCAGGAGGAGAAACTGATGCCCTTCATCACAGCGCTAAATACACACCTGGCCCTAAAGTGGAGGGGCTAAAGTAGAATTGGGGAAAGGTAGGATAGTTGCAGGCAAGGCTGCTGCCTCACATGAGCAAGGTAAACTCACAGAGCAGGAGCAGCCTGTGTGAACTACAGAAGTACCTGCTCAGAGCATTGTGGAAGCATAAAACCCAAAAAACCTGCTGCTTTACTCTCTTCAGATCTCCAGTGACCATGTTTCTTATGGTACATCCTATTGTGAAACAAAGAGAAAAGAGAATTCTAGGAAGAGTAGTTCAGCTTGATGGAGGTGACATATTTCAAAGCTACTAAAAGTCCCATTGTAGATGACAACCATATTTCTATCTGAGTAAACTTATAATTGTTTCAAATGTTTGCAACACTTTTCCTGTTAATAACTCATGGCTGGGAATAACTGTCATATCTACATTTTGCTGGGCATTGATACTAGGAAGTAATAGTACAATGCATTAAGTCTGAACTGGTCCTGCATAGTTAGATGAGGAAATGTTAACTTGGCTCCAAATTATGAAGCTTAAATAAAGGTAACATTTATTAGACATTTATCAAGTTATTTGGCATGAAACACGTGCTCATAGGATGTTAATTTCCTTCCACACTGCTAAAACTTGTGCTTGGGCTCTTTCACTTTTAACTTCATGAAATTGTGTCAACTCATTCTTCTTCTTCATAATTTGAATTTTTTTTTTTACCCATATTATGGATCTCTCCTAACCACTGATTTTTATGGTTTTGAAAAGCAAAGCAAAAAGACACTGTAAAACGAATAACACTTTGTGAATGAGAATGTTATAATTATCTTAGTTATTTATCCAAAAGATACAAACGTGATTCGAAGGGTCACATGTACCCCTTAGCGGCAATGTTCATATAGCCAAAATATGGAAAGGGTCCAGATGTCCATTTACAGATGAATGGATAAAGAAGATGTGGTCTGTAAATACTATCTATATACCATATATATATATATATATATATATATATATATATATATATATAATGTATTATATTAATGTAAACTTGTTATAGAAACTTGTGGTCATCTGACTAGGTACTGATGTATTACTCCTCCTATTCTGATCTGCCTTATAAATGGTTGTAAGATGTGGAATAAAATCGGCACTGTTGGACATCATCCTCAGTGTCCCTCCTGTCCCCATCTATTTGTCTCTTAATTTCTTTTTTTTTTTTAAAGATTTTTTATTTTATTTATTTGACAGAGAGACATCACAAGTAGGCAGAGAAGCAGGCAGAGAGAGAGAGAGGAGGAAGCAGGCTCCCTGCTGAGCAGAGAGCCCGATGTGGTACTCGATCCCAGGACCCTGAGATCATGACCTGAGCCGAAGGCAGCGGCTTAACCCACTGAGCCACGCAGGTGCCCTGTCTCTTAATTTCTTTTCACCGTCCTCTTAGCCCTCACGTTTTCCTGGTCAATTGTCGTGCTGGCCATAACATACATACATACATACATACATATGTGTGTATATATATATATAGTATATTATATAGATATATCTATCTATATAGTATATATAGATATATAGTATATCTATAGATATATAGTGTATATATAGTACTATATACTATATATATATCTATATAGATATATCTATCTATATACTATCTATATACTATATCTATCTATATATTATATATAGATAATATATAGTATTATAGTATATAGTATATATATTATATTATATTAGTATATATAGTATATTAAGTATCTATATAGTATATCTTTAGTATAGTATATCTATAGTATATATAGATAATAGTATATAGTATATCTATAGTATATATATAGATAATATATAGTATTATAGTATAGTATATATATTATATTATATTATATTAGTATATATAGTATATTATAGTATCTATATAGTATATAGATAGATCTATTACTATATATAGTATATAGTACTATATATATGTACTATATAGTATATACTATATAGTATATAGTATAGTATATATATAGATAATATATAGTATACTGTATATATATCTATCTATATACTATATATAGATAATATATAGTATATATATTATATTATATTAGTATATATAGTATATTATAGTATCTATATAGTATATCTATAGTATATATATATAGTAGAGTATATCTATAGTATATATATCTATAGTTTATATATATAGATAATATATAGTATTATAGTATAGTATATATATTATATATATTATATTATATTAGTATATAGTATATTATAGTATCTATATATATAGTAGATAGATAGATAGATAGATCTATTACTATATATATTATAGAGTATAGTATATATATAGATAATATATAGTATACTGTATATATACGATATATTTTATATATATATATGTATATATATATATATATATGTATGTTACGGCCAGCATGACAAATTGACCAGGAAAACGTGAGGGCTAAGAGGATGGTGAAAAGAAATATCTGTATACTATATATATATGTACATATATATTCATATATATATATGAACTTCAAGCAGACCCCCTGCTGAGTGTGGGGCCCTTCATGGGGACTTGATCTCAGGACCCTTTAAGATCATGACTTAAGATGAAATTAAGAGTTGGATGCTTAACTGAGCCACCCAAGTGCCCCAGGAATTCCCTATTTTAATTTAATGGGATGACACTGAAAAGATGCAGAAATGTAGTCATTATTCTCATCTCTGTTAGAGAAACAGGAATGCAGGAAGTACCACAATAACCTTACTATGAGGGTAGCAGATGGAAATGAACAACTAAGCAGTTCTTTAATGTGTGAAAGGAAATGGAGGCCATGTGAGTGAACAATTGTGTTATGTTCCGACAGAGCTCTGCTTTTGTTTTTGTCAATGGATGTGAAGTTCTCATCTGCAGGATACGCCAAGAGCGTTTTTTTCTTCATGCACCAAGAGATTAGTGGAGCTATTAGAATTCAGCCTGGCCTGGAATACCTCTGTCATGACTCTGACACCAGTGTGGTGTGGGTTGGACTTTAAACAGGGTTTGAGCATCAGCCCTGTCGATGCTACAAGAATTGGTATTTAAAGAGTTACAGGTGTGTGTCTGCACATCTGGTAGGATGAGTAACTCAGGCAGGTAAACCTGTTTAAGGGAGAGTATGCAGAGGGAAACTGTGCCCGGCGGTTATTGGAAAAGAAAACGAGAGCAGGTTGTTGAAGAATAAGCCCTTATTCAGTAGCACGCTGACATTAGAGGTCATGGAAATAGAGATGGTCTCCTTTCATGATGTTTACAGTTGATATTGGAGATGAGTTTTATTCTCCAGGAAAAACAGGAAGTGATAAAACAGGAATTCAGGTCTGGCTTTAGATTCAGTGGGGTGGGTCCAGACAAATAAAGCTAAATTTCTGAGGAAGACTAAGAATTGCTTTGGATTTATGGTCAGAAAGTGGGATTTGATTGCTAGTTTTGCTGCATATTAGAATATAATCTTGAATTTCCTAACTTTAAAATGGCAGTAATAAGCTCTCTATCACAAAGATTTGCAGTGATGTAAAATAATATATTTGGCAGTGCCTCTGCGGCTCAGAGGAGCATGTGACTCTAGTTCTTGGGGCCATGAGTTTGAGCCCCACGTTGTGTGTAGATATTGCCTAAATAAATAAATATTTAAAGATAACAATGAAGTATCTGAACATTTTTATTTCTAGGCTGCTTACCAGTTTACAAAATACTCTTGAAATGTTTAGCTGTGATTCCCAGGAAAAGTTGGTACACAAAAACCTCTGGAGGATGACTAGAGTTACATGCAAACACATATTTAATTTTATGCACAAGTATGTAATTTTTTTAAATCTTGGAATTATATGCACAGTATGAGTAATATTTGCATGTTCTTCCAGTAGGAGAAATGACTTCACAAAGGGTAAGGAACATTT
The DNA here is from genome assembly GCF_964662115.1 of Mustela nivalis. Taxonomy (NCBI): domain Eukaryota; kingdom Metazoa; phylum Chordata; class Mammalia; order Carnivora; family Mustelidae; genus Mustela; species Mustela nivalis. The sequence goes on from NC_139032.1 coordinate 77,470,540, forward strand.
CATTGATTCATTCAAAATAACTCTGTAAATTAGGTTTTGAGAAATCATTTTCCCCACTTCCTTGTTGAAGCAATTAAGACACAAACATTAAGGGGATCATCAGAGCCAGGACTCTTAGCTCTAAGCCAAAGCTCCCACACCTGTTGCACAGGCATTGTAGATCAGGTTGCAAAGGCTTCACACAGAAGTTTAGATAGGATTTCGGTGTAATGATAGCAACAGATAAAGGCATGGGTGGGTGGATATTAGAAAAGGTGGGGAAAGTGAGAATTCATGGAGCTTATTCTTCTGCAAAGGTATGGAAAAGGCATTGATGCATTTAATGTGTGGTTTTGTTGTTTTATTTTCATCCTTTTTTAGTTGGATGGAAATTTGTGTATGTGTGTATATATAAATTTGGAGTGACTTCCGGAAATGTATGCAAAGCCAGACCCTAGGAGTCCAAACAGGAAAGGGATCCAATCTCCATCTTTGCAACCTTTCATAGAAATTCATGGTTCAGCAAAGTACCATAATCAATTTAAAGAATCAGGAAAGCTTCTAGTGCCTCAATGACCACAGAACCATGAGCCATAAACAGCCTGGTTCTATAGAGAATAAATCATTCAAGGGAAACTTGATTACTTTTTTGATAGAAGATTCATTGTCAGAGGAATGGTATTGATGCAATACATCTTGATTTTTAAGAAATCATGTCCATGGATGGAATTTTACATGAAAAATTAATTTAGGTGTGATGAATATAAGCCTTGTTAAGTAAGCAAAAACCACACTGATGGGAACCAAATTTTATGTGATTTTGGGGGGGAAAGCGGATGAGGTAGAGAAAGTGACAGAGACCCTGAGAAGCTCAGGAAGGTATTAAAGAAAGAGGGGATTTTTCAGAGAAAAGCAATGTATCCTGGGGCTTAAGTGTTTTTGCATGTTTCATAAAAAATGCAGTTCTTGAAGGTTATATGATTTAAAAACATACACTGAGCGTTCCTTTCAGAAAGACTGTAGGAGATCATTATGACTAGATCTTCATCTTCAGTTGAGTGTATGACTATACAGGTGAAGTGGACAAGTGTTGTTTAGGCAAGTCTTCAGAGGAGCTGGTAAAAGTGTGGCCAGTGGGGCCAAGAATAGATACTGAATCAGGAAAACCTGAATTCAAACAACTCTTCTCTCATCAAGAAATTGAGCCTAACTCATTTCCCTTTAAGTATGGACTGATCTTAATGTCTTGAATATGACAGAAATGACACTATATAACTTCTAAGCCTAGGTGGCAGAATGTGAGACATCTTCCACCTAACTTTCTATCAGGAAATATGCCTCTGGTGTTGTGACCCCCCGCATGTGGGAAATACGGCTGCCCTGTATGGTCTCTCCCATGCTAGAGAGAGAGACCGCAGGAAGAGATAACATAAAAATACTAAAAGATGCCCTAACTGTCCCATCTGTTCCAGTCCTCAGTATATTGAGTCTACACATCCCAGGGGTGTGACATATGGGTGCAGAAGCCCCAAAGATGGCTATAGTCTCAGCCAATGTCTGACTTTGCATGCAAAACCCAGGGTGAGAACCATCTCTGAGCCTAGTCAATCACCAATGTCTGGAGACATACTAAATGCTATGGTCATATGCCACTGAGTTTGGCGTAATTGGTTAAGCAGCCAATAGAACGCGGAGTCTGTGTGACTAGGACAGTTTTCATAAGCTTCATTTTTTTTATAATAACACCTACCCTGTGAGTTTCTGTAAGTATTAATTTAAATAATCTTAGAATAGTACCTGTATAATAGTTCTGAACATTTTTAGCTTATAAAAATGTTACTACTGACCATATTATTAAAGGTTGTGTTACAATAAAAGCAGTAGTATAGTAGTATAGGTCAAATTAAAGTAGAAAAACCTTTCAGGGTTTTATTATAGTAGTTAGGATTCTCCAGGGAAACTGAACCAGTGGGGGAAAAAGAGAGAAGGAAAGAAGGAGAGGGAAGGAGAAGAGAGTGGGGGAGGGAGCGATTGACTTACTGTGAAGAATTGGCTCGTATAATTATGGAGGCTGAGAAGTTCCACAATAAGCTATCAGCAGACTGGTAACTGAGGAAAGCTGATGGTGTATAATTGAGTCCAAGTGTGAAGACTTGAGAGCCAGGGAATCTAATGGGGTAAAATCCCAATGTAAGGACAGAAAAAAGTGAGATGAGATGGCCCAGTTCATCAGTGAGGCAGGAAACAGGGGGCACATTCTACCTTCTACCATGTTCTCTTAAAGCCAGATGCCCAGTGGATTGGATGATACCCACGCACATGGGGGAAGGCTGTCTACTTCTCTGAGTCCATTTATTTAAATGCTAGTCTAATCCAAAAACACTTTCACAGGCACACACAGAAATAATGGGGGACACCTGGGTGGCTCAGTGGGTTGGACCTCTGCCTTTGGCTCAGGTCATGATCCCAGAACCCTGGGATTGAGTTCCACATTGGGCTCCCTGCTCATGGGGAAGTCTGCTTCTCCTTCTCCCTCTGCCTGCCACTTTCCCTGCTTGTGCTGTCTCTAAAATGGAGAAATTTTTAAAAAATTATAACAATAGTGGTTAATTTGAGAACCCTGTAGCTAGTCAAGTTGATACATAAGATTAACCATGGCACAGGAGTTACTCTACAAGGTAAGATCTCGTTAATGGACAAACTCACTCTGACATGACTAAAAACTATCTCATCCCAGCTGCTTCCAATTTGAATTAAGGTATCACCCCCATTTTCCTACAGGCTGTTCTGTGTACTCTCATAAGACTTATCATGATGTGCCAGCTTTGATCTCTGAGGAAAAATACATGAGTAAAAGCCTGTGATATTATGATTAGAGATTCAGAAATATCAAGTCATACCCTGTTAAACCACACTTCCCAAAGGTTTCTGGAAGGTACTGTCGACAGAAGAGATTTACAAAAGTAAATAAAAATGTACCTTATTAATAGCCTTACAAGTACCTAATAATCCCTAATCAGTTATGGTCCAAATCAAATAAGGACCTCTTTACTCCTAAGAATACCAGGCTCATTGCCTGTGGGAAGGAAAAAACCTCTTAATCCACTTACACAACCAGTTCCTCGCTGAGAAAGGGAAAAAGATGTAAGATGAGCGGTCTGCCCTAGAGCCTGACTATGCCAGAGGCCCAAATAGAAAAGCAATAAAAGGGAACTGGAATTCTTCATTTAAGGAAGAATAAACCTGCCTGAAAATGAACAATAGCCCAGTGGATATCCTAGGCTCATCCTAAGAGGAAAAAAGCAACACCTCTTTCCTTAGCAGAGCATTAAGCCAGGAGTGGGAAGAGCAGGGCCCGGTGTAGGTGCGGAAGGCAAAATATACACTCTTACACGATGGAACCAGATGATTCTCTCTCAGATATGTTGAAGAGTCCTGTGTGATTTCTGTTGGATGAAATCAACTCTGTCTTCCTGCTCATAACTTAATTGTCCAAGGGATCGATACTCCAGTGAAATACAGGCATACATAAGAAAACAAAAATACACGTAGGGGGACTTGTTATGAAACTATTCCCCATGGTGGCCCTTCCAGTTAGATGCAGAGCAACCTAATGAGCTCATCTCTGCAGGTGGGGCAGACATGAAGTGTATAAGAAGAAAAGGAGCCTGTAAACCCAAACCCCATTCTGGAACAATAAGTTATTCTTCTCTGTTGCATAAAATTTGCTACAATTTCTAGTCTCCAGGGGGAGAGGGATTGGGAGAAACAGACTCCCCACTGAGCCAGGAGCCTGACATGGGGCTGGATCCCAGGATCTGGAGATCATGATGCTTCACTGACTGTGCCACCCAGGTGCCTTGTCCCTGTTTAAATCTTTAAAATAAAACTTCATAAGGTCATAAACAAAGGCTTTTCAGGCCTACCCCTACATTTCTCTCCTCAAAGCATGAGTCACTTGCACTTTGGTATTTTATTTCTGGTTTTGTTTTTCTCCCAAGTCTCCATGAACCATAACACCAAACTTCATGACTTGCTTAGTATGTGTTTTATAAATTGGTTTGGAGACTCTTGTTCATTCCCCAAAGAGCTCAAGTTCACCCCCATTCCATTCAAATATGTAATTTTCTCTCCTGTTCTATGTATTCTTATGCATGAGGGCTAGAGACAACTAGCTCTTAAGTCTCTCTTACAGATAGATGTTTAAAATTTCTTTAGCTTTTTTTGTTTTTCTTTATGACTTTGGTCTTTCCCTTCTGGTCACCCATACTCTTCTCTTGATCTCCTCCACTAAGTGACCATCTTTTTAAGAATGCCATGATAAAAAAGCAAAACAAAACAAAACTATATATGATTATTTAATAAGATCTGATATTTAATAAGATCTGATAGAGTTCAAACAAATGTCAAGGGTCTTTTTTTTATGTTTGAATGCCATATTATTTTTGTATATATTTTAGTATCACTTATTTTTTTTCCCTCTTTTTTAATCAAAGGAGCATTACTCTGTAACATGAGTCCTGTTGTAACTTAACTGTCCAGAAAGTGATCAGAGACCTTTCAATCAATATAGTCCTCTGAATAGTCTGTCAGCCAAACCTATAGAAGTTAAGTGAGCAGATTCTTGTTCAGGACCCGACCCATCGTGCCACAGATGAATTCTCTGTTTTGATAAAGAGTATTTTTAAAACAGGTCACTTTTCAGGAGATGTTTTCTAGTCATTGCTCTTCTAACCTTTGGGAACTTATGAATGAGGTTGGACACCTCTGTAGAAAATAAATGCTGTAAATCAACTCTGTACCAATTTCACATCATGACCTTAAAAATAGATATCTCCTACTTGTGAAAGAATCCCATAGGTGTTAAAATTCAGAGAATTGGAATTAATCTATCCAGTGTCACCCTAAAACTTAACATATATCCAACAAACTAGTACTTAAATAGAAAATAGAGAAATGCAGATGTGGAGTTTTAAGGGAGATCACAGATGAGTGTTGTGACCTTTCTGAGTTTGATAGGACTTTAGGAAACCGTGAATGCAATGATTTAGTTTAGGAGAAGAAGAAACTCAGCTCCAAGGAAGTTAAGTCAGGTTGAAAATTAGTAGCAATGCAGGGGCTAGCATGAATATTTTATTATTTCAAATGTAGAGTTCCTTCTTCCCTGTGCCATTGCTCTTGAAATCCCTACAAAGTTTCCCCATAGTCTTATAACTGTGAATCCAGGTCGACCTCAGGAGGAATCTGACTGCTTGGCATGGTGTGGTTATAGTCTTCAAGTGGACCTCTCCCTCCAGGGCTTTCTGTGGTTCTGCAGAGGTCTCAACAGGGCCCAGGAGGGCATTAGGACATCTCAGCCCTTTTGCACAGCAACTCCATCTTTTTATTTCTGGGGAATGAGGTCTACCTCTTTAGGATCTTAAGTATAATTAGGCTTTCTGGAGCTTTTCTCTAACTCTGGTTCCCCTTTCAAGATATTTGCTTAAACAGTCTTGCTTACAAAGTACCTCCTTCCCATTAGACTTTTCCAGTCACTCTCTCTCCTTATCTTTTGGCTTCCAGACCTTATCTCTTTGTATTTTAAAGACAATGGACACTGTTGTTTATTTAATCTGCATACGAAGAGTGGGGACTGATGTATCACTTATGCAAACATATGCCAGGGATGCAGCCTATAATATAGCAGGGTTCCCAGGATAACATATTACCATTTCTGCCACTCTGCATATTTCCCTTGGGGCCATCGGAAGAGCTATGCTGTCTTTCGATATATGATAGACCTGGATTCTATTTCGGGTGCATAAAAATAAGAAATACTCTCTTGGGATTTGTTTATGTCATTACTGTGCCAAACTCTAAAAGGGAAATGGCACTTGAGATCCATCCCTTACAGACATCAGGGGAATTTATTTTTCAGGGGCAAATACCCTAGCTATGGGAAGCGATTATGTCTAGATACAAATACTGTTAAAAGGACATTTATCTAGTAGATTACATACCCAACTCTTTCCCAGGCTTCCTGTTCCCTCTCCAGAAATGTTTTAACAGAGACCAGAGTCTGTATAGTAACAATGCCTCTTGCATTGCTATCTGTATATTCTGTCTTCCTACCTTGGCCCCATAGACCAGCCCCATGCCTGATGAATTTTCATGGTCATCCCATTCAGTGGGGTGATTTGTTCAGATAAAATGGAAAATTGAAACAGAACTGTTGCTGGATACAACACCGTCCACTTTTTCTATTTTGTCAAAATGCCATGGCTACTCATTTTTTCATGGCCATGAGTTGAAATAAATTAAACTTCCCAGAGGCAAAACTTCTCTGAGATCAGATTGGAATATATTGATTAGCTCTTTGAGGCCTGATGGATTGAAGGTTCTTGCTTTAGAAACACATTTACAAACATGCCTTAAGAAACAGTTGCTTAGTACTGGGTAGACTGATGGAGTTTATTTACAACTGCGGGAAAGGGCGTACCTGCAGCCCCTGACTTTAACCTATCCGTGTTTCCATCCCGGATCAATGGTGACAAGTGAAAGTGTTGCTCCCTTTAGTGACTCCTAAAATCAACTCAAGGCTGGCTTACCCAGTGATGTGTCCAGTAATACATCAAAGTCTCGGGGACATCTCAGCTTATAGTTGAGTGCTGGAATATTAGATCTGGGCGGGACTTAGGACACTATCATCTTCAGCAGAAAACCCAATTCCTCTAAGGATGTAATTTATTTAGTTTGCAAATGGGTGGCTTTAGAGATGATTTTAGAGTTAGACAGGAATTTTTAGCAATTTACTGTCCTCAGGCTTAAAATCCCAATGACTGTGTTCACCAGGTATACAACGTAAATGAGTGAAGTGGGTCTGGTGGCAGTGTTATGAGAAGAAGACACAGGCTTGTTCCGATGGGTCCAGGGTCCCTATACTCCAGGTGATTACTTTCATGGAAAGTATGGGCCCAGTATTGCCAAAAAGACAAAAATTTCCAAAGTGTCAGGATCTATGGTATGATAGGACATTCAATTCATTTTAAAAACTAAAAAATGACAAAACAAAACAAAAACAAAAACTCCCAATCCTTTGCAGGTAAATAAAACAAATTTGCAGACTGAATTTAGTCCAAGAGTCCCTAGATCTCTGGTCTCTGATTTACTCATATCTCATGCTGGTGAGAAAAATGAGATTCAGCAAAATGGATGCCATGTGAATGGTGCCCACGACACAGGACGACACAGGAGTGCAGGGGGTTGCTTCACCCATACCTTGACATGGAGAATATGTGGGAATTAGAATCGTGTGGTGCCCTCTAGGTGCCAAGATAGAATTGTCCAATCTCAAGACTAGAGCCTACACTACCCCAGCTCCAAACCAAACTTTCAATGACTGAGAGCCCAGTTTCCAAATGGGCTTTGCCAGGAGGGTACAGAGTGAGGAGAGCAGAGGCTGGTCTGGTCTGGCGCCATTTCTACTATAGGCCTTTCCAAGAGCCTGGGACATATGATTTGCTGAGACTTTTGAGAATTTGTGTAAGGCCATGGTATGTAGAATAATGACTGAAAAGCCCAGACAGTCTTTAAATATTAAGTAAGATATTTGCAGGTTCTATAATAGATGGACTGGTAGCTTGACAGACTTTCTGTTGCAATTAATAAAACAAATCGGACAAATGATACATCTGGCTCACATAAATTGGACTTTTTAGTAATTTATTTTCCTTACCTAATACAATAATTTAGAAGTAGGCTGTTGTTGACGGGGGGTTAGGATCTCTTCAGGATCAGGGCTGGTGTTTCTGTGCTACTCTTCGTCTTCCCCTCGTGCTGACCGATGGGCATTGTAACTCCCCATGTCATAGAAACATTTGGTTGGTAAAGGGTGCTGCCTTCCAGCTGACCTCACGAAGGCAAAAGCTTCCCAAGGAACCGTAACAACAGTTGTCTATTTACGTCTCTTTAGAGTTCATTACGTGCAACACCAAACCTAGATACAAAGGAGGCTGCTGAAGTGTGTTTGCCTCTCTCGGTGACTGGAAGTCGGCATGAGGCTGGAGAATAGGTATGAGGTAAACCAAACTACAGTATCTTCCCCAGGAAGGAAGCCCAAGAATTTTGGAAAATTTGCAATGAGGCTTAGGAGTTCACTCCATATTATAACCAGAATGCTGTATTCCTGCAAGAATCCCGAATACTAAAGGTTGATCGTACAGCCCCCTGATTCTCTGGACTGCGTGCCCTCATGCTATCATGCTAACTACTTGCTAGATCATCTTTGGCTCTGCCCTACTGAGCAGCTTCCACCCTTCATTGAAACGTATTCCTTCTAACGGCTTGGAGATGGTTATTGGATTCACGGAAGAGAGAAGTTATGAAGCACATCGGGAACACTGGGGAAAAGAGATGTGATTCTGCTCAGATTCTATTAGAGTAGAAAACATGCTGGATATCAAAGGGAAATTTATGTAATGTATTCCAGCATTGTTCGGGGTAGAGCATCATGTTTTATGCAGGCAGAGGCAGTCGGGGCATGCAGTGTGAGAACTCTGCTACACAGACTGAAACAAACAATAAAACAGTGAATGGGCAACGGGCAGAAAATAAACCCTGGTTTTTATGGGAAGCATTCACAATCTCCATTCTCTACCAAGACTTCCTAGTCATTGTTGGGAAGATTGTTGTTTTAAAAGCCCATACGAAATCTTTTCTATTGTTTACTTGGATGGATTCTAAGTGTATAAGCACCTAGCTCCTTTGAGAATCAAGGCTGCATGATTTGAGCAAACAGGATGGCCTTGAGTAAGTGAATGGGGAGAAATGCAGGATTGACAGAGGGGTGATATGCCCCTCTCCTTTAGGAGGATGATCAGAGCGACTCAGAAGCAACAAAATGAGAGAGAAGCCTTGGAAGACTAGGGTTTCCAACTGAATGTAAAAGGGATGGCGTTGAAGAAACTAAAAGCAGGTAGGGAAGTGTAATTCTTAGGAGACTCAAGAAGTTGTAAGTGGGTGTTAGCATCTGCAGCTGTCAGAGGGAGCTCTGATTTCAGAGGAGCTAACAGAGCCCAAGGATGGCCTCAGAGAGCCTGTCCAGAAGGGAGTGAGCACGCTGCTCGACGGACTCAGGTTTCAGAATTTTGATTTGTGCTTGTTTGTGTGTTGCTTCTCATCACAAATGTGTGGTTTGTGTGACCTACTCAAGGTGATTCTCTTGGATTTTCAGTCATATTGTAAAGGGACGCATTAGGAATCGGTAGTATGTGTTGACGTAGACATAATCAGAAAATTTAGACATAATTCATGCAGCATTACTTCTTTGTAAGAGTGATAACATCTTGCATTTCTGTGAATGTGCATCACTGACTTTTGGGCCAACTAGTGCACCTAGAAATTCAATCAATTAGAAATCTGCATTGCTGTGATCCCTCTTGGGTCTGATGAAGAGTATTATTATATTTACATCACTGATCATAAATGTCTGACAAACTAATACCAGCTTTTAGTGTGGCATATACAGAACAACATTGATCAATTTAAAAATGGAATTGCCTTTGATAATAAAAATATAATTTTGTATATTTTACTCATTAAGTACTACGCACAAAGGGAAATTGATATAAAAAAATGTAAATAACATTTTGGAATAGCTTGCTATGTCCCGAGTACTGTTGTAAGTAATTAGGTGTGTAACTTACATAATCCTCCCAACAACCTTATATGGTGGGTAATATTATTATCCATATATTGATGAGGAATGTGAGATTATTTATCTTGCTCACGTCCACCTAGATTATAAATTCTGGAGTTGGGTTTAAATACAGGCTTTGTGACTCTAGCCCTTATGCCACTGTGCCCTGCCTTAACCAGCAAGGATTTCAAAACATTGTATCAGTATATTCCAGAAAACAAATACAAATAATTAAAATATCTTTATGTGTAACTTTAGTTATTTAGTTTTATCTGTTCTAAATCCATCTCTGTTAATAGATACATACAAGTAAGAACACATGGAAGCTTTGAAGTAGTTTTCAAGTAGTGTTAATAATAACTGGTACTATTGAGTGCCTATTGTTACTTACACTAAACATCTTTATTTTATTTCATTTAATCCTCAGTAATTATGACCTATTATTTAACTGCATGGTGCAAATGAGAATAGTAAGGGACAAGTAACTGGATAATTTATCCAGGGTCATGAGGTTTCTAATGGGGAGATTAGGAAGTTAGTTCATATCTACCTGATTCCAAAGTACTAAGTCTTGGCCACAATCCTTGTCCTAGGCACTGTGTTGAATACTTTGCCTGCATTGTTAGATTTAACACTCCGAATCTCATTATGAAATAAATACAATAATTCTTCATTTAACAGATAAATGCTTTGAGATAGTAGGTGAAAGAAAGGGAAAACAAATTTCAGAGAAGCCTATAAATACATTAAGCTAGTAGAAAAGGATAGATTTTGTATTTAGCTTTGTTTGCTATTTCTTCCTTTCTTTTCTATTTGAGGATTATCTCTGAATTTATAAGTCATGCATTAAGTAATAATTTAAAAAATTGATATGCTTTCTTTTGATTTTTTTATTAAGAAATATGTTTTTGGATTTTCATTCCATGATCCTTTCCGTGCTTCTACCCAAGGGAGGAAATGTTACTAATCCTATTAAAGTGTACAAGAACTTGGGGCGCCTGAGGTGGTTCAGTGGGTTAAAGCCTCTGCCTTCTGCTCAGGTCATAATCTTGAGGTCTTGGGATCAAGCCCTGCATCGGGCTCTCTGCTCGGCAGGGAGACTGCTTCCCTTCTCTCTCTGCCTGCCTCTCTGCCTACTTGTGATCGCTCTCTGTGTTAAATAAATAAATAAAATCTTTAAAAAAAATAAATAAAATGTCCAAGAATTTGAATGAGGAACAATTAATAGTAGAGGGTTTTATGAAGCTAGTCAAGTCCACACTCTTGTTTTCTTAGCCCTGAGCAGAGCCTTCCTCTTTGGAGGCATTTTCATCATCATCCTGCTTTGCTTCTTATAATAACTCAGTTCAGAATCCCACCGAGAAGAGTTCTCATCACAACAATACCAATTTCCAACAATAACTTTAACAGCCAGTATTAAGGAAGGACTTTCTTCTATTGTCCCATATGTCTATTGAATGTATCAGTAGGGTTTAAGCTTGCCTCATAGGTTCTGCTAAGGACAGCTCCAAGGGAGGGATCTAGGGTACCTGTGAAAGAATGGAAACTTTTCTCTATGCTTGCAACTTCCAAACTTTTTAAGGGAGAGTATTTGAAGAAATAGAAGGCTTTTCTAAGATTTTGTTTCCTTTTTCTTTCTTTCTTCTTTCTTTCTTCTTCTTCTTCTTCTTCTTCTTCTTCTTCTTTTTTTGTAAATTCTAATTACTTTATATATGGAATCTTTACAGGAGATAAAAGTATCCCATTCATCCCATATCCCATATGGGGATGAATGAAGATTTTGCAGTATATAAGTGCATCAAACCAACATGTTGTTGCCATGAACTTGCATGGTATTATATGTTAATTATATCTCAACAAAGGGGGGGGGGATTTTTCATCACCAAACCCCCAAACATTAAAAAAGAAAAGATTCCAGAAGCACTGTAATAGAGTTGCAAGACTCAGAGAGATAGCTGGATTCTGGATATCAGGAACCTTGCCTTGCTGTGTTAATGATCTGAGAACAGGAAAGATATCTGCCCTAGAGGAGCATTGGAACAGATGCAGCAATCATTCCTGGGGTGAATTCCCTTTGAGGAGATAAGGATGATTCACCAGAATCTGTCAGAAAGGATTGCCTTATCTTGCCTCTCTCTGGCTAGCCTCCTTATTCCAATTCCCTTTTTTTTTTTTTTTAAGATTTTATTTATTTATTTGACAGAGAGAGATCACAAGTAGGCAGAGAGGCAGGCAGAGAGAGAGAGAGGAGGAAGCAGGCTCCCTGCCGAGCAGAGAGCCCGATGCGGGACTCGATCCCAGGACCCTGAGATCATGACCTGAGCCAAAGGCAGCGGCTTAACCCACTGAGCCACCCAGGCGCCCCTCCAATTCCCTTTATTTGCTTCCAATCCTTACAAACCAGGAGTCTGAGAAGTGCTTAAACAACCTCTTGACCAAACTTTACTTTTCCCTTCATCTGCCTGAAAATAGTCTCAGAAATCTCCATATTTCACACTTCACTGGAGAAGTGTTTGTGGCCCTCTTTAAAATGCAAACAGACTCCCAAGTGGAAAAATTATAAAACCATCATTATTCATTCACACCTTGGTGTGAATTAGCTCATCAGAGCTATTACCTAGCAACACTAGGATAGCCTGGTGATTTATGATCTGAGATGAAGGAGAACTTTCCATTGATTAATGGTAATGGTCTGGAGAATGGAAGAATGTTGAGAAGGGCATTGGACCCCTCAGAGAGCAAGGGCAACACAAAGGAAATATTTTACAACAGTGGCAAAGAACAAGAGCTCTTCAGCCAGTCTCTGATTTCACGGTTTACCTTAGGTGATCACTCTACGTAATCAAGTTTTTGTTTTTGCTCTTGTGATGGTCATTAACATCAATATTTTAATATTATGTGAGTAATCCCCAAATTAGAAGATTTGATTCACACAGTTCAAGAAAAGGAAGAACACTTTTTTGTATAGAGGTTTCTCAGAAACCAGGTCCCAATATAGCTAGGCCAGAGAAAGATGGTCATTTTTAGACTCAGTGACCTCATTCACGATATCAAATTTATGAATTTCAGCATCTTCATCTATAATTTGGAACAGGTGATTCCTACCCCAAAAGTGTTTAGGAAGATATGTGAAAATTTGTATGAAACTAAAAAGACTATGTATACATGTTTTTAAATAATTCTGTAGAAGAAAAAAGAATACTAAGATAGGATCTGTTAACATGTATTTATGTTTTTGAGGCCTGTCAATCAGATTTGCATAAAATTACAAAAACTATCATATTTTACAAGTCTTTATCACCCACACCCATAATCATTTAAAATAGTCAGATAACACAAGGTAAAATCACTTAAATGTCTACAAATCTGCTTTTCCCTTTGGTTCATCTATTGGCCCAGCTAATTGTTTTAGAATGAACCTAGTGATTTCATATATATTTTGTGTCTGTGGTAGTCATGTTAGACACCAGACTTTACTACAGAAATTAAAAGATTTAAGATTTTTAAGTTTTAATACCGGGAAATCTGAAATTGTTAGAAAGAGTCCCAAGTCATAACTTCTTAGACCTTCATAGACCTTCCAGTGTCTAAACTTCCTTTAGATGTTTTAAAGCATGACACCCCTGAGGTCAAAGAGGTTAAAACAAAACAAAAACCAAACCAAACCTTTCCTCCTCTTAACTCTGGAAGTCAGGACTCTGATTTACATGAAATTGGGTCAAAAATTTACACCTTTGGCATGTGCTTGAGAAGTCAAATCACTGTCTCCTATGGAGGACATTAATTTCAGGAGAATAGTACTATTCACTTAATATAGTCTGCTTTGCTTTGAGTTTTTCAAGGTTATCTTGAGGTTCTCTGGAAACTCTAGGACAGAGATTCTAAACAAGAGTCCATCAATCAGGACTTGTGGTGGGGAGGGGGAGAGGAGAGGTTACATTTATTTTTACTGTCATATAATTGAAACTTAGTATTCCCTTTATTTATTAATGTAGAAAACAAACTACATTAATAATAGTAATTGCCTCAATAGTGACTTTGCATTAATAGAATCAGGTATTTTCATGTCATATTACATATTTAATAGATATATATTGCAGTTGCAGATATCCTGAGATATCATTTACACTTAAGACTGACAATTATGGTGGTTATTAGTTCTATGCTGAATCTTTTATTTAATACATTAATAAAAACAATGTGCTATTATTACCACAAATTGATTTTTAAATGTTTAGATAGTTCTGTTTTAGTGTCATGAACTCTTTTTGCAATTCCATATTTTTTATGGATTTAAAAACATTATTATTAAAAGGGGTGCATGGGCTTGCCCAAATGGTCAAAGGGGTCTATGGGATTATAAAAAGGAAAAAAAGTGAAAACATTCTACCCTAGAGAAAAGAGTGTGAGGCAGCAAAATACTGTCTATAGACCTTTCATAACACATATCAACTAGGACAGTTGTTTTAATACTAGTGAATTTCTATTAGGATAGAAAAATAAAGCCAAAGTTAACAAGGGAACTGAATTTCCTGTCCCCACATTTTGTCCACATAGATGATCAAAGCATAACCAATGGTCCACAGATACCAGACTCTGCTTTCTTTGTAGTTATCAATAACTATGAAGTGTCTGAGATTTCATCCTATGTGCAAGCTAACAAGTTAGGATGATACAATTTTGTGGACAGAAAACATGAAACTCCTGGGTCAGAGAAAAAGGAATTTATTTTTCAGTACAAGCATTAGTTTCTAGTAACATCAATTCCACTAGCACTTCAGTCCCACAAGACTGATGCAGAATAACCCAGTCAGATGCTTTATACATATGGGTTTGAGTCATTATAGCTAAGGTATCTCACTTAGGATACTCTAATAGCTGTAATTGGCTGCAAGGAAACCTGCCCAGTCTTTGCGCTGAGCGGAGATACTATCTTCATTATACTAGAGAGCAAGCAAACTTGCCCTCTGCCCCAGAAGGAGACATTATCTCTATTTGTTAATTATAAAACAGCCTTGAAAAGGCATTCTGGACCAAAAGCTGTCAGTGTCTCTGCTCACAAGTTTTGTAGAAACATGAACTCCATGGATTGTCTCCAAGGAGGAGGTTAGACCACCAAAGATTACCAAAGATACCATTTTCTCAGTTATAAACACTGTGTGTCTTTAGTCTTCCTTATGGCATCGGTTAAATATGTATGTGTGTGTGTGTGTGTGTGTGTATTTAGTTTTCCATATATATATATATATATATATCCATATATATATGGATATGGACATGGATATATATGGAGATATATATATATATGGAAAACTAGATACACATTTAACTGATATACATGTATTTATCATGTGTCTGGCATTTATATATACATAGATATATTTAATATTTATATAAATATATACTTTATATATATATATACACACATAGATATATTTAATATTTATATAAATATATATATACACACACACACACACACACACACACACACACATTTATTTATTTATTTATTTATCATGTGTCTGGCATTTCTCTCCTAAAGTTATATGGTGAGGTTACCTATTTCAGTGCATGAAGTTGTTAATTATCTTTGCTGTATTATACTACTTTCACTGTTTATACATATATATAATTATATTTACATACATTTATAATAAAGTATATATAATATATTCTTATATATCTTAATTTTATTTACATAGAGTTATAATACAATGTATATGCTATATATTTTTACATTATTTCAATTATATTTATATGCATTATATATATATATATAAATATATATAAATTTTTCTAATGATTTTTTTTCTCTCCAGTGATCTTTATACATAGTCAAAGTTAAGACTCACTGCTCTGAAAAAAAAATCACACACAAAAACCACTGAAATATTACTGTCTGAGTTAAGAGTTCATATTCAGTCCTCACACAGTTGAATGCTGTCCTTTGGATTTCTCTTATCATCAGAAGAGGGAAGGAGTCTGCTATGTCTACCATCACTAGAAGCAGTCAACTATAAAGACTGACATAGAGTGTGCTGTCTGAACAGAAAACCATTTAAATTAGAAATTAGTAACAAGCCATAAGGAATTTTAGCTTCCTGGAAATTAAGGAGTGTACATTTGAATAATCCAAATATCAATAAAGAGATCACAGTGGAAACCAGTAAGAGCTTTCAAATTGAATGATAAGGAAATCACAACATATCAAAATATGTGGTAAAAGTAGTATAATACAGCACAGATAATTAAAAACTTTATGCACCAAAGTAGGTAAACCTCACAATATTAACCTTGGGAGATAAAAGCCAGACACATGATAAAATACTGTATTTTAAAGAGTATTTTGAAAACAGGCAAAACTAATCTATGGTGATAAAAATTAAGACAGTAGTTCCCTTGGTGAGGATATTGACTGGGAAGAACCACAAAGGGTGTTTCTGGGATACTGGTAGTATTTTGTATCTTAGTCTGACTGCCAGTTATCCAAATTTATGAAAATGTATTAAACCATCTGTTTAGGACTTGCATACTTTTCTTTATGTGTGCTTATATCAGTACAAAATTTCATTTAACATATCTGTGTAATAACATGTAAAATGCTTATGAAAAACAAAAAAGCATGATAGAGAGAAACAATAGACCTGGCATTAAGTGGAAAGATTGTCCACCATTTTCACATTCCTTGACCCCATTTCTATACAGCTGAATTAAGTAAGAATAACCAACTATGATTTTAAATTTGAGATTCTATAAAATAGGACACTACTAGTATATTGGGCTCTTGCTGAATTTTTCTTACTTCAACTTTCAGCATATCTTTTAACTAAAACATTTACTTGGCATGGAGGATGAACTTAATATTTATTGGAGCTATGGTCGATATGTAAACTCAAGTTCTGGTGCATAATTAGACAGTTGTAGTTTCCACTTATTTTTCCAAGTTGGCCCAGCCTTGCCTTAATTCTTAATCCGTCTGCTGTTTGTCCTTATTAACATCTCATGCTCCTTCTCTGGATTGTTAATATGCTTGAACTCCAAAAAAAGCACAAGTGATTGAACGATTCTAGACATGGACACTTCACAAACCTCACCCTAGTGGCTTGGACTCTGCTCTGTAATTTCCAGACCACTTTGGCTCTCTGGGCCTACAGACACATCTCTGAGATTCATAAATATTACTTCTTTACTCATCAATCAGATCTTGGTTTAAAATCATTTTTCTCTGGCAAGTTTTCCCTTCTAGTTTAGGACTTCTAACTTATACTCAAAAAAAGCTGCACTTTTCCTACATAGAACTTATTATGACTGTTATGAAGTATTTAATTATGTATTATTTATTATTATCTTTATTATTATCATTCTTATTTCCTGCTGGACGAGGAGATCAGTGAAGATAGGACCCTCTGCTTTGTTTATTGTTGAATTCTTAGTACCTGCTGCAGTGTTTGCAATTTATTGGAAAAAAAAAATCAATGAATGTGTAAATGAAGGAATGAATGGACTCACCTGGCTCATGGATTCTTGGATGTCTTTCTTTACATGCCTGATTGGAGACCTAACTCCTGACATTTCCAGAATTTTAAATGAATCATTGAGCCCCTTTACTCTCATTGTCCTGACCCTCTTAGATGCACTTTTCCAATTCAAACCCTGAAGGCCAATCTGTTTTCTGATGATTAACCCAATGCCCCTGTGTTAGCAGCATCTCCAACTTCTAAGACAGATCTCAAACTTTGTACGAGTGGCATTTGGGGCTAGATAGTCTTTGTCTTGGTCGGGGGGGCAGGAGGGGTAGTGGCTGTGGAGCTTTGTAGAATGTTTAGCAGCATCCTTGCCCTCTCCCCTCTGGATGTTACCTAGGCAATGTCCCTGCCATCTGTCCTCTCTAGTTGTGCCAACGGAGAATCTCTCCAGTCCTTGACAAATGTCCCATGGGAGTCAAAATTGTACCAGGTTGAGTATCGTTGCTGCAGGGGTATTCTGTTTATAAATAAGGGTATAAAAACAAGTTTTCATCACACTCCTCAAATGCTGGCCCTGTAAGTGGGGATGGAGCTGAGAGTTGCTGGTCAGATGACATTGTTTCCTCCAGGTTGCATTTCTCTGGCTGGCTGAGTTGCCCCATCCCTAGCCTTGCAACACTCTTTAATTGGGAGAACTTGTCTTTTGAAAGCATGGGGTGTGCTCCAAAGAGTTTGGGAGTTGGGTATTTGCACAGTGTTCTATTTTTCTGAAATGCCTGTATTAAAAAAATAAATAAATAAATAAAGTTTAAATGCTAGGATAATCCTTTTTCCAACCCCCACCTTGACACTCTATTTGATACATCCCTTAAAAGGCTCAACAATCTCCCCAGGCTAGTAAGCCATAGGAAGTAGGAGAATAGCCAAGAGACTTAAGTCTTTTATTTTACTTTTTTTGTATTTTTTTTTACCCAAACTGCCTGTGTGTGAGTGTGAATACCTACATGCAACAAAAGGAAGTGACATTAGGAGACAAAAGGAAATTTCCATTTTCAGAAATTATCACAATGTAAGAAAGCTTGAATTGCCATGGAAACAACCTAGTCACATCCTATTGAATGATTATTTTTCCAAAGGAGTCTTTGAGACATCTTTTGTTTCTTTGAAATTGGGTGGAGGAGGGTCATGTGTGTCAGAGAAGAGGGGGATGTAGGATTTTCCATCACTGCCATTCCAGGGGTTGGCATCTGGTGAGAGGAATATATTCAGCTGCTTCTTCCCAAGGAACTTTTTAACCCCAGAATAATTTGAATAGGTATTTTCCAGGGGAGGGTGGCAAAAGGTGGAAAAGTGCAGAATGTTTTCTAAAATTGAAGATATTTTGTTTAATATACATCAGTGCAGTCACTGTATGAGTAGCAGAGGAAGTCAGAGAACATGAAGACCTGAGAGTACGTCCACCCTGAGTTGTGCTTTTAGTTCACGCTACACCCTCATATCCTTGGGGTCTGCTGCCCATTTCCAGAGTCACCTTTGCGTCCAGGTTAACTATTTAGATCATGGCCCGGAACCTTCCACCGTAGACTTCCTGCATCCAGGGTCACTACTTGTTTTCAATTCTTTCTCTCATGAGGCCAGAATGGTCTTTAGGAAATGTAACACCAATCATATCACCACCTAGGTTAAGATAGCTCATACTGTCCTCAGGAAAAAGTCCGTAGATCTTGATCCAACTCCCAGTCCAGCCTCTGCAAATCTGTTCAGTTTCAGCCTCATCTCTGTTTCCCCATATTTAAATTCCAGCAGAACCAAACTTCCTTCATGTTCTTAAACTTATTCTCTCTTACCTTTTACTTGGTATTCATTGTTGTTTACTCTCAGACTGAAAGACCTCATGCATTTCTCAGCCCTCTTCCCCATACTCCCTGTCTGATTAATTCTGACTCTTCCTTGACATTCGTCCAGGAGACCTATTCCAGGAGAGACCTGCTCTAACCAGTTCCCTTGCTTTCCAAACACTCAGCTGTCCGTGAACCAGACACAAAATGGAGGGAGGACCTCTCTGTGATTTTGTAATCTCATGGTGCTTGTCCTTTTTAATATTCAGTTTTTAGTAGGTTTACTTGTCCATCCTCCACACCGAGAACTCATTCAAGGCAGGAGCTATGTTTTGTCCCATCTCTTCTTCTTTAGTTTCCAGTAGTATGGTGCCAAGTTGGTTATTAGTAATAGACTATTGAATGAATAAGTGAGCAACTTAATGAATAAATAAGTAAATAAATGAATTAACATATGAATGATGTCATAAGTTCCAAACATTCTATTCTGTTCATGGACAAAGTCCTATATTCTTCTTCATCTCATCACTACTGTGTATTTATGTAATCTCTTCCTGCATTTAACTATCTCCTGTCCCTTACTTTGTCTTCCTTATTTTTTTCCTTTCTGCTCCCTCTTTTTATGCTTTCCTTCTTCTTCCCTTTTACTTTTCCTCCTTGACTGTTTCTAGTTTAAAATGAGGTAATACGTGCTCAGTGACACTGAGTGACTCAGACTCTTACAGCTCTGAGGTCAGTAATGGATTCTGTGCAGAGCAGGGGTGTACTGGATCCAGCCTGTCCCATCCTGCAAAATGCCACTCAATTCCCCTCTCTCATTTGTGTTGCTCTGGAGTAGAGCACTGGTGTCTTCTTCCCTGTTCCAAGACTTTACCTAGGACATTTTCTTACTCTCATGGGTGACAACATCTGGCCCCCAACTCCATCTCTTTGTTTGTTTGTTTGTTTGTTTGTTTGTTTTTTCCCAGACTCTGATTTTTGATTCAGGACACTTTATTCTCCAGTTCTGGTTTCCTGAAAACAGTCCAGCATACTGTACTGGGAAATGAACTGACCTGAGAACCAGGGAGCCTGAGTTTAGCCCATCATTAGCTGTGTAGCCCATGTGATCTCTCTGATCCCCACTATCCTCACCCAGGGAAGAGGAGCAGTGTTTTACCTCACTGAGATCCTTAGAAGACTGAGGTGGTTTGTGGGAATGTATTTTGTAAGCTTTAGAGTTAGTTAAGGTTGCAAGTTTTACTAATTAACATCATTGTGTTTTCCCAAGCCCGCTATATCTTAGTGGATAAGCCACAGTTCCTGCCAAGCCAAGAAATAGTGTTCCTTTGGGTCTGGTATCCTTCTCTTTTCTACTATTTCTGCCTCCCCTGGGTCTTTACCAACACCGGGCAGATGAGGTCTGCAAACACAGCTCACTTTAGATTCAGAATGTTTTCTCTTGCCAGATAAATCCCAGCATGTCCTTACTGCACAGTTCCCTGGATCTTAGATGTACAAATTATGAATACACCAGAGGCCCAATGTAGAGACAAGAAAGCTGGCACCATTGATTGCCTTTCTAGATAATCCTGCAATCCATATTCTGCTGAAACCAAAAGCTGGTTTATTGAAATGGAGGCTGCTGCTGGTTCTTGGGTAGGTCTGTTCCTTGGACATGATTGGTGACTTTAGGGAAAGAGAGTTTCTTTTATGTTTAATCTCATTTGGGTATTCCCAGAGAATAAGAGTTCTTCCATTCCCACTGTTCTTTTCCTCTTGTCCCATTGAAAGCATAAGCAATCCTTCCTAATAAAATATCTTAAATGGGAATGGAACTTTCAAATTAAAGAGTAAGTCTATAATACCTACTTTCCCACCACCCATTGACTAAAAGAAAAAAATATGTTTTAGGGTTCTAGGGAAGAATAAATTGTTGTTTTTCTGTCCTATTCAGTTATGAGACCTGGCTACATTCACAGTGACTTAGTGACTATGCCACAAATATAGTAATGAGGGCTGCACAGGTTCTTTTGCAGGTAAATAGGTCTGGGTTTGCAGTTCAGGTGTGTGCTTTTAGGCAAGCTATGCTGCCTGACCCCTGTCTTCTTATCTATAAGATGGGGACAATAATATGTATATCACAGGATTGTTGCAAAGATTTAACAAAACTCCTTATGAGACATTATTGTAGTGCCTTATCAAAATTTGATACTTCATATTCATGCAATAAGTGGTAGTTTTTATTAGAACACTGTATTTCAAATAAATCCCAGTTAAACCTGGTCATAATTCTTGGAAGTAGGGAGAATACAAACTATGACCCAGCTCATTTTCAGAGAAAAAGAAAATAAGCAGGAGCATTGAATAATCCAAGTTTATGTAATCAGTAAGTGGCAAAGCCAGTATGGCAAACAGGTATTTTGACTCCCAAAGTTCATGCTTTTTCTACTATTTTCTTTTTCTTTTTTTTTTAAAGATTTTATTTATTTATTTGACAGAGAGAGATCTCAAGTAGGCAGAGAGGCAGGCAGAGAGAGCAGAGGAAGCAGGCTCCCCACTGAGCAGAGAGCCCGATGTGGGGCTCGATCCCAGGACTAGGATCATGACCTGAGCCGAAGGCAGAGGTTTTAACCCACTGAGCCACCCAGGTGCCCCTTTTTCTATTTTCTACTACTTCTAGGACTTGCACCACTGCTGACCTTTTAAGATATAAACTTTGTTGAATAAATATCTCATGAATGACTTGAATTGTTCTTCAAATATTATTTGATTAGAAAGTATGCACTGTAAAGATAGTAATATAATTTATAGGGCATCTGGGTGACTCAGTTGGTTAAGCATCTGCCTTCAGCTTGGTCATGATCCCGGGGTCCTGGGATCGAGTCCTGCATTGGGCTCCCTGCTCAGTGGGGAGCCTGCTGCTCTCTCTCCCTTTACCCCTCCCCACCCCCACACTCCTGCACATGCTCTCTCTCTCTCTCTCTCTCTCAAATAAATAAATAAAATCTTAAAAGAAAAGAAATATAATTTATGCAGAATGGGAAACTTTTCACAAAAGTTGGTAGCCTACACAAATAAATATTCCTATTAGTATACAATTTTGCAAGCACAGTGACATTTCACACAGGGTAGCAAAAGTCAGAGAGCCCAGTTCTCTAATTATAATATTTTCATAAAAAATTTAAAGACAATACCATTAATAATAATGATATGAATAAAGACATGTTTTAACAGCACTTTGTAATTTACAAATCACCTTAAAAAATTGGTCATAAGGAAGTAGCTGGTATTGAACTTACTCTCCACTATAAAAAATAACAAAACTTGGAAAAATAATAAACAATCTTAATAAAAATGGGCAAGGTATTTGAATAGGAACATCATAAAATAGGATATATAATGGCTGATACATTAACATTCCTTATTCTTTGTATATATCAGGGAAATGCAAATTAAGACATAAATGAGATGGCAATGCACATTCACCAAAATAGCTACAGCTGAAATGACTAGCAATATTATTTGTTGGTGAGAATGTGGAGCAAGTGGAACTCTCATGTGCTGCCAAAAATGTAAATAGTTTTATCCCTTTTGGGAGTATCTCCTGAAGCTACATGTGTGCCATGATCCAATGCTTAACACTCTGGTATATAATCACCAAAATCAGTGCAGGTGTCCACCAAAAGAGATGAAGCATGACCATCCTAGCTGTATTCATAATGTCCTTAATCTGGTAATTATATATATCCATGAATGTATAAGCCAACTGAAGGACATTCCAGAGCAAACTATTATGTATATGGCAACATGATGAATTTTAGAAACATTGCGTTGAACAAAAGAAGCAGGACATAGAAACACATGCTGTATAATTCCTTTTACATGCAGTTCAGGACTATGCAAAGTGAGTCTGTAGTTCATAGAAGTAAGAAGTGTAGTTACTAACAAGAGGTAAAGATGGAATTTGCTGAGCAAAGATATGACAGGGGTCACAAATACTACATGGGACATACTTACCTCAAACATATGTGATGTTTGGGGCACCTAGGCAGCTCAGTTGTTTAAGTCACTGACTCTTGATTTTAGCTCAGGTCATGATCTCAGGGTTGTGAGATTAAGTCCCGCATCAGACTGTGTTCGGCAGGGAGTCTGCTTGTTTCTCTCTCTCACTCAGCCTCTCCCACTGCTCATGCTCTCTCTCTTTCTCAAATAACTAAATACCATATATCTATATATCTATATCTATATATATGATGTTCAAACTTAACTTGGTGTCCTGTATTTTTCTTTGTTAATCTGTTAAAACATTATGGGGAAAACTTTAGGAAATATTTTCCATCCTAATCTCAATGTGGCTACATGAGTGTATAGACATGTTTAAAATTCATTTAACCATACACTTTAGATTTGGGCACTTAACTGTATATAAATTTATTTCAGTAATCATGTAAAATTAAAACTAAAGCTAAAAAATAAAACTAAAAATTCATTATATCCATCATCTCAACAGTATTTTGATTCATCGTTCAGATGATAAAACAACCTCAAATGCTGTGAAATGAGTTACTCAAGGTTACCTCACAAATGGCAAAGTCAAGTCTGAAACCTTAGTCATCTGATTTTTGTCACCAGGGGGTGAACCCACCAGGAGTATGGCTAAACTTCGTGACAAAGAGATCTTAGTTGACTTGTTGAGAAGTGTTTCAAATGTCCCTTTCAACAAATATATTTTCTTTCTGTTATCTCTCCTTCTTGTTCATTTGACTTAAGAAAAATAATTGAACTAGATAAAATACTTGGATTGATAACTCATTAGTCAACATCATTCTGTCATCCAAGTTCAAATCTTGGGAATCACTGATTTAGTTACAAGTATTTGGGCTGGTTTGCAAACACCGTGGATTCTACTTCTAGTTCTGCCTTTAGCTTGAGACTTGAGAGAAAATCTTTTATCTCACATGCTATTTCTTTAGGTATAAATTTAAGTCATAGGGAAAAACTCCTTAAGTCTAACTAATGCATTATGTGTCCTTAAAAACATGGGTATAACCAAGTTGTTTCATAGCTTGAAATGAAGATAGAAGGTTGTGCTTCACTAATGAGCATAGTTTGATACAGTTTGAATGAGGATGAATGGACATTGTTACTAAAATACATGCTGTTGAAGACCATTTACTGAGAGCTTCTTACATGCCTTTTGCTTGACATGTACTATCTTGATTATTTATTTAACATCCTATTCATAGATATGAATACCTGATTTTATAGAAAGATAATCTAAATATTAGATATTGTGGATAATCTGACCAAGACCATACAAAAAATAAGTGATGTAGACATGGTTATAACCCAAATTTTACTGTCACCAAAGCTATGTTGTCTTTCTAAATAAGATTCCCAAGGCCATAGTCTTTTGCTTCATCCTGGCTTCAAGGAAATGAAAAGAGAGAAATAATTTATTGTTATCTCTCTTTTCCAAGACAAGAAAAGTTGTTGGGCAGTTTGTAGAAGTAGCTGTGAGTAATACCCTGTGAGTCTCGATGGTTATAGTGAAAACCATAGGGAGAGAGACATTGACTGAAGACAGTGACCTAAAAGTTCAGTAGAAGTCAAATATTGTTTGAGAATCTATTGAAAAAAAATAAGGGTATTAAATTGGAGAAGAAGCAACCATGGAGAAATATGTCACTTCCTACAAATATCTGTAGTGTTGCCATGGGGCAGATGAAGAGCATAAATTCCGTTTGATGTAAAAGCAGTGGTTTTACCAGAGAGACAATGCATCAGAGTGATGAAGAACACAGAATGTGATAGAGTTCAGTGCCAACTGTGGCACTTACCAGATTGTAAATACAAGGGGAACTTCCTCAAAATGTCCAACTGTGAATTTCCCCATATGAAAAAAGGGGATATAATTTTCTACTTCTTGGTTCCATTATGGGAATCTGAAACAGGTAGTTTGGTATGTGGTGTACAGTAAGAATTAATTAGACTCAGTTCTTCTCTTTACAGTTTTTCCTTATATCCCTAAGTCTTTTTTTTTTTAGATTTTATTTATTTGACAAAGATCACAAGTAGACAGAGAGAGAGAGAGAGAGAGAGAGAAGAGGAAGCAGGCTCCCTGCTGAGCAGAGAGTCTGACATGGGACTCGATCTCAGGACCCTGAGATCATCACCTGAGCTGAAGGCAGAAGCTTAACCACTGAGCCACCCAGGCTCCCCCATCCCTAAGTCTTTCCCTTCTCTTCCCTCTCCTTTTCTTCCTCTCTCTTTTGCTTATTGTTCTTATTTGCTTATTGTTATGTCCTTTTATTTATCTTTTTTCTTATTTCTTTATTCTCCCCTCATTGACCTTCTCCTACTTTTCTTCTTCTCCTGGTAGAAATCACAGATAATCCCCAATATGAAATAACTACTGACTCACACATTCAAGGTTGTTAGGACATTCAGTGAATAGCAGGGCTCAGTTTTGGTATTGATTCTTCAAGCTGGTAGAGCACCCTGTCATTATTGTCTCTAAGATTATTCAAAGCCATGTTGAGAATAGTGTAGATGAATCATAGAGTAAGATGTGGATAAAAAAAAAATCAAACGACATAGTTTAAAGAATAAAATTTCAGAATTTTTACTATATGCACGATGGAGATTTAGTTACTGAAGTATAATGAAGAAGAATAGAAACCATTCTGAACTCTAGAGAAGCTCAAGAATGAATATGAGAGTTAAAAGTGAAGATCAAGCTTCAAGGGACCTTGCTTATGTGAACTCTTTCTCCTTCCCTGAGAATTAATGCTAAGTAATTAAGTTTGCTAGCTCTTTCTCCTATTAATCCGTCTTTCTCACATTTTCCTGTAGAGTAGATTTTGGAGTAGCCATGTAAGTTTTTCTTCAGACTAGGTGAATAGTTTGAATTAATGGGATACTTGTAGACTGTTCACAAACATTTAAGTTAAACTGTGATGGATTAGAGTTTGATAGCTTGAAATATGAAAGAAGGGGGTTGCTGGGTGGCTCAGTGGGTTAAGCCTCTGCCTTGGGCTCAGGTCATGATCTCAGGGTCCTGGGATCAAGCCCTGCATTGGGCTCTCTGCTCAGCGGGGAGCCTGCTTCCCCCCTCTCTTTCTGCCTGCCTCTCTGCCTACTTGTGATCTCTTTCTCACTGCCAAATAAATAAATAAAATCTTTTAAAAAATATGAAATAAAGGAGCAACAAGAGAAAATGGTTAAAAATGGTGTATATACAAGGCAGCAAGGCAAGGATGATGGGCTATAAAGGTTGGGAAGTTTAGTTAGAGCCAAACTGAAGGGCCTTGATGTCAGTAAAAGGAACTATGTTGCCAACGGAAGTTTTAAGCTAGGGAAGGGCCTGAGCATAACACAGGACAGTGGGAAGGACATAGGTCAGAGAGATCTGGATTTACCCTGTCCCTCACTTAATGTGTAGAATTGTAAAATATCTCTAAGCTCATATCTTACTGGGGAAGAAATTAGCAAATGGTTGAAAGCATGGGTTCTTGAGTCCGTCTGTTTGAGTCAGAAACTTGACTTCATCCTTTGCAACTAAGAGAAGTTACTTAGGAGAAGTTTACAGGAGAAGTTTACTTAGCGTGTCTGAGTCTTAGTTACTTCATCTGCCAAATGAGCATGAAGATTAAAAGAAAAAGGAGGAGGATATAATCCTTAGGAAGGATAAAATGAGCAGGTCATATGAAATCTCTGAACAGATGTGAGACTTAGTAATTCTGGCTTAATTTCTCCCCCTATTAAAACTGATTCTTCTTTGGAGCAGAGAATTCACGGAAGGAGGCAAGACTAGAGATAGGAACTCTAGTTAAGAGATGAAAGCCTAGATGAAGGAAATGTTTAAAGTGGAGAATGGATTTGAGGGATAAAATGATCAGGTCTTGCCCTGGCTGCATAGGCAGCTGAGGGAGGAAAGGCCAGTGAAAAGTGACAGCAGCTTTTATCCTGTACTAATGAAATTGATGTCTTAACGGCAGTGTGGCTGGAAAAAAGACAGAGCCTTATCAGATTCGTTTAAGTAAATGGAAGAAAAACCTTGGAAGGTTAATGGTGTGTCTCACATAATCTGAGGAAAAGTTCCAACAGCCAAGTCAAAGGAATAAGACAGTTCTAGGGGGAAAATAGTTACTTGTAGTTTCTTAGGTTAGAGTTTTACTCTAACCATGGCTCACTTCCCCAGTCTCCAAATCTGTCCTGTCTCTTTTGAGATTGTTAGAAGAGCCAGACTGATAAGCCACTGGCCAAGTGTTTTCTTTGAACCAGGTATCCAGCCCTATGAGTTTTTGGAGGAGGTCTTGGAGAAGAGAGAGACATCTTCTAAAGATGGTCATGTTATTAATTTTGAACAAGGAGATGGCCTAGAAGCAGAAGGAGAGAAATGGAAATGGTGCATCTTCCTTTTCTAAAGTCCTACAAAGCCAGGAGAGTCCATATTCAGTGGTTGATGGCTGTCCCGGCTGTCACCATGGACACTTTTCCTACTGACAAAAATCATACTTATTTGGTTTTGGTTTAGTCCAAGCATTCACCTCATGAGGACATCTCAGCCCTTGGAGATGTGAAGCTGCAGTAACACGGCACAGGGACCTTAAATTGCTCTCACTGGAAGAATCTGAGATCTTTTTTTTTTTTTTTTAAAGAATTTATTTATTTATTTGACAGAGAGATCACAAGTAGGCAGAGAGGCAGGCAGAGAGAGAAAGGAGGAAGCAGGCTCCCCGCTGAGCAGAGAGCCCAATGCGGGACTCGATCCCAGGACCCTGGGATCATGACCCGAGCCGAAGGCAGTGGCTTAACCCACTGAGCCACCCAGGCGCCCCGAGAAGAATCTGAGATCTTATGCACCTGCAGCTCACATCAGTGTGGGTCATGTCTTGCATATGAGAAGAATCAACAAGTGTAGTTGCTTGCCAGCCAACGTGCGACATGTTAGCATAACCCGGACTTATGGAAGAGTCAGTGGTATTACCTGTGTTTGCTGATATTTCAGCAGTTAAAGTCACTATGATGAAATAATGTTGTTGGGATTCCCGCTAACTTGTCCACCTCCTCCTGGTTGCTTTCTAAGCAATCTGCGTAAACAGGTGCCCTCGTCCTCAGGTTATGGATAGATGGGGAAACCATACGTGTAAGAATTACGGAGACAAGTAATTATAAAGAGGAAAAGAGGGTCACAGCCATTCACTTCTTCCTGCAGTCTACTTTATAGGATTTCTGAAATCTGATATCAGGTTGGCTGAGGCAGAACTTCATCACAAGCACAGCTGGGTCAGCCAGTGTTGTACAAATGAACATTGACCAATGAAACAGTAGGGGTACCTTGCAGAGAAGTTTCTTTGGTTTGTACTGAGCTCCTTCTGTAAGGTGCTTGGAATCCTAATAAAAAAGACACGAGTATTTTATCAGAAAACAGAAGCATCAGTAACAACACTGCCATTAATATGCTTTGATGATTATCTGCATATTTTTGAAGCTCAGTATGCACGTCTGTTAAATGCTAAGTCATTAAAGAACTCTCTCAGAGAGCTGGTCTGAAGAACATATGAAATATTCCACACTGAGGTGTTTTTGGAACTGTAAAATGTTGCACAGATGCTAAGTACAATTACTAAGTCTAATGCTAGAAGCTGTAGGTAAAATGAACATACACCTAGTTGCCAGGTAAGCTTCACACTTTCCTACTCTAAGATCCAAGCATCGCACTACCGTCACTGCCTCCGCACAGCCAATGTCTCTAAATTCTTATATAATTTTTTCTGTGATCAAATCATTTAAACACTTCAGTGGTTGTTCTCATCTAATCCCCTCAATACTCAGGGCTAGGCATTATGTCCATTATAAAGATAAGGAAACTGAGGCTCAGAGAGATTAAGTAACTTTTGCAGGGGTCATCGATCTCCTGGGAATCAAATCCAGGTCTAGTGAAGGCCAAAAGCTACAGTCCTCATCAGAATTCTACACACTTTCTTTGTTCGAATGCCACCCATTCCCACAAACTCCTCTTTGATATTATAAGCCAAAATAAATTATCCCTTCCTTGATACCCTCTTAAAACTTTGCTTGGGGAAATTGTATTCATTCACATAATTTCTTAAATACCTTCTGACGATAGACCACTGTTTAGGAGCACTGGCTACAAAGATAGTTAAGAAATGCACCTCTGTATTAGTCAACATCTGCTGTGTTTCGCTGTGGTAAGAAACACTCCTAAAATACTCAGTGTCATGGGACCACAGAGAGATTTTGTTTCTGCTCCACGTAGTACCTTACAGACAGACCTGGCACATTTCAAACTGTGATTTGAGCTTTGCTAAGGTGGAAAAAGGGAGGGAATGGGAGATACTGGATGTACCCTCTGATTCTTCATCGCTTCAACCCAGAAGGGACGTCTTGTTTCTGCTAATACTTCATTGACTAGAACTAGTCACACAGCACTGCCTCATTGCAATGAGGCTGGTGAATTTTGGAAAGCAAATGGAAAGTATCTGCTATCTCCTTATACATAATGGTATGGTTCCGTGCCTTTTTTTTTTTAATTTTTATTTTTTTTAGAATATAAAATTCACAAGAACAGTGAATCCTATCTTTTTTTTGTTCACTGACCTACCTTATGTAGTTAGAACAGTGTCTGGTATAAGGTCACCCCTTGATAAATATTTTCTAATTTAGTTAATTGATTTAGGAAGATGTGTGACAGTATCTTTGCATTTCACCCCCTTCTAGACAGTGAAAGTTTTGAGTATATGGTTTGCATTTTATACCTTCATCTTCCTTGCCTTTCTTCTCACAGCACCTAAGAAAGAAGATGAAGAAAATGAAGAAAATAAATGAGGAAAGTAAATGTTTCTAGAAAGCTTTTATAAACTGAATTGGTATAAATCAAACAGGCAATTGGCATTAATTTCTAAGGAAAGAAATCTTGTATTCTGAGACCCCCCCAAATAACCCTCTGTAGGTTTTCTGTTGCTTTAGGACACATCTTGCTACTAGATGCACAAAATAAATGGAAATAAAGCACAGATGCTCACAGACCCAGCTCAGACCTCTGGTGGCTGATGGTGAGATGCTGAGTATAATTTCCAGGGAAGTAGCTGGGTGGGGCCACCCTCGTTGCTTGAGGTGCACACTACGTTCGTGAGAGCTACAGAATAAATACTGAACACTGTTTTCACATTTCACCTTTTTTTCATAAAAGCAGAAATCCTCTTTGAATTTCTTGCAGTTAATAAAAACGGGTACCAGTGTAGATTTTCCATAAAAGCAAAGTGGTGTGAATGAGAGCTTTCGAGAAGTGGGGGATGCCTGTTCATTTCTGAGATTTGTGGGACAGTTGCAATCCTTTCCATCTCCTTATCATATACATAGAAATATATGTGTTATGTACTAACAGGCGATGAGTGATAGACAACGTGTTCCCACTTTGCCTTGAAGTTGTTCAGAATTCAAGCACTTCAGTGGATTTTTGAATCCAATTTTAGAGTTGAAGGTGTATGGCTGTTTTTCTTTCTTCCTTGCTGTCTCTGTCTCTCCCTGTTGTTTATCCCTCGTATCCTTTCTTCTTTTTCTTTTCTTTCTTTTCTTTTCAAGTAGGACACTGACAGTTTCTTGTTTACCAGTTAAGTGTCTCAAATATTAGGAAAGTCTCTATTGATTCATAACCGTTATGATAAGCATGTCCTTACTCACTTTAAAAAGTGAAGAATTGACAAGAAATCAGTTTAACCCTTATTTTCTGAATGGTCACAGTGCGTAAGATATAATTTATGGATAACATGGCTTGGTGCCTCATCCCTGTTCATCTGGAACATAACGGCACCCACCTCCTTCCTTGAGGGTCAGTCACTCTTTTCAAAGCTTGAGAATGTCAAGAAAGTACATATCACAGTGCCTAAGAGCATAGATGTTCATTAATTCTTTATTTTTGGTTTGTTTGTATTTTAAGCAATACTTGCTCATTTTAAAAATATGTCATAGTATGAAGAGTTTAAAATGTCAGTGGGATCTAGCAGTCAAACAGGTTATGTTTGGGCCTGGCAACATGGCTTTGGGCAAATAACTTATTTGCCCTTTGTTTTGTAGTAAATATCTTATTAAATAACACAGAGATAATGCTGAGTGTATGAAAAGACTATTTTGAGGATTAAATGAAGTGGCGTATATAAAAGGGTACAGCACTTGCTCTGTGGAAAGCACACAATAAATCTTAGCAGAGAGAAATAAAAGGAAAGTGCTTACTGTTGATGTGATTTTGATTGTCAGTGTTTCCTGTTCAATTATGGCCAAGAAAGCCACTGTGCCGCAATTTGGTTCTATTTCTCTCTCTGCTCCTTTCACAATGAGAGTTCAGTATATCTCCACTTTCAAAATCAGATCCAATGAACATCAACCAGGAATCTATGACATCATTTTATTCAGCTACAAGTATCAGAACTGTTCCTCTCCCAAACAGTAGCTTATAGCTTAAATCAAGGGTTGGCTTTTCTTTCACATGTAAGAAGTGCAGAGGTTGATAGTCCTGGGCTCACAAAGTCATAAGAGACCTAGGTTCTTTATCTACGTTTGACTCTACTATTTCTATTGTTTGTACATAACCTAAAAATGACCACTTTAAAGGAAGGAAGAAGGGAAATAGCAAACGGATAGGTCCCTTTAAAAATAACTTTTGAAACCTTTTCTAATACTGTCCATTCACATTTCATTAACCACCCTTGGCCACATGGAAGATAGAAAATATAGTTTTAAGCTCTTCTTTTCTCTCCTCCTACCTAAAATTAATTTATTCACTGATAAGAATTAGAAGGGTGAATTCGGGATAGACCACAAATGGTCTATTCTCCATTCATTGAATCCAAGACTTTTTTTTTCTTTCAATTTCTTGTTTGTTTTTAATTTTATTTTTTCAGTGTTCCAAGATTCATTGTTTATGCACCACACCTAGTAGAGTTAACATACAGTGTTACATTAGTTTAATGTGTACATGATAGTGATTCAACATTTACATACATTATTCAGTGTTCACCAAGATAAGTATATTCTTCATCCCTTTCATCTTTTTTATCGAATCCCCACTCACCTCCCCCTCTGGTGACCATCAGTTTTTTCTCTATATTTAAGAGCCTGTTTCTTGGTTTGTTTCTTTACCTTTGTTTGTTTGCTTTTTAAATTTCACATATGAGTAAAATCATATGGTATTTGTCTTTCTCTTACTGGCTTATTTCACTAGCCTTATAACGTCTAGTTCGATCTATGTTGTTGCAAATG
The DNA here is from genome assembly GCF_964662115.1 of Mustela nivalis. Lineage (NCBI taxonomy): Eukaryota > Metazoa > Chordata > Mammalia > Carnivora > Mustelidae > Mustela > Mustela nivalis. Next base: position 77,502,765 of record NC_139032.1, read on the forward strand.
ACAAGTTTCCATTTATTTTTATGGCTGAATAATATTCCATTATAGACACACACACACACACACACACACACATACATATATACACAGAGGCATGTACCTCATCTTTATCCATTCATCTATTGATGGACACTTGGGCTGCTTCTATATATTGGCTATGTAAATAATGCTGTAATAAAGATAGGGATACACACACACACACACACACACACACACATAACCTCCCTTCAAATTGGTATTTTCATATTCTTTGGAGAAATACCCCGTAGTGCAATTGCTGGATCTTGGAGCGGTTTTATTTTTAATTTTTTGAGGAACCTCCATATTGTTTTCCACAGTGTCTGCACCAGTTTGCATTTCCACCAACAGTGAGTAAGGGTTCCTTTTTCTCCACATCATCATTCCCAGTGCTCATTGTTTCTTGAGTTTTTGATTTTAGCCATTCTGACAGGTGTGAGGTGATATCTCACTGTGGTTTTGATTTGCATTTCCCTGATGATGACTAATGTTGAGCATCTTTTCATGTGTCTGTTAGCCATTTGTATGTCTTCTTTGGAGAAATGTCTATTCATGTCTTCCACCCATTTTTAATTGGATTATTTGTTTTTGGGTGTTGCGTTGTATAAGTTCTTTATGTATTTTAGATACTAACCTTTTATTGGATATGTCATTTGCCAATATCGTCTCCCATTCAGTAGGTTTTCTTTTAATTTTATTAATTTTATTGATTCCTTTGCAGTGGAGAAGCTCTTTATTTTGATGTAGTCCCAATGGTTCATTTTTTCTTTTGTTTCCTTTCCCTCAGGAGACATAACTGGAAAGATATTGATTCATCCAATGTCAGAGAGGTTATTGCCTGTGTTCCCTTCTGGGATTTTTGTGGTTTCAGGTCTCACATTTAGGTCCTTAATCCATTTTGAGTTTATTTTTGTGAAGGTGTAAGAAAGTGGTCCATTTTCATTCTTTCACATGTAGCTGTCCAGTTTCCCCAACACCATTTGTTGAAGATTGTCTTTCTTCCGTTGTATGTTCTTGCCTCCTTTGTCAAAGATTAATTGACTATATAATTGTGGGTTTATTTCTGGGGAATCCATGACTATCTAGTACCACCTCCTATATGATAGGTATTGTGCTGGGCTGCGGAAATGGCCATGACAGATATTACCTATTCTTACTGTTACTAAGAAAGGAGGATAGAAGATCCAGATTAAGTGTAGCTGGTTCAAGAAACCTGTGGTATAAAGCCAGGTTGTAAATACCATAAGTAAAGTGCCAACAGAAGTGGAAGACTATAGCAAAGCTACTATGGAGCCCTGGCAATCACAGGAAAAAATATAGAGGCGAATAGGCAATGAAGAGCGTTACCTCAGATTTCAGCCACTTTCCCTAATCATAAATCCCTTATCCTAAATCCTATTGTGGCTTTCCAAAGGGTGAGTTATAGTGATAAATCGTATATGTATATTCATATATATTTATGGCCAGCTATGGTTTTGTGATAATTTGGGTTGTTATTCCAGTTCTTTAAGCCTTCTCTGTGGCAGAATTATACATCCGCAGCCTCTTCCAGTGAATTTTCAAAGCCTCTAAGCAGAGTAGGGGGAGTGAATTGCCTACTTCAGTATGGGCTTGACCATGTGACTTGATCTGGCCTATGAGATGTCAGCAGATATAATGTCAGCAGAGCCATAAGGTGTGTTTGTATGGTTTGTCTTATCCTCTTATGCTTCTGCCATCTGCCATAAGAACATGCGCTGGGTAGCTGCTGGTCACAGAGGAGGAAACATGATGAACAGATGTGAGTACACGTATAGCCAAGAGCCAGCCCAGTCAGTCAGAGAAGAATCATAGCCAAAGCACAGAGTTGAGAAATAAATTTGTTTTAAGCCACTAAAATTTGAGGTTGTTTATTACACAGTGTTTATTACAACAACATGCATTTTTTTCTTATTTTTATGTCTTATTGAATGCCTGTTATAATGACGCATGTCATACTTATTTTGGAGGTTAAGAAACTGAGGTTATTATAATCCATTTAGCTTAACTGAAGGCACAGAGCTAAACAATTTAGAAAAGTCAGAATTTGATAACTCCTTGCCTCTAAGACTTGTATCTTTCTAGTTTCCTAAGCTACATCTTAGAAATTATTTTTTTTTCTCAAAAGGCTGTTTTAGTCGCGCGCGCACACACACACACACACACACACACGTACTGAAAAAAACTTTGTCCAGCATAGGAAACCTGCTCCAATTTTCAGTCTGAATTTCTGGTGGTTCTAAGTGTACACCTTACAGAAGTAAGGGATATGACACAGGACTGGCCAGTTGTAATGCTGGAGAAGTATAATTACAGTGATTGATTCAGGATAGCAATACAGCTAAAGCCATATTGATCAAAAACTGGAAACCATCCACCAAGAACCAGTACTTCCTTCTGCGATAGTGGGCACTGAAACCCAGCTAAGCCTGAGACTGCCAATGGCCATCTTTGCCACCACATGAAAAAAATCTGAGTAGGAAGGTTTTTAGAAGAAACTGCAACTGAAAGACTACACCCCCCAGAAGAAAAAAACAACTTGTGATGACATCAGTTGAATCACTTGATCTATTTGTACCTGGAGCTATACTTGTCCTGTTATAGGAACTACCAATATTGTAAAGATCTTATTTTTATATGTGCAGTAGAAATAAGCCACATGGACAATAAAAACTAAAATATGATATAATCAGAGATTTAAATTTATACTTTTTTTTATTTTTGAAAAAAAAAAGGGAGGAGCCAGTATATGCTATTCACATCATTAGAAGTATGGTGAGGCTAAGACCTGGCTTTTGAGTTAAAGAAAGTGCCTTTGGCATCAGATATTTTAGGTACCATTTACTACCGTCTTCCTCTTAAAATTCTTGGTTACATAGTCAGGTTAATTAAGGGGTTGGTATTATTGGAGTCTGATTAATCGGAGATTCTTTGTTGTTATTCCCAAATTTTGCCTATCTTTGGAAGGGCAACAAAAAGTCTTTGTTGCAAAGATAACCTCTAGCAACACCCTCCCCTCCCCACTACCCAAAGAAAAAAACCGTGACTACCCTTGTTTTAGAATGTATAAATAAAGATTTCTTTCTTTCTTTCTTTCTTTTCTTTTTGTCTATAGTATTTTAGATGTTTCTTTGTGTGCAGCTCAGTGATCATGTTTACTCTTGAGTAAACCAAAGACGGCTCTGTGTGTCAGGAAAGCATCGTGTATTATGGGTGACACATTGCCTTTTCTTTAATTTCACATATCATAGAGCCGGTTACAAAAGGATGGCTGGAAGATTTGATGCCCTCTCTTTTCTGATTTGGAACACCCTGCTTCCACCCAGCTCCTGCCTCTCAGAACCTGTTGTCCTTATGAGACCTCTTTATCTAGCTCTCAAGTCTTGCCAAGAAATGGGGGCCATGATGGAGGAGAGCAGGATGTGCAGAGAGCAGGATAGCAGCATCCACCTAAAGGCATTTACCGGAGCTCTTTTGGACCACTGAGACAATTGGGCTGGGGTATTTCTCCATAACGAGAGAGAGGAGGAGGGCTTGGAGGAGAACACTGAATCTGAGAAATGGGAGGGACAGTGGTAATTCCAAACACAGGTAAATTTACACTTTCAAGTCATACTGAGAAAATGAAGAGTGGAATGTGTAAGAAGTGAGGTTTTTAAGGTTTATTTATTTTAGAGTAGGGGGAGGGGCAAAGGGAGAGAGAGAGAGAGAATCTCAGGCAGCCTCCTCACTGGGAATGGAGTGCAGTGATGCTGAAATCATGACCTGAGCCAAAACCAAGAGTCGTTCACTTAACTGATTGCACCATCTAGGCACCCCTCATACCTGTGGCTTCTAACTCAATCACATAGCTGGTGAACTGGGCAGCCAAGATCCCAACGTGGGTTTGTGTCATACCAGAGCATAGATACTTGATAGGTGAGTCACATACATATATCCATTAAAATTAAAATAATTACTGTGCTTTTAAAATGAACTGTGCTTTTAAAATTGAAATAATTATTCAGAATTCTCTCTTTTTAAGTAAGAAAGCCTTTTAGATATTTATGCTTAATTTCCATCTCCCAGTGGTATTCTCTGGGCTCTGCCTCTCCAGTTACTAAGTATCATGAAAGACCACAGTTTACAGAGTCACTCTTATGAAGATTTATGGTAAGGAGGAGGATGATAACCTATATTTCTATTATATGCTAAGTAAGAACTGCCATGCGCAAGTTCTGCTGTCGCTGGGCACTTGGTCATAGCACAGCAGACAGAAATATCTGCCCACATAGAGCTTATATTCTAGCAGGGGGAGGCAGAGAACAAAACTTATCACTAAAGTGTGGTATGTTAAAGAAAAAATAATTTCATGGAAACAAACAACAGAGTAGCTTATCATGCTGTTAGCCAAAATGGTTTCAATTTCTTCCTGCTCCTAGAGCAAATGGTAGGATTTTACTTGTTGCCCCTTGCAATTCAGGCTAATGAATTATTTGCAGATGTGATGTATGTTGTTGCCGGTCAGCACATTTAAGTACCAGAGTCTGAGCCCCAGAACTCCCTTCTTCATCATGTACAGGTAAGAGCCAAGTTCAAGATACTCATTTTCCTATCATCATGGGTCCCTGAGTGACCAGACCCAACCCTGATGAACAAGTAGAATGAGGGAGAAATATAGTTTGTTCTTTTAATTCACTAAAATTTGAAGTTTTTAAAAAATCTTATTTTTAGTTTTATTTAAATTCAAGTAACCAACTTATAGTACATCATTAGTTTCAGATGTGGCGTTCAGTGATTTATCAGATGTCTTTTTTTAATGACCAGAAATATTTTGACTGATGCATGTTGTATTATAGACACTATGCAAAGCGTACTATGTACATTATGGAGTTTTAATCTTTACAGCAATCGTATGAGATATGCATTTTTATTTCCATTTTATGTAATCATTAAACAAATCACACAGAGCTCAGGTTATCTATTGCCGTATAAAACAAACAAATCCTAAAACCTAGTGACTTAAAACATTTTATGATTTTATGACATTATCTGTCATAATTCTCATGTCTCATTATTGCGTAGATGACTTGGTATCATCTAGGAAGTTCTCAAGTGGGTCTGTCAGGTTATTGCAGTCAGATGTTGACTAGGCCTTTAGTCATATGAGGACTTTACTTAGCTGGTATTCAAGATGGTGCATGCACATGGCTGGAAATTGATTCTGATTTAGGCCTGATAAATCAGCAGGAATTGTCCACTGAAAACCCTACATGTGGTTTCTTTATATGACTTGGACTTTTCAAGCACAGCAACTTGGCTGTTTGGGGGAGCATTGAGGCAGAAGCTTTACCTTTTATTATGACTTACTTTTGGTAGTCCACCACATTCTATTAGTAAAATAAGCGACTAAGGCAAGCTCAGGTACAAGGGGGAAAGAATTCAATACAGGTCTTAATATGGCACATGTCTGTACAAGGAGAGAAGTAAAGCATCCATCTTTGGATGCCGTTTATATGCCGTTTATAAGATATAGTCCTGTTCCTTGATGATCTTAAAACATATTAGGAGCTTCAAATACCTAATTGAGCTCATGAAAATAACCCACCGGGGTAGGGGATGGGAATAGAAGCTGGACAGGGCATGGCATTTCATAAAATATGTGTAGATCAAGATAGGCTATATTATGTGTGAAAGTAAACAAGTCTAAAACCACAGAGACTTAACAAATTTACTTCTTGTTCACACCGCATGTGTAAAATTGGTCAGAGGGGAGTATGCTTATTGTAGTTGCTCAGGCATTCAGACTGATGGGGTTTCGTCTCATTAGAGTCTAGCTCTAGATGCATTTCCAGTATCAATGTTGCAGAAGAGGAAATACAGTACATTGCATCCTGGATCTTAAAACTTCCACCTGGGAAAAATAACCATAATTTTTCTTACATACCATGGGGCAAAATAACTCATAGGATCATGTCTAAATTTTTACCATGTGCCCACAAAGAATATTCTGAAACAGTCCTAATACTTCCCTATCATTGTCATCTGAATTCCTCTGTATTGGGACTAGACTGAATTTAGAGAAAACAGGGAAATCGGAAACCAACTTTTCTTTCCTTTTTTTTTTTTAAAAGACTTTATGTATTTATTTGACAGAGAGAGAGATCACAAGTAGGCAGAGAGGCAGGCAGAGAGAGAGAGAGAGAGAGAGAGGGGACAGCAGGCTCTCTGCTGAGCAGAGAGCCCAATGCGGGACTCAATCCCAGGACCCTGAGATCATGACCTGAGCCGAAGGCAGCGGCTTAACCCACTGAGCCACCCAGGTGTCCGGAAACCAACTTTTCTTTCTGGATCTCACAACTCTTTCAATGCTGAGTAATTTTCAAATGCTGTTACCTTTTCTCAGTGTAGTAGGGCAAATATTTGCCTTTGTCTTTTGCATCTTATATAACTTTATAGTATATATGATACCCTCACATACCTCTTTTTCCTGATTTTTTAATCATTTCAATATAGTAGTGAACTTATTATTTGTTCTGGTTTGTCAATCAGAAAGTAAAGGGTTGGGAAATAAAATAATTGGCTCAAAGTGTCATTGCTTAGTTCTTTGACCTTCAAACTAGGTACTTCCATCTACATCAAAGATTTTGTACTAGGGGTCCTAGAAAGGGTTCAAGATATCCCGCAAATCCTAAAAAATGCAGCATTGTGTTGTGTGTATTCTTGGGTGGTGATATACTAACTATACCACTCCATGCTGTCAACAATGAATAGGTAGATGGACATTGATATGCCATTGATTAACCTGGTTCCTAGAGGTGGAATCTTTCTTAACTCCAAAAGGTTGATGGAAAGCTCAAAATGAAGACTTTGTGGGGCTTCCTATACTTGCTATGCATTTCACACCGGACTGCTTGCTGACTCATGTCTCCTGCCTCTTGCCTTGGGCTGAGACCATAGAGGCTCCCTTTACAGAAAGAGATAGACAGGAAATGCCATGCTTTTTAGTGCTAAGCCCATCGTTTCCAGTGTGGCTCACATCTCTGTGGGTGCCAGATCTTCCTGAATGCCTGGAGAAGCTCTGCAAATACTCAAGTCCTGTCCACTAATTTCAGATCACTAGCTTGTTTCCATTAAGTAATCATTTTTATTTTAAATCTTTATTTACACTTATCAGGGCCCTTTCAACTCAATTTGCAAAATGATGATTAGCATGTGTCTAAAATAGTACATCATGTTGCTCGGGTCACTTTCATTCCTGTCACTTACTGAATACCTATTTTATGTAATACAGAAGTACAGGAAATTACAAGCATAAGGCATGGACCACGTTAGTCTGGCATGTAAGCAAGTAATCTGAACATCGGCATATATAAGTAAATACGGTACTGAGGAGCCAAAAAGACCTGGTTTAAATCCCCTCCCCACCCCCCACTAGCTCTGTGATCTAACTTCCTTGAGTTTCAGTGACTTTGGCTGTACATATGGGCAAAGTAAGAACCATTAAAGATTATCATGAAGACTTCATAAAACAATGCATGCAAAATACCCTTCAGATCAAGGGTGATAGGAGTAAAAACCCAGAATTGAGAGTAAGTACTTGACCTATTCAGGGACTGAATTATGAGTATATTGAAGTAGCTACAAGGAAAGCACATGGAAGTATGAGATTGGAGAGACAAACCATGACCTTAAATCTCAGGCTCATCCATTTGGACTTTATCCTGAATTCAAAGGAAAGGCAGTAAAACATTGAGAGAAGATCAGAAAGAAGATAAGCATTTTTTAAAACTTTTAAATTTTGAAATAAGATCTGATAAGAATTTACATAAAACAGTACAAACTTTCCCTGGCCTTCATTGAACTTTTGCCGGTGGTAACATTTTATATAACTGTAGTATGATATCCAAACCAGGAAACTGAGTTTGGTACAATATTGTTAAATAAAACACAGAGCTTATTCCGGTATCACTGGTTTTTACATGTACTCATTCTTTTGTGCATGTACATATTACTTTGTGATTTTTATCACATGTATAGATTAGTGTAGTCACCACCAAAACCAGTATACATAACTCTTCTTTCACTAAAAGAAGCTACATAATGTCCTTGAGATCTAAGTCACCATATGTAGCAATATTTCCTTTGTTTGATGGCTGCATATTATTCCATGGTGTACATGTACAATTTTTTTTTATCCATTCACCAATGAAAGGAAGGCATTTCAGTTGTGTGTAATTTGTGGTTATTACAAATAAAGCTACAATTAACATTCATTTACAGGTTTTTCTGTAGACATACTTTTATTTTAGTAAGATAAGAGGGGAAAGCTGAGACTGTCAAAGAAATGGATCTTCAAGTATAAGAGAAGCAATTCAGGTGATTGTACAGCAAGTATTTGAATGATGGGGCACTGAATTACCACGGCAGCGGTAGTGGGTATAGAAAGGAGGGGCTTGGAACAGGCCATTAAGAATGTAGAAGTAACTGATCTTAAGAAATTCCTCATATATAAGGGGTGGTCATTTGGATAGGGTGTAGACAAAGGTAGTTGTAAAATAATCTAGATGGAGGATTTGGTGCTGATGACTAATGATGATGATGAACAGAAAGACATAAGGACAAGTGTGTGTCAGTGGAATAGGGAGTAAATTTCGGTACTATTGAATGTGAAAGGGGGGAACATCCTTGTGGAAACGTCTGGCAGGCATTTGGAGAAGCGAGTCTAGTGTGAAGCAGTGAGATCAGTGTTGACAACATAAATCTATAAGTCATCGTCACGGAGGGAATGGGTGCCGTGATGGTTGTCATGATGTTTGCTAAGGAAGAGAGGTAAATGTTATGATAGGAAGATCCACAGTATGATTTCAATGGGACTGTTTCCCAGCCCAGATTTCAGCAAGAATTTCCAGATTTTTGGCACTTTGACCCCCAATGTGTGTTCTGTGGAAGTCTCAACTCTCCTCCAAAGTTCCCACAGATTCCCAAGGGCAAATTTGTTCATAGTCACCTCTGGCACTATGGGTGTATCTTCACACAAGGTGTTTCTGTCTGATGCATTTTGTTAGTTTAGCCATGACTTTTGCTAGCTCAGTCATCCTTTTGTTTGATGTCACCAACCACGTACCCCAAACAAAACAAAATAAACGAAAAACAACCATGGAAATAGCAAAACTTTTACACAAAACACTCAACATTTAATAAATAATAAGTAATATTTATAACTTAATAGAATATATAATATGCAATACTTAATAAATAGTATAATAATTTAATAAATAATAGTCTGTTACTATAATGTCCAAGTAATTCTTGAGATGTTTTGAACAAAGCACCATCTTTAAGGTAATCAAATAATAAGCAAACAAAATTTAAAATTTTCATCAGCACTTGAAATCTACAATTCTTTTTTCCAATTTGATATTTTTTATCAGGTTATTGGTATCTTAGGGTACAGTATCATTTTGGGGACCTGGAAACAGAATGACATATCAAATAGTGACCCATTACTAACTAGGTCTGTGACATTTAGGAAAGCCATTGAATTTCTAGGAGTTGGTTTTCTCATCTTTGAAATATGTGTAATATCTAAATCAGTTTCACTAATAGGTCATTTGAGGGTAAGATAGAATTTTTGGTGGGGAAATTTGGAGAATTGGAAGTGCCCCCCAATGTTAGCCATTCCCATCATAAGTAATAGTCATGTTTTTATTCCTTTGTTTTTTCAGACTCACTGCATATCTGCTACATCCTAAAACAAAATAATGGTCTTATAATACTTTTTTTTGCTGCAAACACTTTAATGACCATCCACTACTAACCTCAGGAAAAGGTGAGCCTTTTCCATCATGAGTTGCAGGGCCATTCCTGTTCTGGGCTGTGTTAACAAACCAGCCAAGCTCTAGGACCAGCTCATCACAGCAGCTTTCCACAGGCTGCTCCTTCTTCCCTAGAATCCTCCTCCTTGCCACTGGACCAGACCCACTGGGGTACTGCTTCATCTCCCCCATATCCATGAAGCGTTCTTTAAAGGGGCCCTTGCTTATGTTCCTGTCCTAAGCTTTATTTTTCTCTAAGAATAACTTTTTTAAGAGGTGTTTTTTACTTACCTTTTTAGCAAAATGTAAGCTTGGATTTTTGGCTTCCTTTAGATGTGGTTGTCCTCTCATTTTTAGGGCCACTAGATGATTAGACCTGCTCTTTGACACTGCAAATCTCACAACCCAGATTAGTTCTAGGTACACAGGAGCTGGGTAGAGTGACTGAAATAGAACCAAGCAAAGATGGGGCCCAGATTCATGGGGCTGTGTTTACAATGAAGAGACACGGCCTATTTTTACTTGATCTGCACCATCCAAAAAGAAAATTGGAATTATAATTAAAGCAGGGGAAATGATAACTTAGGCATTGATCTTCCCATCAATGTGCCAACCCTCAGAACAGCAGCTAGTCTCTATGTTCCATATCCTGTTGTGTAACTTAGATGAGTGAAACCTTCTTTTGTGATAAGCTGACTTCCATTGGAGTATATAAATTTCAGTTTGTATGCTCTGATGACTCATCTCTAGAGCTGGGATTCTTCTCAGGATTTGGATTAAAGGGACAGACCTTTAGAAAAAGCAGGAAGAGGTATCCTAGGGGGACTAGCAGTTTGCTTTTAGAAATTCTTTATAGATCTGCCTCTGATAAACATTCAGCCCCAACACTATTTTAGATTCCCCCAGTCTCTTATGGAGATTAAACACAAAGGAATTACCATTTATCTGTAAAGGTAAAATTTACATCACCTATAATCCTTTCATAAATAGATAGATCAACTACCACATTAATACAAAGTGCGATCTGAAGGCAGAAGGCCGTTATATTTGCTTACTGTCAGATATAAAGCTGCAGTGGCAAGTCATGCATGATTTTAATAAGGTTTGATAATATGTTATCAGCTGGTGGGAGCTATAGATTGAACTCTTAAAGATTTTTGGCTTCAGTTTCCAAATAATCAATCATGTCAAGATATGAAAATCATTTCATTCCCTTCAATTGAAAAGAAGATGTGATTTAAAATGTCAGCCCTTGGATATATGAGCAGAATTCCTGTAATCAATCATGTGAAATAAACCATCTTATTTAGTAGCTCTTTGGAAGAAGGGAAGCTTGGGGGGAGGTGGGGAAAAACAAACTTTTCTTTCTTTTTTTTTTTTTCCTAATGAAGCTCAAACATCCTATGCATATAAATTACAAAGCTAAACCTGGATTTTCTCATTTGTTTCTTCTTTCAGCTCAGTAAACTTAGCAAGGAATTGAATGGATTTAGAAGATCTCAAACCACTGACATAGAAGGGCAGTATTGTCTATTATATGTAGGTACTGACATTAGGAACTGGATTTAGGTCATTTGACTTCTTTTAAAGTCATCTACCTGGATTCAATTCAGCTCCATGGTTGTCTAGATGAGCCAACTCAGGCAAGTCTTTAAATGTGAGCCTTGGTTTCCCTCTCAGCTATCAGGTTAATTCCATCTGTTTGTACTCATGCAGGAGACCACGCTAGAGAATGGATGTGAGAAAGCTTAACAGATAGAAACTTTGTTAAGTTCTGCATAAACCTAAGTGGTTGTCATCGTGGCTAGACCAAAGAATAACAAATGATACCAGCATTACTTCTTGGGAAACCATTAGAAAACAGAGCAGTACAATCGGAGATCTCCAGCTAGACTGAATTCACACATTGAACAGAGGGGCTTGCTTGAGAAAATTGCTCTTACTCTCAGCAAGTGAAACAAAACTGTCCATTTGTGCTAATTTGCTGTGCGACTTTAGGTAAGTCATTTAGCTTTTCTGAACTATATTTTCCACCTAAATAAAATAAAACATTTGGATTGAGTAATCTCTAAGATTTCTATCCAGCTACACAAATGGCTGTTTTGTTTTCTAGATTTATCGTTAACCCCAGTAAAAATGTAGATCAAACCCAAAACACATTCCTTCCACACATAATACAAATTCCCAACTTGAATCAAATTTCTTTAACTTGTGCTGAACTTGGAGAAGTCCAGTCGGGTTTGGCAATAAGTCTATCATGACAACAATTTTGAGAAACAATTTATGTATACTGATCTTAAACAAACTAAATTATTTTATTTATATTGGGTTTAGCAAAATATAATTCTATAGCTCTTTCTAAACACCACCTTTTATGAATCCTGTTTAAATAGGCTTAAATGAGTGTGTTGGGTTAGAAGTCCTTAGGGAACCTTTATTAATGATTCATTATAAGCACAAATAATTATTTTGTCAACCGTTATATATTCCTGGATGCTTTTAATGTGCCTTGGAAAATTTGAAAATAGTAAATTATCTGGAGCTGTTTCATATTTGCACAATTGATTTTTCCATTTATGAAAAATAAGAGGGCTTTCTTAAATTAAGGGAAAGCGTAGTATAGTTTTTTGTTTGTTTGTTTTGTTTTTTTCTTGAAATGTTTTTGCTACCAAAATTCATGGACATGAGATTTAAAAAAAAAAAAAAAGGTTGATGAAAGGTAATTTTATTCCTTAGGAGCCAAAAGTAACATGTGGAGGCACAAATTAAGATAGTCAGTGTAGAAAATGTGTTTGACATATGCTGCAACATCCAGAATAGTTCATATGTATGTATATATGTATATGTATATGGCTATATACTAGTTTACCTTCCCGTCTTCAGCAAATCAACCTTGAAGTTCTTGTTTCCCCTATCTCACTCTGTATATGCAGAAGAGTAGTGTGTGTTTTGCATATTTTCTCTTCATTTTGACTGGCTGCCAAAAGTTACTCATATTTTATGAAGCACAGAGAGTGGTATGATAAGAGCTCCTTGTTCCATCACTTCTCTGCACAGAAGAAAGATGGGTTTCTCTTTTCCTTCTTGTTCATTAATGATGCACGAAGCTGAGACTTTTAAACTCTCTCTCTAGTTCTACCTCCTGTGTTTCTTAGGAATTTCTCACATTACTTGACATGCATGGTTCTACGATAAAGACTCACCAGGGCTGTTAATCCTGCTGGTATGCTTCCTGAGCCATCTTGGCTCATCAACTGGCTGGCAAAGCAGTCTGTCATTTTTGTAGAATGACCGCTTTATCTAGGAAGGAAGGGGGTGGGAGGAAGGGAGAGAGAAAGGGAGAGAAGGAAGGAGGAAGGGAGAAAGGAGGGAAGGTAAGAAAGAAGGAAGGGAAAGGGGGTGGTGGAAGGATGGTTTACCATGCCCAGAACATCCACTGACCTCTCTCGCTTCCAGAATGTGAATTTCCAACTTTAAGCTTTCTCTATTCTGTGAAATTAATAGAACATATTCTGATGACTCACTGAGTCTGTGAGTGAAGCAAACAGAGGCTAGTGACCTCACCGTATCATCCCCCCCCCACACACATTTGGAGTTAGACTCTATAGATTTGAGCCTTGACGAACTCATGGTGTGATGCCAACTCACTTTTCCCTCTCTCCCTCCTGAAATGCTTGCTCTGTTTGGCTTCTGGTCCACCATCGCGCATGTCTTTTCTGCCAGGTTGTTCCTTCTCAGTCTTATTTGCTTGCCTCTCTTCATCTCTGTCCGCTCTTATTACAGGAATGCACCAGCTGTCAGTCTTTGATATTCTAACTTCCCTCCTCTCACGCTCCTGCTGATGTCTTCCAGTCCCATGACTTTAAATACCATCTGTATTTGGAAGATGGCTCACCTTTCGACACCCAGCCCAAGACCTTCTGCTAAATTCCAGGTTCATATGTCCACTCATGTATCTGACATCTCCACTTCCATACCTACACTACATTTCAAGATTGACGGATCTAAAACTGAACTCATCCTCCCCCCAACCCCACAGTATTTCCTATTGTTATAGATCACAAATCTAGCTTTTCAGTTACTCAGGGCATATCCCTTAGAATTAGTCTCAACTCTTTTTCTTCTTCCCATAGCTCACATTCAATCTATCAGGAAACCCTGGCATTCAGTCATCAAAAAAGACTAGAAATCCCAAATACTTCTCACTACTTTTACTAAGACCAGCCTTGTCCAAACCACTATTATCATGTGCATATTATTTAGGGAGCTTCCTAGCTGGTCTCTGTACTTCTGCCCCCATTCCCCTGTGTGTATTTTGTATGTCCCAGGTGTCTTCCTGTGAAACATAACACATCATTCCACTCCCCTGATCAAAGCCTCACAGTGTCTTTGCAGCTCATTTTAAATGAAAGCAAAGACCACCACCCCGCCCCCCCCACCCCCGAATGACTTGCAGGGTCCAGCACATTGTTCTACTCCCTAGTACTTCTCTGAACTCACATGCAGGACTCCCTCTGAGACTCACTTTTCTCCAGCTGCTCTTGCCTCTCAACCCTTTGAAAGTGCCAGGCACAGTCTCTTGTCAGGGTTTTGCTGTTTGGGCTCCCTCTGCCTGGAAGGGATATTCATGGGGTATTCCTGGGGCTGTCTCTCCTATCTCCTTCCTACCTTTGTGCAAGCTCACCATTTCAATTAGATCTTCCTTCATTTTATTTAAAACTGCTTGAAACCCAGCACTTCTTAACCCCCTAGAATGCAAATTCCAAGGGAAGTGGGATTATTTGTTTTCTTTGGACTGTATCCCCCGTGCCCAAAATAGTACCTGAAAGAAAATATTTACTCCTTAAATATTTGCTGAATTAAGGAGAATGAACACTAAGGCAAGCTCTGATGCTCTCTCTTTATTCCTTCCCACCTGTCTGGGACCCTCTAACTCCTCTGAAACTTCTTTTGCATCCTGAAAAATGCTGACATACCTGTATCCTCCGGCCTTTTGCCTCCACCTCCTTGTTTGATTGGACAGAGTCCCTCTTTTGACTGGAAATGTTTTCAGCCACCAGTAACAGAATCACCATGGTAGCTTTAAACACAGTTTTATTTTCCTTACTTGAAGATATGTTTTAAAAATGAATTTGCTAGCATCGACTCAGCCACTCAGTAGTATAAGGGCTCTGAGAAAGTTGGCTCCTTGATTGCGTTGGCCCCGGCCTCGTGGTCACCAGACTCTACAACAGATCCAATGTTAACAACAGCATTAGGACGTGCAGAGCAGCCTTCTGTGTGAGGCAGTCAGGTCCTCTGGATGTGTCTCCCTGGAAACAGGTAGCCAGAGACCTTTGTCACAAAGCTGTCTTCCTTGTGTTAGGCTTACCTTGATATCTCTGAAGACTCAACTTCTCTGAACAAAAGTGAAGATCGCTGGGGGACACTGCGGTGGCTCAGTCAGTTAAGCATCCGACTTTTGGTTTTCGCTCAGGTCATGATCTCAGGGTCATGGGATCTCGCCCCACAAGGGGCTCTGGGCTCAGTGGTTGAGGTTGCTTGTGAATTCTCTCTCTCCCTCTCCTTCCACCCATCCCCCCACCTCTTTCTCAAATACATACATACATACATACATATTTTTTCTATTTTTTTAGTTTTATTTATTTAATTTTATTTTATTTGAGAGAGAGCGAAAGCATGCGCAGGGAGGAGGGGTAGAGGGAGAGAGAGAAGCAGGCTCCCCACTGAGCAGCGAGTCAGATGTGGGACTCAATCCCAGGAGCCTGGGATCATGACCTAAGCTGAAGGCAGCTGCTTAAGTGACTGAGCCACCTAGATGCCCATAAATAAATATATATATATTTTTAAACGTGAAGTTAAGGGGCACCTGGGTGGCTCAGTTGGTTAAGGGACTGCCTTTAGTTTGGGTCATGATCCAGGAGTCCTGGAATAGAGTCCCACATCAGGCTCCCCTGCTCAGCGGGAAGTCTACTTCTCCCTCTGACCCTCTCCTCTCTCATGCTCCCTCTCAATCTCTCTCAAATAAATATATAAAATCTTAAAAAAATAAAAAAATAAAAAAAATAAAATGCGAATGGCTTTTTGGTAGGCAAAAAGATAGTGGCAGCCATCCTCATCCTCTCATCCTCTCTTCCCTTACGAACTCTTATTTCTCCTCTAGACTTAACTGGGATATCCTTTCACAGCAGAGGTCTTTTCTGATCTCACTTTTTTCTACTAGAATGTCTTTGTGCTGAGCTAGAAATCAGCATTCCTTGTGTGTCCCTCCCCATATTTCCACTCCTCTTCCAACACACACACACACACACACACACACACACTCACAAACACATTGCAGATCACTAGTTAGAGAAGCCAGCATAAGAGAGGACTTCTGGATAAAGACCACATTTTTATTGTTCACATTTGAATTCCGAGCATCTGACGCTTATCTATAGAATAAATGAGTACATGCATGAATGAATTTTTTTTAAGCTGAAGGACTTTCTCTTAATGGCCTTTAAAATCAATTTTGCATTAAGTCACTGTTTCCAGGGTTATTTCAGTCCTTTTCTTATATATCTATAGCCTAAACCAGTATTTAAACTTTGATTATCCCAAACCTCCTCTCCTCTTTTTTTTTTTTTAAGAACTTGAAGTCTTGTTGGCTAAATAATTTAATGCATTTGCATAATTAGGGAAGCAAAGTATGATGTGGGCACACTTCTCAAGTTGTGGGTGAAAAGAGAAAAGTAACTTTTATTTATTCTAAGAAATCACAGCAGACATTCTGCCCCCACTATGAATGCACCAAGACTTTCCCTTGGACAAAAGATGGACGGGGTGAAGGAGCATCTCCCCATCTGTGTTCAAGGAGAAATAATGCTAGTGATGGAGAAAGATACAACATGGTACCCGTAACTCAGCATAGTTACTGCCAGACCAAACAGAAGGTAGTGGGTTCAGGGCGGGTGCCCTCACGACAGCTATTCTAGCTCAACTTCTAGCCTTGTTTTCCAAACCATATGATACTGGCCACATTAGTGAATCACCTCAAGCCTCTGTTTGTTCACCTGTGAACGGGTATCACACTCAATAACTCCAGAGGGACTGTCGTAAGCTTCAAATTAGATACTGTGTGCACAGTGATTAGTGTTTGGCACATGTTTGTTCTCAACAAGCCCTGAAATTTATAGTCATTATTATAAACAAGGCACTATTAGATCATAAAAATAGAGTAATTGGCTCTACAAAATTATGGGTTAAAAGTAATTATAACAAATGACTTTAAATCGATATCTGCTTCTTCTAATGGTTGGGAACACTGTTTATGTTTTTGTTTTTTTCTTAAACCTCTCGATCCAGCTATCCAAGAGCTGGTTCACTATGAAGGGTAAAATTAACACAGTTTTCTAATGCGCCCCACTTTCTTTGGTTCTTGTGATGTCATGAGTTCACTTGCCTTGCCTCTTCTCAGAGTCCTACACCATTTTATTTCAGCCTCTTGTTTCTAGGCGTACTATTGATGTGATGTTTTAGGAATTTTAAATCAGAGTACCTTGAGGTATAGAAGTGTTTTTAGCTCAATTGGCACTGTCCCTTCATTGCATAGCTGGGAAGATGGACTCTGCTGTGATTGGTTTGAGATTATGGAGCTGTTACCGGAGCTAGAGTTGAAACACAGGTCATCGGAATCCATATTTACTGCATATCTTACGTTGCATCCTATTGAATTATTCATGGGAGCAGAGAGTAGAAATTGGGGGTTAGTGCTTTCTATAAGGGTATTTGCAAAATCAGGTCAATTTTAGGTATTTTTGAGCCTGGGTCATGACAATAGTATTGGGTGGGCAATAGGAAGTCTTAAATATTCTTGCCATCAACTGTTCTGTTTTCCACATAAGGCAGGATCTGTGCCTAAACTGGACATTTATTGAAAATGAGCTTATCTTCTAAGAGGAGAGCAAAAATAAACAATACATGTAATGAATTAGTTAATTTTAGAGCAGGCTAGAAAGTAATAAATATTATTTAAAAAGAAAAACAGGGTATGGGGGATTAAGAGGGCAAAGAATAGGGAAGGTCATGAGATGGCATTAAGTGGTCGTTGTAGGTCAGCAGAGGCACAGCAGAGTCTAGTCTCATGTCTGGTCTTTAGTCTCTAGTCTCATGGGACTCCCATTTAGACATGCTTTTTAGCGCTTTTTTCCTGGACAGTGTAGTTCTTAGGAAAAAAAAAAATATGTTTGCACAAATGTGATTATCCATGAATGCATGCAAATGTACATGAAGGTATAACTCCTGGCTAGAAGAAGGGCCTTAAAGACAATCTGTTGAATCCCCAGCCAGCATTTGAATCTCTCCTTTGGCAGCATTATGAGCTCAGATCAAATAATAGGTGAGAACAATTAGAAAGTTCATGAGTCAATGATTTGTTTACACACCTCTTATGAAGGCTAATTACTTGTTAGCTAAAACACGGGCTTCTATTTCAGTTAGAGAAGCCAGCATAAGAAAAGAATTGGCTGAGAAGCTGGAACCTTACTGTCATCAGGAAACTGTCAGCAAAGTACACATAATGGTTAAAATTCTAACATTTTACATGTTGCCATAAAAGGCTTTAAAAAAGACAAAAATCTTACTGAAAACCTCGGACTATCTGCCTCTCTCTCTCTCTTTCTATCTCTCTCTCTCTCTCACACACACAGAGTTAATCAGATATTTATGCAGTACAAAGTTTATTTTTATTTTTCTTAACTATCACCTCTGACATATTTAACAGTTTCTCATTTCCAGCGCTAGACTAGATGGGTCTTCGGGGTGACCACGTGGAACACAGGAGACCTCGTTGAATTTGAATTTCTGATAAATAATGATTATTTTTTTCAGTCTAAGTATGCCCCAAATATTGCATGGGGAATTATCCTACTAAAAACCATTTTTTTTTTTGTTTATCTGAAATTCAAATTTAACTAGGCATCCTGTATTTTTATTTATGAAACCTGGTAACCCAAGAAGTTTTAAGTGTTCCAGAGAGAATTTTGGTCAGACGCTTTTTTTTTTCTTCCCCTTCTTTGTGCTCTGAACTATATGGTTGAGTAACCCTAGGAAATAGTGCTGTGCCATGATTGTGCATGCTTCACTTGTGATTTTATGCATTTACTCATGCAACATTATTTTTGCACACCTACTGTGTGTCTGGCACAGTGCTATATAAAAAGCTAAAGAGATCTGAACCCTGTCCTCATTTCACTTACCATCTAATAATATCTATTAGGAAAATATCCCAAAGTGCAGTAGGGCTATGTGGACAGAGACCTTTCAGTGCTCTGTGAATTAGTCAACACTCAGCGAAAGCCGATGATCGCTGTGCCAACATCCCGGTGTCCATGAAAGAGGGAAAGTCTTTTAAAATAGTGGTTTCCAAATACTGATTCGACATCGGTGCTGGGCAGGGTGCATGACATTTCTGAATACTGTGTGTTTGTCATAAGTGGGGCTGGACTCAGCATTTCATTTAGAACTCAAAGCAGCACAAAGAGATAAATCCAATTATCATCATCTCCGTGTTGCTAATAAGGAAGGTGGGGCTGAGAAAGTTTAATAAATTGCCCAAATCTCTCCAACAAGGATATGATCAAATGGGGATTCCTCCAGAAGCCTGACTATTCAGAATACTTCCCCTTCCACACCTTCATCCCCGTGCTCTGCTGCTTGAGAAGTCAGGGAGCCCCACTGAAGAGCACAGATCCCAGAGTTTCTGAATCGGTAAGTCTGGGATAAAGTTTAGAGAATACATTTTTTTTAAGATTTCATTTATTTATTTGACAGACAGAGATCACAGGTAGGCAGAGAGGCAGGCAGAGAAAAGAAGGGAAGCAGACTCCCTGCTGAGCAGAGAGCCCAATGTGGGGCTCGATCCCAGGACCCTGGGATCATGACCTGAGCCAAAGGCAGAGGCTTTAACCCACTGAGCCACCCAGGCGCCCCTGGAGAATACATTTTTATCAAGCTCCTAGGTGCATCTATGGTAACAAGATTTGGGTCCTGCTAATTTAGACAAAAGCAACCTCATCTAGTTGAAACAACTTGGAGCATTGCCATGCAACCTTCACTTTTACAACTGTAAGTTCTTAGGATCTCAGCGGTAGGGGTTTCCTGTTATGAGATGGGGAGAGGCCGAGGGAGGGTGGAGCTGAATGAATTGTGCGTGTCCCCAGAACACACGCATCCTACTTTTTTTTTTTTTTTTTTTTTAATTTCCCGCAGACTGCATTTTCCCCCAATTTGCAACACCATTCCTCAGATGATCTGACTCCAGTGTTCCTTTGTCATGATTATGCACCTCCAAGATTTGGCTGGTTGAGTCAGGCTAGTGACAAGTTAGCCTTACACTTCTGTTTTGTGTGTGGTTTTTTGTTGTTGTTGTTTGTTTGTTTGTTTTGGAGAGCCAGAGATTGGGGGTGGGGTGCAAAGTAGGGACAGAGGGAGAAAGAGAGAGAAACTCAAACAGACTTCCACTAAGGGCAGAGCCCGACACCGGGCTCAATCCCAGGACCCTGGGATCAGACCTGAACCCAAATCAAGAGCCAGAGGCTCAGCACATTGGTGCCACCCACATGCTCCAGGCTTCTGTTCTTTCCCAGGTATGGCTTTCCCACAGATTAGGAGGGAACCACTTTAAAAAACTCTGGGCTCTGCCTGGTATCTCCATTACCTTTTCCAGAGAGGGAGCCTATGGATAAAGGAAGTGGCTAGGAGAGGGGTCCCCTGTGACAGACAGACTTACAGTAGTGAGGATGGAGTGCGGCAGACCTGGGTGGGGCTGATGGCGAGGTGTCTCTGCCGGGAAGTGGTGGAAGTTAGAGTTTGATAACAAATCCCAAAAGTGAACGAACCAAAATTACGTTCTTTCATCCCTCCCACTATTTTCTTCTTTGTTTTTTCTCCATTTCCACCTCCCTCAGTCTTCCTTCCCTCCTGCCCCCACTTCTTTCCAATTCTCTTCCCTCATCAAAGAAATATTTAACCTTATTTTTTAACCGAAGTATAATTACACACAGAAAAATGCCCAAATCCAGAGTGTACATCTTGATAGATTTTCACAAAGCAACACACCCTTGTAACTACCACCCAGGTTAGGAAAAAGAATAGTACCAGCATGCTAAGATTTAGCACAAACACTCGGATGTCTATTCATTCCCTCCCCTAAAGGTAAAATGGTCTTGATTCATAGCACCAGAAATTAGTTTTGTTTGTTTTTGGACTTTAACTAGAGGGAACAATACACTTCAGACTGTTTAACGTAGGGTTGATTTTTGCTCTGCATTAGGCTTGTGGAATTTTTTGAAGTTGTATGGTATGTCAGGAATCCATTCTTTTTCACTCCTGTGTACTATTTCATTCTGTGCATATATCACAGTTTATGAATTCTATTGTTTTGGAGCATTTAGCTTATTTCTAATTCATAGCCCTTAGTAATTCTACTAGTGGTTGTATAATAGTGCCAGTGGTAATGTTGATGGCTATCACCAGTAGTACTGCTGTGGGCATTCTTGTATCTCTTCTTAGGGAATCATTCCCACATACAATTTTGGGTGCGGACTTGAAAGGAATTATGACGTCATAGGGTCAGTATGTTCACTTAAGGAAGATATGACCAAACAGTTTCCCAAGTGTCTGGGTTAATTTATAGCCCACCAGCAGTCATTAAG
Source organism: Mustela nivalis (assembly GCF_964662115.1). NCBI lineage: Eukaryota > Metazoa > Chordata > Mammalia > Carnivora > Mustelidae > Mustela > Mustela nivalis. The sequence continues at coordinate 77,524,291 of NC_139032.1, forward strand.
AATGGCAGGGTTCCACATCCTTTTTTTTTTTTTAAGTGTAGATATCCAGTTAACCAATCAGTACTATTTTCTGCAAAGACTACCTTTTCCCACTGAACTTCTGTTTCACGTTTCCTCAAATGAAGTGACAACATATATTCAGCCAATATCCATTGGTCTGGTTCTGTATTGAGTCCTGACAACAGAGAGGAAATGAAGTATATATTCTGATCTCAGTCCTCTACAGCAAATATGACAGACATTATCTTTTCTATCCTAGCCTGTATTCTGGTTGGGGTAACGGATAGTAAGTAAGTGAACGATCAGATAAAGTAATTTTTTTGTGATGAGTAGGACGTGAGAGGAAGAGAGAGAGAAAAGGAAGGCTAATGTGGCCGAGAGTAGAGGAGAACAACACAGCAGATGAGCTGGAGGAAGGGTTCTCTGAGAAGGGAACAATTCAACAGACCCAAGGGAATGTGCTGGCACTTCAAGGAAGAATTTTTTCTGGTATTAGAAAAGTCAGCCGCACAGTAGGTGAGATCGCCCCTGGTGTGGCTCCCAGTGGGAACTGTCAGAAGGTTAGGGTGGCAGAGAGGTGTGACTAATGCAGAAAATGGCCTAACGAGGGAGCGAGAGGCAAATGCAGGATTTCCTAGGGTCCACAGGCTGCTGTGGAAGATTTCTGTTTTCTTCTAAGGGTGCAGTGGAAAGCCACTGGGGAGTTTTAATGGGCACAGTGTCACAATCTGCTTTCCATAGTTGTGTCGTAAATAAATACACTGGGTGTGGGGCATTGCCGCAAGCCATGGGAAGGAGACGAGTTTCTGTTGCCATGGTCTTCAGGACTTGGTGTAGGGACAGAGCAGAGCATCAAGGATTTTTTGCTCAGTTGAAGAGTTTTGTTTTTCTATGTAGTGAAGAACCTTACTCATTTCTTGGGTCCCTAAAGGATGTAAGCATTTGCAGTCTTCTCCAGCTGATCTGGTAGGTCATCTTACAGGAGCCTGTCTGCTCACCTAGCTGTTCCCCGTGCTTAAATCCTAGCTGCTCAACCAGCTTACAGGTGTGAAAGGGAACGGCCTGCTCTCCTCTGTGCATTCTTTTGTTTTGTTTTCAAGATTTATTTATTTTGAAAGAGGACAGGGTAGGGGGCAGAGGGAGAGGAAGAGAATGAATCTCCAGCGGACTCCTTGCTGAGTGCAGAGTGAGATAGGGGGCTCCATCCCATGATCCCAGACCCCCGAGATCACAACCTGAACCAAAAACAAGAGTCTGGAGCTTAACTGCTTGAGCCACCCAGGCACCCCTACTCCCTGTATTCTTCAGAATGGAAAACAGGAGAGATTTGAAAGGGGGAAAGAATGGTAGAAGTATCGATTTTAATTCTGTCATTCGAAAGCCAGAGTCCCTGACATACTCAGGTGATGCCTCAGAGAAGGGGCAGACTTCTGGCTCGCACATACCCTGAACTTATCAGGGTACTTCTGAGTGTGGCTGAGGGAACTAGGACGTGGTATTGAACACAACTGTTTGGGTCGACATTTTGTCCCTGTCATTTGTTTTTTGCGGCCTTTGGTCACATCTCCCTGGGACTCAGTATTTTCATCTACAGAGTGGGGAATGATTCTTTCCTTGGTGTTTGCTTTTTGGAGTAAATGCGAGGATGGACTGAGCTATTCCACGTATCAATTATGGAGTGCTTTTCCATTGAAAAATGGATGATACATTCAGGATTGATGAATGTATCAAAATGTTGATACATTCAGGATTCTTTGATCCTGTCTCAGCCCCCTGCCCACCAACCCTGCCATTACCATCAGGGCCGTCACTTTGTGCTCATTCGTGGTGGGGAGCTCAAGGTTGACTTAATTCCATGGGGAATGGCAATTAGGCCGTATGAAAAGCATTCGTTCTTTTAAACAAGCCCCTTCGGAGCCAGCCATCCTTGGATGGGACTGTTAGGACAAGTGTCGTTTCTCGTTGGCCACTAGATGGCGCCAGAATTCCTTTCTGTCGCGCTCTCTTCCCACCACCTGCCAGCTCCCACCTACTCTTTTTCATCTGCGCAGGCTCTGCTGGGGTTGTGATGAATTTGTTTGCTGGGAAAATCGTTTCTCCCTCAGGAATCTGTGGGACAGAAAATGCCTTGTGGCTTTGGCTATTGTGGAACTTTCTCTTTCTTTGGTCTTCCATTGATTTACCTCCCCAAACGCCACTCTTTCTAAAATTCAGAAGAAAAATAATAAGGACAACGGTGTATGCGAGTTTTCATATCTCTGGGAACCCTCTTCCTGGGGCCAAACCACATCCCACTTCTGTTTGTACACACAATGCATGATGCATGCCAAGCTGTTCGTGATGAAGACATTATCTGCCTGCCTCTGCCTATCCCTAAGCACCAGGAGAGACTTCTCCCATATTGTCACGGCTTCCTTTCCAGGTGGCCGGAGAAACCCTTCCCAGGCTTTTCTCCCCATGGGATCTGTAGTCATTAGTTAGGCCAGGTGACTCTCCTCTGGAGAGCAAATTCACTCTCCAAGCGGTGCAGCCCAGCCAGCTTTCCCTCCCATTAGCAACACAGGGTCTCTTGCTCTGTCATTCAAAGACCACAAGATCACAGCACTTCACAGATGGCAGGGCTGAGGGAGCCTTTTAGATCCTTTAACTTTAGCATCAGAATCACCCGGAAGGCTCCTTAAACACGGATTGCTGCACCCTCCCCTGCAGGTTCTGGAGCAGTTGGTCTGGGGTGGGACCTGAGAATGTGCATTACTTGCAAGTGCCCTGCTGATGCTATTGTTCCAGGGATCTCAACTCTGAGAACCACTGGTCTAGTCCTATTGTTTCATAGGGTTGGAAACTGAGGTTCAATGAAGTTAAATGATTGTTCAAGGTCACAAAGCAAATTGAAATTAGCTAGGACTAGGAATTCAGGAGTCTTTTAAGCAAAAGCTTTTAAAGGCCTCATTCAAATTGGAGCTGGTTAAAAAATTTCCCTTTCTACTCTTTATGGGGAAAGGATTTGCTGAGCAAATTTACAGAAGAAATCAGATTGTAGGGGAAATGTTTAATCTGTATTTAATCACTTAAAATAGAGTTCTATTATTTTTGAGTTTAAATTAAAGCACGAACTAAGAGGAACCTATTTCTGAGTAAAGGGACTGACCTTTTAGTATTGCCACTGTGATGATGTTCTTTCTAATGGCCGTTGCACGGAGGCAGAATGCCAGGGGAAGTTGTTCCACTGACTGATGCTCTTCCAAATATTTATCCCCAGCATTCTCTCTTCTCTGTCTCCATCCCAAACCGGGATTTCCTCCTTGTAAGAATTTGGACACATGGCATTGGTTAAGACAGTCATAATGGAAAATGGATTAACTGAAAATTCTCTTAAAGAGGTTTATTTTAATAAACTTTTCCAATACTGTGGTTCACCTAGCCCTTGTGGAAAGTGGCAGGACTTGAGAAGCATGTGTGCATGTGTAGTTATATTAATAATCATAGTTATAGAGTTCTGGATTTATTTATAATGTTATTTTCTTTAAAGATTTTTTTTTTTATTTGACAGAGAGAGAGATCACAAGTAGGCAGAGAGGCAGGCAGAGAGAGAGAGAGGAGGAAGCAGGCTCCTTGCTGAGCAGAGAGCCCGATGCGGGACTCGATCCCAGGACCCTGAGATCATGACCTGAGCCGAAGGCAGTGGCTTTACCCACTGAGCCACCCAGGCGCCCCTATAATGTTATTTTCTGTGTGGGACAACAGTTGCTCTGTTTCAAAAAGTTGTGGTAGTAATGTAAAGTTTCATTTTATTTTATATTTTTAAAGATTTTATTTATTTATTTGACAGAAAGATAGAGATCACAAGTAGGCAAAGGAGCAGGCAGAGGGAGAGGGAGAAGCAGACTTTCTGCCGAGCCGGGAGCCTGATGTGGGACTGGATCCCAGGACCCTGGGATCATCACCTGAGCCGAAGGCAGAAGCTTATCGGACTGAGCCACCCAGGCGGGCACCCCAAAATTTCATTTTAAATGCACTGTTTAAAAAAAATGAGTCAGTTTTTTAAAGAATTATTTATTTATTTAGTGTGAGCTGAGGGAGGGCTAGTGGGAGAGGAGAGAAAATGTCAAGCAGACTCTGCACTAAGCACACAGCCGTCACAGGGCTCAGTCTTATGACCCTGAGATCATGACCTGAGCCCATAACCAGAGTTAGATGTTTAGCTAACTGAGCCACCCAGGCACCCCTGAATCAATTGTTTTAAAGTATCCAATTTTATAATATATATATATAGTATGTAAACATTGCCTAAGTCATCCAGATAACCTAATGAGGGAATATTGGTAAATATCACACCAGTGACTGAAATAATTGTGTTTTACAACTGGAACTAGTACATGTTCAGGCTTAGAGATGTTCAAATAGAAGCTGAGTCACTGCTTGTGGAGATAATGGAAGTGTCCCCATAGATTAGATGGTTTCTTTGCCCCACCAGTTCTGTAAATCTTGATTTTCCTCTCCATTCTGATAATCTGTCAAATCCTGTCTGCCCCCATGATTTTGGATAAGCTATTCTGTTTTGGAGGTGAGGGATCTATATTCTATGGGTAAACATCTACCCTTGACTGAATTGGCTTTGCTGTTAGGTGGGTTCAGAGCCCAGATAGGAGGGCAGACAGACAAACCGGTGGCACTGTTATGTGCTGGACTGTGTGCCCTCGAACTCATTTGTTGAAGTCCTAACCCCCTGTACTCAAATGGGACTGATTAGGAGATCAGAGCTTTAAACAGGTACAGGGAGGTCATATGGGCAGACCCTAATCTAATAGAACTTCTGGCCTTATAAGAAGAGGAGATTAAGACACAGATAGCCTAAAAATGGAGTGGCAACCATGTGAGGACACAGAGAGAAGGTGGCTATCTGCAAACTAAGAAGGAGAAGCCTCAGAAGAAACCAAACTTGCTAACATCCTGACGTGGACTTCTAGTCTTCAGAAGTCAGAAAAAAATTAACTTTTTTTGTTTAAGCCAACCAGCCCGTTGTATTTAGTTACTGCAGTCATCGGAAAACTAAGAGTAGGCATTGAGATATGAATGCCTACCAGACAATGGGTGGAGAATGTCTTCAGAGAGGAAGAGCATCTGAGGAATTCTCTCAAGACTGAAGGTGAGTTTATCAGGCACACAACAGGAAAGGCATTCTCAAAAGAAAACATGTACAAAAAGCAGTTTTTCAGTTCTTTATCAGATGTTACTCTATACCAGTGCACAATTAGGGGTAGAAGGATGTCCATTAAAACATTGCTTATAAAGTACATTTTAGAAAGATAATGAAAGTCCGTCCATGGAGAAAGATGGAGATAATTAATGATTCTATAGAAAATTACATGGAAAAAAATTCAGGATTCATTTCCTATCTATACTTATCTAAATGGAACCCTATACTTTATAAAGTGCTTAGCATTCTGCCAGGTAATTTTGGTTATTTAAAGTAAAAAAAAATAAATATACACAAATAATATTTACTAAGTGTTTATAATGCAAAAACCACTGTGATGATTGGAGGGATGTTGTGGGGGTTGAAATAAGGGGATATTTGCAATTAGAAGGGGGTGTGAAGAAGAACAATGTACTATATCTACTTGGCTGAATTCAGCCCAGTGAAGGCATGGCCCATTTCTCTCTTTATGTCTATTGAATCTCCTGTGCTTAGCAGAGTTCTTAGAATCTGACAGCTCTCTAACTAAGTAGTTTTTGAATGAATGAATGAGTGTTAAGAATCTGAATTATAAAATAAGGCCTATGCGTCTGTTCTGGTTTTGATATAATTTTATTATAAGCTGGTGAGTAGGTTGTGGATATTAGATTGTCATCTGCATGATAAAGATATTTGAGTGGAAACATAACAGTCAAGATAATATAATGTTAAAGGAATAAATGTATAATGCTTGAAAGCGTAGGTAAAACTAGGTTCTAAGTCTGGCACCTCCAGGACCTACTCAACATCCCTGAGATCCCATTCCCTCATGTGCCAAATGAGGACAATCTAGGGTGTGTGTGTGTGTGTGTTTGAGTATATAGCTTTTGACTATAAAAGTAAACACCCTTACTTTTAATGGTTTTAAAATGATAGGGGGATATATATCTCCCTATATTATATATATATATATACACATATATATAATATAATATATATTATACATATATAATATATATACATATATATATGTGTGTGTGTGTGTATATATATATATATATATATATATATATATATATATAATGGAACAACCCTTTTCCCTCACCCATCAAGTGATAAGCACTCATAAATGTTTGATATATTTCCCTTCAAATGTTTTTCATATGCATTTGTATATACTACAAATTTGGCATCATTTTGCATTTTCAAATTGATACACTGTTTTGCTACCTCATATTATATAGAGACTGTTTCTTTATGCCATTAAATATTCCTTGTAAATACCATTTAAATGGCTCTATAAGATTCCAGACTATGTATTTATCATAATTTATTTAATCATTCTCCTAATCTTGGACTTCCGGCTTGCTTCCAGTTGTCAGCCTCAAGGGTGATATTGCAATAAGCCTCTTGGCACCCAGACTCATGGAAAGGAACTTGTAAGTCAGTAGTGTCAGTCTTAAGCCTCTTGATATATATTGCTGAAATATTTTTAATAAATGTTATGCTGTTTATACTCCCATTGTATTTATTAGCTTTTGCTAGGTTATGCTGCAGTAAAAACCACACCAACATTTCGGTGGGTTCGACAACCAGAGCTGATTTCTTGCTCACTAATTAGGTCAGTTTGGGCTCTTGTCAATGTTTCTCCTTCATTCTGAAATTCAGACTGAACCAGCAGCTTTATATGGGACACGCTGTTCTTACACGGAGGGGAAAGAGCAATGATACAATCACGTGATACCTTCTAATGCGGGTGCTTGGATACAGAGCATGCCACTTCCACTCAAAAGTCATTGGCTGAAGCAAGTCACGTGCTCAAGCCCAATATAATGAGCTGAGACAGTTATTCCTCCCTCAGAAGGGCACAGCCAGGGGCCGTAGAGCGCTAGAGCTGCGAGGGGGCAGTGCATATTTAGAAAGAATACATCATACAAACACTGCAATAATTCTGATTTTCCCTCAGCTTTACAGAGTATGGCAATTTTTAAGCATTTGCACACTGGTTTTAGAGAAAGATCGTAACCTATCTTATTTAATTTAATGCATTTGTTTCTTTATACGTCTCAGAATATTTTCATGGTTTGTGTTATTTAGGTTTGGTTTACTCAAGATAATGTATGAATTTGTATAGATTTTTCTATTACATTCTGCCTTTTAGAGAGAAGTTTTTTATTTGTTTCTTTGTTTTTTATTAAGAACATCAAGACCTTACCCATCAAGGTTAGTGTATTTTTTTTCTGATTTCCATTTAAATGTGTTTATATTATTTTTTATAAATGGCATATTAAAAGTCACATGGAGTCAGATTTGTCATTTTTCTTTGTAATTTTTTCCATGGCTTTCTGCTTAGAAAGTGCTTTCCTTTCCCTAAACTAGACACATGTACACCTATCCTTTCTTTTACTGTGTTTTCTTTTAACCATTTAATCCATGTAAAGTTATTTTGCATTTAGAACGTAAGCTAAGGATCTCAGTTGATGTCTCAACAGTAAACCAGAATATAAGTTACACTGTTCTGTATCTGTTATTTTCTTGTTCACCTTAATTGGAAACAAAAGCACAAAGCAGAGAGCATTTGGACTAGGGTGGGGAGTCCAGTTGACTTGAACTCTAGAAGTAGCTTTGGGTTTTGATTGTTACATGACATAGAGCACAGTTCAAATAACTTTTCTGGTTCTCTACCACTTCATCTGTAAAATGAAAATGTTGAATGTCAAGGAGCCCGTCTATCCCCAAATCTGTTTGGCTCGTCTCTGGCTCTGGTCTATTCCTATCATATATCCTATCGCTGCCCAATCCTGTGGCAGATGTAGCTAATGAAATGTGCCACTTTTTTTTTTTTTCCCTTTCTGAGTTAAAGTGGCCAAAGAATTCTTCTTCTCATAGTAACCCAAGAAATTGTTGAATCAGCATATCACTTAAAACTTACTTGCCAGGAATGTTCCAAGAAGTCAGAATTGTGGATTTCTAATCAAATACTTTTTTCTTAGGTAATTCCATTACTCTATTCAGAAATTATCTTTTTAATCATGCAGTGTAAGGTCTGTTTTGATCCTACTAATAGCCAATGTTCTAATACAACTGCTCTTGATCCTGTTTTACTTTTTATATGTATTTTAAAGATATGCACAGATCATTGTGAGTTCATGAGATGCATAGAATTACACATAGTTTCAGTATTTGCAGCTAAGTTACCAATGGATTTTACTATGACAAATAACAGAACTATTCTCACTTATTGTAATATTAGATAGTTTGGGGTCAAATTTGAGTACCAAAAAAAAAAAAAAAGAAGAAGAAGAAGAACCAGACCCTTAAATGCAGAGAATAATCTGGTGGTTGCCAGAGGAATGGGGATGGTAAGATTGACAGAAAAGGGAGTGGAAAGTAAAGGCTGCAATTATGGAGAGAATAATTTGTGGGGATGAAAGGTACAGCCTGGGGAATATTAATGTCATATGGTGACAGACAGATGGTAGCTACACTTGTGGAAAGTATAGTACAATGTACAGACTTGTGGAATCACTATGTTGTACACTGGAAACTAACGTTACATGGTGTGTCAACTGTCCTTCAATAAGTAAATATGTAAATAAGTAAATTGTATCAAAGTTAAGAGTCCTAGTCTGACAGAGTTGGAAAGAACCTTGTATCATCTATACCAATTCATTCTCTTGACCAAATAGCCTTACATACCCCAGAAATATCAACCAGCTCCCACAGCTTTAATAATATAAAACAGCAACTTAAAAGGCAATTGGGTTCTTGAATCCAGTCCAAGGTCCAAACGCTAATGGATGGGACTTTTAAAATCTCCTATGGTAAAAGGTTTCACTGGCACTGGGAGAGAACGCTTTGTCTACCTCTTTAGTATCTGAGGTCAGAAGTCATAGCTGCTAGAATTTTAAGCAATATTCTGTACTAAGGAATACAACAATTAGCCAATTTCTTCTATATTTACAGACTATATTTTAGTGACAATGAACTCCACAATAATCTCCTTTTTTTCCGATAAACAGATATGTACAAGCTATTTGATTTTTGAGGAAAAAAAAATAGCTACAAGCCTATTGGTGCTAGATATGGTTCTCCAATTAAGTTCATATCCCTTCATGATTATGGGCAGACTTGATATGTCTCAAAAGTACATAGAACAAATGGGGAAATGTTCTCATAAGGAAAAATATTTGAAGTTTAAGTGCTTATTTATGATATTTATACTGGTAATATTTCCTCTGTGTTTTACTATTCTCACCCTCTCACATAAAATATATATAATATTGATGCTGGGTTGAAATGACACACATGGAGTTATTGTAAAGTCAGTGTTTACATATATATATATATATATATATGTATATATATATATATTTCTTTTTTTTTTTTTTTGTTATCTCTCTTTTTTTTTTTGAGTTGATTTAGGTGTAGACCTTACATTATTCCTATGGCTATGGACTATGGTCTATGAGCTGTGTCAATAAACATCTTGTTACCACTGGACTCTATCATATTAACAATTATCTTAGAACTCAGTATATCCCCTGTCACTCTATGTGAGTGGCAGACTAAAACAAGCCATTCCAACAATTTTAGTTGATTGCTTACAAAAACCAGAACCACGAGCCAAAGATCTTGCAGGTTGGTAGTAACAGTAGAAAAGAGCATTTGGATCTCTAGACTTTTAAGCACAGTACTTCCTTATATACTGAATCCTTTCTCCTATAAAGTTAATCATAAATTCTTCCATCCATACCAGGAATTTCCCTTTAGTTTATCAAGAGAAATAATGAAATATTTGCTTTTTGCTTTAAATGGCTAGTAGCAAAAGCATATTGGTATGGTCAAGATGGGCATTAAAATCAAAATTATGTAAGGAATAAAAGGCAGCGGAAATTAGAAACATTAGCCTCAACTGTGGTTTAAAAGAGTTAGCATTATGCTAGCCTCATATAACATTGTAGGGGTGGGTTTATAGATGGATTGGGGAATATATCAAAAACAGCATTAAAGACCAAGGAGTTAGAGCAAAAGGCCACCAAAGAGTAAATGTAGGGCTACCAGCAGGGACTGTTGTCAGGAAATTCTGAATCGTTTTCCCTGATATATGGTAAGGTAAGACATGAACAGTTATAGAGTGCTTAGCATATAAAGGTCCATGTTTATGCTCTGTTCCTGTCTTTTCATTAAGGTAGAAATTCAGAGTTGTGTCATCTACCCAATATCATAGACTTCGCTAAAGGAATAACAGGTGAATTGATTATCTATTATTGTTTAACATATTATCCCCAGATGCTGCCTTAAAACAACAGCAACACTTTAATATCTGTGACAGTTTCTACTTCACAGTATCTACAGTTTCTGTTGTGGAATTGCCCATGAGGTCACAGTCCCGGTGGTGACTGGAGTAACTATGAGTGGAAGTCTTGACTGGGGCTAAAGAATTAGCAAATTGGTAATGACCATTAGCAGAGGGTCTCAGTTTCATACCATGTAGCCCTCTTTATAGGCTGCTTGAACATCCTCTCAGGATGGCAACTGGCTTTCCACAGACTCAGAGATCCATAGGAAAGCAAGGCAACATCCCCACTGTCTTTGAAAACCTCATTGTAGATGCCATACACCGTGATCTTTGCAAAATCTACTGGTTACAAAGTCAACCTTATTTGATGTAGGAGGAGATTACACAAGTGCAAGAATATCAGAGGGAAAGGATCACTGGAGGTTGGGGAGCTTAGAAAAGCACCAGTATATGTTAAGGGTAACTATTTAGTAGTATATAATTTTTTAAATAAACAGTTTTTAAACATAGACCATGTGTTTTTCTTTTTTCTTTTTTTAAGGATTTATTTATTTGACAGACAGAGATCACAAGTAGGCAGGGAGCGGGGGAAGCAGGGTCCTTGCTGAGCAGAGAGCCCGATGTGGGACTCGATTCCAGCACCCTGAGACCATGAACTGAGCTGAAGACAGAGGCTTAACCCACTGAGCAACCCAGGCACCCCTATTTAATAGTATATTAATAGTAAGAGCAATTAATATTTCTATATTCACATAGCATATCATAATTTTAAAGATTCATTTTAATTTTTTCTGTTCTGATAGTCTAATTTTTGTAGGCTAAAGAAAAGAGATTAAAAAACATAAAGAAAAAAAAAGCTAGGTTTCTTGAGTGTGGTCTTGATAACCAAACTAAGTTGTAAATCTAAAAGCAAGATAGAAATTATCTATCTATTTAAATATTTTATTTATTTATTTCACACAGAGAGAGAGACAATGAGAGAGGGAACACAAGCAGGGGGAGTGGAAGAGGGAGAAGCAGCTTCCCACTGAGCAGGGAGCCTGATGTGGGGCTTGATTCCAGGACCCTGGGATCATGACCTGAGCTGAAGGCAGATGCTTAACAACTGAGCCACACAGTCACCTCAGAAATATTTTATTTATATTTCTATTTGGACATGAATAGAGGATAGATAAGTAAAAATATACAAGTAGCTATAATGCACACTACAAAATATTAAGAACGGTCACAAGAAAAGTTCAGAAAGAATTCTATGGGAGTTTCGGGGTTTTAAAAACTCTGTGGACTGAGGAGACAAATAAATAACTGAGGAGACAAACAAATTATTTACAAATAACTAGATTTTTAAAAGAATAGAAAAGTTGGAACAGAATGAGTTAAAATGTGGTGTTGAGAAATCATAGAATGTTCTTGTGAAAGAGAGAAAACATTGCTTTATTTGGCTGGAACATTGGATGGAGACAAAGCGTATGAATTTACTCTTCGGATAATGTGGAAACATTGCAAATGAAGAATGTCCTGATTCAGGAAAAATTCATCAGGCAAACTAAAGTCAAACTGAAGGAGCAAGAAAATGGACACGGGGAGATCAGTTAGGAGGCAATTGTACAAGGTACTTGACATTCGATGAGAATCTAAACAAGGATGTGTGAGAGAATCAAAGTGGCTTATTTTAAAGATAGAATTTACAGCATGGGGCCCTGGAATGAGTGTGGGTGCTGAGGGAAAAGCATTAACCAAGTGCTTTTTCTCCTGGAGCAAAATGGGTTGAATTGAGTTCACACAGTCTGTTTCTTTATTCATTCATTCAAAACCATTTTGTTAGTGACTACCTTGTTCTAGTTGCTGTGAAAATTCTGTGAAGGTAGAGATGAGCAGGATCCAATTTATGCCCTATTTCTTTGTTCTGTTAGGATAAAGGACGCTCAAAAAAGTTGTTCATCCTTGTCTGCTTGTTGTCTTTGGTTCCTCTCCTGCTATTTGCTTTTAGAGTTACTCCAGTGTGGTCTTTCCCTCCTTTTATTAAGCTGTTTGTGTCGACTCACCGATGACCTTGATGTGGCTGAAGCCAATGGTCACTTCCCAGCCTGCTTGTTCTTTTACAGGTGTTCACTTGGTTTCTCTCTTTTGACCCTTCTTGTCACTTGCCACGTGTCCCTGTGCTGATTTTCCTCCTTATTCACTGCCTACTACTCCATAATGTCTTTTGCTTGTTTTTCTTCTTCTTCAGTACTTCTTAACGTTAGAGTATCTGAGGGCGTGGTTCTTGACATTCTCTTCTTTCTCAATACCAGTTTCTTGGGGCTGTCACGTAGTCACCCAGATTAAAATACTGTGTTGGTGCTGAAGATGTTCAAATATACATACATACATATATATGTATGTATGTATTTTTTGGACTTCTCTCCTGACCTCTGAACCATGTATCTATTCATCTCCCTATCAGTATGCCCATAGGGATGTAGAATTTGCATTTCAAACCAATCAACTTCCAAAACTGAACTAACCTCTCCGGTAAAATCTGTTAATCCCACACGTTTTCCCATATAAATTGGTGTTGTCTCTTTCCTTGAATTGATCTTTCACTCCTGTCTTTTGTTACGTCACCACATTCAATAAGTACATCACTGATGCCTTTGGCTCTACCAACACCGTATGTCCAAAACCCATTCTCCCATCCTGGTCAGCATCACCGCCATCTCTCACCTGGATTGTTGCCCTCGCTTGCTATACTTGTCACTCCCAACCCGTCTAGTCTTGCCACAGTACAAGAATAATTATTTTAAAGGGTAAGTCATAACAGGTCACTTCATTGTTCAAAGTACTACATTAGTTCCACATTTCACTCAAGTCATCATCTTCTAATCATGTGTAAGTTTCTGTTCATTCTTTCCACTGTCATCACCGCATTAGTGCTCAAGACAACATTTTATCACTTCCTACTATTATCCTTGGTCATTTTTTTCCCCCTCTAGGCTGGCTGGCCTTTTAGTAGTTTGGCAACACACCAGGCCCAGTCATAACATAAGTGCCTGTAACTTGTGCTCTTTGCCTGAAATTCTAATTCTGCTATTATGAGTAAGGGTAATTCTCTTCCCTCTCTAGGATACTTACCCTGTCTCCTTTATTTAAAACTGAAGACAGTCACCTCTATAGAAACACTCTCTAGTACTTTACCTCCCTCTTTATTTGACTTCATAGGTTATATTACCTATGCCGTAATACACATATTTTTTATGCACTATACTTATTGTTTTCCCTCCACATTAGGATGTGCTCTTCATAAGGGCAGGGATATGTCTTTTTGCTTAGAATAGACAATAAATAATAATTCACAACCCTGTTTTGAAAAAAAAAATAAGTGACTTTACAACCCAGTGGGGGAACAGATCCATAAATAGAGTGTCTGTAGCTGTGACCAAATACTGCTATAACAAGGAGGGAAGAGATCTACTACTTTTTGGGGTGAGAAATCTCCTTCAGAAAAAGGCTCATCTGAGTGAATTACGCAAGTATTGATTTTTGAGACTGGGATGGTTAAATTTTAATAAGGATGGCAAATCTCTATTCTTTATATCCTATAATGGAATTTCTGGTGAAGAACAGAGGAAATGTTGAAGATTCCTCCTATCATATGCGAGTACACAATTTAAGGCCCAAATGATTCCACTTGAATTAAACTTTACCTAACCACGGAAATATAGATAGTTCCCATATCCACCTGCCCAAATCCTATCGATTCGTAAAGGCTCAGATCAAATGTAATCTCCTCCAAGAAGACCTCCATGCCTCTCACTAATCAGATGTAAGGTCTCCCTCTTAAAACCATTGGCTGGCATCCAATTCTCCCTTCTAAATTATAAACTTATTGTGAGTATAGACATTTAGACCTACCTTTGTGTTCCCTACAGTTCGTAGAAAAAGGACCTGCATACAGTTGTATAAAGCTACACTACATCATTCCTTAGGATCCTTTAAAACATAATATATTAGAATATCTCAATCCAGTTTCACTGATACACCTAATTTTGGTATATTGCCATAGGGCATACAGAAATTGAACCTATGAATTTGGTTTTATGGGATCTTTCAACCAAAGAGAAGAAAAAAAAATCATTAAATACCTCTTATGTTTCAGAAAGTGTGCTGGGCTTTTTACATGTGTTACCTCATATAATATTCAAAATAGCACCATCGAGCAGGTATAATTATCCTTTTTATCATGAATGTTAACTGATATCTTGAAGGTCACACATCCTGTAAGTGACAGAGCTAGAATTCTAAACCAATTGTGTTATTCCACTAAATCGCAATCCATGTGACAAAAGGAACAAAGGAAAAATGATGGCGAATTCAAAATGTTGAGAAAACATTGGGCCGCAATAAAGTGGATATGATGAATGTCATGTTGGGCATAGTTTGTGGAACTAATTCCACAGTGCCATAAACAATTGGTTCTTGGAAGAGTTCACACTAAAGCTTGCAAGACAAGGAGCTATTCTTGACTGTCTTGGGTAAAACACTGATTTCGTCAGCAGTATTAAAAAAGGTTGCAATGCTAAGGCACAATGATGGTTATATAATTAAGTTTGACATCTTCACTGGAGATCATATCAGGTGCTGCTGGCTCGATGAACTTTAAGGAAAAAAAAAAAAGAATGAGTTAGAAACTGCCTGAAGGAAAAGTTATAAAATTAAAATCCATAGAATCCAAAGGAAATTGGTTTAAGAATAAATTATGAGATGGCCTTTCTTTTCACTACATCTGTATCTTTGGGGTAAATACCCAGGATTGCAATGGCAGGGTCATAGGGAAGTTCTATTTTTAATGTTTATAGCAGCAATGGCCATGGTCGCCAAACTGTGGAAAGAACCAAGATGCCCTTCAACGGATGAATGGATAAGGAAGATGTGGTCCATATACACAATGGAGTATTATGCCTCCATTAGAAAGGACGAATACCCAACTTTTGTAACAACATGGACGGGACTGGAAGAGATTATGCTGAGTGAAATAAGTCAATTGACTCAAGAGAGTCAATTATCATATGGTTTCACTTATTTGTGGAGCATAACAAAAAGCATGGAGGACATGGGGAGTTAGAGAGAAGGGGTTTGGGGTAAATTGGAAGGGGAGGTAAATCATGAGAGACTATGGACTCTGAAAAACAATCTGAGGGGTTTGAAGTGGCGGGGGTGGTGGTGGGAGGTCAGGGTACCAGGTGGTAGGTATTATAGAGGGCACAGATTGCATGGAGCACTGGGTGTGGTGAAAAAATAATGATACTGTTATGCTGAAAATAAATAGATTAAAAAAATTTTTAAAAAAAAGAATAAATTATGAGAATCCCCAAAGGTTTATCAGCTAAGGAACCAAAAAATAGAGGCTAAGAGGGTCATAATAGAACCAGACTGACTGGAGGCAAGAAAAGAGATTGATTCAGGTCAAAGAATTCTGTTTTAAACAATTTGAGGCTAGCCTGTGTAATTCCCACTGTGAGCGATCTACCTAAGGGACAGTAAAATAAGAAAAGAGAAATAGTAAAGAAAATTTAAAAAAATTGTCTTGTAGGTATCTAAAATAAAGCCTATACCTTACTGAATATACAGCTCTGCATATCCTACAGTTACACAACATGAGAAGTGAGATGGTACTTTGCAGACACTAAGATACTATGACAGAGCACCAGCACTTTACCAAAATATTTTCTTTCTGAGCACACATTTCCTAACATGTATTGTATTATTTGTGTCCATGTCACTGAGTACTAGCCAGTGGAACGTGAGCAGAATTGAAGTGTGCTACTCCAGGCTGAACCCATAAAACCCTGTTAAGGGTGAACCTCCATGCTCCTTTCCATTCCCTTTCATGTGCATAAGCAAGACATCTTTGGAAGGCATCATAGACAATGATGGAAGCAAAACATGGAAAGATACCACCGAGCTTCCCAACAATTAGGATTATCAAGTTTTGAGTTTATTTGTAGAAGAAGTAAGTTTCTATAATGTTTTATCTATTTTATATTTTGGGACTGTGTGTTACTGTGGTAGGCATTACCTCACATTGTATAAAGATGACCTAATCCACTCGCATCAAAGGAAAAGTAGAAGCAAAGACTCAGAGAAGCTGGGAGTAGGTTTAAGAACAGGAGCAGGGCTTCTAAACACCGCTGTGTGTGACGCTTAAGAGGCTACCACTGTGGGGAAAGTTGGAGCACGAAAGCAGAAAACGATGGAGTGTCTGAGATGAGTTACTTAGCAGGTGTGTTATTTACCCAGGGAAGACACCCTAGACCTTAGTATGGAATTTTAGGGTGTTGAATGTTATGTTTTCAGTCTGACTTCCAGTTGCAAGGAATCGGTGGAAATCAAAAGTTAATGCGAAAATTACCACTACAATGGAGCATCCATAAAACTACTCAATAGTTTTGAAGGTCTTTAACCAAAGTCCAGTCTGTAGTCACAGGTGTGGTTCATGACTATTGTCTTTGGAAATTTAATAGAAGATGGTCATGGAGGTAAGCTTTATCAATGTGTTTTTAAAACTGACAGAAAAAGTAGAACTTAAAGATTCAAATAAGTATCAGAAGAGAATAAAATAAGCATAAGGCTAGGATTTAAGTGGCGTAGATCTTACTTCGGACTCCTTGATTAATTTACTTAACACTGGAAAAAGTCATTTAAATCTGTGTTTCATTTCTTTTATTTGTGTTATGGGAATAATGAGTGTTGGTTTCTAGTTTGTACTGAAGGTAAAATAAATGGGCTATAACAAATCTCTGTAAATAGCACAATAATAGGAACCTAACTAAACTCTATTATTAATGAATAGATATTTGTCACCAGGAAATTTAAAAAAAAAAAATCTTTAGTCTTAAAAACACCAACTTTGGCAAGACCTTGCTAGGGAGGGACTTAGATCCTTTGAACTGACTTTTGATATGGAAAGTTCAGGACCCAACAAAGAGAGAAAAGAGATCATACAAATGTTCCACTTCTACATTTCCTAAGAAATGTAATAAATATTCAGATATTTTCTAGACAGTGTCACTCTGACCAAAAGTAAGAGTTTTTGTTTGTGTGTTCGTTTTTGTTTTTGTTTTGTCATCTGATCCTTCATTAGATCTTTTGTTGTTGTTGTTGTTGTTGTTGATGGTTAGATGTGAACAATTAAGGGGGTTGCATCCCTGCAGACTTTTCAATAGGGGGAGAGTTCCTCTTTTTTAACTTTCACTACCCTCTCCCAGAAAGAAGTTCAGCTAAAGGTGACATCAAATCATGGACGTCTTAGCTCATTTGGATACCTAGAGACATGCTTAAAAAGCAAATTGTACCATCTCCAAGCAAAAGGTTTTAAGTACAAGATTCAGCAAGTTTTACCTTTTTTTTTTTTTTTCCTTCCCTCAGTGTGGTCTGTTTTCTTGGGCAAAGTTTACACACAGTGAAGCCCAGGCAGGAACTTAGATAACAGACACTATCTGCTAATGCCACCTGCTTCCAATGGGAAAGCCAACAATGGGATATGGTGATATCCTAGTGTGCCTTATCTATTTTGGGAATTCACCAAGATCTCGTAAAGAGAAGCACAGCAGTGGGACTCACTATAGTCTCTAATTTTCACCTTCCCATTAAAGGGGTCAGGGAATTAGAGAACATATTGGTATTATTTATCCTGGGAGGTGATGTTATTTATCCAGGAGATGATCGAATCCAGTTAGTATGAAAGCAGTTAGTTCTGATAAAACCTAGGAAATGTTTTCCAAGTCCAAGAGACTCAGAAATCCAATAGCAGAGAAGATTCTGGAGAGATGAGAAGGTGTGCTGGCTTGTCGAATTTATGGTTCTAATGAAACTTCTTAACTGAGGATGGCTGCTGAATTAGTTGAAAGGATTTTGTTGTTGTTGTTGTTGTTGTTTTTAATGAAAGCAACAGACAAACATACAATGAAGACTTAAGAGATCTGTGTGTCCTGACAGTTGGCAAAGCAAATATTATAAATATTATAAAATATTATAAAAAAGAGAGAACTGTATTTAGCTGCTATGGAAGTCATTCTCAGAGATTATGTTTTCAGGTTAATAACACTGAAGAGGAGAAATAGAAATAGTTTTGGGAAAATGATGTGATAATTTCAGGATACCAATGACATTTTGGGTTTTAAGAATTTTGTGGCAAATCACAAAAAAAATGAAAAGAATGATGGATAAGTTGATAAGCTAAAATATGTCTACAGGGCTTGTCACTAGAGAGAAGGGCAGGGAAGGCATGTCAGAGAAGAAACGGAAGAGAAATATAGCTACATTTTTCCATAAGAAGAGAAAATATAAGAGCAGCAAACACCCATAGTCAAATGTTTGAGGACTCCATTTGAGAAAAAGACGACTTGGCTGGAAGATGCTCGAATCTGTGCTATGTGTTGGGTAATGTGTTATAGTCTTTCATTGAATTATCACTTTCCTTCCTCAAAATATCCATTGACAAAGATGTTATTTCTCCCTGTTTTATAGATGAAGATAGAAAATTCAGAGATAGAAGTAAACAACTAGTGTGAAACTGTGGGCCAGTTTTTCTCTTTATATGCCTGAACACAACTAAGGTCCTTTACAATAATTAACAGATTTTTATCTTTCTTTAAAAAAATATAGAATTTCCAAGCTGTAGCTATTAAGTCACCGTAAGATCAGTGTGTACCATTCTCAATAAGATATATTTCCCATGTTTGCAATAAATAGCATAAGTAACATTTAAAAGATTCTCAAAGGCATTTCTGTTTAAAAACTATATCAGCTTGCTTTTTAAAAACTTAAATGGTTTACTATTTCTTAATATTTCATAATCTCTCAAAGTCTTAAATTTGTTCCACATATCATTCATTGTACATACATATTTTTTTCTGAGAGTTTCTGGTTTCCATCAGGTATTCGTATCTTGAATCAAATCAAAGATATTTGTACACATTCAAAAACAACAGACAAGCACATCAAAGTTTGCATATTCTCTCTCTTCCCCTCCCCCACCCTGGCCCAAGCTTATGGAAGCACTTGGCAAATGGTCAATTAATTCCAATAAATTATTACTGCTTTACTAGAGAGAATTCAGCCTTGAGCATCTCCTAAAGAAATACACATATGACCTTTGTTATAAACAAATGTCATCAATTTCACAAATGTATTAACCATCTTAAAAGTGCTGAAACATTTTGACTTCGGAGCTCCATTTCTGGAAATCCGTACTAAGGAAATAAAACTAGACGCGGGTAATGCATTATGGAGCCAATCAAATAAAAGATAAAATATTAATTTATTTGTGACATATTCTTTTGAAGTATCAGATACTCATTAAAATATTTATGATGATTTTGTAATAAGATGAAAAAAATTGAGTGTACATAAATTGAATGTGAAGCCAATAAACTGGGATAAAGTTTGTTTATACAACGTGGCCTTTCTATTTTAAAACATGTCCAGAAGAGTTACATGGAAATTATCAAAATATGACCAACAGCCATAATTTTAAATCATGCATTAAATGTATGAGATTTTCTCTTTTCTTCATAATTTTGTGTGCTTTCCCAAGCATTTACCTACTGTCTTTACTGTAAATCCCCAATTTTAAATTAGTTAACCAATTTTTAAAATATTCAAGGCATGCAAAAGTATAAAGCTTAATGAGAACAAAGAGTCTGCACTGAAACTCAAGACTCTTTCCATCTATTCTTACTGACTTCATTCCCTTTTTCTAGAGGGAGACAATCAAATCACTGTTTTTTTTTTTTCTTTTATCTTCAGTTAGTCAACATGTAAGTGTGTTGTTCCTGAGATATTCTTTGAAAATTCATAACTAATACAACCATTCCCCCATCGATAGATAGACCGCCTTTGATCCACTGGTGGTGTACACTGCAAAGAAGAATATTTGGAAATTCAGATATTTTGAATTTAGAGGCATATGTTTGAGCCCTGATTATTTTATATTAATGTTTCCTGGTGTGGCTCTTTTATTGGTGGTTTAAATTCCCTGATTTTGGTAAATTATCTTCCTTTATCTTTCAGTTACTCCAGAAATGGAGTTAGAGTCTCACAGTCTTCTTTATAGATCCTTGTTCTTTCACAGCACCTGGCTACCTCCCGAGCAGACTTATTTTGTATTGCTCCAAAGAGCACAATTAAGATCCAAAGAGCTGGAGGCATGGGGAAGCATATTTCAGGTCACTACAAAGAAGTGCTTTCCAATAATAGCAGTAATGACAGTGCAGTAAGCTCTATTTCCATACTTACTTCTAATTTCTAATGGCCTCTCTCTTGAGCTACCTTGTAAAGCAGTTATGAGTTCTGCAACATTGGGAATAATCCAAAACAATCTGGAATGAGATGCCAATATGTAGAGGGAGAAACTGTAAATCCCAATGGGGATGGTATAGAATATGTTTAAAGATTCACTTCAAGTCCCGCATCCTTTTTTGACTAGGTTAGAAAGTTTTGGGTTAGGAATGTAGTGCACATCCTAATGAACTCACTGAGAAGGGTTGGGAAGTCATTTAGCTGTTAGTTTTTCACACTATAAAAAAACTGAATAGTCGTGTCAGAAGGATACTACACAGACTAATTAGCTGATGTTTGCACAGTGATAAAGATTATAAAACAGGTCTACCTAATAATAAAGGCTGCAGAAAGGGCCAATTGGACTTTTCCCATTTAACCAGCACTTTGTAATGGTAAAATGAGGGGCAAAGGGTGAAATGGCCAAAAAGAATAAAAAAATAAAAGGAGTGCATAGCTCAGAAATGCAAATGCTTAAAAAAAAATGCAACAACAACTTAATTAACCTATAGAGACCTTTGCCACCCAATGGTCTCAAACCAGACAGATTAGACAGGATGTTTAAAAGGGATTATGGTTTGTAATGAGAAAAGCGTCTGGAGTTAACCAGTATATCCTGGTGTGGGCTTTTAAAATGACCTTCTAATTTTATACTTTTAAAAATAAACTTTGTTTTTTTAGAATGGCTTTAGATTTACAGAATAATTTCAAACATGCTTCATAGAATCTCCCTGTGCCCCACAGCCAGTATCCCCTGTCATTAACATTTTAAATTAGTATAGTACATTTGATATAATTAATGAACTGATATTTACATGTCATTATTAACTACTTTACGTACCTTGGTCAGATTTCCTTAGTTTCTAGCTAATTCCTTTTTCTGTTTTGGGATCCCAGCCGTGGCATTTAGTCATCCTATCTCCTTAGGCTTCTCCTGACGATGATCAGTTTATCAGATTTTTCTTCTTTTTGGTGACCGCTATGAATTGAATTATGTCCCTGCCAAAATTCATATGTTGAAGCCCTAACATCCGATGTTATGGTATTTGGAGATGGAGTCTTTGGAAGGTAAATCAGATTTAGATGAGGCCATGAAGGTGGGGTGCTCATGATGGGGCCAGTGCCCTTAAGAGAAGAGGTACCAGAGAGTTTGTTCTCTCTCATTCTCCACCGCTGGAGGACACAGCGAGAAGGTTGCCATCTGCAAACCACAGAAAGTCTCCCTAGAACCCAACCATAGTGGTGCACCAATCTTGGACTGCTAGCCTCTAGCAGTTAGAAAATAATGTTCTGCCATTTAAGTCAGCCATCTTACGGTATTTTGTTTTGACTGTCGTAGATAAGACAATGACCTTGATAGTTTTGAGGAGTACTGGTCAGCTATTTTGTAGAATTTTTTTCAATTTGGATTTCTCTGATGCTTTTCTCAGGATTAGATTGGGGTTATGTGTTTTGGGGAGCAAGACCAGAGAAATACAGGGCCATTTTTATCTTAACATATCAAAGGCTTCTGTTATTCCCAGTGTTATCCCTGTCACTGTTGATATTGATCTTGAGCAACTGGCTGAGGTCACAGTTGTCAGGTTTCTGCAGTGTAGAGTTACACTTTTTCCCCTTTTCCAAACTGTACTCTTTCAAAGAAACTCACCATGCACAGCCCACATTTAAAGAGTGTAGATCCATGAGCATGGACTGTCTATCAAAATCATTTGGAATTCTACATTTGAGGCTTGTCCCCGCCCCCCCATGGATCTACTCAGTCATTTATCTGTATCACTATTGAGTAATGAATATTCATTTTACATTTTTGGTTCTAACCTTATATGTTTATTTTCTTGCCAAACCTTTTCCAGCTTTAACCAGAAAATTAAACCCAATTTTGCTATTTCAACTCTATGGATCAGGATACAGAATTGTCTGTGTTCATGTGGCACATCAACTCAGTGAGAGTCCAACACAAACGTTGAAAACCAAAGGGCTGTGTATTCCAATTGATATTTCTACTTAATGTTTAACTGATTCTTTGATTTTTATTTATTTCCCCCCTTTTTGGTTGCCTACAGTTGTAGATGGAGGAAGTATTAAGTGGGTTATTGGGCAGATTTGGGCTGTAAAAACAAAACTAAAGTAAAATTTATTAATTCTTTCTCCATTACTGATATCACCATCCAAGGGCACACTGTTTCTTTATTGGGAAAGCACACCACACTTGTGTTTTGGGCCAGTTTAAGAGGCATAATAGTAAGACACAAATATGTATCACAAAGGGTAACCCATTATTCCCCCAACTGATTTGTGCATTTTTGAAAATGAAAGCAGAATGATCAGGAGGTAGAAAATAATGCTTCTATGACAATTTTGGACCTCACTTTCATTCCTGATTTGGCCATTTGGTCTCCACAACAAACCACTATCTTTCCTTGTACGGTAATGTTGAAATCTGTGCCCAGTTTGCAAGGGCATTGTTCAGTTTATTAAATATAGGTATGTGTTTTGGAACTGTCCTTGGAATGAATGAGATGGATGCAAAACAAGATTAAGCTCGGTTGTATGGCTTTTCTGAGTCTGATCAAATGCATAACACATATTTTTCAAATATGTACATGGGAATATCTGCAATATATGCAAATGCTAATAAACTTCCCCTAGCTTTCATGATCCCTGTTAGGACATGACATATTTTAGTTGAATTGTCAAATGTGTTTATTTGATCGTGCATAACATACATAGAAGAGGGAAAGGTATTTTCTTTATTGGAGGAAATTCATTTATTTTTTATTTTTATTTTTTTTTAAATTTTATTTATTTATTTGACAGAGAGAGATCACAAGTAGGCAGAGAGGCAGGCAGAGAGAGAGAGAGAGGAGGAAGCAGGCTCCCTGCTGAGCAGAAAGCCCGATGCGGGACTCGATCCCAGGACCCTGAGATCATGACCTGAGCCGAAGGCAGCGGCTTAACCCACTGAGCCACCCAGGCACCCTGGAGGAAATTCATTTTTTCACACAAATGATTGATACTATGGTTGAGGGAACTGAGGATTCAATTTATTTACTTGAAGAAGATCGCACAGCAACCTACCAACCCCACTAATAGTAATAATAATAATGACTGAGGTTACTAAAACACTAGAGAAGCCATATAACCTTTTTCTTTTTTTTTTTTTTTTTACAGCTAAAATAACACACATTAGATCCCTAATAATCTCTACAAATTTTGGCCCTCCAATTAAATAGCATTCATTCACTCATTTATCCACTCAATCATCCATATCTGCATTTGATTAATTTTTTAATTTAATTTTTTTAGTGTCCCAAGATTCATTGTTTATGCACCACATCCTGTGCTCCATGCAATACGTGCCCTCCCTAATACCCACCACCAGGATCACCCTCTCCCTACCTCCAAAACTCCCAGTTAGTTTCTCAGAGTCATAGTCTCTCATGGTTCAAACACTTATTATATACCAGGCCCTGTACCAGTAAGTGGAGATACAATAATGAATGGAAACAGTTGAAAAATCCCTCTCCTCACTGAGCATGCATTTATGGTTATTGGTGACTATGTTATTGCTATTTTGGTATATTAGATATGTTAGGTGGTGGTGATTGACTTAGAGAAAAATAACGCAAGGGGTAGGTGGCAATTGTGGGAAGAGGGTTGCGTTTTTAGATCATGTGGTTGGGGAAGGACATACTGACAAAATGAATTTGGATCAGAGGTCTGAGGGAGGACAAAGATGGTGCCATGCAGATCCCTAGAGTCAGAGCCTTTCTGGCAGAGGACAAGCAAGCCCATTGAATCTGAGGCAGAGGAGCATGCCTAGTAGAATTTAATCATGTGACCAAAGTCGATCCAGCAAAGAAGAAAGTATTAAGAGATAAGGGGACCGATAAGAGAGGCCAGATCTTATGGGATGTTTTTGGACATTATAAAGTCCTTTTGTGTTGGAAAAGAGATTAATAAGTAAAGGGAAAATGGCAAGATTTCATTCTTTTCGATGGATGAGGAATATTCCATTGCATGTATAAATATCACATCTTCTTTACCTATTCATCTGTGGATGGAGATCTGGGCTCTTTCTATATTTTTGCTATTGTGGACATTGCTGTTATAAACATTGGGGTGCATGTGCCCCTTTAAATCATTATGTTTCGGGGCACCTGGGTGGCTCAGTGGGTTAAAGCCTCTGCCTTCAGCTCAGGTCATGATCCCAGGGTCCTGGGATCGAGCCCCACGTCCGGCTCTCTGCTCCGCAGGGACCCTGCTTTCTCCCCTCTCTCTGCCTGCCTCTCTGCCTACTTGTGATTTCTCTGTCTCTGTCAAATAAAGAAAAATCTTAAAAAAAAAATCATTATGTTTCTATCCTTTAGATAAATACCTAGAATGACGTGAAATGGAACTATACGGTATTAAGCTAAGCAAAATAAGTCAGAGAAAGACAAGAAAGACAAAAACAATATAATTTCACTCATATGTGGAATTTAAGAAACTAAAGAGATGAACATAGGGGGAGGGAAGGAAAAATAAAATAAGATGAAAACAAAGAGGGAGGTAAAATATAAGAGACTCTCTTTTTTTTTTTTTTTAAAGATTTTATTTATTTATTTGACAGAGAGATAGAGTACAAGCAAGCAGAGAAGCAGGCAGAGAGAGAGGAGGGGAAGCAGGCTCACCGATGAGCAGAGAGTCTGATGTGGGGCTCGATCCCAGGATCCTGGGATCATGACCTGAGCCGAAGGCAGAGGCTTTAAAACCCACTGAGCCACCCAGGTGCCCCAACTATGAGAGACTCTTAACTATAGGAAGCAAACTGAGGGTGACTGAGGGTTGCTGGAGGGGCGGGGGAGTGTGGCGCTGGGATAACCAGGTGATGGGCATTAAGGAGGGCACTTTATGTAATGAGCACTGGGTGTTATATGCAACTGATGAATCATTAAATTCTACCCCTGAAACTGATTTAAAAAAAAAAGTAAAAGAGAAATGAGGAGATGTGAGCCTTTTACAAGCCAGGAGAGGAATGGGCTTCAGGGAGAATTTTAGTGGTATTCTGTACTGTCACATTACAATACTAATAGTCCTTGTTCACTACCTGTGATATTCAGAAAACTACCATCTGCGTGAACAGCCACCACGATTGTCTTACTCCCTATTGTCTCTGCAGACTAGCCCAGTGCCTGAAACAGAGAAACATACGATGAATATTTATTTTTTAAGCAGATGAATACATTTTCTGGTTTAATAACCACAGCATCATTATTTATTAGCCTTCTGTTTTACAGATGGGGGAGATAAGACCAAGAGAAGGTAAGGGACTACAAGAAACACCCCAAGTGTTTTGAGCCTATAATTGGTAGTCTTGATAATGGAACACTAAATCTTCAGAGTAAATGCCTGAAATCTGGGATTTTCCTCCCTCTCTTGAATATTAGAAAAATGTGAACCTTACCTGCTGCTCATTGCTGGCCGTGAGTCTACCTCTTGGTGCCAATTTTGCTTCCCCACTCTCAGATGTCACCAGATACCCTGCTGAATTCTCTTCTCGCCAGCCACTGCCTAGCTTGGGCATCAAATGGCCAGAATAAACAAACAAGAAATTATCCCTTGGAACAAACATCTGATTATCTCAGCAGCAATTGCAATGAAAACAGAACACAGGAAAGGGCAGCCGCCTACTTCACTGCTTTCATTCTAGGCTCTGATTGTTATGGAATGAGGTGGCCTTTCCACCTGGCACTGCATCAGAGGGCCAGGTGGTGCCAGGTGGCAGGGACCGTGGGGAAGAAGTTGGAACATCTGTGACCCACCCATTCGGGCTCTGATGAGTCTGTTAAAATCTCTAGGGTGCCCTAATCTGGCAAAATATAATAAAAGCAAAAGATAGAAGACTCCTAGGGATCTGGTTTAAGATCCTGGCTCTCCAACTTCTGTGCTGGTGATCCTCAGCAAAATGTTTTCCCTCTCAGAGATACTACTGCATCAGTGGGGGAACATGAACAATGCGTGACTCACGTTGTTGTGAGACTTGAGGAGAGGCTGTGTGGGAAGGACTAGCTGTGGTCGGGAACACAAAATGGTGGCTGACTGGTGCAGAGGGGTACTTACAGTGTCCAGCTTACTCAACGTCTTTATGGGGGTTTGGAGCAAAAGTATATTGAATTAATAAAACTAAAATTTTGGGGGCGCCTGGGTGGCTCAGTGGTTAAGCCACTGCCTTCGGTTCGGGTCATGATCCCAGGGTCCTGGGATAGAGCCCTGCATCGGGCTCTCTGCTCAGCCTGCTTCTTCCTCTCTCTCTCTGCCTGCCTCTCTGCCTACATATGATCTCTGTCAAATAAATAAATAAAATCTTTAAAAAAAACCTAAAATTTAGTAAAACATTACACTATATTATTAAAAGATAAACTGCAGCAGATTCAACATTTTATGAGTTTGAGCAAAAATTGATTGGGCCACATCCCATCTAGCAGAAAGGAAGGAGCTCCGAGGAGCTATACAAAGTGAAAGACTTTTGCAGGCAGAAGGCAGTGGGAACAAGAGACGTTAGAGTAGACAGAGAAGCAAGTTGATTATAGCAAAGTGACTTTGCTTTCAGGGTTGGCAGGGGTCTATCAGGAAGATGGCCTAACTAGTGCTGGTCAGGCAATTCCTGACTGACTGGCTTAAGGTTCCATATCTGGGAGTAACAGTACAATAATGAAGTCAAGCCCTGGTTTGGCAATGCGGGTTTGCATAAGCAACTGTATTTTGGTTCTGTGGATTTGTTTTCAACGGTATGGACACCAAATAAGGAGACCTCTCTGTGCTTGATGGTAGATATTGACAGTACTGGGTCCTCACATTTTCGAATACCATCCAGTGTTTCCTCATAACCTCTGTGAGAAAATCAACCTCCCTTCATCATTTTCATATGATTTCTGTGCAATATATTCCATAGCGAATGTGGCATCATATGAGGTAAGTGGGGGACACCTTTAACATCTTACTTATGGGTCGGCCTTATGTTTAAGGTAAGATTGATCCCATTGGACAACTGTGGTTGAGTTCTTGGAGACCTGAGTGAAGGGAGTTGTAGAGCTGAAACAGTTAAATTATGCCTGGACTTGTGAACAAGACAGGACAGCCATGTGACTAGGAAGAGTCTTAGAACAATTTTTCCTGTGTCTCTGAGGAAAGGCCAGAGTGGAGAGAGAGAAGAAGGCTGGGCAAGATGGTTATAAAATTGTACCATCCCCTGGAGATTATACCTAGAAGGTTCAGAAAGAAAGGCAGCATCATTGCTAGTCCAAAGGGACGTTTGTGCAAGCCAGAAAAAAAGGTGCCTCTTACTCTACATCCTCGACTGCTCTGTGCTGGGGGGCTTTGATGCAACAGGCACTAACTGTGACAAGGATGGTGGCAGCTCGACATGCGTGCAGCTCCGTTTCACGACCAGAAACTTGTAACTTGGAAATCTGGTCACATTGGTTTATTAAATGCTTGGAAGGAAGAGGAAATTTTCTGTGAGAAATGTTTTTCTGCTCACTTTAGTGACTTCTGTGGTGTTTTTTTTTTCCTTTTCATTTCTCTTTTCTTCTTTCTTTCTTTCTTCCTTTCTTCTTTTCCTCTTCCTTTTTTTTTTTTTTTTTTTTTTTTTTTTTTTTTTTTTTTAGCAATTCTCTTCCTCTTTGGTTTCACCTGAATACAGCCAAAAGGAGGGATTATTTTATGAGGATATACACTATGAAAAATACATTATATGTTAATCAAAAATAAAAAAATTATTTTATAAAAACACACCCAAAAAACCACAGACAAATGAAAAGAAAATATACATATGTGCCAGACACTATGTCTGTATTTTCTTGCTTAATTCCTATAAAATTTGGTGAGGTAGAGGGATTATTTATTTCATTGCATGGATGAGGGGGCTGAGAGGTTAAAACCTGCTATATGTGGTAGGCTGGTCTGGGTATCCGTACGTGTCTGACTCTAAAGGTAGTCCTAGTGAGAATAATACAACATACAAGTAAAAACAAACAAAACCCCATCATGTCTTTCAGTTTAGACCATCAGCCTGTTATCAGCATATGCGGTGATCCTAATGCCTTTTTTCTTAAAGTCCCCTTCATGACTGTGAAAGGATGGTAGGATTTGAGGTCTTCTTGTTCAAAATTGGGTCTCTAGAAAAGTAGTATCAACAACTCCTGGTAGTTTGTTAGAAATGCAAAGTCCCATCCATATCCACTGGATCAGAATTTATGTTTTTAATGGTATCCATAAGTGGTTTGTTTAGACATTAAAGTATTTGAAAAATGTTAATATAGGTCCTTGAGGTCTTCTTCAAATCTAATATTCTTTGAGCCTCAGTCAACATTTACCTGCAGTTCCTTATTCCTGATAAGGCTAGTGATTATGGAATGTGGGAAAATCCAGGCTCATATCTCCTAAGTTTCATTGGGTAGTCTCTGGTCTTCTTCTTCTTTTTTTTTTTTAATTAATTAATTTATTTTCAGCATAACAGTATTCATTATCTTTTCACCACAGCCAGTGCTCCATGCAATCCATGCCCTCTATAAAACCCACCACCTGGTACCCCAACCTCCCACCCCCCTGCCACTTCAAACCCCTCGGATTGTTTTTCACAGTCCATAGTCTCTCATGATTCAGCTCCCCTTCCAATTTACCCCAACTTCCTTCTCCTCTCTAACACCCCTTGTCCTCCATGCTATTTGTTATGCTCCACAAATACGTGAAACCATATGATAATTTACTCTCTCTGCTTGACTTATTTCACTCAGCATAATCTCTTCCAGTCCCATCCATGTTGCTACAAAAGTTGGAGTGTGTATGGACCACATCTTCCTTATCCATTCATCTGTTGAAAGGCATCTTGGTTCTTTCCTCAGTTTGGCGACCATGGCCATTGCTGCTATAAACATTGGGGTACAGATGGCCCTTCTTGTCACGATATCTGTATCTTTGGGGTAAATACCCAGGAGTGCAATGGCAAGGTCATAGGGAAGTTCTATTTTTAATTTCTTGAGGAATCTCCACACTGCTCTCCAAAGAGGCTGCACAAACCTGCATTCCCACCAACAGTGTAAGAGGTTTCCCCTTTCCCCACATCCCCTCCAACACATGTTGTTTCCTGTCTTGTTAATTTTGGCCATTCTAACTGGTGTAAGGTGATATCTCAATGTGGTTTTAATTTGAATCTCCCTGATGGCTAGTGATGATGAACATTTTTTCATGTGTCTGATAGCCATTTGTATGTCTTGATTGGAGAAGTGTCTGTTCATATCTTCTACCCATTTTTTTATATGATTGCCTGTTTTGTGTGTGTTGAGTTTGAGGAGTTCATTATAGATCCTGGATATCAACCTTTTGTCTGTACTGTCATTTGCAAATATCTTCTCCCATTCCATGGGTTGCCTCTTTGTTTTCTTGACTGTTTCCTTTGCTGTGCAGAAGCTTTTGATTTTGATGAAGAATCATTGTTAAAATGCCTATACTGCCTAGAGCAATCTATACTTTTAATGCCATTCCTATCAAAATTCCACCGGTATTCTTCAAAGAGCTGGAGCAAATAATCCAAAAATTTGTATGGAATCAGAAGAGACCCCAAATTGCTAAGGAAATGTTGAAAAACAAAAGTAAAACTGGGGGCATCACGTTACCTGATTTCAAGCTTTATTACAAAGCTGTGATCACCAAGACAGCATGGTACTGGCATAAAAACAGACACATAG
This sequence comes from Mustela nivalis, assembly GCF_964662115.1. Classification (NCBI taxonomy): domain Eukaryota; kingdom Metazoa; phylum Chordata; class Mammalia; order Carnivora; family Mustelidae; genus Mustela; species Mustela nivalis. Next base: position 77,554,817 of record NC_139032.1, read on the forward strand.
ACCAGTGGAACAGAGTAGAGAGCCCAGATATGGACCCTCAACTCTATGGTCAATTAATCTTCGACAAAATGGGAAAAAATATAGAGTGGAAAAAAGACAATCTCTTCAATAAATGGTGCTGGGAAAACTGGGCAGCTATATGTAGAAGAATGAAACTCGACCATTCTCTTACACAGCACACAAAGATAAACTCAAAATGGATAAAAGACCTCAACGTGAGACAGGAATCCATCAGAATCCTAGAGGAGAACATAGGCAGTAATCTCTTCGATATCAGCCACAGCAACTTCTTTCAAGATATGTCTCCAAAGGCAAAGGAAACAAAAGTCTCTGGTCTTCTTTACGGCAAAATTGAAAACACCAGAGTCAGCAGCCAAGCCCTTATGTTCTACTGATTTGAAGCCATAGCCTGCCTTCCTGACTCCAAGGTCAGAATGTAGTTTAGAGTCACATGTATTCACATTTTAGGAAGATGCATGCCCTTTTGAGTCATATGTCTCACCACAAGTCGCAGAACCCATCCTGCCCTCTCCCTTAACCCTAAACTCAATTGTGTGGCACTAACAAATTTGCTTTAATGTTCCTGCTCTCTGGCTATCGCTCAGGGATATTCTGATTAGCTGCATCCTAAGGGATGACAAATGAATGCATGTGCTATTTCTAGTTTTATGATGCTGCTGCTCTGTGATTAGATTCTGGAAGGAGGGTGAGCCTGTGGTGAAGTCTGAGTAACCTCATCTCAACCCTTTGGCAAATAAAATGAAAATTTTAAATCATCAGTGCTTTGTGGCATTCTATTCTGGGTTTGGGGCGCCCCTGTTCTTCAAATCCTATTTTAAACTTTCCTCTGTCACTAGCAAGCTGTGACGAATACATCATTTCCTTGTCATCGTTCATCATCTTTTGAGTCCACCTGTCTGCCATATCTGTCCATATCTGGAAACCAAGGGTAAATTGAGAAACTGGTCCCCTCATAGAGACGCTTCTCCCAGATTCTACCGTATGTAGTCAGATGGACATAGTGGAGCTGGGGCAGAGATGGAAATGAGAAGCAGGAAGGAGAGTGTGTAGGAGAGAGACAGAGATGGAGATGCAGAGAGAGAGAGGTTGAGGAAGGAAAAAAAGGAGATAAAGAAGGGATAAGGAAAAAGCAATGCATGTAGCTCTTAGATAGGAGGAAGGTATGAAGGGAATGATGAAAAGGAAAAAAGAAAAAGAAGAGAAGGCTTGAAAGTGTAAAGGAGCTTAATACAGTGAGACTGAAGTGCGTGGTCAAAATGAGTAACAGAGAGACACATCAGAACAGGAAGAGAACACAGAGATACAAAAATTCAAAGGGCAGGATGGTCATGTAATGTATTATCCACACTTTGCAAGTAAATGGGGGAGAGATTAATAATGATACTAACATAAAAACAAGATTGCCTTGGGCAAACTGGCATATATGGTCTGTCCACCAAAATGTCTTCAAATTCTGATCAGCTTAATCTCTGCCTCCCTCTTATTGCTTGCTCTCAATTAAGGCTTCAAGTGGATCTGTTATAAGACAAAAAGATTGCAGGGGAGAATAATGCTGGGCCTTTATTGGAGGAAAAAGAAAAAGGTGAGCTTGGGGCTAAGAACTGTTTTCTAGAAAATAAAGCCCATAATTCTAGTGAAGTTATTTGGCAGAAAACCATTTTATGGTCTGCAGGATAGCCAGTTATTTCCACATATTCTTTTGTTATGTCTTAGAACAACATGGTGAATTAGGCATTATTATCAAAGTTTCACCTACAATGGGGGGAATATATGAACGCTTGAAAAGGCACTCTTAGAATAAGCTAATGTAGGTCCAATTCTGCAGTGCAACTTTATTCTACCACCAAAATACGTCTCTAATGCATATATATCTTTTTTTTTTCTCTAAAACAAATCTCACAATTTTTCCTGTACAACATTATTTCTGCTTTTCCGGTTCTTTCGTCTGCCTCCTCCCAATCTTGGTCTATACCTCCCAGGGAGAGTAATCCCAATCCGACTCCCTCTCTTTTCCTCAAAACCTTGCAGTGCCAGTGGAGACAAGTTGGTGAAAATCAGGACCTTAAAAGATTCGGTATAAAACAGTGCTTAGTAACAATGCATTAATGCTTACTTACATGGGAAATATTACCCAAGCTTAGTATCAGTTTAGACTATAATATAGAGTTATTATTTGGTAAGTATTTTATAGTTATTTCAGATAAATTACATCACGTTGCTTTGCAAGTGTTTGCTCTGAGGTAAGGTAGCAGGAAAGCGGACTCATACATCATAGAATAGAGTTGTAGAAAGATGAATGAAGGGAATGATTGCTTTAGGATCATTATAGTCTAGCAAAGTAAACTATATAAAGAGAGCATATGAAACAGAAAAGAGGCAAGAGCACTAGTCACAGCTTTAGTACAAACTTTGAAAATGGAAATCTCAGAACTTGCTTGGTGTCTCTGGTCTCAGTTATTAGCCCATAAAACAAGTGTTTGACAGACAGAGCATGTTTGGGGAATCCCTGCTGCCTCTCATCTTTCTTGTGCCCATGGCAACCTTCACTAAGTGGTCAGGATACAGTCCCCTTCCCTTTATTAACAAAGTGTCCCCACCAACCAGATATGAATGGACTTCATCATCATGTGGGAGCTACATGGTCTTGACATTTTGCTTTTAATTATAATAGTCAATCATTCCTTAATATCCCTCACACATAACTCATCTGCTCCTTTCCATGATCAATATAAATATCTAACTTAAGTTTGTATCACTATCCTCAGCCATTGCCATCGTTTTCTTAATGGTTTTCCTCCTTCCATCAGCCGCCTGTCCATAATTCTAAAAGCATAACCAACTTGTGATTATGATTTCAGATGATGTTACTATGAATACATTATCACAGAGTCATGAAATGGATATGTCCTTCCTTATTTTGCACAGCGCAGATAGATGATTATCATACTGGGTTAACGGTACATACTCTAGCCCCTGCCTACCCAGTCACCCGCAAATCACTACCTTTTCTGTCTTCTAATGACAAGAGTCTTCTTTCAGATTCTCAGTTATGCACTGTCCTCCTTCCAACCTTAAGCTTTCAGATGTCCTGTTCCCTCACCTGTAATTTCTCCTTTTCTACCATTTTTCCTGGATGACTCTAAATCATATTTCGGATATCACATTCAATGCCACTTCCTTAAGAGAGTGTTTCCTGACTTTCCAGCCTGAGATTAATGTCCCTGCTGCATGCTTTTTTTTTTTTCTTCCTTCGTGTAGATTTATCACAACAATAAAGAAATCATTGAATTTTAGATTTTAATATCTCTCTAGCAATAAAATTGAAGTCCCATGGGAGCAGTTGCTACATCCCTCTTGTTCACTATTGTGTCTTCACCTATCAGCACATAGGAGGTTTTCAAGAAATATTTGTGAAATAAAAGATGAATGAATAACTAATGAAACTACCATCCAGAGTAATTAAATGACTTGTCCCAATTAAATGTGCTTCCTAATGGCAGAGATTGAATGTTAATCAGTTTTTATAACCCCATATCCACTGTATATCTTTGAGGAGGCATATTTACCCAAAATATAATGCTGCCTCTCTGAAACTCAGTTCATTATTTCAAAGAATGGAAAGGAGACAAAAAAGAGAGGGAGGGAGGAAAAGAAAAGAAGAAAGAGGGAGGGAGAGAGGAAGTAAAAGATAGTGGAAGAAAGACAAAGAGGAAGGTAGAGAGGAATGAAGAGAAAGAAAAAGGAAGACAGAAATAAAGGGGAGGTGAACCATGAGAGTCTATGGACTCTGAAAAACAATCTGAGGGTTTTGAAGGGGCGGGGGGTGGGAGGTTGGGGGAACCAGGTGGTGGGTATTAGAGAGGGCACGGATTGCATGGAGCCCTGGGTGTGGTGCAAAAACAATGAACACTGTCACGCTGAAAATAAATAAATGAATGAATGAATGAATGAATGAATGAAAATTTTAAAAAAACTTAAAAAAACATGAAAAAGAACTTTTCAATTATAAAGATTATTATGAACCTTAGTTTTTATTATTGTTAATGTAGTGATGCAAATAAAGCTCTCTCTTCATCTAAAAAAAAAAAAAAGAAATAAAGAAAAACTCAGTCACACAGGAAAGTACTCAGTCACACAGGAAACTAGAAAGATGAGGCAGATCTTTTGTAGTTCCCTTTACTGGTATCTTTAGTACTTGGGTAAGATGAAGAAAATTTCAACTTGATAAAAAAATAAATAGACTTTGGATCAGTTGGAATGAGAATTGTTACGACCAGCTGTAATTTATAGTGGTTCTTTAAAAAAATACATTTATTTATTTTAGAGAGAATGAGTGTGGGGGGGCAGAGGGAGAGAGAATCTGAAGTCTGAGATCAAGACCTGAGCCAACACCAAGAGCTGGATGCTGGTTGGACCCTGCCACCCAGGTGCCCCTATAATGAGGCTTAAATGGAAGGTATTTTGGTTTCTGAGCTGAAGTTATTCTTCTTGAAGACTTCAATAATAATAATAATAATAAAAACAACAATTTATTAATCTGTTCTTTATATGTCAGGTATTATTCTATATATTTGACACATTTTATTATAACTTAGGAACTAAATACTCTTTTTTTTTAACATTTTATTTTTAATTTTATTTTCTTTATAAATATATAATGCATTTTTACCCCCAGGTCTGTGAATCTCCCGGTTTACAGACTTCACAGCACTCACCATTGAACATACCCTCCCCAATGAGAAGAACCCCAGCCCCCTCTCCCAACCCCCCTCCCCCCAGCAACCCTCAGTTTGTTTTGTGAGATTAAGAGTCACTTATGGTTTGTCTCCCTCCCGATCCCATCTTGTTTCATTTATTCTCCTATCCCCCTAACCTCCCATGTTGCATCTCCACTTCCTCATATCAGGGAGATCATACTATAGTTGTCTTTCTCTGATTGGCTTATTTCACTAGCATAACCCTCTAGTTCCATCTACTTGTCATTGCAAATGGCAAGATTTCATTTCTTTTGATGGCTGCATAATATTCCATTGTATGTATATACCACATCTTCTTTATCCATTCATCTGTTGATGGACATCTAGGTTCTTTCCATAGCTTGGCTATTGTAGACATTGCTGCTATAAACATTTGGGTTCATGTGCCCCTTCGGATCACTACGTTTGTATCTTTAGGGTAAATACCCAGTAGTGCAATTGCTGGGTCATAGGGTATTTCCATTTTCAACTTTTTGAGGAACCTCCATGCTGTTTTCCAGAGTGGTTGCACCAGCTTGCATTCCCACCAACAGTGTAGGAGGGTTCCCCTTTCTCCTCATCCTCGCCAGCATCTGTCATTTCCTGACTTGTTAATTTAAGCCATTCTGACTGGTGTGAGGTGGTATCTCATTGTGGTTTTGATTTGTATTTCCCTGATGCTGAGTGATATGGAGCACTTTTTCATGTGTCTGTTGGCCATCTGGATGTCTTCTTTGCAGAAATGTCTGTTCATGTCTTCTGCCCATTTCTTGATTGGATTATTTGTTCTTTGGGTGTTGAGTTTGCTAAGTTCTTTATAGATTCTGGACACTAGTCCTTTATCTGATATGTCGTTTGCAAATATCTTCTCCCATTCTGTCAGTTGTCTTTTGATTTTATTAACTGTTTCCTTTGCTGTGCAAAAGCTTTTGATCTTGATGAAATCCCAATAGTTCATTTTTGCCTTTGCTTCCCTTGCCTTTGGTGATGTTCCTAGGAAGATATTGGTGCAGCTGAGGTCGAATAGTTTGCTGCCTGTGTTCTCCTTAAGGATTTTGATGGATTTCTTTCTCACATTGAGGTCCTTCATCCATTTTGAGTCTATTTTAATGTGTGGTGTAAGGAAATGGTCCAATTTCATTTTTCTGCATGTGGCTGTCCAATTTTCCCAACACCATTTATTGAAGAGGTTGTCTTTTTTCTATTGGACATTCTTTCCTGCTTTGTTGAAGATTAGTTGACCATAGAGTTGAGGGTCTATTTCTCGGCACTCTATTCTGTTCCATTGATCTATGTGTCTGTTTTTGTGCCAGTACCATGCTGTCTTGATGGTGACAGCTTTGTATTAGAGCTTGAAGTCTGGAATTGTGATGCCACCAACTTTGGCTTTCATTTTCAATATTCCTTTGGCTATTCGAGGTCTTTTCTTGTTCCATATAAATTTTAGGATTATTTGTTCCATGTCTTTGAAAAAAATGGATGGTATTTTGATAGGGATTGCATTAAATGTAGATTACTTTAGGTAGCATAGACATTTTCACAATATTTGTTCTTCCAATCCAGGAGCATGGAACATTTTTCTATTTCTTTGTGTCTTCCTCAATTTCTTTCATGAGTAATTTATAGTTTTCTGAGTATAGATTCTTAGCCTTTAGGTTAGGTTTATTCCTAGGTATCTTATGGTTTTGGATGCAATTGTAAATGGGATTGACTCCTTAATATCTCTTTCTTCTGTCTTGCTGTTGGTGTAGAGAAATGCAACTGATTTCTGTGCATTGATTTTATATCCTGACACTTTACTGAATTCCTGTATAAGTTCTAGCAGTTTTGGAGTGGAGTCTTTTGGGTTTTCCACATATAGTATCATATCATCTGCGAAGAGTGATAATTTGACTTCTTCTTTGCCGATTTGGATGCGTTTAATTTCTTTTTGTTGTGTGATTGCTGGGGCTAGGACTTCTGGTACTATGTTGAATAGCAGTGGTGATAATGTCAAATGCTTTTTCCGCATCTATTGAGAATACTCTTACTATCTAAACAAGTGTGGTGGAGAAACGAAGGCACAGATAAGTTACAATAAGTGGTGAGTTACTATATAGCTCTCATGCAAAAATTAATATCCATTGTTGGAGAGAATTTAGAGTAAAGGTACTCTCATATACCAATATAAAAGCATGATTTTATACAACAAATTTGTAGGGCAACTTGGCAGTAGATATCACAAATTTAAATGTATACATCCTTAACTCAAAAAATATATTTCTAGGGGCTCCTGGGTGGTCCAGCTTGTTAAGTGACTGCCTGGGCTCCCCTCCCAGGATGGAGTCTCGCTCCCATCGGGCTCCCTGCTCAGCAGGGAGTCTGCTTCTCCCTCTGACCCTCCTGCATCTCATGCTCTCTCTTATTGTCTCTTTCTCAAATATATAAATAAAATCTAAAAAAAGAGAGAGAGAGAGAGAGAAATGTATTTCTGGAATCTGTCACAGAAATATCTGCAACACTGTATATAGCACAAAGCAAAAACAATAACAACAACACACTCTAAATATAAATCAATTAAAAATGGCTGAAAAATATGTCCATTGTGTTAGTTTCCTAGGGCAGTGTGAACAAATTTCCAAAATCTTGGTGACTTAATACAACAGATATTTATCGGCTCACGGTTCTAGAGGCTGGAAGCCCAAGCTCAAGGTGTTGGCAGGGCTGCACTGTTTCTGAAGGCTCCAAGGGCAACTCCTGACTCCTCTCCTCCAGCTTGTGGTGGTTGCTGGCAGTGCTCGGCTTCCAGATGCATCCCTCAAGTCTCGGCCTCTGATGTTCTCCTTTTATCTTTCTCTTCTCTGTGTGTCTCCGTTTCTCAATTTTGTCATTCTTTATAAGATTACTAGTTCCTGAAATAGGAGCCCTCCCTAATAGTATAATAAATTACTATAATAATAGTAATCTAAAGTATGACTTTAGATTAACTAATTATATCTGAAAAATTAACTTAATTTCCCAAAAAAGATCAGATCCTGGTGTTTTGGGTGGACACTCATTTTGAGGGAATGCTATTCAACCTAGTACTTCCATCCTCTAGAATATTTTATTATACAAATAAGGATACTAGAGCGAACAAACATGCACTTCCTAATTGCCAAGTACCATTCTACATCCTTTATACAGATTACCTCCTGTAAATTCTTCACTACAACTTTAATATGAAGGTACATTTATCATTATTGTTATTGACTGAAGAAGAAACTGAAGCTCTTAATGTAAATCAGTTGTCTTTGATGACATAGGTAATATGGGATCAAAATTCCATCTGCCTGAATGCAGAACCCACACCCTAAACCATGACATCATTTAAAACTAGCCCAATACAGGGGTGCCTGGGTGGCTCATTGTGAGAAAAAAAATACAGTGTTTTGTTTTTTATATTAAGGGAGCTAGCTATTCGTAGTACAATATATATAGTATCGTGCAGTTTCTGCTTATAGGATTTATAGCTATGCTTATAACTATATGATAGAAAGATATTAAATTATATAATACAAAAATTATGATTGATACATAGAAAAACACTTGTATCTAATTTGCAAAAGCCAGTAATGCATATGAGATCAAGATAGGATGAAAAATGACTTGCATGTAAAAATTTTATGTACTGCTCATTGGTTTAATCCTTTTATTCTTTAACAAACAGCATATATTATATTTGTAATTTAAAAAACATAATATAGGGAAAGATTCAGATTTCACCAATTTTAAACATGCTTTCTTTTCTTGATATTAAAAGCCTTCAAGCATAAGAGGGCATAGCTAGAATGTAGCAGTTTTGTACTCATACAAGAGATTTTGTACCCACAATTCCATAGAATCACTCCTGTCCTCACACTTTGAATAACAGGCATCTACTCCTTTCATTCATTCAGTTGCTTATTAATTGAACAGAAATACTTGAGTATCTACTCTGTATTCCTTTTCATGCTCTTCCAGATCTAATATTCTATGATTGTGCTTCTATGAATATTAAAAAGAAATAAAAGTAGATTATTAATGTATTTAGACAAAATGAGGGTAGGGGATTGGGAAAAGTTGATGGTGTTTATAAGAAAATAGAATATACTTAATTTAATATTTATGGAAATTCAGAGTTTGTAAAAGAACTAAATGAGAGAGGGAAAAACTAATACTTTTCCCTCTGTAGTTATGTTTTTTAAAAAAACACATTCAATGTTTAGTCCCCTAAAAATAATTTTTGTGTGGGTTTTATTCACTTCTGTATCCCCAGAACCCAACAAATTTCTTGGTATATAATAAATACTCTAATAAACTAGTTAAATTAATTGCCTTAGTAAAAATAAATCAGATAAATGTGAAACATTTTCAGAGTCATAACAGGCTGCACAGGAGGCCACATTTTATGGTGAAAAGATCAGTAGGGTTTAGAAGTAAGCCTTCCTGGTTTTGCAACCACCTCCTACCTTGTACTAGGTTTCTAACCCCTTGAAGTCACTCAGCTTCTCTGAGACTTGCTGTCCCCATCAGTAATTAGCAGGTCTTCATATTTTGCCTAAATACATTACTTTCAGAATCAAAGGAGATACTAAACAGTTTTCTATAAATATTAGTAATTACCCGTGTTACAAAGGTAAAGAAATTCACTCGGCAATCCCTCCATCAACAGAATTCCTATAGCGTAGCCTTAGTAACTGCTTATAGTTCATTCATTAAGGTCACATATTGTTTGCCTAAGATGTTGATCTCTTTGCAAAAAAGAGTCTATTTGCCATATATTGTACCTATAGGGTGTAAAAAATTGCTAGGTACATGGTTTTTAATGTTTAATATTTTTAATAAAAATTAAATCATTTTTAAAAAAAGATTGCTTTAGTGCACCTGTTTGGCTCAGTGGGTAAAAGCCTCTGCCTTTGGCTCAGGTCGTGATCTCAGGGTCCTGGGATCAAGTCCTACATTGGGCTGTCGGCTCAGCGGGGAGCCCGCTTCTCCCTCTCTCTCTGCCTGCTTGTGATCTCTCTCTGTCAAAGAAATAAATAAAATCTTTAAAAGAATAAAATAAAAAATAAAAAGATTTCTTTGTTTATTTTGAGAGAGGGATAGATCTGATATCTGAGACTCTGAGATCATGACCTAAGCTGAAACCGAGAGTCAGATGCTTGACTGACTGAGCCACCCAGGCACCCCCCAAATTAAGCCATTTTTATTTGACTTATAATAAGATTTTTGAGTTACTAAAGAGATATATGTTAGGTGTATGATGATGCCTTAATAGAAATTAAAAAACATTTTATTTGACTTATAATGATTTGAGTTACTATAGTGATACATGTTTATTATTATCATTTTAACAGAAATAGAAAATTCCAAATAAGAAAAGGACTAAAACAAGGAAAAGAAACTTTCACAATACTACCTTTTCAGAGACAGCAGGTTTTACCATCTTAGGGTGTGGCTTCCATGACCCTTCTCTAGATGTTTATGGGACTTCATAGCACTGTGAAAGCCAGTCTAGGCTCTCATATACAAGGTGATTAAAACATCATACTGCCCGTATGACACTTCTGAACTAGGTTGTATCCTCTTTAAGATGAGAATAATAACCCCATCCCATGAAGTGATTGGGGATTAAGGAAATACCACATGAGAATTGCTTGGTACACTGCTGGTGTTTTCCTGTATCTGAGCAGCTTCATGTGTCAATGAACATATTTCTTCAGCACTGTACTAAATGATTACAGAGTAGTCCAGCAACATTTACATAAAGGGTGTGCAGACAATGTGAGATTCCCCTGCAGTCTCCCGTTTGCAGATTGCTCTGTCTCCTATCTTTCTCCCGGAGCTTGATTTCTTAGCTGCATTTTGCCTTGGAGCCTCCACTTGCTGCTTCCTGGTGACCATGTTCTGGTTCATATTCCATTTTCTTCAGTGCCTCCTTACAACGTACCTATAAAGACAGCAAATCGTGAGCCAAGATCTTAGGCCCACCAAGCAAAATGTGTCTGTTGGCCAGTGGCTGCCATCACCACTGCTCTGCTGAACCATAAGGTAGACAGTGAAGGGGCAGCAATTTTTTTTTTTTTTTAGGCCCCAGAATTTTCACATGACTCAGTGTTCCATTTGGGAAGGGAGCATGAGAAGGTAAGGAATTCAGTATGATAGTGGCAACTCTTCCCTTTAAGTCTTCCAGAATGGTGTGTTTCAAGCAGGAGCACAGTCCCTTAGTGTATGGACTGCCAGAAGACAATTGTGTGTACACTCAGCAGTACTGGTTTAAGTTCCAAAAAGCTGTTATTGAAAGAGTGATTGCCATTAATGTTGATGACATGTTCTAGTTCTAAAATTAGTGTTTAGAGTCTGTAGTTGATGTATTTGAGTGTGATTCCTGATTTTGTAACTTACTAGTTGAAAATTCTTTACATTCTCCAAGCCATAGTAACCATTCTGGTAAACCAGAACCATTTCGTATGGTTCTGGTAATAATAACCACACACCTTACTCTTGGGGATGTTGTGAGGAATAAGAATAGAATTATATTTATAATGTGAGTATACATTAGTCACTGTTTATAATATTCGAAGCTCCTTAAACTTCTAGTAGCAATATTCTGATTTTTTTTAAATGGTCTTTTCTCCATAATGAATCAATGTAGTTTGGGTGGTTCACCTGCCTACTTCTCTGTGGGTTCAAGTATAACCTAGTCACACACACATCCAATCAGCATATTCGATCCTCTGAAATACTGTGATTGAGGTCTGTTGTACTGGTTTTAAATCAACCTCTCTCAGGATGGTCATCAAAACTATTGAGGAAAAGATGCTTTCTTGTCACTGGAGTTGCACTGACCATTAAGGTTTAAGGCCTGTGGCTGCTGCCATGAACCCCATCTCTGGGGACCCTATCTAGACTGAGGTCAATCTAGACAAGAGCAGTGTTAAGAGATGATACTTCCTGATTCTCTAGTCTGCAACAAAATGTCAGTCACATAAATCAGTATTTTCACTTTTATTCTTAAGCAGTGTGTATTGGGTTTTCTATCACTTGTAACTAAATGAATCCAGACTAATAGAAGTGTTATTGTATTTTTTTTCCTTTTAAAGAAAATTAAGGGGCTCCTGGGTGACTCAGTCATTAAGCATCTGCCTTTGGCTCAGGTCATGATTCCAGGGTCCTGGGATCGAGTCCAACCCACATCAGGCTCCTTGCTCCTTGGAAAGCCTGGTTCTTCCTTTCCCCTCTGCCTCCTGCTCCCTCTGCTTGCACTCTCTCTTTCTCTCCGTCCAATAAATAAATAAAATATTTAAAAAAAATAAAATGAGTACCAAAGAAAGTAAATTTATAGTCCAATGTTTACAGCTAGAAAGTGGGGCATCTAAGCAGTGTGGTAGAGGGTTCCTAAACCCTCTAGTTCTTGGGTTCAAGGCTAGTTGCATCACTCATTAGCAGTAGGATCTTGGGCAAGTTGCTGACATTTTCTGAGTTGCAATTTCTTTGTTTATAAAGTGGGGATCATGGTCCCTACCTCATAGGTTTGTTGTAAGAAATACACATACACACACACATACATACACGCACATATACATACACACATATGTATATATATATTTAATAATGTATATAATATATAATATACATTATATAATATATACTAATTTTTAGTCATAATAATAGTCATAATGCTAATAGCAAACATTTATTTAATATAACTGACAATTTATGAAATGACATTATTTGGGATCCATATCCTTTTCTCTGATTTCTGATCTTATACTTTTTTTCACTGGCACTCTTAATAGGATGAGTGATACAGGGGGGCTGAGGGGTATGAGTCATTGAATGAAGAATGAGGAGATTAGAGCCCAATTGGCAGGGTTCTCATTGCTATAACCCAGGTCTGAGGTCCTGGGAATCACAGCTCCAATGGTGGCAGTGTGGATGGACGGAGCAGGGAAGAGACTTTCCAGGCTTGGGAAGCTTAACCGGTTTGCTGGAAGCCATTTGGAAGTGCTGCCATAAATTTCCCAGTGCTTCAGCACTGCTGGCCTCACCACCTCCCTTGAAAGTTCATCTACTCCTCACTTTTGTGAATTCCTCCGAGGGCACAGTGGCAGCATGGAATGGCACAGACACCACCTTAAATCACAGGCTTCATGCTCCAGCCCAGCTGCTCGCCTATTTCAGAGGCAGCTTGGAACACTGCATCACTGTCTTTGAGCAGCTTGGGGGACGATGGATGACATGGTCTCAGTCAGGCAGCTGCTGGGACTGTGTTTGTTTCTCCTCCGTAGGAGCCAGGTTCTCCTGGTGTTATCTCATTCCTTAAGAAAAGAAGAGCTGCTTTGACATGAATTCCATATAAAAATAGGCGGGATCTGAATGATGAATCTCAAAACGATCACCAACTCCTGTTTTTATTCCCCAAACTGCAGCTAAACCCCAAGATTTATTGTAATTAGTGCAATCCATGGTCAGGAGCACAGGGTCTGCGGTTAGGCAGAATGAAGTTTGAATGCCATTCTCTGTCGCTTGCAAACCCTGGTGATTGTGCATGAATTTCTCATCCATCTGCACTCCAGTCCCCTGCTGTCTAATTCTCAAGACTTGGAGTCATTTACTCTTGCCACAGTAGGTTTGAATAGGGGGCCAACCCAAAATTCAATGGCATAAAACAAAATACTTTTCTCATAATCACATGGGTTTGGCTGGTGGAAGCTGGACACGGCCAGGGAGTTCTCCAGCCTACAGCGGTAAAGGCAGCTCTGCTCCTTGCTTCTGGTCATTGGCTTAGGTCATTCTGCTCCACTTGTCTCATCTCCCTTGGATCTGTAGGTTAACTGGGGCCCATTTATTATCTGGGGTGCCAGAGGCAAAAGAAATCATGGAAAACATAGGAATCTTCTTCAAGCTGATGTCTGAAGCTGGAACACTGTTAAAACCATCCTCTGTCCTTGGCCAGAGAAAATAGGTTGAAACTTGAAGTTGGGGATAGGGAGGGGAAACAGCTCAGGATGAAGCTATGGCAAGAGTGGTGAGACAGGCAGTGGGTGAAGAACTGAGCCAGCCTAACTTAGAACTGTTTGACAGGATTTCATGAGAGGTACATGGAAAGTGCTTGACACAGCAATTTGCAAATAGTGAGACATGTACCAGATGGCTCCTAAGTTATTGCCTGTCTATTTTCTAGACTATAAACACTATACTGGAAACTCTGTGCTGGTTTTTTTTTTTTTTTAATTTTTTTTTTTATTTTTTATAAACATATATTTTTATCCCCAGGGGTACAGGTCTGTGAATCACCAGGTTTACACACTTCACAGCACTCACCAAAGCACATACCCTCCCCAATGTCCATAATCCCACCCCCTTCTCCCAAACCCCCTCCCCCCAGCAACCCTCAGTTTGTTTTGTGAGATTAAGAGTCACTTATGGTTTGTCTCTGTTCTGGGTTTTTGACTGTTGCTCTCAAATCCATTTCCTATCCTTCTCTTTCTTTGTTCTGAATCACTGGGGACAACATTTGATATTTTCTAGGAGCCCTTGCTCATTGGACTCTTGGTAGATTAACTAATGAGAAGAGTAAGTGGACAACTGGAAGACAAAAGGAGGGGAAACTTCAGAGTGACTCCTCCCTCACTGAGGGTTTTCCCAAAAATGTCTTCATTCATTGGTTCCAGCTCCCACTACCCCAATCCTACCATTCTTCCAACTTTGTCTCTGGCAATGTCACCTCCTCCTGTTGTACCTCCAGCACAAGAGGTGATAGTGGCTTCCTGTTCTTGGAGTCTATAGATTGATTTGGGGTCCACTATTTGTCATCTTAGCCATTTTTATTATTAACATATAATGTATTATTTATTTCAGAGGTACAGGTCTGTGATCCATCAGTCTTACACAGCACACAGCGCTCACAACACATTCCCTTCCTATACCCTCCCCAATGTCCATTACCCAGCTACCTCAGCCTCCAGCAACCCTCAGTTTGTTTCTTAAGATAAGGAGTCTCTTATGGTTTGTCTCCCTCTCTGGTTTTGTCTTCTTTCATTTTTTCCCTCTTTTCCCCTATGCTCTTCTGCCTTGTTTCTCAAATTCCATATATCAGTGAGATCATATGATAACTATCTTACTCTGATTGACTTATTTTGTGTAGTGTAATACCCTCTAGTTCCATCCATGTCATTGCAAATGGCAATTTTTTGCCTTTTTTGATGACTGTGTAATATTCCATTGCATCTGTGTTCTATCTATCTATCATCTATCTATCTATCTATCTATCTATCTATCATCTATCACAGCTTCTTTATCCATTCATTTGCCAGTGGACATCTGGGCTTTTTCCATAGTTTGGCTATTGTGGACATTGCTTGCTGCTATAAACATCGGGGTGCAGGTGCCTCTTCAGATCACTGCATTTGTATTTTGGGGGTAAATACCAAGTAGTGCAATTGCTGGGTTTTAGGATAGCTCTATTTTCAACTTTTTGAGGAACCCCCATACTCTTTTCCAGAGTGGCTGCACCACCTTTCATTCCCACCATCAGTCTAAGAGGATTCCCCTTTCTCTGTATCCTCACCAACACCTGTTGTTTCCTGACTTGTTAATTTTAGCCATTCTGACTGGTGTGAGGTGGTTTTGATTTGCATTTCCCTGATGCTGAGTGATATTGAGCACTTCTTTATGTGTCTGTTGTCCATTTGGATGCCTTCTTCACAGAAATGTCTATTCATGTCTTCTGCTCAATTTTTGATTGGGATTATTTGTTCTTTGGATGTTGAGTTTGATAAGTTCTTTATAGATTTTGGATACTAGCCCTATATCTGACATGTAATTTGCAAATATCTTCTGCTATTCTGTCAGTTGTCTTTTGGTTTTTGTTTGTTTGGTTGGTTTTTGTTTTGTTTTGTTTTTGTCTGCTTGACTAAATGAATGAAATCCCCTCCATTTGTAAGGCCCAGCATTGTTTCCTGACCTAACTCGATGTTAGTTTTCTCTTGCTGCATAACAAATAACCACAAACTTAGAGGCTTAGCACCACATCATTTACTATTGCACGGTTTCTGTTGGTCTTAAGTCAGGGGGGGCTTGGCTGGGTTCCCAGCTCCAGATCTACAGGACTAAAGTCAAGACATTGGTTGGACTCAGTTTTTATTTGGAGGCCCTGGGGAAGAATCTACCTCCAAGCTCATTCAGGTCACTGGAAGAATTCATTTCTTTTGGTTGGTTGGACAGAACATAGTCCCTAATTCCTTACTGGCTGTCAGCTGCAGTCCTCTTTTTGCTCCTTCAGGCTGCCCACATTCCTTCTCACATGGTCCCTCTCCTGTATCCAAATCAGCAACCATACACTGAGTTCTTCTACACTTCAGATCTCTCTGCCTGCTACTGCTACTACCACCAGGAGCAAGCTCTTTCCTTTGAGGGAGTTAGATGATTACAGTGGGTCCACCGAGGTAACCCAGGACACTCTCCCTATTTTAAGGTCAACTGTGCCATATCACATAAGATAATTATGGGAGCGATGATGTCATCATAATCACAGGTTCCAGAGATTAGGGTGGGACAGGACATCTTTGGTGGCCAGTGTAGAAGTTCAACATATCCCACCGATTAGTACAAAAAGGGACTGAATTTTCCCGATCTACAGCAGTATCACAGAGTACACAACTGCTGTGCTCGGCATATGCCGGGTTCTAAGTAAATATTGTGAATTATTGAATAGAAGATGGATATTGAAAAACATTGTCTAAGGTTTACCAAGACTCATAAAACTCAGCACGTATATGTTCTTTAATGTTGTCCGAGGTCCTCAAAGATACAAACTCATCATAACAGTTGAAACTCCCTTGATGAGGCTAATAATTAAATTGTAAAGTCAGATCTCAAAATATCTCAGTAAGTTGAAAAAAAGGGGGCTTTAAACAAATTTTAAAAGGATGAATGTAAAGTTCTGAATTTATATTCCTGAAACATCTTTACACATAAGGAAATGAGACTTACCAGTAGCACATATGAAAAATTAGTTGTCAAGTTCAATGTGTATCAGAAATATAAAATAGCCTCTCTCAAAACTAAAACAATTTAAAGCTAAATTAAAGAAATATAGTGCCAGACTCCAGGAAGGAGATAGCTCTGCACAATTTAAAGGGGACTAGATAAGTAGATGCAGATCAGGAAGAGAAAAGTCATCATATTTGTAGTCTCCAAACCATACTGTATGGGTAAATTTATTCTGATAAGGTTTGGCTCTGGAGACAAACAAGAAATATAAACATTACCTAGAGATGAACTGACTTGAATAGATCAATCCAGTTAAGAACTAGGTATTGACGGTGGGGAAGGAATGGGCAGTGACTGCTGTAATGTGTCTAAATTTCCTTTTGGGGTGATGACAGTGTCTGGAACCATATAGTAATGGTGGCTTTATGACATTAGGAATGTAATTAATGCCACATAATTGTACATTTTTAAGTGCTTAAAAAGTTTATATATATTTTGCCTCAATAATTTTTTAAAGATTATTTATTTGAGGGAGGTAATGGTAGGTGGAGGGGCAGAGGGAGAAAGAGAGAGGGTCTTGATGGACTCCATGCTGAGTAAGGAGCCCAATGGGGTTAACTCTCACAACTCTGAGATCACAACCTAGCTGAAACCAAGAGTCAGATACTTAACTGACTGGACCACCCAGATCCCCCTTCACAACATTTTTTTTTATTATTAAAATGGTTAAATGTTAAATGTGATGCATCTATTTTGCCATGATAAATTAATCTAATGATGTCAGTGATTCTGCTGAAACCTGATTCTGTATCAGAATCATCCAGAGGACTTGTTAAAATAGATACTTGGCACTTTATACTGGAGATTCCTATTCAGAAAGTCTTGAGTGATGCTTAATAATTCACGTATTTAACAGATATTTGTTGAACACCTAATTTGCCCCTGGCACTCTGCTGTCATTGACCTGGAACATGGAGCAGTTTTTGGCCCATGGTACTCTCAAAACTTGAGTTTTCTATTAATGCAGGCATTCAAGCAGCAACACTGGTGATGCAGTTTCAGATTAAAAAGTGAGTGAGCCTAGAAGACCTATTATTTCTTGTCCAACTCTCAAAATTATTTGAATTGATAACATTGCAAGAAATCAGTCACAAGTTTATTGTGTATCTTGACTCCAATAAGAAAGCGAAAAATTCTCCCGTTTCTTCTTTGTGCAAATAATATGATGCCAAAATTCATCTCAGATTTCAGGGGAAACAGACATACTCATTTTCTAAAATCTCCATTTATGATGCTTAAGTGACTAATAAGGAGTAGCATAGTGACTTAGTGTCACTTTAGTGTCAGTGTAGCATAGTGATTTAGAGTAGGGGTTCAAATACTGGGTCTAGTTTTACAATCTCCATGAACTGGGGTTTTGTTTTGTTTTGGTTTGTTTGTTTGTTTCATCTCGGTGTACTAGATCAGGTTGAAATTGACCCAGACTTCGAGATTGGCATGTATGAGATTTGCTGGGAGAGCTCCTGAGAACATTGAGGAGGGATGAGGAAAGCAGCTTTGGGAAGAAAGAGAAGTCAGATTGCCAGGAATTTGTGACAAAACCTCCAGCCAGTCCTGTGAGAACGTCTGAGCTAGAATGGCCCATCAGTATTGTCTAGTCTAGAATCAAGAGGTAGGGGGCAGGGGCTTGTGGGAAGGCTTCATAGCCTATGGAATCTAGTCACTGGATATGAGCTGCCCCTCGGGAGGGTACATGGATTTGAGTGGGGTAATTCTCTTTGGCCCGTGACACTTGCAATATTACTGATTATATTCCCTATGTTGTACTTTTAATTCTGTGACTGACTTATTTTAGAACTGGAAGTTTGTACCTCTTCATCCCTATCACCTCTTTCACCCATCCCTCCACCCACCTCCATTCTGGCAGCCACCAACTTGTTCTCTGTATTTATGAGTATATTTCTGTTTTTAGTTTACTTCTTTGTTTTTTTTTTTTTAAGATTCCACATATTAGTGAAATCATACAGTATTTATCTTTCTCAGTCTGATTTATTTCACTTAGCATAATATCTTCTGGGTTCATCCATATTGTTACAAATCTAATGCCAGGATTTCATTCTTTTTTATGGCTGAGTAATATCCCATTGTATGTTTGTATACAACATCATCTTTATCCACTCATTAATCAGCGACCACTTGGGCTGCTTCCATGTCTTTGCTATTGTAAATAATACTAATACAAACATAGGAGTGCATGTATCTCTTTGAATTAGTGTTTTTGTATTTTGGGTGAGTAGGGGTGAATACCCAGTAGTGTGGTTGCTAGATCATAGGGAGTTCTATTTTTAACATTTTGAGGAACCTCCATGCTGTTTTCCACAGTGGCTGGGCATTCCCACCAACACTGTATGATGGTGTCTTCTTTTTCTCCACATCCTCATCAACACTTGTTCTTTCTTGTCTTTTTGATAGTAGTCTCTCTGTCAGGTGTGAAGTGGTATCTCATTGTGGTTTTCATTTGTATTTCCCTGATGAGTAGTAATATTGAACATCTTTTTATCTGTTGGCCATCTGTATGTCTTCTTTGGATAAATGTCTATTCAGGTATTCTGCACATTTTTAATTGAAGTGTGTGTGTGATGTGTGTGTTGGTGTTGAGTTGTATGAGCTCTTCATATATTTTATATTTTAGCCTCTTTTTAGATATATCATTTGTAAATATCTTCTCCCGCTTAGTAAGTTGTGTTTTTATTTTGTCAGTATTTTAATATTATTCATTTTACTTCATCTTAAACTCTCTGACAACTTTTTCTTTTCAAGGGTGAAGTCTTCGAAAGTTTTCACAGTGTAGATGATGAAGACAGTGGAGGAACCATCAATGATTGAGCTCTGAAGAATTATCTTTAAGGATGCCTCTTGTGTCTCCTGTGGAGTTTTGCATTAAACCCAAGTGCATAAAAAAGTTGAGACAAGTTGTATTTTAAAACCCTGGTTTGCCAGGACAGTCTCATTAACTCCCATTGTTGCAGTAGAGTTAGTAATTATACTCCCTCTCAGAGTATTGCAAGTGGGGTGAGAGATTATATGATCACCTCACAGCTGATCCATACTGGCCTCACTCTAGCCACACTGGGAATACTCTCTTCTTCCTTTTTCACCAGTCAGGGGATCAGTCTATATATTAGATATTCTATATATATATATATAATATAATATATATTATATATTCTATATTACCATATAGGAATATTCCCTATATGGTAAAGATGTAGCTACAGCAATGAATAATGCAAGAATAATGCAACTCTTCCACCCCACACATATACCCTTCCTGGAACTTGGGAGGGGGTATCTAATGAGAATGACAGACAGTTGGACATCATTATACAATATTGTAAATTTTATTGTTGAGAGAAGTGGGGGCTGAAAGGCTTCTGAAGAAGGGGGAGAAGTTTGAACTTGGAGAATATGGGAGGCCTCTCAGAGGAGTAAGTGAGGGACAGTTGGTCAGAGGAACAAAGCAGAAGAGCATCTTCTGAGTCATACTAACACATTTAGATGTATTCCTAAGGAAAATGTTAAGAAGTTGAGTTGTTTAAAACAGAGTAATTAAATATCCCATTGTTTCTCTACATTTATGACTTTACTTAAGTCATGCTTTCCAACTGAAATGCCTCATACTCTTCTCTGCATGTTAACACTTCCTTCTGCTTCTTGAGATCCACCTTCTTCTGGTAATTTTATTTCCTGGTAGATGTGAATGAATCTTATCTGAGCCTTTATTTTGACATAATACACCCTAAATTTTTATATCAGTTACTTGGCTGCATGTCTTCTTTGTCCTAGTTAAGGCTTGACAATGAGCTCATTGAGAACAGTGATCATACCTCGTGGTTTTTTCATGTAGTAAATTTCTAATCACCACTTACAAATTCACATGCATGATTTCAGCATAATACTATAAGGTATTTAGTCTTTGTGCCAGGCAGATGGAGGCTACAAATTTGGACAGAATATTCTTCTTCTTCTTAGGGGCTTGCACTGTGGCTGGATAGATATACAAGACAAAGAAGAGCAGAGATAGAGGCTGGGGTATTTTAAAATGTGGGTTTTATTATTTTCAGGTATTGTGAAACTGACAGGTCAGGAGATGACTATTGAGAAGATATTTTGTTACTTACAGAGGATATTTTGTTGCTTACAGTTCCCAAGAGGGGGCCTGTTATCCTCTGCAGGGCCACATGGGAAAGCCCTGGGCTTGGCAATGAGGTAGAGGCAGTGGTAGGAAAAACAAATCAAGAGCCTTTATTGTGGTTTCCATGGGAAAGAACAGGTGAGACTGGGTAAGCCAATGTAGGCTTGGCTAGCCATAATACTTTCAGCAGGCTCTGCAGTATAGGGGCTGTCCTGAGTTGTCTGATACCTGAACTTGGGATGATTAAGGCAGAGGAATATTGGCTTGGTGTGTAAGAGCCAGATAGAGGATGTGTGTATGGTTGCAGGGGTGCTCTGAAGTATATATATGGAAGACATAGTCATAGATGGGTTTTTGGCTCTCTAGCAAGACAGTTGGCTAACCCTGAGAGGAGCAACTTAACCAAGGTTGGTAAGGCCCCAGATGTCAAAACATGAGTATAAAAACACATGCTTCACCACTTCCTCATATCAGGGTGATGCAACATGGAGGCTTAAGTGGGTAGGAGAAGAATAAATGAAACAAGATGGGATTGGGAGGGAGACAAACCATAAGTGACTCTTAATCTCACAAAACAAACTGAGGGTTGCTGGGGGGAGGGGGTTTGGGAGAAGGGGGTGGGATTGTGGACATTGGGGAGGGTATGTGCTTTGGTGAGTGCTGTGAAGTGTGTAAACCTGGTGATTCACAGACCTGTACCCCTGGGGATAAAAATATATGTTTATAAAAAATATAAAAAATAAAAAGTTAAAAAAAAAATAAAAACACATGCTTAATACAATGGGCAATAAATCACAAGAAAGCAGAGAGTCTTTAATTCAGGATAGAATAAATTCATTATATATATAATGAATATATATGATATATATGATATATAACAATATAATATAATATATTATATATAATTATGTATGTGTATGTGTGTGTGTGTATCTATCTATCTATCTATCACAGGATCCTGACTTGATCTTAGGCATCATTATGCCACTGAAAATCTATGAGGCCTTGTACTAGTCACTTCCTCTGACTTTCAGTTTCCCAGAAAGAAAAATGGGGGTGATGGATCAATGGTTTCTAACTACACTCCTCGACAATCCAGCAAAGGCTCTTAGGAGGACCTAGGAGGACCAGCCAAGAAGATTGGTATTTTAGGCTTTTACCCCAGTTTCACTCAGAACAGCAATGCCTTTTACATGCTGAAGCAAGTGGTGCTAATTGTGAGTACATAAATGCACCACCACCCTCGATAAAGAGCGAAGTCTGAGAACAATTTGAGGAGGAGATAGCTCTCCGTTTTTCTCCTTCCTAGTTCTCCTTATGTTAGTGCTTGGGAAAACATCCTGAGAATCTGGTTGGTAAAACAGAGGATATTCTGGGCAGGAGCAGATGGCCAAGGTAAGCAAAATCCTCCTATGATGGCTTCAGTGAGTGCCAAGTGTGTCCTCATGAGTAAACCAATAACATGCAGCAATTTGCCTGCTGCAGTGAGCAGGCAATGAGCCCTCCCTACCTCTGTCTCTTCTTATAGCTCTCTGTCCCCACCCTCTGCATCAGTCATCCATTTCAACTAGCAGCAATCCCCAGATCACTAACTCATGCACTGTAAAGTAATAATCTGACCCACCATAGACTTGAACACAGGGCTGGATTACTGGGAGCCCACAGCAATGGGCTTTTTCCTCTGACAAAACATCTTTGAAACTCCTCCCCATTCTCCATTCCTATTTCTCATGCCGTAGGTCATATGTCATTACCTCTTACCTCGTCTATTTCAGTGGCCTCCTACCAAAGGTCTGCCCACCTCCACTCTCTCCTCCAAATCTCACACATACTAATAATGGAATACTCTCTTTTAAATACTCTTTCCTGGCTCTCCATTTACATCACCATAAAATCCATTGGACCTAGATCTTCCTGTGTTGACTTTAAAATACCTCTTTAAGCCTTACGGATTTATGCTTTAGCTTTACTGGATGGCACTCCCACTCCTCTTTCTCTCTCACTTATCTAAGCATGACTTATCTTTTTCTTTGCAAGTCTTACAAATACTGACTTTCCCCATAAAGCTGTTCTTGTTAAAAGCCCCTTATCCAGTCCCTGAGGTCAATTTGTGTTCCAGGTCCTTGTTTCCACATCAGCTGGTCCTCTCCGGATATGAGTCGCATAGTTTTCTAAAACTTGGGTATTGTTTCAAGTGGGAACATGGTCCATAATGAGTTAATATACAATTGATTGAATAAAATTTGAGAATCATTGCAATTGCTCCATTTAAGAGGTTCACTAGTATTATATATTTTTTTCATCCATTTCTCTATGACATTTCTAATCAAGACAACTCTGGTTGGATGGCAGTGAAAGACCATATTCTCCAAATACATTATTTCCCTGCCCACATAGGATAGGGAGCAAACTATCAATCCGTGTATTTCCCCCTCCTTTCCCTCCTAAGTTCATTCCTAGTTAGGCTTTATCACCAACAACCCTCTGAATTCTATGCTCATCAGTTATTCCCACGTTTCTCCTGTAAATCATCACCTCTCTTTCTCTTATTCCGACTCTCAGGACCATTCAGTACAGTTGATCATTTTCTCTTTTGTAAAGACTTTTTTTTATTTACTCTTGGATTCTTACACAACATACTCACACATGGTTTTCATCCTACCTCATTAGCTTTTCTTTCTCAGTTACCTTTGTTGGCCAGTCTTTGTCAGACTTATCTCTAATTTTTGGTATGGCTGATGGATCAATCTCTGAGCTCACCTTGGTGAGCTTGTCCAGTACAGTCCCATGACTTTAATTATCATCTGTTTGTGGATGACCACCATCTTTTTATCTCTAGTCCTGACTTCAACCACCACAGTCCCATATAAAAGGTCTTTCTAAATATTATCCTTGGATATGAAATACCATGAATTATCAAAAAACAAATTTTGAGCATTTGCCCAATTCACAAACAGTTCTTATGCTAGTTTTGCCATTTTAGTATGTGACCCTCTGACTCTAAAATCTTAAAGTCACCCTTGATTTTCCCCCCTTTGGATCCCATCAATCTGACAACTTAATATTTAACATGATATTTCAAATTCATTCACTTCTTTTTTTTTTTTATCCACTACTATTGCCTTCACCCATTACCGTTTCTTGGAATCTATTTTAATTGTCCTTACTGATCTTAATGTTTATACCCTTGTCCCATAAAATTCATTCTCCACACAGAAGCCAATGTGATCTTTTCAAAATATATACATGATTATACAGCTTATGTACTTAAAATCTTCCAATTGTTTCCACTATAATTAGGGTAAAATCTAAACTGCTTATCATGATCTGGAAATCAATTATGAGACCCCTAAAAATATCAAGCCACTGATTACCTTTTCAGCATGTCTTATTCATTCTTACCTTTCTATGTTCCAGCCCTACCCCCTGTCCCTCAAATAGCCCAGTTTACTATAGTCCTAAGGTCTGTGTTAACTCTTCCCTTTTACTACAATATTTTACTCATATACTTTCTGGCTGTTCTTTCCTGTCCTTGTTATGTCAGTGGCATCCACAACCACCCATTCTAACATTTGTCTATCATATCATCATTTTTATTTTCTTTGAAGCAGTTATCAGTACTTATTTACTTGCTTATTGGTTATTTTTCACTTCCCCTGATTAGATATAAACATTATGAAATCAGAGACATCACGTCTCACTTACTGTTTCTCCTCTTGGAAGAGTACCTGACTTACTGTAGGTACTCCTTAATTATTTTTGAGTAACAACTAGTTAAGGACAAAATTTTAAAAGCCTTAGAAAGTTGGATTCAATTCCTAAATCTTCCATTTCCTACTATTACGATGCTGGAAAAATCTCTTTGGCTTTCAAAGACTTGGTTTCTTCATCTGTAAAGATGCATTGTTACTGTGATGGTAAAATGAGAGTGTGCTGTTGAAATCCAGCACCTGATTATATCCTCATTATGAGGATTATTGGAGGCTTAAGTGGGTAGGAGAAGAATAAAAGAAACAAGATGGGACTGGGAGGGAGGCAAACCATAAGTGACTCTTAATCTCACAAAACAAACTGAGGGTTGCTGGGGGGAGGGGGTTTGGGAGAAGAGGGTGGGATTATGGACATTGGGGAGGATATGTGCTTTGGTGAGTGCTGTGAAGTGTGTAAACCTGGTGATTCACAGACCTGTACCCCTGGGGATAAAAATATATGTTTATAAAAAATAAAAAATTAAAAATATATCCTCATTATTTTCACTACTTTGGATTAAGTCTCACATGCTTCAAGATGTGAATGTTCCTTGCACAAGATGATGACATCATTGCCAATCATCACCTCTGTATAATCCTCTCTTCAAAACCTCTTGTCTTTGAGTGCACAGAACCAAAGCCCTGAGCAAGAAACGCGCTTAACCTAGACGCATCAAACTTTGGGACTATACCCAACTTTTCCTCTGCATTCCCATACATCTCAGAAGTTGAAAACAAAGCTCATGTTTTCCTGGAAGAGAGATCAAATGACCGCCACACTGAATAACTTCAAAATGAGATTTATTTTTGTTATGTCACTCAGTTAGCAGTTGGTGCATAATAAACTACTTTGTAACTTAGTGCTTTAAAACAGCATGCACTTAATTAGTTCATGATTCTATGGTTTGGCAATTTAGGCTGGACCCAGTTGGTGGCTCCTCTGCTATTACTGGCTGGGTTCACTCACACATCTGTGGTGAGTGTTGGTTAGATAGGCAGCTTTGTCCCCAGGCCTTGACTGGTTGTCAGATAGGGGTGTCAAGGGCACTTGGGTTCCATGCCTCTCATTTTCCAGCAGGTTGGCCTGGGTTTATTTGCACAGTGATATCAGGTTATAAGAGCAACAGGAGAAAATCTGTAAGACTTCATAAAACCTAGGCTTTGAAGTGTCATGTTGTCTCTTCCTCCACATTCTGTTGGTAAAAGCCAGTCACAAGGGCAGCTCAGATTGAAAGGGCAGGGAAATCAACTTGACTTGTTTGGTTTTTTTTTTAAGGTTTTATTTATTTATTTGACAGAGAGCACAAGCAGGTAGAGAGGCAGGCAGAGAGAGAGAGAGAGAGAGAGAGAGAGAAGGAAGCAGGCTCCCCACTGACCAGAGAGCCCAATGCGGGGCTCAATCCCAGGACCCTGGGATCATGAACTGAGCCAAAGGCAGAGGCTTTAACCCACTGAGCCACCCAGGTGCCCCTCAACTTCACTTCTTAATGGAAGATCATCATCCAAAGTATTGGTGGCATTTTTTTTCAACCTACTACAGTCAAATGGCCTGAGGAAGGTATGAGAGATGTTAACAAACACAGCAAGTAACTATGAATAATCTGGAGTTTTCGGCTACTGCCATTTCTCAAGTAATATCAGATAGATCATACCCAGATAGCTCACAACCTGCATCTCCTTAGTGGAATTCCTTCCATATAGCTGTATGGAATAAATGCCTGTTTCCATCTGCCTTTCATTTCACTGGCTTATGTTTTCCTCTTTTACCCAGTGGTTAGTGTTCTTATGCCTCTTTGTATTTAACGGTTTTGTTCTGTTAGTGACGTAAAAACTGTCATGTTCCTTTATCCCATCCTTTATGATACTATCATGTATTTTCTGTTCTGTTCCTTCAGGACTCCACTAGAAAGCCACTGCTTAACTAATAATTCATTCAACCATATTGCTAGCTCATGATGATTTACCATCTTAGGTCAAATGGGGAATTTTGTCCTGGCCTACAATTTACAAAATGTGCCTTTTAGATAATTTCAAGCAAAGTGACAAAGCTAGGGAAAGAACAGTGTGGGATGAAAGGATGGCATTTTTAACTTGGGACTAGAATAACTCTTTCTGTGTGGAAGGTTAACTCTGTTTCCTAGGTTCCAGCAGTTGTGGTAGTGTTCAGACTTTCAAACAATAATGGCATATATTACAACAATCTTTTGTTATCTTCCCAAAGAGCCCAAAGAAGAACCCAGGGCTCTCTATATGAACCACAGGCCTCTGTAGGTCCAGAGCACCTGGTGACTCAAATTCTCAAATTAGTCAAACTGATGATTTGGTATCCTGTAGCCAAGTATCTTAACAATCAAAAAAACAGATTGAAGTTACTGGGGTTTAGGGTGTAATATGAAATGACCAACTGGGCTAGGAGATGGTTGGTTGACAGGTTGGAGCTGGCTGGCTGGCTGAAGCAGATGGGGACCCCTCTGGTGTGTGGCCTTCTTGCCAAAGACGGTAGTGCATGTAGTGGCTGTGGACAGAGGCCTCTTTTTCAATGATATAGTCACTGTCAGCTGGCTGACTTCAACCAGCCAGAGCAACATTCCATGCAAGAACAAGCTGTATCCCTGGAGGGTTCAGCAGAAGAGTTCCTAGTGAGTGGGTAGTCCTCTTTCCCACAAATACAGCACCCCTTGCAAAGCACAATTCCTTGTCTCGTTATAAGGAAGCATTTTGTTTTATTTTTATCAACATATCATAAATGAGAAAATTGATGAGGGTTTATGGATTCACCCAAGGTCATCTAGAAAATAGCTGAGCCAGGTCTAACAATGAGATGTCCTGAATCTAAGATACTGTCTTCTGTGTGCAGATGAAGCAAGCTATCCACAGGCATGACAGTAGTGAACGTTGAAGAATGCAATTCTTACCCAATGTGGATACCATCAGGAAGGGTGGTCCGAGGATACACTCGGACAGTAGTTCCTGGTCATCTGATATGGGCATTTTATTAGACATACTCTCTCTCCAGAACGAGAGTCTTTCCCACTTTGGTGGTAAAACAGTCAAAAAAGTGAGTAAGAACGAGTTACAGTCAGCCATGTATAACCTCAGAACACTCATCAAAAATGATAGAAACAAAGTTAATATCTCTGTTTGACTGAAGTATTTTGTCCTGTGAAAAAAGGATAATGTCTGTGTCTGATTGAGCCCTTCTTCGATTGAGAATTGGAATTTATTCTCTCTTACATTGTCTTGCCCCATGATTACTTGCCACAAAAATGAGGAAGAAGTGATGCTGTACCCATTTTAGGCATACCTTGTAAGGGGACAGGAGATGTTTGCATCTGATATTTTAAAACACTCTACCTGGCATGCTTTCTTCTGCAAGCCAGCTGCCATGGTCTAAGAAGCCCAAGATACAGAGAGTGGCCATGCATTGCTACAAGAGTCTAAATGACTCACAGTCACAAGCCAGTATCAAGTACCAGCCATGTGAGTGAGCCATCTTTCTGGTCAAATCAAACTTCTTGATGACCATAACCCAAATCACTACCATGTGAAACAGAAAATCACTCAACTGAGCCCAGGCAATCTAAATAATCACAAAAGTTAATAAAAATTGTTCTTGTTTTAAGCCAGTAAGTTTTGGGGTAGCTTATTATTCAGGAGCAGATAACCAAAATGGAAATTAGTAACTGGAGATGTGATGCTCTTAAAAAAAAATACATATATATATATATATATGTATATATATATATATATACACATACACACATATATATACACACATACATATATAAAAATTATATATGTATATATTATTATATATAAACTATATACATATATATGTATATATTTTAAGTATCTGGCACTGACTTTAGAACTAAATGCTAGGTAGAACGTCACAGAGCTTTAAGGAAACCCTTAAGGAAGATTGGAAGGGCAGGGGGAAAATTCATATTTCAGTCTGAGAAAATGGTTATTCAAGTCATTAGTAGTGAAAACTTGGTGACACTATCAGCTAAGGTAACATATAAAGTCGGACGTGCACTTAATAATCTTGTAGATTTAACTGAAATTATTTACAGGCAGAATAATGTTAAAGGGGAACTAATTTTGTTCAGCTATGTGTGATAATCTCCAGATTTAGAAAGATGAATCACAGAGAAGAACTTTGAATTTTCAGGTAGAATCTAGAAAAACATCTTAACTAGGACTTGCCAGGTTTAAAAATAAGTGATTCCCACTTCCCACATCCCCAACCTGCCCCTCTGCACTCTCATAAAAAGACTCCCAAAGTAGAGAAAAAGTGTTCTTAGGGCAAAAATTAAACTCAGGGCACTCTCTGGTCTTAATATCAAGTCTCAAGGGTGTATCTATTAGACTCTCTGTTAAGTTCTTAGAAAGATGTAAGACAATACCTCTCAGCCAGGTAGTGAGTCTTCTAATACTTTGACAGCCCCTTATCTTAGACCATTTCTATTAGAAATGAAAGGTTAAAAGACACTTAATGGTGGTGTTCCACAGTATTCTGACTCCCAACCCAAGGCAAGAAGGGGCCAATCTCAAAATGACTTCTGGGTTCAGATTTTTAGATAATGGGTTAATGTAGACTTTGGCATATGGAGGGAATTATAAACTGATACACAGGAAACATACACAATTTATCTGAGGGAGGAAAAGAGGGAGAGAAAGGGGCAGAGGGAGAGGGGGAGAAAATTTTCAGAAGACTTTGCACTCAGCACAGAGCCTGATATGGGGCTTGATCCCAGGACCCTGAGATTGCAACCTGGACTGAAATCAAGAGTTGGTTGTTCAACTGACTGTACCACCCAGGCACCCTAACATAACATTATTTTTAAGGTTTTTATTTATAAGCTTGAAAGTAAAGAGACAGAGTGTAAAATGAAAAGAGATTGTTGGATCTCAAGCTTGTTTATGTGCAGGAAGAATGATGTAAGTGTCAATAAGATGCAAACATAGGACATTTATTATAGAAAGGGAAGGGTTAGATAAAAGTCCAAACTAATAGCCTAGCAAATATAGCCAAAAGCCATGGAGAACCACACTAATAAAAATAATTGGAACATTACATCAAAAACTTAAGATGTACTGTATGGTGACTAACATAACATTTAAAAAAAGAGTTTAAGGGCTCCACAAGGTCAGTACTAATTTCATAATAATATTAAGATATGATTAACATTCAATGTGTTCATCATTGCTCTCT
The DNA here is from genome assembly GCF_964662115.1 of Mustela nivalis. Classification (NCBI taxonomy): domain Eukaryota; kingdom Metazoa; phylum Chordata; class Mammalia; order Carnivora; family Mustelidae; genus Mustela; species Mustela nivalis. Next base: position 77,584,733 of record NC_139032.1, read on the forward strand.
TTAAATGAATCAATAAATGTGTAAAAAAAAAAAAATAATTGCTAGGATGTACCCAGTTTGATTTCAGAATTACTATGAACCACTGACATACCTCCTATTTCCTAGTTCACTCTTCTTAGATGGAACATAGTGATGGGCAAGAGCCAATATTAAATTATCAAGAATTTTTCAAGCTAGTGGACAGCATGTTGGCACATTGAAAATGGCCATGTTGTTGAAAATAGAACTGCCCTATGACCCAGCAATTGCACTACTGGGTATTTACCCTAAAGATACCAACGTAGTGATCCAAAGGGGCACATGCACCCGAATGTTTATAGCAGCAATGTCCACAATAGCCAAACTATGGAAAGAACCTAGATGTCCATCAACAGGTGAATGGATCAAGAAGATGTGGTATATATACACAATGGAATACTATGCGGCCATCAAAAGAATCATGCTTAGCGAAATAAGTCAAGCAGAGAAAGACAACTATCATATGATCTCCCTGATATGAGGAAGTGGTGATGCAACATGGGGGCTTAAGTGGGTAGAAGAAGAATCAATGAAACAAGATGGAATTGGGAGGGAGACAAACCATAAGTGACTCTTAATCTCACAAAACAAACAGGGTTGCTGGGGGGAGGGGGGTTGGGAGAAGGTGATGGGATTATGGACATTGGGGAGGGTATGTGCTTTGGTGAGTGCTGTGAAGTGTGTAAACCTGGCGATTTACAGACCTGTACCCCTGGGGATAAAAATATATGTTTATAAAAAATAAAAAATTAAAAAAAAAAAAGAAAATGGCCATGTTGGCAATATTGACACTGTAGAAATGAGTGAACACTACGCATCAGCATTTTTCCTGTCCCTGAAGAGTAGTGGGTAAATATTTACTAGTATAACACTAGATAGAAATGTGGACTGTGGTTCTCCTGTCCCTGCCTCACCTCAAACCCATTCTGTGTGGGGTACTGCGAGTCAGATTTGTCTCTTTAGTTCATTGGATTTCATACAGAGAGGAGCCATATCCCAAAAGTCTGGACATCAATTAGATGACAAGATCCTGCTCTTGCAGACATGATGTATATTACATATACCATATTACAGAATAAGACAGAGGTCTGGAAGACAGAGGAAGTATATTTTGCGAGTGAAGAAAATCTAAGTAATATATAAGGAGAAAGCAAAATATGGGTGGCTTAAAGATGCCCGCAACTTCTTTGTCTCTCTGTCCAGTCTTTCTTGAATCTGGCTAAGTCTGTGACTGTTTAACTTCTAAAATGTGACAGAGGTGATACTGTGCCTGCCCTTCAATGCCTAGACTTTAGGGTAACTGGCAGCCTTCACTTCCTGTTAGAAGACTTACATGTGGACCTTCCATCCTAGCACCTAGCTGTCATGCTCTGAGAAGCCCAAGCCATAAGGATCGACCGACTGTATTATAAAGCTCTGGTTGACAGCCCCAGCTGGGCTCCTAGCCAACCGCCAGCATCAAATGTCAGGCATGGGGAAAAAGCCCTCAATAGTCTGAACCCAACAAGTCCTCGAGACAACTGTATCACTAGTCAGTATTACAGAACAGAAGAACTGCCTGGCTGAGTCCAGTCCTTCCAAAGAACTGTGATTCTTTTTCATCTACACCATTTTGGGATGTAGTAGCTGACAACCAAAACAATAAACAGCTTCCATATGAAATGATTTCTGCTCACACTGTGAGAAGGCAGGAGAAACTCAGTTGTTATAAAGTAAGCCCGTTGTTTTATAGATGCGTACATCCTGAAGAGGGTGAAGCAGCTTACCAGGTTACAAATCTTAGTGACTGAACTTGCCCTGTAACTCATGTATTTTTTAACTCCCATTCTAACCTTTCTTCCCTTTTATCTGACATTTGGGCCACTCTTTGATTCTAGTATAGATTACAGTATATTAGCAAACCTTACCATAATTCCATTCTTCTACCTAAGGCTTATCATGCAAATCATGAGAACTAACCCCCCCCCAACCTAGTCCTACCACCCAGAAGAAGTACTGGGACTTAGACATTTGTACCCAACCCCTCTACCTACAGCACTTAACTTGTTGCCAGGAATGTGCACATAAGTTTGAATTACACAAAAAAGTAGATACGTATTGTGTATATACACACACAAATGTAACAAAATTAACTAATTTATCAACAGTGATAAAACATAAAAGGATCATATGTGCTTTGTGTGAAATTTTTCAAAAAAATTGCCAGCAAAAACATACACGTAACCTCCATATAAGTGCGCGTGCACACACACACACACACACACACACATGCACATTCTATACAACTTTTTTCCTGAACTATGAGAGAGTGACCAAAGAGTCCTTTTTCAAGCTGAAAGAGTTTAGGAAATTTTTTTGCCCATCAACAACTCAAAACTTAAATGGAAAAAAATCATATTTCAGTGTTGACAGCTGACTAGAACCCCATGAGGGATTGTCTCCTACTAAACTCCAAGATGGAAAAGAAGGGAAAAAAGGAATATAAATTGCATGAACCCAGGAAAAATTGCTTCTGAATGGTGGCTGCTAACTCCATCATGTTCTGTGATCATTCACATCTGTGGTCACGCAGGCTTTTCTAGCTCCATATAATCTTAACATATTGAAGAGAAGCTCACGCCTTGGAAATTTCCAGACTGTTCAGTTCAAATTTCCTTGAAGAAATTTTTCTTGACTCACCTCATGAAGTACTCCTTATTTTTAAACATCAATGATGCTTGTGTACATGTAAACTTTACTTTTTAGTAATAGTAATAATATATTATAATAACTCTTAATAAATGTTCACTATGTGCCAGACACCATTTTCACATATTAACTCATTTAGTCTCCCCCTAAACTTGATACTTTTAATAAATGAAGAAACCAAGACAAAGAAAAGTTAGTTAACTTTACCAGAGTCTTTTATCTGAGGAAATTCCAATAAGGATTGCAATAACCATCATTTACAGAGAATCCACTTAGTGAAGAACAGTTCTTTTACCCAAAGTAAATAAAGTAATTGAGGATCGAAGAAGTTAAGTAATTTGTCCAAGATCATGGTGGAAGGAAGCAGTGAAGCCTGGGTTTAAGTCCAGGTTTGTCTTTCTGATATACTATGAACATAAAGACCTCTTGAATCTTCCATATTATAATCTGCATTGGATGATTACTATGTTGCCCATAGATGATTACTATATAAGAATGAATGAATGAGAGCAGATTATATGGCTATTTACTGGAGGAGGTTAGAGGTAGATATACATAACTGCTGATCTTTTGGGAAAGTTATGATCTTTTCATTTTGAGAGATTTCTCAAGGATAATAAAAGGAAGAGAGATGAACAACAGAATTCCTATTTGGTTGTCTGGGATAAAATGCCATGAGACAGGTGCTTCATGAACCTGACAGTGTGGTCAATTTGTAGCCATGTAAAAATGTGCTAGGCCTTTTGAACATTCCAGTTGTCAGTTTTTTCAGGAACAATAAAAGTTAACTTTTACTTTAAAAACTTTTTCTTTTTATAATGGTGTATTTTTGAAACAAAGAACCTTTGTCTACATCAATCCAATTCACATTTCTACTGGAAAAGATCATCTTTTCTAGGGATGAATGAGTGTGTTATTGGTGTGAGCATTTCTCTTTATTTTTTTTTAAACATGTATTATGTCAGGAAGTAGAATTATTATTTTTTAAAACTTTTTATTTATGTATTTGACAGAGATCACAAGTAGGCAGAGAGTCAGGCAGAGAGAGAGGGGGAAGCAAGCTCACTGCTGAGCAGAGAGCCCTATATGGGGCTTGATCCCAGGACCCTGAGGTATGACCTGAGTTGAAGACAGAGGCTTAACCCACTGAGCCACTCATTGCCTCCAATGGGAGGTAGAATTAGATTAGGTATTATCTGAAAAAATTTTAAATAAATAGGACTTTTTAAATCCTGAAGTCTTATTTGGGAACTTTCTCTGAAAATGTTCATGACATTAAATACCCCTGTCTACCATGTTGTATTTTGTTTTGTTTAGGTTTTTTTTTTTTTTAAGATTTTATTTATTTATTTGACAGAGATCACAAGTAGTCAGAGAGACAGGCAGAGAGAGAGGAAGGGATGCAGGCTCCCGACTGAGCAGAGAGCCTGATGCAGGGCTCAATCCCAGGACCCTGGGATCATGACCTTAGCTGAAGGCAGAGGCTTTGACCCACTGAGCCACCCAGGTGCACCCCACCCCTTTTTTTTTAAATAAACAAGAAGGGGATTTACCATAGACTATCTGTTCTTGTTAAGCATCCTTTGTTATGGTTAAGAAATGGGCTCTGAGATCAGGAAGTTCATAATTGAAATATTGACTTTGACATTTCCAGCTATCTGATCCTGGACAAATCACTTAAACTCTCTGGGTATTTGTTTCCCCATGTCTAACATAGTGGTAATAACAGCTATCCCTATGACCTGTTGGGAATGTTAAGAAATTAGATAATGCAGCTAAAATGTTTACCTTAGAACCCAACTCATGGTAAAGGATTTACAGCTAGGATTGTACCTATAATATGATTACTATTGCAAATTGAATGTATAAATTTTCGGTTATTAAATGTGGGTGAGGTGGAGGGAGGGTCTTCAAAACTTAAAAATAAGCCAACATTTTCATTATCTCTAGCTAAAACATAATTTACTGGTTAGTGTATCATATATTTCTGTATTGGACAGATTTTATTTGGGTAGATTACATAGTTATTTGTATTTAGATAGAACTGAAGATCCTTTGAAGATGAAAGAGGGAAGGAGAAGCTAAACATCATTGTGCTCCAAGACTTGAAGTCTCCTTGCTAAATGTCACAGATCACAGACTTCAGTCACTGATCACATACACACATCACTACTGCAAGAGAAAATTAGTCTGATTTAAAAAATACACACACACACACACACACACACACACACACACACACACGCACACATATTCCCAGAGGGTTTCTGATGGCAGAGTAAATTTAATGATTTGAGTAAGTCTTTTTTTTTTTTTTTTAAGATTTCATTTATTTTTCTGAGAGAGAGTACAAGCGAGGATAGTGGCAGGCAGAGCAGACAAAGGGAGAAGCAGGCTCTCCGTTGAGCAAGGAGCCCGATGAGGGACTTGATCCCAAGACCTTGTGATCATGACCTGAGCCAAAGGCAGCCACTTAACTGACTGAGCCACCCAGACATTCTGATTTGAATAAGTCTTGAGTATCCACGTATAAAAAGATAAGAGGAGATAAGTGGAACACATACGTAATACAGATCCTCACCTTAGGATATTTTTTGCAATTTATTCTTTAGTTTCTTATTTTAGGAATACAAATGAGGAAGAGAGGGGACTGAAGGGAATTTTAACATCATTCCCTCCCTTCCTGCAGTGCCTGTACATTTTTCCCATCTTCCCAAGATAACATAGTGGTAATAACAGCTATCCCTATGACCTGTGTATGTCTTCATGGAGTCACTAATAATATATTGGCTAAAAAAAGGAGGAGAAAAGAGGATAAAGGGGAAGAGGAAGGAATATGTCACTTTAAAACCCATAAAGCATTTTTCCAGTCAGCGGCTTAATTTATACTGATTGCACATATTCCATTTAGATCAGCAATTCTCAGTGCACCCCCCACGCCCTGCCGCCATTATTGATGGCGTGCCCATATGCTACAGGCTCTCCTGAGCATTGGCCAATTAAAGAACTGTAATTCTGCCCTTCCTCTCGTTTACAGAAATACATATAAGTATATGATGAGCCACTCTTACCTGTATTTAAATCAGTTTCAAACTTCACAAATATATTTACAAATTACCTGCAAATTGAATTTTTACCTTCCTCAGTTATTTACATGAATTCTCATTTAATTCTGCCATAATCCTATGAAGTAGAGAGATGAACACTTTTGTGGCATAAGTAACCTGGCTGTCCAACCAAATGTGTTCTCTTTTGGAGAGTATGTATGTGATTCCTGCAGCTGCTACAACAATTGGTCACAAACTTAAGATGAGGGAAATTTATTTTCTCCCTGTACCAGAGGCCAGAAGTCTGAAATCGGTATCACTGAATGGAAATCAAGGTGTTGTCAGGGCTGTGCTTGCTCCAGAGGCTCTAGGGAAGGATCTGTTCCTTGCTTCTTTTAGCTTCTGGTGGCATCTGGTGTTTCACTAGGTTGTTAGGCTGTGTTGCTGGATAGGCTATGACAGAAGTCAGCCAAGGTCAAAAGACATGTAAGGGCCACCCAGGGACAAGACCAATGCATGACTTGAGGTTGCAGGAAAAAGACAAGATGCACACCAGGCTCAGGAAGAGAGAGAGCGCACAGAAGATCCAGCCCTTTCCATATGTTAGTTGCACATGGTGAGTGGATGCATTCTGCAGCACAGGCTTCACTTTGCTTCCTGTGGCAGGAGAAGGACCCTCTCCCTCACCCTCTGGAGTCTGAAATAAAGGAAGCTGGGGTTGTGCCTGAGGGCTATTGATACATGCATAGCTAAGCAGTTCCAAGAAAAGTTTACATTTGCCCCATACAGAGGGAAAGGGATCATAAGGTCTATGCACTGATCTCTATGTCTGCAGTGCAACTTCTGAGCTTGTCAGCATATCATATACAGAGCACAGAGTTCTGAGTGGGAACATAGGGAAGGAATTGGGCTGCCCTTAGACCTATCCCTCATAGTTGGCATTTCTTGAACTTGTGGTCACAGCACTCCAATTTCTTCCCCCTGATTATATTGCCACCTCCTTCTATGTTCATATCAAATCTCCATCTGCTGTCTCTTTAGGGTCTAGTAGATAATCCAGGATAAACTCCCCATGTCCAAATCTTTTTTTAATAGGATGTGCAAAGTCTTGCCTTTATGGAATAAAATTGATAGGCTTCAGGGATTAGGGCTTGATATCTTTAGGAAGCCATTATTCAACCTACTCTAGAATAGAACCACCCCTTGGAAACAATGATTTCATCAGAATTTATATTCCCCTCACACGTTTATATCTAGGTATAGTCATAGGTCTAGCTATTATCAATGGAATGGAATGTGTTCTTTCAGAAGAAGGATAATCTCCTTTATGTTCTTCCTCCCTTTCAGCAAATGATCACAAGGTCCTAGCATGTGGTGTGGCCATGCCGAATTGTGCATTGTGCATTGCCGAATCACCATATGGAAGAAAAGTGTCAGATGACAGAAACAGCATATTTTGATGTGCAGTATAAATGAGAGGGAAACCCCCCCCCCCACAAAACTTGTACTATGTGTTTAACTGCTGTGAATTTATTATAGCAATTGATCCTACTCTGACTTTTGTGATCCTTATTTTATTTATAAAGGAACTGAACCCCATAAAGGCTAAATCATACTCTTATATTTGTATAATTAATAGCTGGCCATGCTGAGATTTGAACAAGACAGAGAAGCCATATTCCTGAGCCTAAAGTTTTAACCATAGTAACATTCACTGTCTTATCTATTATATCAGAAATTCCCCATTCAGCTATGCAACCATAAAAAACAAAGCAAAACAAAACAAAAACAAAATCTTGCCATTTGCAAAGACATGGATGGAACTAGAAGGTATTATGCTAAGTGAAGTAAGTCAATCAGAGAAAGACAACGATCATATGATCTCTCTGGTATGAGGAATTTGACAGGCAGTGAGAGGAGGTTGTAGGTGGTAGGGGCTGAAAAATGAAACAAGATAGAACCAGGCAGGGAGCCAAACCATAAGAGACCTTAATCTCAGGAAACAAACTGAGGGTTTCTGGGTGGTGGAGGGAAGCGATAGGGTGGCTGTGTGATAGACACTGGGGAGGGTATATGCTATGGTGAATGGTGTGAATTGTAGAAGACTGATGATTCATAGACCTGTACCCCTGAAGCAAATAATACATTATATGTTAATTTAAAAAAAGAAGGAAAGTAAGAAAGAAATTCCACATTCAACACCCATTGTTAACAAGTCTATCTTTATAGGTCCTAGGTCAGAACTTCTGAGCATATACCCTGTTCACTGAAGGTCATGGAGCACATAACACCTAAGTTGAAAGTCATTGTCGGTCACACACATACACACACACACACACACACACACACACACACACACACCCATTAGATCATGGTTTCCCTCCTAAATGGTGGAAGACACCCAGCCAAAGTGAAATACTATTCTCTCCTGTATTTTACATTTGCAGCCAAGACTGACCTTGCTTTGTCACCTGATTTTTAATCCCCCTCTCTGCCCGAGTTCCCCACCAGCATCCTTGCTTGAACATATCTCCCTGCTGCTATATCTCACTGACTCTGGACCTTGTCAGCCTGCTTTTCTTTCTCTTTTGGATGACCTTCTTGGACATGACTTCTAGCCCTGCTGACTTACAGAATCTGCCAGTTCACTCTGTCTCATTCAAGTTTCAAGTCTGGCTCATTATGCTTGGTTAGTCTTTTGGTGTAGAAGCCCTGAAACCCATGTGTACAAAAGCCCTGCCTTTGAAATACTGAACTAGAGTGAGTTGAGGGAAATTAGGGAAGAAATCAGGAATTCAATGTCCAGTGTTGATTTTGATCAATGAGTAAACAAATAACTCCTATTATATCTTTGGACAGAGACCAAACATGGGCTTTTAAGTTTTGAGAGAGAAGGTAGTATTCAGATGATGTGTCTTGAGAACAAATACCCACTTTGCATAGCCTGTAATTGACTTCCATGCACTCACCTGATCAGTGCATCTAAGATATCCCTTCTGAAACTTAAGATTGTATAAGTGCTTCTTCCCAAGTAAGTCAAGGTAGGTACTCTTTGTTATTGGAGTTGTGCTGCCCATATAAACAGCTGGCAGTGAAAATCTTTGTCCCTGGTTGTCTATTATTTTTCAGAACCTTTAGGAAATATGGAAATATACATGGTGCTAAGAAAAGAAACATTCTTATATTAACTTTAAAACAAAAACAACTAAAGTGAATAATAATTTTTTTAAAACCCAAACTCCTAAAATCATCTCAATCATTTGTTTTCCAGTTGGTTCCTCAACTCTGAGAGTGTTCAATCAGCATCAATTTTTTTTTTAAATTTTAAAAGTAACATACTGACATCAATAAGGGCCTTATTTTTATATTAAATGAAGATTATCCTATGATCCTAAGACAACAGCTGTGATCACTTTCATCTGAACTGATTCTCAACTGATGCTATTGAAGTATCAGCCCTAAGAAACTTTAGAGTTAAAAAAATAGGTCAGCCCTCATCCATAATTCCCAAGTGCATAATCACTTGCCTATTGTCCCTTCTAATTCATACCCCTCACCATGAAATTGGTTCCTTATTTAATAGGAAGTACACAAGAGAGGGTGACTAGACATGAATCCACTTAATCTTTTTCCAAGCCTGGCTGTTTCTCAGCTCATTTTTTTTTTCAATTCAATTTAATTAACATATAGTGTATTATTAGTTTCAGAGGTGGGATTTAGTGATTCATCAGTTACATATAACACCCAGGGCTCATTACACCACGTGCACCCTCATGCCCAGCACCCACTTACCCCATCCCAATACCCACCACCCCTCTAGCAACCCTCAGTTTGTTTCCTAGAGTTAAGAATCTTTTAGAGTTTCTCTCCTTCTCTGGTTTTTGTCTTATTTTTCCTTCCCTTCCCCTATGACCCTCCGTTTTGTTTCTTAAATTTCACGAGCAAAATCATATATTTGTCTTCTCTGACTGACCTATTTCGGTTAGCATAATACCCTTTAGTTCCATCCACATCATTGTAAATGGCAAGATTTCATTCTTTTTGATGGCTGAGTAATATTTGTGTGTGTGTGTGTGTGTGTGTGTGTGTGTGTGTGCACACGCGCACCCACACAAACACATATATGCCATATCTTCTTTATCCATTCATCTGTTGATGCACATCTGGGCTATTTCCATATTTTGCCTGTTGTGGACCCTGCTGCTATAAATATTTGGGTGCAGGTGCCCCTTCAAATCACCACGTTTCTCAGCTCATTTTATGACCTTGGACAAATACCTCCCTTCAGTGATTGCTAAGAATTCTTATTACTATAAAATACTAAAATAAAGCAAGAAATACATGCATGTAAATATACCTAATGTTACTTCAATGACTGAAACCTTATTCAGTTCATCTTCACATACTGCTGGGTTTCTGGAGTGATGGTGAGGAGGATTCAGAAGAGACCCAGTCAACTGAAATATAATCAACTCAGAATCTTCTGTGTCAACCTAATGACTGTCTCACAGCCTCTCCTCTCGCCTTTGGTCTTGCCTTTGTACCCACCTCTTCCTAGGATGTTCTGTTATCAGCTTATCACTTTAGGCTATACCTGAGAGTCCACAGAACTCTATTTGGTTTAAGCATAGATCGATCCTCTCTGATGCTCTTTAGATTAAAATCTATCTGTGTCTTCTCATTCCCATTTTTTTTTTTTGCATTTCTTTAATTTTTTTTTTTCTTTTCAGTGTAACAGTTTTTATTGTTTTTGCACCGCACCCAGAGTTCCACGCAATCCGTGCCCTCTCTAATACCCACTACCTGGTTCCCCCAACCTCCCACCCCCCGCCCCTTCAAAACCCTCAGATTGTTTTTCGGAGTCCATAGTCTCTCATGGTTCACCTCCCCTTCCAATTTCCCTCAACTTCTTTCTCCTCTCCATCTCCCCTTGTCCTCCATGCTATTTGTTATGCTCCACAAATAAGTGAAACCATATGATAATTGACTCTCTCTGCTTGACTTATTTCACTCAGCATAATCTCTTCCAGTCCCATCCATGTTGCTACAAAAGTTGGGTATTCGTCCTTTCTGATGGAGGCATAATACTCCATAGTGTATATGGACCACATCTTCCTTATCTATTCGTCTGTTGAAGGGCATTTTGGTTCTTTCCACATTTTGGAGCTGATAGCTAAGAGGGCACTATCTGGTGTGTCTGAAAAAATGCCAGTCCTTGGGGTCTTCTGCTCACAGGGACTTCAGTGTTTTTCCTGGAAGTTCATATATTTTGAACCATTTGACTGATGATATGGGGTGAAGCATAGGGGAAGAAGCAAGTCTAGTTTGGCTTACCTATATTTGTTTGGAGGAGGGAAAGGAACTGACTTACATCTCCATAACCCATACTGGGTATTGGAGATTATTACCCCACTGCTGTTCCTGAGAACAGTGAATGAACATTGTGTAGAAATCAGCTTTTCTTTAGGACTAAGTCACTAGGCTGATGGAATATTGCTTTTTGGAGATAAATTATGCTTTTAATTTTGCAAATGCATCTGGAGCTGCAAAGGCACATACATCTAGAAGTAAAATTAAGAGCAATGCCTTAGATTAGGAAACATCCTGATTTGCATTCTGCTGAGCAGGACGATGGGCAGGGAGTGGTCTGAGTCCCCCATTTTCTGGGATTAAACATTCTATATCTCAGTGACTATGCTGTTTTGTTTTATTTTCCAAAGCCCCCATGGCAGCATGTTTATTGGCCTTTAATTAAAAAATATACTCTAATCAATAATATAAAGGGAAGTTGCTCAAGAGCTTTTTATTCTGCAAATGTGTGTTGCGATAGGAAGCAGGGTTGTGGGCATATTTAAGTGGCAGCACATTTCTCTCAAATCATGTACTTGATTTTCTTGAAGGTTCACAGACAGCAGGAGATAAAGTATCAAATTTAAATTTTTCTCTTTATTTTTTGCTTGCTTTTGAAAATAAACTAAACCATTTAAAATGGCAAAGGACTGTCTGGTTATGAATAGGAAACCTATTGTCTTCCTGTCTGAGCTCCTCTGATTTCTTCCTCTTCGAATGAAAGACAGGATAAAAATCAAAATATAGCCATACTTATCTACACACACCATATGTTCATGCATAAATTAAACATATTTACACAGATACATACATATACATACACACATGCATAGCTATATATCCATGTACATGGGGACATGTATGATATTCATATACCTGGACATATCCTAGACCCCATACATATAGAAACCCTGAGGCACATATTTATATATACACATTCATACATAAAAGCATTTCTTTCTGCTGGATTGCCCAAGCCCAAGTCCACAAAGCCCACTGATGGGAATTTTAATCCAAATTCATTCTTACTACAATACCAATTAAATAGTTCTTTCTCTCCTCACTCACTCAACCTCTATATATCTTCTCCCTGGGATTGAAACATATCGTTGCTATCCAAAGTCAACGTGCATGTGGCTATTGTCAGGAATCCATTTTTCATTAACGTGAGTGACCAGTTTTATGATAGGCATCTCCAGCTGCTGGACCAGAGTCAGTTAAATGCCGTCGAATAAATCATAAGTCATTACTGTGTTAATGAATTTCCTCTCAGGACAGCAGAGAGCTATCTCTGTATGTGTTTAATTGAGAAACAAATGATGATGTGAAACCATCTTTAGATGTGTTCAAGTCTTTCTGGTGCTGCTTAAAAATCTAATTTTAACTTTTTGAGGAAGCTTCATGCTATTTTACAGTGACTGCACCAGTTTGCATTCTCATCAGAGTGCTAGAGAGTTCCCTTTTCTCCACATCCCCGCCAATACCAGCTGTTTTTTGTGTTGTCAATTTTAGCCATTCTGACAGGCGTGAGGTACAAAACATTGTACTTTTGTTTTGTATTTCCATCATCAGTGATGTTGAGCATCCTTTCATGTGTCTGTTGGCCATCCATATATCTTCTTTGGAGAAATGTCTTTTCATGTCTTCTTCCCATTTAATTGTGTTACTCATTTTTTGGGTATTGAGTTTTACAAGTTCTTTATATTTTTTGGATACTAGTCTTTTTATCAGATATGTTATTTGCAAATACCTTCTCCCATTCTCTAGGTTGCCTTTTAATTTTGTTGATCATTTCCTTCACTGTGGAAAACAGTATGGAGGTTACTCAAAAAGTTAAAAATAGAACTATCCTATGATCCAGCAATCACACTACTAGGTGTTTACCCAAAGGAAATGAAACTACTAATTCAAAGGGATATATGCACCCCGATGCTTAGAGCAGCATTATCTACAAGCCAAATTATGAAAGTAGCCCAAGTGTCTATCAACTGATGAATGGGTAAGGAAGATGTAGTGTGTGTGTATATACACACACATATATATCTCCAGTGGAATATTATTCAGCCACAAAAAGGAATGAAATCTTGCTATTTGCAACAGGATGGATGGAGCTGCAGAGTATTATGCTAAGTGGTGTAAGTCAGTTAGAGAAAGACAAACACCATATGATCACTCATAGGTGGAATTTAAGAAACAAAACAAATGAGCAGAGAGGAAAAAAGAGAGAGGGAGAGGCAAATCAAGAAACAGACTCTTTTTTTTTTAAGATTTTATTTATTTATTTGAGAGAGAGACAGTAAGAGAGAGCATGAGAGGTGAGAAGGTCAGAGGGAGAAGCAGACTCCCCATGGAGCTGGGAGCCTGATGCGGGACTCGATCTTGGGACTCTGGGACCATGACCTGAGCCAAAGGCAGTTGCTTAACCAACTGAGCCACCCAGGTGCCCCAGAAACAGACTCTTGACTACAAAAAACAAACCAATGGTTACCAGAGGGGAGTTGGGTAGGACAATGGGGGAAATAGGTGATGGGGATCAAGAAGAGTACTTGTGATGAGCACTGGGTAATGTATGGAAGTGTCAAATTATTGTGTTGTATACCTGAAACTAATATTATGCTAACTGGAATTTAAACGGAAACTTAAGATAATATTCTAGATTCTTCTATGCTTCTCTTGGCACTCTTTGATTCTGCCTAGTTGCTAGGGTTTCATGAAGGGAATTGTGAATATCTGAAGAATTGGGTTTTATGGGGTCTTGCAGTAGAAGAGTTCTAGGAGAAAAAATTGGGAAGTTTATTCTCATAAGAAAAACTGACCTTATTCATTTCATCATCCATCAACTTAGTTTACCCACTAAATGCTTATTAGTGTATTCTATTCTGTTAGGCACAGCACAAAGCCCAGAGATAAAAGATAAGCAGAACAGTCATGGATTCTGCCCTTATATGTTATACATTCTAGAGGAGGAAGAAAAATGAATGAAATAAATAATCACAGAAGTTAAACATAATACTACAATATATGTATTTTTGAGAGAACCTAAATCAAAAGGAATTTGACCGATAATGAGGTTTTAAAATGACCCTCCTTGGAGAAGTTCCATTATAACTAAAATCTGAATAAGGAAGATGTGAAGTAATCTAAAATAGAGAACATAGAGTTTTACTCACAAGGACTTATTTTGACTGGATATTGTGTTTATATTTTATGCTAACCCCATGTGTCTTCCACCAGAATGTAAAACCCATGTGATCAAGGAGCGTGGTTTGTTTTCTGCTTACCCTCAGCAGTCTGGCTTAGTGTACACTGGGTGTTTGGTAAGATTTGTTGTTGTTTTGGTTTTTTTTTTTTTAAGTTATCAGCTGATTTTTTTCTAATTTTTTTATTTTTTCAGCGTAACAGTATTCATTATTTTGTATCACACCCAGTGCTCCATGTAATCCGTGCCCTTTCCAATACCCACCAACTGGATCCCCTAACCTCCCACCCCCCACCCCTTCAAAACCCTCAGATTGTTTTTCAGAGTCCATAGTCTCTTATGATTCACCTCCCCTTCCAATTTCCCGCAACTCCCTTCTCCTCTCCACAATTCTCATATGGTTTCACTTATTTGTGGAGCATAACAAATAGCATGGAGGACAAGGGGAGATGGAGAGGTAAAATTTGTTTTAAGCATTTATTCTTTTTTTTTTTTTAATTTTGTTCAGTTAGCATTAATTCTTGTTCAGTACTTGTAGCCCCCTAAGAGATTGATACTATTATTCTTCCTATCTTACATCAAAAAGGTTAAGGACTGGGATAGAGGAGTGACTTTCCCCCAAATCAACTGTACTTAACCCATTTGATTCTTAATTACTCTGCTCTCTTCTCTCTGAACTGAAGCCAGTATGTTCATAATAGGATTAAAATATGGAAGCAGAAGACAGTCTCAGCAGTAGGGAAATGATCAAGCAAAGTGTATTGTAATGATATACTATATTATGTGATATCATATAGTAATAAAATGTAACCACATAATTTATTAGTGAAGCCCCTAGCATTCATGCCCATATCAAGATACAGGACATGCTGTATAAAATATGTTCTTCTTAAAGTATGTATTAGTGCATCTTACATGCATGGACACTGCTAACTGTAATGGAATATATGAACATTATTCTAAGATGGATCCTATCTGCTTATCATCTGCTTATAATCATAATATGGGCTGTGAAACTAAATCTTTCCTCCATTACCTGCTAGTGACAGAACTTTGGGCAAGTTGGTAAATTTATCTGAGACTTTGCTTTCTCCTTCATTAAACATATGGGGACAGTAACTATCTCTCTAGAATTTTGTGATTGTTGGAAATAATATCCTTAATGTGTATGGTGTATGGTTAATGGTGGCTGCTCAGTGAATGCCCTCGATGATGCTGATGACAATAATGATAGCAATGATGATAGAAGCAACACGGATGATGAATTAGGAGAAGTCAGATGTGCATAGATAGCAATAATAATGTACACAGGATGTTAGGAATACCTTACAAGCAGCTTACATATTTCACAAGGGAAGTTCAAAGGAGATATATGTTTATACATAATATTAAGGGAAATAAGTTATGCTAATTAAATGAATGAGAGCATAAAATAAATGTATGTTCTGATTACAAATATGTAAAAACAAATATGTACAAGAGCATCTAAAGTGAGGTGAAGTGATTTCTGTATTTTTCTTATAGAGTAACTTCAAATGGTGGTAAAACACATGCACACATGCACACGCACACACATGTGGACACACATATGATAAATTCATGGCTTTGGTCCTGTTTCTAATGGACACCTGTCCCAATGTAAAATACCGCCTTTCACAATAGGTATACCTGGATCTCTTGGTTGTCAGATCAATACCAGGCAAAGAGAATCAGTCAAACTTCTATCCTTTGTTAGAAGGCTGAGAAGGTGTTCCTGGGCCACAATGTACCCCTTCTATCAGTGGGCCTTGGAACATGTGCCTGTCATGAGGATGGCCAGGAACTCACTTGAGGAGGTTCAGGAATTCCCAGATGGCAGAAGTGAAGTATAATTATGAGGTAAATTTGGTATGTGGCTTTGAAAGGGTCAAAAAGTCCTTGCAGCTCCTCTATCAGAAGATAGACTCTCCTTCCCCACCCTTGTGACACACCTTGACTAATAGGAAATAACAGATGGGTAATTGGGCAGGTTCCAGAGTTTAGGCTTCGAGGCACTTTCAGATGTAGTGTTTGCACTTTTAGAATGTTTCTCTGAGGTCACCATGCAGGAAAGCTAGACTAACACACTAAAGAATGAGAGGTTAAAAGGAAAAGAATCAATGAACCCTGGTCAAGGACTTACACCAGTTGTGAGACATCACAGTGTACCCACCTTGGACCTTCCAACCCAACTGCATATGACTCATGAGTAAAGCAGGTGAAAGCAGTCCAGCCAATTCTTGGAATTGTGAGAAATAAGAAATCTCTTGTTGTTTAAAGTCACTAAGGGAAGGGGCCATTTTGGACACAGAAACTGATAAATGATGTATGTGGTCATGGGGATCAAGGGAATTCCATAAGTGCCTTTTTTTTTTCTCCCTACAAAACAATATAGATGAAAAGATTAGGGTTGGTGACATCTTTAAATATGATATCATGAAAAGGAAATGTCCAATGGTTGTGGGTCCCACAATTAAAGCAGATTTATTCTTTTAATAGCTACGTGGGAATCTTGCCAACACTTGCATTCCCTCTTTGCTCTGAAGCTATTCCTCTTGTTTGCTTGCTGCTTCTTCACCCATCTCTCCTCACCTCATTTCTCCCACATTGAACATGGTACTGCAGAAGTTTGCCCTCTATTATGCAGAGTAATTCACTCTGTCCTGCTTGTATCCATTCATTTATTCACCGACCCATTCACTCTCTCACTCATCAAATATTTATTGATTATTTACTTTAGGCGAGGCAATAGGCTAGAAATATAATGGTATGTTAACAAGAAATCTTACCACCATTGCATATTCCAAATCTAACAGTGTGCCTAGAAGAGAAAATAAAAAAACCTGTCCATTTCAAAGGACCCATCCCACTAGAAATTGGTAGTGAAATAGTTATAAAACTGGTATTTTATTTCTTATTATAGGTAAATGTCTTTGCACACACATGCTTAACTATGTGAGGATAGTAGATGTGAGCTGTGCACATTTCTGTATGAGTTTGTGTTTATTTTATGGGTATCTATGCACAGGTGTGAATGTATAGGGTTTACTTGCTGTTTGTGAGCATGTTTATCTTCGTGAATGGGTATCACATACATGTTTTGATTTGTCTGTATCTGTGTGCACATGTGCACATTCTTGCATGCAGAAAATATCCAATATGAGTACATTGATGTTTTGAGTGTACATGCGTATGCATGTGAACATGTTTGTATGATGAGCTGATAAAAGAAACTGGCTTATTTTTTACCTGCTTCTAACAAAGTAGGGGCTTTACATAGCTTTGATTTAAGCTTCCTTGCCTTGACATTCCTGATGGTGTCAAAAATGTTAAGAGAAAGGATGGTCCCCAGACTTCCCACATCCTCTAAGATTTAGTGTACTATTTATTCATCTGTATACTTCACTTCTGGGCACTAATAGCCCAAAAGAAGACAGCAGCCATCATTTAAATAAACAGATCAGTCCCATTAGTATCATTATGAAATAATCAACAAGAAAATATTGGTAAGGAAGAGTGTGAACAAGCTAGGGTTTGACAAAACTGAGCATTGATATTTTATGCTGCCTTTATAGAAACAATAACACCGCCAGTCAAGAGCATTGGTTACACAAGTTGACCTCTGAAAGGTCATCAGCTCCACTAATTAAAGACTAGGGAATTTCATTGAGATCCATTGATGACATGGATTGCTGACAGAACACACTTTCTAGGCTGTTAAATGAGCAAGACCTCAGTTAGCAGTCATCACCCATTTGAAATGAATTACACACTTCTCTTCAACATTGCACCCTTAGGAAGTCTTAATGGGTAATGTGTTTTATTTTTCTAGATTTAGCAATCACACAAGATAATGATGCAGTGAGTTTCCCATTGTCTTACCTTGGAGACGCTTGCTTGCTCAATATGTTCAACAGTTATGTTTGGGAGGTCCCAGCCTCATCAAGAAATTCCAGCTGCAAACAAACCAATAAAACTATTACGTAATTTGTTGTTCTACCCTCAGAACAAACTTTTTAAGCATTTGAAACAGCCTCAGGAACCTCCCACTTTATGAATCAGCCTTGCTACAAATAATTAATAATGCACCATTTGAAACAGATGTGTAACAACAAAGCATTTTCTTCTTGTGACTAATATACATTCATTATTTCATTTTCCCTTTGTAATATTCCTGAGAGGTCAATGATGAAATGAAGGCTTAGAGAGGATTAGGGGACTCACAATGGCATAAAACAAGAAGGTGGGGTAATCTGGTTTAAAACCCAGGTCTGCTTTATATACATTTATTCATTAACTAAGTGTTTGTGAGCGCTGTCCCTCTACCAGACCTTCTTCTAGCAGCTTGGAATATAGCATTGAACAGAACAGACAAAAATCCCTTCCATGAGAATTGACTGTTGAACTTCACAATGTCGGTATCATTGCTGACCTTAGTAAGAGCAGTTTTAGTGGTCCTGAGTAACTGGAACACTTCAAAAGATATTGGGAGAAAAGGATTAGAGACAAGGTATATATAAGACTTTTATGGGGTTTTGCAGTAAAAGGAAACAGAAGAATAGGGCAGAAAGGAAAATGGTTTAAGGAATCAAGAGATTTTTCTTCTTCTTCTTCTTCTTTCTTCTTTCTTCTTCTGTTGTTTTACCCAAGATTGTTTGTGTGGTGATAGGACTGAATTGGAGAGAAGAAAAAGAAATGATGTTACAGAAAGGGAAGGAATGATTCTGAGTACCATGTTCTTGAGAAAGTGAGGAAGAACGGGGACTAGTGGACAAGTGAAGGAGTTGGCTTGAGACAGGAGTATAGACAGTAGAGGAGACTCTGGGAAATAATGTCAAGGTTTAAATATTAATTTAGATGAGGGGTCAGAGAATATGGACACATTCTTGACGGAGGTGGGAGCTTATGGAAATTCTCTTCTAATTGCTGTCATTTTCTCAGTGAAAAAAGATGCAAAATTATTGGTAGAGACTGAGCATGGATTCAGAGAGCTTTGGAGACTGGTATGGAAAAGAAAAGGTGGAAATAGTCATGTAGAGGAATAGGAGGACCCTAGGCCCGCATCAGTGATATCATGCCAGGTAACAGGAAGGCCTAACTTAAAGTCTGACTCTGCTTTTAACTATTGCAGTACCATTCCTCTTTTGATATGATTCTTTAATCATTCAGGTTCCTATTTCTTTATCTCTTTTGCCCAGACGAGAAATAGGAATTTGTGGCCACCTCTTTTGTCCAAGCTTAGAAGTACTAGACCTCAATAGCAAATTAGTCATTTAATAGCATGATGACTTTGGGCTCATTAAACTTAAATTTCCTCTTTTATAAAATGTATAAAATTTGATACATTTACTGTTGTAAAGTTCAAAAAAATACTTTATGTGAAAAAACTTTGTTGACTCTTAAGTAGCATATTGATATGTCTCCTTATGCTTTCATCTGAAGCTTGTATAATAATATGTATAATATTTTATGTTTCATTACCTATATTTTCATAGATTAAATTCTTAATTTGTTTGTCTCTACCATAGTCTGTGTGTAAATCAGGGCAGTTAACATCATCCTCATTTGGTAAAGGAGGAGATGAGGGTTGACATAGTTTGAGTGATTCATCAGATTTCCCAGTCTATTCTGGTTTCTACAAAAATTCAGGGCAGTTGGTTTACATTGAAAAGGACTTGGTCACAGAACAAGAACAGGTATATTAAAATAAGAAGAAAGCAAATTAACTTTCAGACCCTTAACATTATTCCTCAATGTTTCTCTGACAATTTAAGTCTAATGACTTGAAGATTCTAGAACACAGGGGCCTCTGCTTGAAGAACTGTCAGCAGCAAGAACTAAAGATAGAGATTTTTAGGGCACTCAGAGGTCCCACATAGAGTAGCAAAGAGAAAGAAAGAATTGCACAAAGGGGGAACTAACTCCAGGTAACATAAGTGTTCTTCTGAACCGCCTAAGTAATTGCAGACAAGCAGAGGAAGATATTAAGTCTTTCTTTGCAAGACAAGATAGAGAAAAAGGGCTGGGATAATAGGCAGTTTTTCAAACCTTGAATCTCATGTTTAAGTATGCACAACACATTTTAATTATCATCACTATTATACCATTCATCACCATGCTGCATTGTAATAAGAAGTAATGGAATCCATTGTCCCTTTCTTACATTAAACGTGTCAAGTCCCATAAATAGGACAATTGACATAATTGCTATAAATCCCAGAGTGTGTATGTGTGTGGGTGGTAGTGGGGAAAATGATCACCCAACCCTCACTCACAATATTCCAGGATGAATTTGCATAATTGGATCTAAAAATGGTATGTCACCATTAAACATACTCACCATTTTTGCCTCTAGCTCACAACCATTTTCATCCCCCTGTATAGAGAGGAGGGGCTGCTAGACTTTTCAATATGTTCTTATAAGGTCTCCCTTTTATTCTTTGGGCCTGCTGAAGATACAGAGTAGGACTGATGTTATTGGAAATGAGCTCATAGTTTGTTAAAATAAACCTTTGTTAATTATCTTTGGGTAACAAAGGGACATAATAGATTTTACATTTTCATAGAAATATACAAATTGAAATCAAACAATCTTCTCTAAAATATTCATATTCCAGAATACATCTTGACATATTGGAGGAAGAAGGCCAGAATCAGCCATCTGACAGGGATTTCAAACACAGTTTATCTAGAAAAAACATTTTGAACTTGTTATGCTATCTTAACTTCTTTTAGAAAATCACCCCAAAGCAACCGTCAACCGGAGACGTAGGTGGGAGAAATACCACCTTTCCTTCCCTTTAAAAAAATAAGGTAAAAGATTATGAATTTTCATAATGGAGAAGGATAGCTGAAGTCATTGAAAGATGAGAGCTCTAGCAAATTCCTGAAGTCAGTCCTTTATCCCAGGACAATCCAAGCAGACCAGTCCAATCCATAGAATCGCAGAGACTAGTTACAGGTATTATATCCTGAGTTTTGCCTTTCACCAAAGGATTTCACCCTTCATCCTATCTTCAGTATTGGTTTTAGAACTATCTTTCCATGAAGTATGTTCATACCCCTTTTGGCCAATCTTAAATTTTGTTTTCTCTTATAGGGGATCAGTGTTTCCCAAAGTGTGCCATTTTGAACACATTTAGAGCACTCCGTCTTATTCTTTGCTCACTTTAATTCAGTTTTCTTAATGCATTTAGAGAGATTCTTCTAAACGTCTGGATGAATCCTGCCATTCCTGCATTTAACAAACTTTAATGTCTTCCCCTTGTCCTTAGGATAAAATTCAAACTTGGTGTCATGTTCTAAAAGGTTCCTTTTGAACTGGCTCCTATCCAGTAAGCAACCCTCATTGTTCATCTCCCTCCCTACTCTTACCTCTACTCCAGACTCTTTCAGCCTCCCACCTTTTTACCTAATGCTCAAGGGGCCACACTGAGCCCTTCATGTTTTTTAAGTCACCATATTCTTCACAGTCAGGCCAAGACACAGGATCTTAACAACTGTCGGGGGCACCCTGCCCAGACTGGTAAGTTGTACCATCTCTTAGCTGACTCCTACTCATTCTTCTGATATAACTTAAATATTACTTCCACTGAAAATTCTTCATTGACAGTTGAATGAATGAATTATGCAGGCATTCAGATAACCCAACGAAGGACTTTCATAACTTCTATTTCTACTAACTCAGCCTTCTTTCCCATCTCTGTATATGATATTGCCAGCTGTGCTCAGGTCAGAAGTCTGGGAGTTAATCTTGGTATTTCCTTTTCCCGCACTACCTCATCCTGTTCCCCAGTATAATACTTCAAGTTATCTTGCCTTATTTAAGAATATGTTCTGAATTAATCTACTTTTCTCCACTTCTATTAGACCACCCGAACACAAGCAGTGGTTTTGTTTTCTTTGTTTTGCCTCTCCATGTACCCTCAGCTTTATCCCTGGGTACCTACTGTCCACTCTTCATCAGCAGGAATTATTATTTAAAAATGTGAGTCAAACTCTGTTATGCTCCCTGATTAAAATACCTTAGTGGTTTCTCGTTGAACACCAAAGGAAGCCCAAATTCTTTATCAAAATTTTCAAGATTATGTAAACCAAACTCTGTCTACCTCCTACCTCTCTGAACTTGTGTTGAGTGGCTAGCTACTTCTTATCACTTAGGAATAAGTTTAATTTTTGCCTTCTCATTAAGGCCTTTATACTATATCCCCAACTCATTTACCTACTCCTAATCCTGTCTTTTTCTGCTGTTTTTCTTTATCCATTTAAAACATACATTTTTAATCTTCCTGTCTACCTACCAGAGTGTAAATTCATTGAAGGCAGGGGATATCACTGACATATTGACCGCTGTGTTCTGATAGTCTAGCCCAATGCTTGACACGGAGTAAACGTTCAATAAGTATTCACTGAATGAGTAAATAGCACATATTACACATAATGATAATTGCTTGTTTAATTGTTTTCCACCCATGTATACTCCTGGGGGTAGAATCAGCATAGACTCAATGCTATCTTGACACTATCCAGCAGATTGTGAACTTTTACTATTGATTGACTGACTCAATTGTTTATGATGAAGATCTTATCCATTTTTTAAAACCCTGAAGTTTAGATTACATAACAGTCATTTGACAAATATTTTTGGATGACTGAATAAAAGAATAAACACAGGTGGCTGTAAACCTCTTTAGGAATTTTTTACAAAGAAAAAAAGAAAGAGGGCACAGTTGAAATATATGTTATGAGGTTATACTTTCTATATTTTTATCTTGGAAACTCTCAAAGCAGATTATCATAATTAAGGCTGTCTAACTTGCATTAGCATAGTTTCCTAAACTTATTTTATCCAGCAACTCTTTTCATGTAAATTTTAAGTTATGAGAAAGATGCTTTAGAAAAGCTGTTGAAGAAAAAGGAAAAGGGAGTTGCAGTAAGAAGGTGGTGATTAAAATATTAGCTCTGCCACTTATTCTGCGTAAGACTTTAAAGAGTCACTTAACCTCTCTTCACCCTACTTTTCTCATCTTTGAAATGGGCGTAAGGGTGCTTGCTTTTGGGCCTATCATGATCATACGGTCATGTGTGTTGGTTCTTGGAACATGGCAGGCACTCATCGAAGGTGAGTTTATCCATTCCCTTCAAACTTTTTCTCATTCAGGGTATGAGTGTGGTTTCATTTTATTGTCATTTTTGGTGTTTCTTTTACTACAACAATGGAGGAGATTTGGTTGTTTTGTTAAGTTCCCTTGTTTAAGACAGACTCCACTCTGTGGAGTCAGGGATCATTTAATAATTTGATGTACTAGCAGCAGTCCAGACACAATTCTTCCATTTTGTTTGGAACTACAGATGGCCATAGAACCATTCTGTGCCTTGGGGACTGAATCATTCTTAGAGACAATATGGAAGGAAATGGCTATTTGCTATCTAATATACACACTATTGGATTCTTTCCAATAGTTCTTTGTCCTTTATGGATATTTGTACCATTGTTTTTCAGTTTTCTCGAAAGGAGGCCACCTTGGTGATGTTTTTCAACATAATAATAATTTACCTTCATATAGCACAGTATGCTGTTTCTACTACAAACCTACTTCCATTTTTCCGTATGACATTTATGAACCACCTATTATATACTCCCAGTCTCTAGGGATGTGAGGGAGATTTTGATAAGGAATCTGCCTTCAAAGAAGTCATATAAAAGTATGTGGTCACATAAACAATGATTCTGTGAGGCAGATTAGATATATACTATGATCTCCATTGTAAAGCTGAGAACTCTGAGCTACAGTAGTTAAATAAATTACCCAAAGTGATTTATAATTTGTCTGTCCTTTTCAGTGATTTCAATAGTCAAATCTTACTGACCCAGATGAATGGGAGAAAATTCCTCTAAAGAAATAAAACATCTAAATTTTTAGCTCTAAGATGAATAAAGTCATCTAATGTATAAAATGGTGGCTATAGTTCATAACACTGAGTTGTACAATTGAGATTTCTCTTGAGAGAGAGAGGGAGAGAGAACATTTAAGTTCTATGCTCTTAGCACAATGTATGTGAGAGAAAGAGATATGTGAGGTGATGGATGTGTTAATTAACTTGATGGGGGGGGTCCTTTCACCAGGTGTATGTACATCACATCATCAGTTGTACACTTTAAATATCTTATAATTTTTTAAAAAATCTTATAGTTTTGTCAGTAATACCTTAATAAAACTCAGAAACATGTTAAAATAATAATAATTTTTTTAAAAGCAGTATTTACATGGACTGCTCTCTTCCATCTGTAACATACCCCTTGTCTCAGTGGAAATAAAAAAAGAAATAAACTGATGGGTCTTTTCAAATAAATATATTTGTTTTATTTCATATGAAGACCATGGCATAAATTCATCGCTAGCAGTGCTACCAAGGCTTAAAATAATTTTTAATAAGTAGACCAGATGTATGATTATCACCGTTCACAGATTTTAAAATTATTCTGTTAGGGTTTTTAAAAACATCTTAAATGCTATGACCCTGGGAGGGAAAAAAAAGCATTTGTTTTGTTAATGTATTCAATAAGATAGTCCTTTTGCCTCTCTTTAGAATTTTATCTTTATGATGATCTTTGTCTTCATGACACCAGATTGTTACATTTCCCAAAATGATGAGTATTCTTTTTTATGCCTTGAATCACTTTGTCTCCTCACACATCAGAGAAAAAAACACTCCTTCAAGACTGCTCACATAGCAACTTCTCTCCTGACTTCTTCATATAGAATTAATCAGAAAATTATTTATGATCTCATAACACTATGTATTTCTACTATAGTATTTTACTCTATGATATCATGACTATTCCCTTCTGTATCTATGTTAGATACATACTCACTGACTTATTTATCATCACTATTGACAAGAATGATAGAAATAATCATGATATATTATTGAGTGCTCATTACTGCCCTTGTAAGAATTTTAACAACTCAGTCATCACCATATCTATTTTACTAATGAAAAAAAAATTACATTTAGCCTAATTCACACAAATACAAATGTGGCAGTTACAGGGTTTAAATCCAGGTAAGCCTGACTTCGTAGCCTAGAGACTCTTTTAATTACATGTTTGAGCCTTGCTCTGTGTTAGGCAATCATGCTTTTACCAAATATTTTTGAATTGCTTTAAAAGTTAAACTTAAAGATCATGTGGGGGAGAACTTTTGTTGAACCACTGTCAAATAAGTACATATTGCATATTAATAAAGTCCAGATTAATGAGGCCTAGACAGAGTTCTAGTGGTGGTGTTAGCAAATGCTATTATGATCTATTATTATAGTTAATAATAATTATAATTACAGTCTGAACTATGTCTCTTAGTTACATAATTTTCTCTGTCTCATCCTACAACACTAAATTTAACAAAGAGATGGTATTATCTGTTGCTTATAGTTGCAGGTGTTTTAGACCAGTGGAAAAGTTGAGGGAAAACTAAAAATCCTACATTCAAGTCTAATTTTGTGACCTAAAATGGAACAAAACCAATTAGGAAGAAGTCCTTTTAGTAAAAGTTGAACCATCCCTTAGGATCATGCTATCTAGATGAAGGCAAATTTATAAAGTACTTACTACATGATAAATAATCTCAGTAGTAAATTAATTATTTATCTCTTAATGCTCTAAGAGATTAGGAAGGTGAGCCATCATTATTCTTAAGGTATCAAATGAAGAAACTGGAATGTGAAAGTCAACAGATACAAGATGACAGAAAAGAGGTCTTGAGAAGAATCTTGTCAAGAGAGCACTGCAGTGACCTGAACCAGAGTCTGTCCTTGCCCCTCTTAATGGAAGAGCAGAGTAACAGGATGGGGACGAATCTTTGGAGTGTGAATGGTAGAATCTTGGTTACTAGCAGGAAGGATCACTAGCAGCCCCAGGAGTAGACTATTCTCTCTTGCCTTTCTGTAGCCAAGACCTGAGTATCTGATATTTAATTACAGTTTTCCATTTCCTTTTATTCACACACCAAGGCGTTCTTCTCCTTGGGTGATTGCCAGTGCTAGAAAAAATTATACTCAGGGAGGGGGCAGATCTTATTTTGGACTTGAAACTGAGTGCTGTGCTATCACTGTTTACAAGAGAGTTCTGCATTGAGGATTACTGTCAGCAAGCTAATATTTATATTGTGTTCAGCTTCCTGTTTTATACATCCACACACATCCACACACACACACATCTGTGCTTTGAGATTATTTTGGAGAAAAGTTCAAAATCAAATGTGCATGCTCCTATACCAAACTACCTACTCTTTTCTTCAATAATAATAGCAACAGCAACTTATTTGTGTTTAGTGTGCTGCTGTCATGCACACTCATTCAGTTTTCAAAAGCCTATTTAGATAAAAGATTGCTGCTTCTGTCTTAGGAATGAGGACATTCTTTAGAAATGTGTTAGTTGGGATTATTTTGGTTACAGAGACAGAGAGAAGCTCAACTTGTGCTAACTTAGGCAAAATGGAGGATTTATTGGAAGGATGCACAGAATCAAACAAAAGTATAGACACACACACCACACACACATAAAAAAAGATAAATTTGGGTGTCAGAGTCAACAAAACTCAGGGACTTCACTCCCACTAGATCAGTCTCCACCTGTTGCCATGGCTTCTTTTTGCATATTATATTTATTCTCTGTCATTGCAGAACAACTACCTCAATATTTTAAAAACATAGGTGCTGACAGCTCTCTACTTTTACAGCTTGGAACTCACATCACAAAGAGCAGACTCTTTCCTTAATGTAATTGAAATATAAATACCCTGGAAAGAACTCTGGATAGCCCAAGTTGGTAAAGGTGCTCATTTCTATGCCTGTCAAGGAGGCTAATGGTTGAAAGGTGGGATAAAACTTCTAAGAGTATGAGACTTCTAGGAAAATGGTAGGGCAGGTAGATCCTAAGCTCACTTCGTCTCATGGACACACCTGGATAATAGCCACATCACTGCAGCTAACCCAGAAAATGACCTCAAGACTCACTGAACAGGTCTTCCATAGTTCATTGTAGGGAGGATGCTGCATTCAAAAGGGTAATAAGGGGAGAGGCATGGTAAGGAACCAAACTCCCTGCAAGACTAACCAAAATCGTGAGGGACACCACAACACAGAGAAAAGAGAGCAGTAGACCCCAACCCAGGCATGCTAAGCAGCAGGTACCTGCACTGGGAAGACAGTTCCCCATAATATTTGGCTTTGAAAACCAGTGGGATTAAACTACATGAGTTTTTACAGCCAATGGGCCTTAACTCCAGGTACTTTAAAAATTAGTGGTTTAGTTCTGGGAGAGGTGGAGGACAATAGGAAACTGAGCTTCAACCCTTGGACAACATAATAAACAGCCTTTCCATGATAGAGTATAAAAGTGGTAGTTTGAAAAAAGTACCTGGGGTATACATGAAGATTTATTTACTAATCTCAGAACATGTGCTGGAGGAACACAGATCTTTAGGAGACTTCTCTGAGAACAAAATTTCTAGTGGGTTCCATTTCTCCCTTTCTCCCCACCATTCAACCTTGAATGCTGGACACTTGCAGGATTTAGCATAAACATTCTCCATCTACCTTGCTAACACCAACTTCATTCTCCTGCAGACTTGCCCCATCCAACCCATCCCACTCAGCAAGAGTCCCTACAAAATTTCTTCTTCCACATCACATCCTGTAAGTAACCACAGCAGGGATCAGCACCACTCCAAAGACACTGCAGCACTAGGGAGAGGAGAAGATAGTCACACTCACCAGTATACTTGCAGTTCCAGCAGTCAGACCTTAGAACTTTCAATGCAGAGAGAGTTCCCTGCCAACCAGTATATCTGCAGCCCCTGGCAGTAGGCATCTGGTCTAATTGCTGGCCCCACCCACCAACAAAAGCCTTTCAGTGGCCAGCACAGGTCAGTGCATTTGAAGACCCAATAGATAGATTAGGAGCACAGATGTGGTTTGTCACAAGACACAGCCCAACTACAAGCCCATGGAAGCACCAGACTGGCCCCTTAACAGCACAATTACCAAACCTAGCCCACAATAAGCAGAAGGGACAATTGCAGTTGACTGAAGGCAAAAGAGGCTCAGACGCAATAGTGGGTCACATCCACCCATGTAGAAGACATCCCTGAAGCACCTGGTTCTGAGGAATGGGGGACAGTGCACCACAGGGAAACACAGAATCTCTTCTTCATAAGGCCATTACCTTCAAAATCAGGAGTCATAACTGACTTTCCTAATACACAGAAAGAAACACAGAGAGTTATACAAAATGAGGAGATAGAGATATATGTCCCAAATGAAAGAACAGGACAAAACCACAGCAAAACAACTAAATGAAATAGAAGTAAGCAATATGCTTAATAAAGAATTTAAAGTAATGGTCATAAAGATACTGGGTGACTTGGTCAATTAAACATCTGTCTTAAGTTCAGGTCATGATTTCAGGATCCTGGGATTAAGCCTCTTGTCACACTTCCTGTTCATTGGGAAGTCTACTTCTTTTTCTTCCTCTTCGTCTGTTCCTTCCCACCACTCATGCTCTTTCTCTCTCAAATAAATAAAATCTTAAAAGAAAAAAAAAGATACTTACTGAGGGGTGCCTGGGTGGCTCAGTCATTTAAGTGTCTGAATCTTGGTTTCAGCTCAAGTATGATCTTTGGTCCTGAGATTGAGCCCTGCATTGGGTTCTGTGATTAGCACTGGGTCTGCTTGTCCATCTCCCTCCCCCTTTATTCTTCTGCCAACTCGTGCTTTCTCTCTCTCTCTAATAAATAATAAAAAATAAATAAACAAAATCTTTAGAAAAAGGTACTGAATTTGAGAAGAGTAGGGGATTTCAGTGAGACCTTCAGTATAGAGCTAGAGAAAATAAAGAATGATTCAGAGATGAAGAACTCAATGACTGAAATTAAAAATACACTAGAGAGAATCAAATAGAATAGAATAGACAGAACGGATCAGTAAGCTGGAAGAGAGGGTAATGGATAGTAACAAAGCTGAACAGCGACAAGAAAGAAAATAGAATAAAAATTGAGAATAGATTAAGGGAATTTGGCAACATTACCAGGTGTAATAACATTTGCAGTATAGGGAATCCAGAAGGAAAATAGAGAGGAAAGGGGGCAGAAAATTTGTTTAAAAAGAAATAAAACTTCCCTAATTTAGGAAAGGAAACATACATGCAGATCTAGGAGGCATAAAGAGCCCCAGTAAAACTACCCAAGGAGGTCCATACCGAGACATGTAAAATTAAAATAGTAAAAAAGTAATGATAAAGAGAGAATTTTAAAAGCAGGATAAGAAACGAAAGTTACATATAAGGGAAACCCCATAAGGCTATCAGCTGATTTTTCAGCAAAAACTTTGTAGGCAGGAAGGAAGTGTCATTATGTATTCAATGTGCTGGAGAAAAACAGAACAAAACAAAACAAAAATCCTTCAATAAAGAATACTCTACCCAGGAAGACTACCTTTCACAATAGGAGAGATAAAGTGGATCCCAGATAAACAAAAATTAAAGGAGTTCATTGTTTCTAAATGAGACTTAGAAGAAATGTTAGAAGGAATTCTTTGAGTGGAAAGAAAAGGTTATATTGAGAGGGAAGAAAATAATGAAAGAAAAAAATGACAAGTAAATACAAACATAGCAAAAGTAGTAGATTAATCACTCATAAAATCAAATTGGTGGTTAAAGCACAAAAGCAATAAAATTATATAAAAGTCTTCATATGTAATATATATTTATATATAATATATATTTATATAGCAAGTTTAATTATATATTTATAAAATATAATATATAAAATATTATATATTTTATTTTTTAATTAAATTATTTATTTTCAGAAAAACAGTATTCATTATTTTTTCACCACACCCAGTGCTCTATGCAATCTGTGCCCTCTATAATACCCACCACCTGGTACCCCAACCTCGCACCCCCCCCGCCACTTCAAACCCCTCAGATTGTTTTTCAGAGTCCATAGTCTCTCATGATTTATAAAATATATTTTATAAGTATATAATTTTATATGCTTTATGTATAAAAAGTATAATTATAAAAGTCAGTGAAAGGATTCACAAAATAAAAAGGACATAAAACATAATATCACATGCATAAAACTGGTGGAAGAAGAATAAAATTTTAATACTTTAGGAAGGGTTCTAATTTGAGTGACCATCAACTTAACATAACTGCTGTATATATAAGATGTTACATATAAGCCTAATAATAACCACAGATAAAAAACCTATAATACATACACAAAATCTAAAGAGAAAGTAATCCAAGTATATCACTAAAGAAATTCATCAAACTGCAAGGGAAGACGGCAAGAGAAGGAACAGAAAAGAAACTACAAAAACAACCATAAAATAAGTAACAAAATGGTAATGAGTACATCCCTAACAGTAATTACTTTGAATGTAAACAGACTAAGTGCTTCAATCAAAAGACATAGGGTAACCAAATGTATAAAAAAAGCAAGGCTCATCTATATTCTGCATAAAGGAGACTTACTTGAGGCCTAAAATACATGCAGATTGAAAACGAAGGGATGGAAACACATTTATTTTGCAAATGGAAGCAAAAAGTAAGCTGAGATAGCAATCCTAATTTGGACAAAACAGACTTTAAAACAAAGACTATAACAAGAAATAAGAAGAACATTGCATAATGATAAAAGAAATAACTCAATGAGAGGATATAACAATTATAAATATCTATGCATCCAACATGGGAGCCCCTAAATACATAAAGCAACTATTAAAAGACATAAAAAAAAAAGAAATTGACAGTAGTAGAATAATAGTAGGGGACGTTAACACCCTGTTTATAGCAGTGGATAGATCATCTAGATAGACAGAAAATCAAGAAGGAAACAGTGACTTTGAATGTCACATTGGATCAGGTGGACCTAACAGATATATTCAGAATATCCCATTTAAAACAGTGGAATGAATATATATATATATATATATATATATATATATATATATTTTTTTTTTTTTTTTTTTTTTTTTTCAAGAGCACATGGAACTTTTTCCAGCATAGAACATGTTAGGCCACAAAACAAGTCTCAATAAATTAAAAAAGATTGAAATTTTATCATACCTTTTTTCCAACCATAATGGTGTGAAATGGGAAATCAATCACAAGGAAAAATATGGAAAGACCACAAATATATGAAGACTAAATAACATGCTACTAAACATTGAATGGGACAGCCAAGAAGAAATAAAAAAATATATGGAGACAGATAAAAATTAAAAAAAAAACAAAAACAACAATGTTCCAAAATCTTTGAGATGTAGTAAAAGTTATTATAAGAAGGAAGGCTATAACAATAAAAGCCTACCTCAAGAAGCAAGAAAAATCTCAAATAAGTAACCTAACCTTATATCTAAAGGACCTAGAACAAAGAAGAAACAAAACCCAAATCCAGTAAAAGAGAGGAAATAATAGAGATTATAATAGAAGTAAGTGAAATAGAAACTAAATAAAAATAGAACAGATCAATGAAACCAGAAGCTGGTTCTTTGAAAAAATCAACAATATTGTTGAATCTTTCACCAGACATATCAAAAAAGGAAATAAACTCAATAAACAAAAGGAGAAATAACAACTGGCACCAAAGAAATACAAAACATTATAAGGGAATATTATGAAAAAGTATATGCCAACAAATTGTACAACTTAGAAGAAATGGATAAATTCCTAGAAACATATAGCCATCTAAAACTGAATCGGGAAGAAATAGGAAATCTGAACAGGCCAGTTACTACCAATGAAATTAATCAGTAGTTAAAAAACTCCTGACAAACAAAAGTGCAGGATCAGATGACTTCCCAGGTGAATTAGACCAAACATTTAAAGAAGACTTAATACTTATTATTCTCAAACTATCCCAAGAAATAGAAGAGTAAGGAAAGCTTCCCAATTCACTCTGTAAGTCCAGCATTGTCCTGATACCAAGACACCACACACACACACACACACACACACACACACACACACACACACAAAACAAACAAACACAAAAAACCCCCTACAAGCCAGTATCTCTGATGAACATAGATGGAAAAATCATCAACACAATATTAACAAACATAATCCAACAATACATTTAAAAAAAATTCACCTGATCAAGTGGGATTTATTTACTTTTCAAAGATTTTATTTATTTATTTGACAGATAGAGATCATAAGTAGGCAAAGAGGCAGGCAGAGAGAGAGGGGAAAGCAGGCTCCCCGCTGAGCAGAGAGCCTGATGCTATACGATGCAGGGCTTGATCCCAGGACCTGGGGTCATGACCTGAGCCGAAGACAGAGACTTTAACCCACTGAACCACCCAGGCA
This sequence comes from Mustela nivalis, assembly GCF_964662115.1. Classification (NCBI taxonomy): domain Eukaryota; kingdom Metazoa; phylum Chordata; class Mammalia; order Carnivora; family Mustelidae; genus Mustela; species Mustela nivalis. The sequence goes on from NC_139032.1 coordinate 77,617,434, forward strand.
CCACCACCTTTATTGAAGGAATGTAAGAATGGCTCAGTATTCACAAATCAACCAATGTGATTTATCACAATAATAAGAGAAAGGACAAAAACCATACTGATCATCTCAGTATATGCAGAAAAAATATTTGAAAAGTACAGCATTCATTCATGATATAAAATCTCAACAAAGTAGGTTGAGAGGGAACATATCTCAACATAATAAAGGCCATATATGGAAAACTCACACTGACATCATCCTTAATGGGGAAAAAAATGAGAGCTTTTTCTCTAAGATCAGGAAGAAGACAAGGATGTCCACTTTCACGCTTTTATTCAACATAGTACTGGAAGTCACAGCCACAGAAGTTGGACTAGAAAAAATAAATAAATAAAAGGCATCCAAAGTGGTAAGGAAAAAGTAAAATTTTCACTTTTTGTAGATGACATGATACTAAACATATACAGAAAACCCCAAAAACTCCACCAAAAGACTGTTAGAACTATTAATTGAATTCAGTAAATTCTCAGGATACAAAATTAATATACAGGAATCTGTTACACTTCTATACACTAATAATGAAGTAACAGAAAGAAAATTTAAGAAAACAATCTCATTTACTATTGCACCAAAAAGAATAAAATACCTAGGAATAAACTTAACCAAGGAGGTGAACAATCTGTACTGTGTACTGCAAAAAGTATAAAACATTGAAAGAAATAGAAGATGACACAAACAAATGAAAGATATTCTACACTCATGAAGTGAAAGAACCAATATTATTAAAATGTGCCTACTCCCCCAAAGCAGTCTACGAATTTAATGCATTCTTTATTGGGATACCAACATTTTCACAGGACTAGAACGAATAATCTTAAAATTTGTATAGAACCACAAATGACCCCAAATATCCAAAGCCATATTGAAAAAAGCAATGCTGAAGGTACAACAATCCCTGATTTCAAGATCTACTACAAAGCTATAATAATCAATAATACAATAAACAATATAGTACTGGCACAAGAATAGACACATGGATCACCAGAACAGAATATCGAGTCCAGAAAAAAAAAAAAGCCACCTTTTTATGGTCAGTTAATTTATGACAAAGGAGACAATAATATAAGCTGAAGAAAGGTCAGTCTCTTCCACAAATGATGCTGGGAGAACTGTAAAGCTACATGCAAAAGAATGAAGCTGGACCAATTTCTTATACACAAAATAAACTCAAAATGGATTAAAGACCTAAATCTGAAATGAGAAGCCATAGAATTCCTAGAAGAAAAAATAGACAATATTCTCTTTGACAACAGCCAGAGAAATATCTTTCTAGGTTTGTCTTCTGAAGCAAGAGAAACAAAAACAAAATTAAATTATTGAGATTAAACAAAACAAACAAACAAAAAGTTTTTGTACTACAAGGAGACAATCGGTGAAACAAAAGGACAACTTACTAAATGGGAGAAAATATTTGCAAATGATATATCTGATAAGGGGGTTAATACCCAAAATATGTAAAGAACTACACACCTCAATACCAAATATCCCACAAATAATCTAATTAAAAATAAGGAGGGGACATGAATAGACATTTCTTTTCCAAAAGAAAACATATGGATGGCTGACAGACACATGAAAAGATGCTTAACATCATTAATTATTAGGGAAATGCAATTTGAAACTGCACAATATATCACCTCACAACTGACAAAATGGCTAAAATCAAAATCAGAATAAATAACAAGTGCTGGTGAAGATATGGAGAAAAAGGAACTCTTATGCACTGGTGCACTGTTGTTGGGAATGTAAATTGGTGCAGCTACTATGGAAAATGGTATGGATGTGCCCCCAAAAAATTAAGAAGAGAATTACATATGATTCAGTAATTCCACTACTGGATGTTTACCCAAAGAAAATGAAAGCACTGATTCAAAAAGACAAATGCACTCTTGTTTATTGAAGCGTATTACCATAACCAAGATATGGAAGCAGCCCAGGCGTCCATGGATAGATGAAGAGATGAAGAAGATACTACTGCATGCACACACACACGCACATGCACACACACACACGAATATTATTCAGCCATAAAAAAGAATGAATTCTTGCCATTTGCAACAACATGGATTGATCTAGATGGTGTAATTCTAAGTGAAATAAGTCAATCTGAGAAACACCATATGATTTTACTTATACTTGGAATTTAAGAAACAAAACAAATGAGCAAAAAATGAAAAGAAAAGACACAAACAGAAAACCAGACTCTTAAATACAGAAAAACAAACCCTGGTGGTTGCCAGGGGGAGGTGGTTTGAGGTGGGTGATATAGAGGGATTGAGAGTACATTAATGTTGGGTGCCTGGGTGGCTCAGTGGGTTAAAATCTCTGCCTTCAGCTCAGGTCATGATCCCAGGGTCCTGGGATCAAGCCCCGCATTGGGCTCTCTGCTCAGTGGGGAGCCTGCTTCCTCCTCTCTTTCTCTCTCTCTGCCTGCTTCTCTGCTTACTTGTGATCTCTGTCAGATAAATAAATAAAATCTTTTTATAAAAAAAGAGTACATTAATGTTGATAAGCACTAAGAAATGTATAGAATTGTTGAATCATTATATTGTACACCTGCAACTAATATAACACTGTATATTAATTATACTTAAGTAAAAGGAAAAGAAATATATTAAAAGGTGAAAAAAAACCCCACCGTATATGAGTATGGCTGTCTCTGCACAAGCATCTAGTTTGTATGTGAGTAGAAGCATACTTTCCAAGAAGGGATGAGTTGCAAGGCAGATAAACCAGTACCTATTCCAAGAAGGGGTAGATAATTTGTTTCTAAAACACATAAAAAGTGGCAGATAAGAAGCTCAAATCTCAAACTTTTCCTTCCAAAGAAAGTATATTCTCTTCTACTCTATGCTGATTAATCACATCCAAAGAATAACCCCACTATTTGCTTAGACCAATTGCTGCAAATTTTCTTTTCTATGGTGGACTCCTCCAAGGCTGACACTTCATTCATTCTTATCCCTCACACCTATAATACGTTCTCCAACTCCTACTTGTTCTTCCTGGTCTCCATGTTTTTTAAGATATCATCCATGGGTACTCAACCCATTAGGGGGTCTCTCTCCTCCATTATTCTACAGCACATATGTTTTACTCCTACCATTTTTTGGATATTTTAATATTAATTTGGTTTCTTTAGTTTTTTGTTGTAAGGGTGCAACTTTATTTTTCCCAGAGTAGATTATAAGCTTCTTGAAGTCAAGATATCTTAGATATCCATCTCTTTAATAGGATTTTTAATATAAGTCTGATACTGTAAGATTTGCAGAGTTGATAAAATTCAATTTAACAAATATTTACTTACTATGAGCAAGTCACTGTTCTCAGAACTGGATTAATTGCTTGTGTTTCATTTGTTTTTTACATACCATGTATCAGTAGTTTATGCAAGGGTAGGTGATCAGTTATATCTACTCCACTCTTCTTAATGATCTCCCAATTCCGTTCTTACTCTAAACATGCACACTATGAACTAGTCAGACCAAATTGCTTATTAGTTCATGAATATGCAGTGCTTATTGAAGCTTTCAAGAAATGTGCATTCATTTTTCTTCTGTCTGAAGTGTTTTTCATTTCATCTTAAAGCTAGCATTAACCTTAATCAACCCCACCAGAATCAGATCACAGATCTTTTCTCTAGGAAATTTTGCTGACCATCACTTGGGCATATAGTAGATTCCCATTACACTATATATATGCATATATATATGCATATATACATAATACACACACCCCATACCATACCACCCTTTTACTATTACTGTTTGGGAAAGAGTGGCTGTCAAAACAAGGGTTCATTTTCCTGGCATGTGTAAAAAATTGGCCAAGGAAATAGCAGCCAGCTGCAGATACGCCCAGAATGTTCTCAGCTACCATCTCATAATTGAAAAGTGTCACTCTGAGGGGGAAATGGCCACTCAAGGCAGCGACTGTAGCAGACTGGTGTTTGTCAAACTACATCTTGCTATTTTTCAGACTGGTTCCTGCTGAACTTTTCCCCTTCCTTTTGATTGCCTCTCTGCAGCTTACCAGCACCATGGGGAATTGGTGTGGCTACTTTGTTATTGAAATATGTTGCTTGGATTTTCTTCTTTTTTGCCTTCTCTTTCTTGGAGGGGGAGAAAAATGATCATGGAGTAGATGTTGAAGAATTCAATCCAATGGAAGTATTCCCAAGATAGCAATAATTTGTTTTTGAACACAGAGCCCCAGGTATTTTGTTTTTAATAACATCCTGTAATACAGATTTTTTCTGATTTTTTTTTTCTTTTCTTGGTTTATAGCCCTGGTAATAGAGGTTATTAAAACTATCTTGTTGAAATTGTGGGGGAAGTTGGGATGATCAAGTTAACAGGGAGCACAGTGACTTTAGTGACTTTAGTGCTTCAGAGCCTAGGCATGCTATATGTATCTGCCCACATGCTCTTCAATCAGGAAAAACCATTGTCTGATTTGCTTGGAATCAACTTTGACTTTCCCTTTCTTGCATCCTACCCTGAAACACAATATTTGGTGTTGTAGTTGCTCCTAGCTGAAGCCAGCGGCATGGATTCAAGTCCTGCTCCTTCCTAGATTGATGATACTGAGTAAAGCTTTTTAATATTTCTGATTTCTCATTTTCTCATTCCTAAAATGATATCTAGCTCACATGGAAATCAATAATATTTACATTAGGGGATTACTGAAATTATTAGATTAAATGATGAATATTAAAATATTTTATAAGACCAAGTAGTAAGGAAAGAGTTTTCAGTTGTTCCTGTTCATCGTTGATCATTTTTTCATATAATTGTGGATGCTTCTTATTCCAAGTTATATGGTTGCTCAAGACCAGGGAGAGAACTTCCAGCTGAGTGCCCATCCTATTCTCAGTTCCCATACTTCATGTCGTGCTTCTCATTGGACCTCCATAATAGATCTGGCTATAGCTACACTGGCCTTGTTACCAAAAACTGAAAATCTGCTGAATTCCTCTTCCTCTATGATTTTTTTTTCACACCAGCTGTGCGAATGCTATGCTCTCTTTATATTCTCTTGCTGAAATCATACGAAGCCCTGCCTGTATTGACCATCTTCATTTTCTCTTGTAGTCCTTTCTGGTTATTCTCTTCCCATACCTCTAACTCCATCCTTTCCTAAACATTTGTGATATATACAAGTGGATTTATTTTGTATCTTTTGTACTGATACTTATCTTTGCATATGTCCATGCTTTACATCTTCAGTTAAGCAGAACATTGTAAGCTGGGTCCGCATTAGTCATTCAATTCTTTCCTAATATATAACTCTCTCTTTTTTTAAAGTATTGGCATAGAAGGCATGGCAAATAGGTTTCTCTTGAGGGAGAGGTTAGGACCTAGAGGGGTGAGTGGTTTGTTGTGAAATGTAAAGATAGCACCAGATACTTAAGGGAGTCTGTGCTGCACTAGCATGAATGTGGCACTTCATGGAGCCTGGTCAGCCTCATTTGAGCTCAAGTCTCAGCTCTACCATCTTCTAATTCTGTGAACCTGGTTAAATCTCCTAATCCCCTAGAGCCTCAGTTTTCTCATCTGTAGAATGAAGATAACAATAGGATGTAGCTCAAGAAGTAACGTGTAGGGGTACCTGGGTGGCTCCATCAGTTATGAGTCAGTTCTAGATTTCAGCTCAGGTATGACTTCAGGGTTCTGGGATCAAGCCCCACATTGGGCTCGGGCTCCTCACTCAGCTCAGAGTCTGCTTGGGATTCTCTCTCTCCCTCCGCTCCTCCCTTCCCTCTTTCTCTCTCTCTCTCTCTCAAGAGAGAGTGTGTATGCAAGCAGAGGGAGCAGCAGAGGGAGGGGGAGAAGCAGGCTCCCCACTGAGCAGGGAGCCTGATGTAGGGCTCGATCCCCCTGAGATCATAACCTGAGCCAAAGGCAGAAGCTTAACTGAATGAGACACCCACATGCCCCAATAAAGAGAATTAATTATTTTTAAAATTTTTTTTAATTTTTATTTTTTTTAAAGATTTTATTTATTTATTTGACAGAGAGAGATCACAAGTAGGAAGAGAGGCATGCGGGGGGTGGGGGGAGCAGGCTCCCTGCTGAGCAGAGAGCCTGATGTGGGGCTCGATCCGAGGACCCTGGGATCACGAACTGAGCCGAAGGCAGAGGCTTAATCCACTGAGCCACCCAGGAGCCCCAAAATATTTTTTTTTAAACAAGTAACCTGTGAAATGGCAGAACTGATCCTCTAAATATACAATAATGTCTGTAAAACACATTGTTAAAAGAATAAGCTGAACAAATATAAACTATTATTTTTAGGAATAGGGTGGCTTTATTCTTTAATCTATTACATTATCTTCTTGCCGACTGGGCTGCGAATGTGATTAGACAGTAAGCGCTTTTGAACAGGGACCATGTCTAGACTGTTTATTGCTGAGTCTTCAACACCTAGGGTAGTGCCTGGAAGATAATAGGTGTTCAGTAAACATTTGAGGAATTAATAAATGGATTGAATAACAAAGAAGAAGTTAAAGCAATATTCTAAAAAGGCTCAAATGCTGTCAGTATCATTAAGCCCTCATTATTTCAAGAACACTGGCTTTAATGCAATTGGTTGTCAGTGAATATAATTGGAAGAAAAATAATACATATTTCAAGGAGTAAGGAAAGATGGAACCCATATACCAGTTAGCTTTCAAAACTGGCTAAAAGGTAATTGGAATCTGAAAGTTGATTTATCTGGCCTTCCTCTTACCTGAATGCAATGCAGATCTTAATTGAAACATACACCTCCAGGAACAAAGAATAATGAGCTCCTTGCTGAAATGTCACTCCTGTGAAAGAGAGCAAACGTGGTCCCATGAGGAATACCTTTCTTCCCAGGCAGTGTGGGCTCAGCTGTATCGACCAGGAGAGAACTAACTAAATGATGGAGGCCTTGGACAGGGAAGACATGATTCCACTGATGGTGATCTGGGCAGGCTTTGCAGGGAAGAAGGCATCTGACCTGGGTTTTCATAGGGTCAAGGGAGGGACCCGACAGGTAGGAGCGTACAAAGATTTTAAATCATATTTCTGCAATCCATTTTCTGGATACGTGGTATTATTTTTACTTTGGTTTATATTTAACTTCTTTTTAAACTCCAGTTTCCTTATCTAACAGATGGGAAAAAATAATACTATATCCTTCATAAGATCATTGTAGGCATTACATGAAAAAAATACATAAAATCATTTGGCATGGTTCCTGGCACACGGTACATACAAAATATAAGCAGCTGTTATTATTGATGTTATTATTATACTTGAGTTTGCATCCCAGAGGACAAAGCAGCATAAACTAAGGGTATAAAGAGCCTATAAAATGCAGATGTTAGAAGCCAGCTCTGTTTTTTGACAAAATGCAAAGGGAGATTTAGATGGAAAAGTAGGTATGAATCAGATTGATGAGGATGTGGAATGTGGTTCTAAAGATTTGGGGCTTTAATGGCAAGAGTGAGAAAATAGAGATATTTTTATTTTCTGTCAGTCCGAAGGCTTATTTAGGCATGAAGCGGCCTTTCAATGCCTGTAAATCAATTCATATAGGTGACCTGGCCCAAAATTCTCAGTCTGAGAAGGAGCCGTTGCTTGTGGCAGGATTTATTCCCTAGCCAATCTTCTATATTTTCCTGCCAAAATGAGGACCTCTTTCATTGTGTGATGGAGAGAGAACGCCACATGTAATTAGAGGGAATGAGCAGAGAGGAAGAGAAAAGGCAGGGAGCGTGCCACCGTGCTGGCCGAAGTCTCCCAGGAACAGAAGGTGATGTGTTGTGACAGATGCCTTTGTTATGTTGTTTGTTAAACACTGCATGGCTACATTTTACAACATTTTTGAATATGCCCCTGCATTCCCTGGGCATTTTGGCAACAGAGAAAAGAAACTATTGGGTCTAGGGACAGGGAGAGAGAAGTGTAGGGTGTAGGGCAAGGAGGAGCTAGAATTGCCAATAGAATGGGATTTGAGTTCAAAGTCACCTTCACCTAAATAGACTACCCTCGTGCAATCACTGCTTGCACTGGGGTCTGAGAGCCATTGCTTAAGAGAAATGTTCATTGTGTCCAATTAAATTCAAATCAAAAGTAGATCTGAGTGGGTGCCTGGGTGGCTCAGTGGGTTAAGCCGCTGCCTTCGGCTCAGGTCGTGATCCCAGGGTCCTCGGATCGAGCCCCACATCAGGCTCTCTGCTCAGCAGGGAGCCTGCTTCCTCCTCTCTCTCTCTGCCTGCCTCTCTGCCTACTTGTGATCTCTCTCTGTCAAATAAATAAATAAAATCTTTAAAAAAAAAAAAGTAGATCTGAGTACCAGCAATGTGCCTAATTGGAGATAGAAATAGGATAAAACGCTATCCCTACTCTCAAGGAGTTCACCCACCAGTGGAAGAAATTAGGCAAACCCATATCACATACACTCACACACACACACACACACACGCACGCACACACACACACACACACACATACGTGCACATGCACATGCACACACACACACATATGCAACACACAAAGTCAAGTGCAAAGAGATTTTAAAAGAACCAGAATGCATTCAAGTTTAAGGAAAGGAATACAGCGTGGTTACCATAGGCTACATTCTCTGATTATAATCCAATTACACTAGAAATGAATTATTAAAAGATTTACTGAAGTATCTTAACCACTTGAATGTTAAGGTAAATTTATATAACTTTGTATCAAATAGGAAATCAAAAGTCAACATACATGGCATCTAGAAAGCAATATAGAGCATAGCAAGCAAAGTCCTAGTCATAGATAACTTCACCATTGAAGAAGATAGTACTCATTTACAGCAATTAAGAAAAACAAAAGAAGAAGAAACAATAAAAATCACATACTCTATACAGGGAATTAATAAAGATAAAACTTGAAATTAAAGAAATGCAATACAAAAATTATAGGAAAAATATATGGGCACATAAACCAATTCACTGAAAAGGCAAGTGAAGCAGATAAACTGCTTGTTGCCTTAATTAAGAATTAAACAGAAATCACAATGTATTAAAAATCAAGAAATTTTAAGGTGGTAAAACAGAAATATAATGTGATCAAGAGATCACTGCATACATTTTATAGGAACATTTCAAAAACCTAGAGCAAAAAGATGCTTTCCTAGGAATCTTTAAATCTTTATAATTGACCTCAAAGAAATAGAAAACATGAATAAACCAAATCCACTAAAAGAGACAGAGCATATGATTAAGTAGCTACCATTAAAATAGACATCAGAAAAAATAGATTCACAACTGAATCTAACTCTTAAAATAATTTCAATATTATTTAAAGTATGCTACTCCCTAGAAAATACATCATCTAAATTTACTTTATGAAACTACAGAGCTTTAAAGCTAAAACCTAGTCGAATGCTAATTAGAAAATTGTGGGCTAATTCACACACACACACACACACACACACAGAATCAAGCAATGAAACTAAAATGGGAGTAACAAATTTATTCCTAGAAATTCATAGGTGATTCAAGCTACTGACCAGTCTGCCACACCACCAAATAAAAGGGTAAAAGCCATATGATTATATCAACACATGCTGAAAAAGCATTTGATAATAATTAGAAACTTTACTAAATAAAGTTAGCATAAAGTAAAAGAACTTACTAACCTCAAAACCCTATAGCACATATGGTCCTATGGGAACAATACAATATCACTTAATTTTCAATACCATTTTAGGCAAGAATAACCAGTAGTGTCATTATTCACATTTTCTTAGATGCTCTGACAGACTCGGTATGTAAAGAAGTCAGGGAAATTGGTTAACAATAAGAGATTAGAGTAGCAAAAACAAAATTAATAGAATCACTAAGAAAATTGGGTAAGGCAATTGTATACAAGGAAAGATGTTCAAGGGTCAATGTTCTTTCACTATACTAGCAATAAAAACAATTTTATTTTATTTATGTATGCATTTATTTTTAAGAGAGAGAGCATGTGCACAAGTGTGGGGCGGGGCAAAGGGAGAAGGAGAGAATCTCAAGCTGACTCTGTACGGAGCTACATGGAGCTGAATACAGGGCTCAATCTCATGGTGAAGCAATCAGACTCTGGCTGAAATCTAGAGTGGGATGCTTAACTGACTGAGCCACCGAGGTACCCCACCAAAAACCCACTTTAGAATGAAGAAAATTTTCATTAACATCCGGTACAAAAATTGAATATAATTAAAAATGATTTTAACCAAAGAAATCACAGTATCTATATAAAACTATAAAACCAACATATAAATGATTTAAATTTAATTTCAAGTCATATCTTAAATAATGTTTTAACTTATATTTTTAAAATTATGCAATCACATTTGGACACCCAACAGGGATTTTGCAATAAAAATATACAATTTGATAAATCTATAAAGTAGAGGAGGTGGCAAAGGAAGAGTCTAAGAATTCATCCAAAAGAATACCGGAGAGAGGGGATTTATTTAACAGGTCTCAGAATGTGCTATAAAGCCAGTGCCATCTAACAGGTCTGGTGTCCTGTAAGAAGGGAAATGGAATGTGAGCCGTAGCAGAGCAGGGATCATTTGGGGTTCACGTGTATATTCTGAACGCATAGAAATTGCCCAAGAAACATTGCCTGAATTCATTTATGAAACGGATTGCAGAATTTGTACAAAGTACCTAGAAGTGGATCTTAATATACATGATTTATGAGAATTAAAAAGCATTTAATTGAAATATGATACTAATACAAATCCTAAGTAATTTTTATAGTAAAATCATTCACGTTGGCACTATCTTTGTGTGTGTATTGGTGTAGGATGCGTACCACTATCTCGATGTCTATAACTAAATTACCCTATAAATTCCACTTGCGTGCTTTACCACAATCATCCTCCACCCTCATCTCTAAAAATAAGTTCCCCTGGTTTTAAAACTGTAGATTTGTTTTTCCATAGGAATTCTTCAGATGCCATTAATGTTTATTTGAAATGATAATGACAATTATATACTAATATAGTTAATAACAATAATGATAATAGTAATAATAAACGTTATTTTTACCTTCTCAACTCAAAGGGTCCATAGGAATTTAGACCAAATGACTATCATCATCATCATAATAGCAAAGAGATTTTGGGTACTTGCTATGAGCTAAGGGCTTTATATTCATTTTTAAATTTTTTTTTAAAGATTTTTTTTTTAGGGTGCCTGAGAGGCTCAGTTGATTATCTGATTCTTTTTTTTTTTAAGATTTTAATTTATTTATTTGACAGAGAGAGATCACAAGTAGGCAGAGAGGCAGGCAGAGAGAGAGGAAGGGAAGCAGGCTCCCTGCTGAGCAGAGAGCCCAGTGCGGGGCTCTAACCCAGGACCCTGAGATCATGACCTGAACTGAAGGCAGAGGCTTTAACCCACTGAGCCATCCAGGCACCCCTGAGTATCTGATTCTTTATTTCAGCTCAGGTTTTGATCTCAGGGTCATGGGCTTGAGTCCTGCATTGGGTTCTGCAGAGTCTGTTTGCCCTTCTTCCGTTCCTCCCCCGACTCTTTCTCTTAAATAAATAAATAATTCTTTTTTTTTTTTAAGTACTCTCTACACCCAATATGGGGCTTGAAACTATAGCCCTGAGATCAGGAGCTGTATGCTGTACTGACTGCGCCAGCCAGGCCACTCTCATTTTATTATTTGAGTCACACAAAGCCATATTGAATAAATACTATTATTTGGTTTAAAACATACATAATTTGAAGCTTATAGAGATGAAATATTTTCTCAAAGACACCAAACCAGGAGGCATTAGATGCATGCCTCAAAACCCATTTTGATGTTCTCATCCATAATCTGATATTTCTACACTACAAGTTGCTGTTAGGATTAAATCAGATAATGATTATAAAGTATTTAACATGCGACCTGCTCCAAAATAAGTGCTTAGGAAACAGCTAACCCCAGCAATAACGACAAAGTCACACAGCCTTCACAGTGATGTTGCCAGGTACGATTATTAACCTCAGGTTTGCAGTTGGGAAAAAATGAGGCTCAGGGAGGTTAAGTTACCTGCTGGGTTTACACAGCTTCATGGTAAAGGCAGAGTCAACCTCAGTCATTTCTATCCAAAGCCTGTATCCTTCCTCACTGTGCAGATGTGGGTTCACCTACAACTACAGCATGGTGAGGCTTTAAGCAACACATCTTACCTTGCTGTGCCTTGGTTGAATAATCAGTATTTTTGAGAGCCATAATCTCTGCTCTATTTCTTCAGGAAGAATGTGCGAGAAAGGTGAAGGAGCTTTGAAATAAGCACATCATAATGCAGATGATTGCTTATGTTTCCCCTAGCAATCCACAAGGGGGCAGATATAACAATCAGGTCACCATCACCTCTAACAAATAGTCATTTCAGGCTTAAGAAGAGAATTGTGTGCTTTGACACATTCTCGTATAATGGTTTCATAAAATGTTTAATTTTCCTGAAAATGGGCTTTATCTGCCTGGTGAATGATTTTTGTTTCCTTATTTTCACAACATTAATGACAGAAAAGCAGAGCAAGCTTTTTTTTTTATTTATTTATTTTTTTTTTGTCATTTCGGAAGATTGAGGTGGGGTGGATAATAGAGACAGAGAAAGAAAATGAATGTTTTCATGGATCCATTTTAAGCAGTCACTTGAAAGCAAAAATTGGTATCTACCAACTTCTGGGGTGCCATGAGTCTTTGCATGGAGAAGAGGGCAAAGTCAATTCAGAAGATCCCAAGTCAAGGCACCTGGGTGGCTCAGTTGGTTAAGCATTTGCCTTTGGCTGAGGTCTTGATCCCAGCTTGGCAGGATCGAGCCCCCCGTTGGGCTCTGTACTCAGCTGGGAGTCTTCTTCTCCCTCCCCCTGCCCTTGCAGTCTTGCTGTCTGTCTCATTCTCAAATAAATAAAATCTTAAAGAAAAAAAAAAAAAAAGACGATCCCAAGTTATAACTGCACTACTCTATCTGCCAAGGGGAAGTTTCTCTACCAACTGCCACTTGGCCGCATGGCTCTCTAGTGGTCATGAGGTCCCACTTCATTCCAAAGTCCCTCTCAATGTTTCATGTCTACTTTTTCCTGCCTCTGTAATTCTGTTTCCCAAGTATCCCTCTTGATGTATCCTGTTTGACCTCTCTCCCCTGTGTGCTCTCTCCACTTACCAAGATTCACTTCAAAAATCACAGATCCCTCCAGACTCTCTTTATCTAGTCTTGAGTGTGATATTCCTGATTTCTTCAACTGTACTTTATTTTCATTAATGACATATCATCTGTTTTGCATGGTAAGATAACCTTTTCTCATTTTAAAACTATAATAATAAAATAGATCCATTTAAAATATGTAAGAAATACGTAAGTAGATTATAAATAAAAGTGCTATCAAAGTTCTTCTCATCCCACTTCCATCTGCCAAAGTACCTTGTTTTAACTTTTTTATAGTTCCCAAAATTTTTATGTGCATTTAAACGTTCCCTGTACTCTGAAGGTACTTTGAAATGAAAACCACTGTTCTGGCCATGGATATATATTTTGGGTAATAACAAGGATTCTAAGGAAAAATAAAGCGAGGAAAGGGAATCAAGCTGATAAGAACAAACTCTGCCTGGGGAGGCAACACTCTTATAACAGAAGCAGGATTATTCCTGGAAGTGAGTTACAGAAGCTCAGGGAAAGAAAAATTGGGGGTCTTAAGGAGTCAAAACTACTTTATAGGAACCTCATTTGTCAAGACGAGCACTGCAAAAAGGGGCAGATGTACTGAGATGGTATCTCTGGGCATATAGATGAAGGTAGATAATAAGCCGGGCAATTGGGTGGTTCAGTAGTTAAGCATCTGAGTCTTGATTTTGGTTCAGGTCAGGTCATGATCTCAGGGTCATGAGATCGAGCCCCAGATCTGGTGCCATGATGGCCATGGACCTCGCTTAAGATTCTCCCTCTCCCTTTCCCTCTGCCCCTACTGCCACCACACCTATGCATGCATGTATACATTGTTTCTCTGTCTCTCAAGAAAGAAAGAAAGAAAGAATGGAAGGAAGGAAGGAAGGAAGGAAGGATACACAATAAGCAACAACATAGGAGCAGAAATGAACAGAGTGAGGAGGCCATAAGAAGGAAGTTCTCTCCATCTCTTCCATAGCTCATCAACTGTGGACCCTGACTGTTGTAACTCAGTAGTACTTCTTGTTCCCTTTATTCTTTCAATCACATGGTACGCCAGGCCCAGTGTATTCATCTCTTGGTCATTGTTTCCTGGTTCCTTCTGTATTTGGTTAAAAAATCAATATCCATCCATGTATCATACCAGTAGTTACTCCTGAGAACTTCCCTAAACATACCACTTTCTTAACACATGTGCACACACACACACACACACACACGCATACCTATACACACTCACACATACAGATATATATTTGTACAGACATATGAAATGAATACATATTTATATATGTATTTCAACTTTCTTTGGATATTTACATTAATTCAAAAATAATGTGCTCTTGGGACATTTTCTTAATTTTTTCTCTTTTCTTTTTTGGTAAAAACTACTGATTTAATGGAGAAGGTTGAAGACTTAACTCCATTATCACACTCATAAAACCCACCTCCGTACTCTTCTGAATAAACATCCCTTAGATTCATTACTGCACATAGCTGCCTTACAATGTGGAGAAATTTTATATTATTTAACTATGTAGATAATGCTCTCAGCTGTGACATATAATTTACTATGATTGCATTTTCTTTCTTTTCCAACTTTTCCCCTCTGTAATTGAGAATTGCTTTTCATTTACTTAGTTTTCATGTATTGTTTTATTCTGAAATTTCCCAACAAAACTAACCATAGACCTCTTACTGCAGTCAGACACCACAGTGTGGAGGTACGTGTTTAGAAATATCTCTGTCTGGAATTTTTTGACCAGCTCAATTCTGGACTTAGTTCTTCTCTAGCAGGAATTCCGAGAATTGTCTTATTCTCGTTTCTGAATTGAATCTCCTGTTCTATCTGTATTTAAAATATTTTGTGTTGTTGGAAATAATTTCCCCTCAGAATTTTGATGAGATGCTTCTGTAGTCACCTAATTTCTGTGGTGCCGATGTCATTCAGATACTTGATGGTTGTCTAAGGTGATGTGGATTCATTGAAAAGAAGAATGATGCTTCTCTTTATGAGAGAGGTTAAAGGCTCTTATTTTTCCCTGAAAATTTACACAAAAGTGCCTTGGTATGGGTATTTTTTTTTCCATTGTTTCCAAGGAAAACTTGTTGGAATCCTTCAATTTTATGGATATTTCTGAAATTTATATTCTAACCTAGCTATTTTTTTTTAATTTTACACACACACACACAAATTCAAAGCTGATTATTTTTGAATTCTCTGTTTTTTTTTAACAGAACACGCTCCAATTCAGTGAGCATACTGATCAAATGTGCATGTATATATACTCGATTATTTCCATTTCCTTTGTAACCTTCCTACCTGGTCTCTCTGCATCAATCCTTACCCATGTAGAGTGAACTCTCAATATAGCCATCAGAAGGATCCTTTAAAAATTGATCTATGTCAAAAAAAAAATGATCTATGTCTGTAGAAAAATGACTTCTTCAGCAATCAAGTCATCACTACCAAAAAGGCAAGCAGTGCCAAAAGGTGTAGAGCAGAAATTGAGAAATTACCTAAAATTCTACCACTAGCAACAACGGTCATTACTATTTGGTGGCTTTTGCTCCAGATCTCTCTCTAGGGATGACACAGGTATATATATTCCTATCTAGGGACTATATAGAAATACATAAATTAGTAGGAAAACAGATAAATAAAAATATGATGCTGCTATGGAGGATATTTTAAAATAAAGTGACAAATATAGTTTTACTTGAATTTAACATTAAGAAAAACATACTGAAATAAACATGAAAATATGACAAATGTCAAATGCATACTTTTTTCATCTCAAGGAGATATTAGCATCAAAAATATTTCTAGAGTTAAGGGGAAAAGTAAGAAGACATTTTAAGTTGTTAAAATCTTTAAAAAAAATAAAGGGATACATTTCTGTTTTATACCTATCTATTGACTCCCTGCTATAAGGAAGCTAGCGCCCCCTGTACTCTCTCCGTTTTTGTCTCCAGTCCTTGCTTTCTCAGATACTATATTATTAGTAAGGTTTAAAACACTTACATGTTCTGGCCTGAAACCACAGTTTTCACCGTTGTTTCGTTTTAATTGTACATTGAGTAGGAATCTGAGTTCACCTCTGATCCTGTTCCCATGGCTTCCTCATTTTCAATTACTTAGCCATCATTTATCATTTTCTTTACCTGACTTCATCTTCCAGAAGCCTTTTGTTTTTAAAAACTTTGATAATATATTTTCTTCAACCCCATCTATTCCAGATACCATTATCACAGTATATAATCAATATAATATTATTCATGGATTTTTTTTTTCAATTGTTTTTCCTACTAAGTCTCTGAAGTTGGGTGTATGTTTTATCTCTACAGCCCATTTTATTTATTTATTTGTTTGTTTGTTTATTTATGTATTATTAACATATAATGTATTATTTGCTTCAGGGGTACAGACCTGTGTATCATCAGTTTTACACAATTCACAACACTCACCATAGTACATACGTTCCCCAATGTCCATGACCCAGCTACCCTACCCCTCCCCCACCCCCAGCAACCCTCAGTTTGGTTCCTGAGATTAAAGAGTCTTTTATGATTTCTCTTCCTCCCCGGTCCCATCTTTCATTTTTTCTCTCTATACTCCCCACGACCACCCACCCTGTTTGTCAAACTCCTCACATCAGAGATACCATATGATAATCATCTTTCTCTGATTGACTTACTTCACTTACCCTAATACGCTCTAGTTCTGTCCATGTCATTGCAAATGGAAGGATTTTGGGTGGTGTTGATGGCTGTGTAGTATTCCATTGTATGTATATACCATGTCTTCTTTATCCATTCATCAGTTGATGGACATCTGGGTTCTTTCCATAGTTTGGCTACTGTGGACTTTGTTACAGAGCACATTTTAGACTCACTGGCTATAGTTCAAGTGCTCAGGAGCTACAGGTGGTTAGTGGCTACAGCACTGAGAAAGCATAGCCTTAGACCTTCTACTTTCCTTTGTATCTCTTGTCCATTTCCTATCGTGGTGGAATTCTACCCAAGTGGCTTATCTCAGTGGAAGGGCTCTGTCCTCACTGGCATATCTGGGGTGTCAGCCTGTTTATCCATCTTTTTTCTGTTTGTTTTAATTTTTTACCTTGAGGTAATTGTAGATTCATGTGCATTTGTAAGAAGTAATACAGAAATTTTTCAAGGACGAGATTAAGGGATCCTCTGTGTCCTGGGTCTATCCATGCTTCAGAATTTCTATATTCTGCTTTTATACTTTTCAAACATAGGTGAGGTCATGTCACTCTTATATTTAAAACCCTACCTTAGCTCCCAGTTTACTCAGTAAAATCAGTGTCCTTTTCAAGGCTAACAAGCCTTATATGTTCTGACCATCGGACACCACTCTGCTTTCTTCACCCCCTCTACCTTCAGCTCATTCTTTTCGGGCCACACCAGAACCATTCTCATCCCCACTTTTAAGAGCTATGACTTTTCCCTCCGCTCACTACCATCCATCCATCCCCTTCTATGGCCTACTCCCTTACCTTCTTCAAGATTTTGCTCAAACATTACCTTCCCAGTGAAGCCTATCCTGACTACACTATTTACAATGAATTACCCTTCCCTACCAAATCAACATTCCCACTCCCTTGCCATGATGCTCACTTTATTTTCTTCTTTTCCAGGATGCTTTGGAATTTCTAACAGGCTATATAATTTACTTACTTATGTTTTTGTTTGTGTTTCTACTCCCAAAAGTAGAAAAAATATTCTTCTAGTAACATCTTCAGTTTTTCACTATACCCATTTTAACAATTTCTTATGCAATCATCTCTACTCTGCAGGTGAGGAAACTGAGCTTCCTAGAGTTGAAAAGACTTGATCATAAGTTTGGTATTAATGAAACTGGATTTAATTTCAGGTTTCTCTGGTTCCAAAACCCACATTCTTTTGATTCTTCTAAAAGAGATTCAAAGATTGTTGACTCAAAGAGCAAATGGAGCTAATATATAACTCTTGCTTCCTCCTGATGAATATCAGATCTCTTTTTTTACCACTTCTTAACACAAATGATTTGTTCTGAATATAATCCTAGTGAATTTAGGCAGTGAGGAATCAACACCATTTCAATAAACTAGACATTGTCATTTTTTGAATTGCTGTCTACTTTACTCCACTTTACTGGGTAATCACCCCTCTGTCCCATAATGCTGTGAGGTTTCCCACTGTCATCAATCATTCCTTCTTCGTTCATTGTATTACAGCCTCCACTTGGGGGCCCAGCTGCCAAATAAAAGGTCGTTTAATGGGTCCTTACTCTTTTGAGCACCATCCAAAGCTTCCTCTTCAATCAGCTTCTCAGGGAGAGATCCATGTGGGGGCAAAGAGGCAGGTCACTTCAGCTACGTTTCCATGGCAACCCATACATGAATGTGATCTTAGCCCACGACCTTGGACATAATGACCCTTAATCACATCCTCTATGCCCCTCAGGAGTCAGTGACTCATATGGCCATTTCCTGTGACCTGCTTTAATGGCACAACTTTCAAAAAGGTAGACTTCCTACCTCAAGCAGGCAGGGCCAATCAGCAATTACTTCAGGGCAGAAACTTAGAAAGGGTCTTTGCAGGAATGCCAGAACAGCAGTAGATAAAATATGTTACTAGAACTCGAGGTGCCAAATAGACTACACTTGTTGGAATATATCAGCTTTTAATTAATCTTGACTGAATTCAGTCTGACCTAGTTCGTTTCTCAGTCCCACACAAAGATAATGGGGATGAGACTATGGCTAAGGAGCAATCTTTGGAGGAATAAAGAATGTTGGGTTAAGTAGACAGAGGGTACATTATAAGGTCAGATATAACAGGTGTTGAAATGAGAAAGGAATTTAGGTTTGGACTCATGTCTAGAAACATAATCACCAGGAAAATAGATGTAGGCATCTTCTTTTTGGGAGACCTCCTGTTGAGCCAAGACAGAATTTGGATAACAATACTGCCTTTTACTGTGTGACTGTGTTTGCGAATGTTTGTTTTCCTATAGCTATATCTCACTCTTTTTAAAATAGTGGTAATACTGGTATTCCTTCACTCAACATTCATTAAAACTCTATTGTTTGTCTTCGTAGGGATATATATGAATTAAATATATAAGTTCATAGAAAGCACTTAGTTCGGTGCCTTGTACATGGCATACCCTAAAAGTAATCATCACTGTTGTTATCATTATTATTATTATTGTTGTCCAGTCCATTACAAAAAATAAATTCCTAACAGCCAGCATGCTAAAGAAGATTGCTTTAAAAGGTATAAAGCTCTCTGTCAATGGGAAAATCCTCATAGGCCATGTGGGAATGGGAAACGGGGGTAGTCATAGTCATTGGAGGGTTCAAATGTTAAGATTATAGATTAAGTGTTAAATATAAGACTCTGAAGACTCCTTCCAGTTGCAAGGTGCCATGGTTCTGTGACATTTAGATTTTTCTCACTATTAACAATGGTCAAAGTGGGAGTCAGCTCCCATTTTTTTATTGTCAGTAAGTATGGAGTAACACCATAGGGTGTCACCAAAACAAACTGATAGGAAAATCCTAAGCCTTGTCTTTATGTTATCCCTAAGCCTTTACCATCTGAGACCTATAAATTCTATCTAGCTCAATTTTTCATTTGTCTGTCTTACATATGTCACCATCTACTATATCCCCACATATGCCCTTAATTCCCTTCCTTCCTGGTTTGCTTTATTCTGTATTCAATGCTCAAAAGACCAAAAAAAAAAAAAAAACCCAATATGAATGTTGAAGCCTAAATGCTATCTTATGTCCCCACAATTTCCACATGGAATGGATTTATTTTTTCTTAATTTTTTTTTATTTATTTGAGAGAGAGAAGGAGAGAGAGAAAGAGATCATGAGCGGAAGGAGGGATAGAGGGAGGCAGGGAGCTCAATTCAGGACTTGATTCCAGGACTCTGGGATCTTGACCTGAGCTGAAGGCAGACGCTTAACATCTGAGCCACCCAGGTGCCCTGGAATGAATTTCTTATTCCCTCATGGACATTTTCATTCATTTGGCACATAGTCCTCAACCTCTACTCTGCCTGTGTAGGGCGCCAAGAATACAGAGAGGAAGATCACCTGCCTTAAAACTATCATGGAACATTGGCTTTACTGGGAGAAGCAAATATATTTTAAAAAGTTACATAAACAATTACTTTTGCCCACTTGGAATACCATGCAGCAGTAAAAATGCAAATGGACTAAATTTGTACCTGACCACATGACTACATCTCAGCTACTTAGGTGAATGGGAAAGTAGGTACGATGTCAGTATGCTTTGTTTTCTTACAATGGAAATGGTATACTTACAAGGAACTCTAGAAACTAAATTCAGGAGAGTGCTTACCTCAGGGTGGGATTGGAAATGAGAGTAAGAGATGGAATGTAGCAAAAGCACATAAAGACTTCAAAATTTTTAGGGAAATTTTATTTCTTACTTTGGAAGATATCTATCTATAGGTAGATAGATAGATAGATAGATAGATTTTCAGGAATAGAAAAGACCTACTAAATCTGAATCTTCAGGGTGGGCTCCCCAAATCTGTGTTTAGAGGAGTTTTCTAGAGGAATCTTATATTAGAAATATATATATTCCTCTTTGTTTTGTTGACTATTTCCTTTGCTGTACAGAAGCTTTTGATTTTGTTGAAGTCCCAAAAGTTTATTTTTGCTTTTGTTTCCTTTGCCTTTGGAGACATATCTTGAAAGAAGTTGCTGTGGCTGATATCGAAGAGGTTAGTGCCTATGTTCTCCTCTAGGATTCTGATGGATTCCTGTATCACGTTGAGGTCGAGGTCTTTTATCCGTTCTGAGTTTATCTTTGTGTACAGTGTAAGAGAATGGTTGAGTTTCATTCTTCTACATATAGCTGTCCAGTTTCCCAAGCACCATTTATTGAAGAGTCTGTCTATTTTCCACTGTATATTTTTTCCTGTTTTGTCAAAGATTATTTGACCATAGAGTTGAGGGTCCATATCTGGGCTCTCTACTCTGTTCCAATGGTCTGTGTGTCTGTTTTTATGCCAGTACCATGCTGTCTTGGTGATCATAGCTTTGTATTAAAGCTTGAAATCAGGTAACATGATGCCCCCAGTTTTATTTTTGTTTTTCAACATTTCCTTAGTGATTCGGGGTCTCTTCTGATTCCATACAAATTTTTGGATTATTTGCTCCAGCTCTTTGAAAAATACCGGTGGAATTTTGATCAGAATGGCATTAAAAGTATAGATTGCTCTAGGCAGTATAGACATTATAACAATGTTTCTTCTTCTGATCCAAGAGCATGGAATGGTCTTCTATCTTTTTGTGTCTTCTTCAATTTCTTTCATGAGTGTTCTGTAGTTCCTCGAGTACAGATACTTTACCTCTTTGGTTAGGTTTATCCCCAGGTATCTTATGGTTCTTGGTGCTATAGTAAATGGAATCGATTCTCTAATTTCCCTTTCTGTATTGTCATTGTTAGTGTATAAGAAAGCCACTGATTTCTGAACATTGACTTCGTATTGTGCCACGTTGCTGAATTGTTGTATGAGTTCTAGTAGTTTGGGGGTGGAGTCTTTTGGGTTTCCCATATAAAGAGGCAACCCACGGAATGGGAGAAGATATTTGCAAATGACAGTATAGACAAAAGGTTGATATCCAGGATCTATTAAGAACTCCTCAAACTCAACACACACAAAACAGACAATCATATAAAAAATGGGCAGAAGATATGAACAGACACTTCTCCAATAAAGACATACAAATGGCTATCAGACACATGAAAAAATGTTCATCATCACTAGCCATCAGGGAGATTCAAATTAAAACCACATTGAGATAACACCTTATACCACTTAGAATGGCCAAAATTAACAAGACAGGAAACAACATGTGTTGGAGGGGATGTGGGAAAAGGGGAACCCTCTTACACTGTTGGTGGGAATGCAAGTTGGTGCAGCCACTTTGGAGAACAGCGTGGAGATTCCTCAAGAAATTAAAAATAGAGCTTCCCTATAACCCTGCAATTGCACTCCTGGGTATTTACCCCAAAGATACAGATGTAGTGAAAAGGTGGGCCATCTATACCCCGATGTTTATAGCAGCAATGGCCATGGTCGTCAAACTGTGGAAAGAACAAAGATGCCCTTCAACGGATGAATAGATAAGGAAGATGTGGTCCATATACACTATGGAGTATTCTGCCTCCATCAGAAAGGATGAATACCCAACTTTTGTGGCAACATGGACAGGACTGGAAGAGATTATACTGAGTGAAATAAGTCAAGCAGAGAGAGTAAATTATCATATGGTTTCACGTATTTGTGGAGCATAACAAATAGCATGGAGGACATGGGGAGTTAGAGAGGAGAAGGAAGTTGAGGGAAATTGGAAGGGGAGGTGAACCATGAGAGACTATGGACTCTGAAAAACAATCTGAGGGTTTTGAAGGGGCGGGGGGGGGATGGGAGGTTGGGGGAACCAGGTGGTGGGTATTGGAGAGGGCAGGGAATGCATGGAGCACTGGGTGTGGTGCAAAAACAATGAATACTGTTACGCTGAAAATAAATTTAAAAAATTAAAAAAAAAAGAAATGTATATATATTCCTACAAAAAGATATTATAGATTATAAAATGTGTTTTAAAGGGCACTATGATATTAAGTCAAAGTCAGGAGTACCTGACTTGAAAGAGACCGTATAACAAGAGTGCCTTTTCTGTGCCTCTGTGGAAATACCATCAGAAGGAATTAACCAGGTAAAGTGTGAGAGTTACTAGCAGAAAGGAAAAGTTCTCTGCTAAATGTATCTATTTCTTATTAACCACCTTGTTGCATTTTGATGTAAGTTTCCAACCTGAAACCTATTCCATCTCCTCAATTGAAACAGGAAGCCCCTTAAGCAACTGAGTCTTGTTTGTCTTTGTATTTATTAGAGCACTGAGCAAAATTTTTGTTATGCTGAATTGGACACTAATAAAAGTAGACGCCTAGGACCTCGTGTAACTTGAGTGTCATGAATATGTTAAATATTAATTATATATATATATAATTTTTATTTATACTTGATTGACAACTAATCCAAGCTTACGAGATTCTTAAAAATTTATTATTATTATTATTTATTATTCTTGCTAACTGAAATAGCAAACTTATGAGATTTTAAAAGCAATCTTTTTTTGACAGTTCTCCACCCTCTCTCTAACATCCAATATTTTATCTGGGTTTCCAACAAATTCATGAAGTATATCTTTGGATCATGCCCTTCCCTCCATGTGAAATATATTTTCTTTTTTTAAAAAATATTTTATTTATTTATTTGACAGACAGAGATCACAAGTAGGCAGAGAGGCAGGCAGAGAGAGGAAGAAGCAGGCTCCCTGCTGAGCAGAGAGCCTGATGTGGGGCTCATCCCAAGACCCTGGGATCATGACCTGAGCTAAAAGCAGAGGCTTAACCCACTGAGCCACCCAGGCCCCCTGTGAAATATATTTTCTTCCTCATCTTTCACCTAGGAAATTCACTCTATTCTTTAAGATTCTGCTCAAATGCTTCTGCCTCTATCAAGTCTTTACTAATCAGTTCAGTACAAAGATGGAACTCCTTCTCATAAACTCCTTTGCAACTACATGACATCCCTTGCCATAAGATTCCTGGATACAGAGTGGTTAGCATAGTTCCTAGAATATTATAGACAACTGATACGTTATAGACATTATCATTGTTAAGGGATGTTCCCTGCCCTCAAACATTGTACACCCCATCAGGAGAAGTAGCAAAGACACAGGTGCTACACAATACAGTTTAATCCAATTCTATATATATCCCACAGACTAGCACATCAGTGTTTGGCACATAGCAGCTGCTCAGATATGAAAGAGGGAAATTAATAAGTAAATCTATGAAATCACCAACATATGAATAGTGTTTGTCTAGCCCTTTGGAGATCTCAGCCTTACAGGCATCCACCTTCTACCCCAAGGGGTGGAGTTATTTATTGTTTACACAGGCTAGCTCTTTGACGAGCAAACAAAAGTCTGAGCTGGCTTCATTAAGAAGGATGGATATAAAGCAACAACATGTCTGTGCTGAGCCATTGAAAGTGAAATGGGATAATTGCCGTGGTTACAATGAGGCTGATCAAGCTGAGAGAAACAAGTTTCAAATTGTTCCAATCAGTCCTAATCCAGCAGAGTTATTAACAGTGCTCTACCCTGGTGCGACTGCATCTGCTAACTCGAGATAATGATTTATATCTCAGTTTATGAAGGTTCCAATTTGTCCTAATTCAATAAGTGAAACCCAGAAAGGCAGGCAGGAGACATAGACTGCACCATGACTGGAATCCCCATTTCATGGTCCTCTCCCCAAAGCCCCCCAGACTATGATGGCTGGCTGTGCATCTGCCTGCCAAGCACTTTCCCTTGCAGACCTAACCTGAGGCAGAGTGACACATTGGAGTAGAAGTTTTGATCACACCCTAGGGCTGTGAAAGATATAGCAGGAAAGGATGTTTTGAACAAAACTGACAAGATAGAAGTACATAGTAGAAGTGTCTTGGAAAACCCCAAGTCTAGGAGTCCTTAATCTAGAAAATATGTACCCTAGATTAGAAAACAGTGATTCCATGAATGCTGTGTGTGTGTATGTGTGTGTGTGTGTGTGTGTTGCATGTATGCAGTTTTCCCTTTTGTCAAGAAAGTCCAGAATGTTCATCAGATCCCAAATTGTTCTTGTGACCTAACAAAGTTATGAACCATTGACCGGTCTGACCCACTCACTGCAAAAAGCAAAGCAGAAAGTGGAATGTTAAGATAGTTTCCCTTCATCACTATTAGCAAGAAGGGACTGTGAATAGAATACAGGAGTCCCTAAGATAACCCGAAACTAATGTATGTGTTTGACCTCAGAACAAAAATATGACTTCAGCCAAGTATGATTTCTTGAACACCACTTCTTCTCACCCAATCCTTCCATTCTATGGCAATGCTGCCCCCATTCAGGCAGTCATCTGTCTTTGTCATATCCAAACATATCCTCTGTGAAAGGTCTACCAACAGGCATAAAGACAATATGGTACCATGAAAAAGATCCTGCACTTGCTTTAGTTTCTAGTATAGTCAGTCATGGATTGATGCAGACAAAGTACATATTTCTTGAACCAGGTAATAAGCTGAACACCACAAAACATTGCCAGCAGACCTCATTGAGATTCATTTCCACTATCAGAAAAATTAAGAGACTGGTCTTTGTTATATTTCAGATCCCTTTGTTTTAATATTTCATGATAATGACAACCATTTTCTTGATATCTCATTTCCCACTATTAAAGGAAAGCTTTAGGTGCTCCTTTGCAAGGGATTTCTAAAATGTCCTCTGAAACAGGCCAAAGTTTAGGCTCTGAAGGTCCAAAGGTAAAACTAAAAATGGATTTTTCTCCAAAGAATCTCAGTCTATGGAAAAAGACCGATATGTAGACAAAAGTGAAGAAGTGTACTGACAACTTATGAGGTCACAGATTGAGTGGAGTGTTAAGATAGTACAGAGGAAGAAGCTATGAGTAATTGCGGGGGGGGGCAATATCAGAGGTGGGAGATTAGCATTAACTCAGTCATGAGAGTAAGTTAAGTATGAATTTACCAGACATAGCAGTGGAAAGGATATCCTTATGACTAACATGACTCGAGCAAAGGAATGACATTATGAAAGATTGTGACGCGTCACTGGAATGGTGAATAACACAGCATCATCCTAAGATATTGCTCAGCACTTAATGAAAGCTCAATAAATGTGTTGAGTTAATGAGAAAATAAATGGATAAATATAATTAGTAGTAATAGCTAACATTTATTGAATTATTATCAGTGTCGGACTCAATACTAAATATTTTCCAAGTGTTATATCACTCAGTTTCCCACAACAGTCATATGAGATAAACATTGTTATGATTCTCATTTATAAATGAATTTATGGAAGCTCATGGCGGCAGAGGAATTTATCCAAGGTCACATAGCTAGTATCAGGTCCAGAATAGGGTTATGGTATGGCTTCCGGACTTTAAATTCAGGCACCTAATTTATTCACTTTGAAGTATAAGATGCATTGGAAAAGGAGAGTGGAATGAGGAATACCTGGGAAGATGAATTACAGTCACATTGTGGAGGACTTTGAACACCATACTCAAAGAATTTGGAATTTGGATTTCATTCTCTCAGCGAAGGAGAGCCATTTTGAGTTTTTCAAGCCCAGGGAAGGCAAGATCTAAGCTGTGTTTTTGAAAGAAAGTTGGAGGGTTTTGACACATAGGCTGAAATGCCATGAGTCTATATGGTGCAGAACCATTAGGGAGACACATAAATAAATAATCTTCTACATATTATTCTGCACACTGCTTTTATTTTAGCAAAAACAGAGCATGTGTATAGTTGCACATCAACACATCTACAACTGCCTTGAACACCATTGTTTTTGGATAAATGTATTTTCATTAAAAGCTATTTTAGGGGTGCTTGGGTGGCTGAGTTGGTTAAGCAACTGCTTTCAGCTCAGGCCATGATCCCAGAGTCCTGGGATCGAGCCCCATGTCAGGCTTAGCAGGGAGCCTACTTCTCCCTCTTCTTCTACCTGCTACTCCACCTGCTTGTGCTCTTTATCTCTGTCAAATAAATAAAGTTTTTTAGAAAGGAATTTTAAAAGTAAGAGGTATAAAAAATATAATCCTAACCCAAGATGCTCATTATGCACTTTCCAATTGTGAAGTCATGATTCAACTTATTTTCACTTACAGCCCCCACTTTCCACTATATTTTGAAACAAATTCTAGTCCTGACTTTATATAATTTACTCAACCAATGTAAAACAAGAACTTATTATTGAAAAAATATACTATTACTACAATTGGTAAACATAACTTTAGTCTTTTAATATAATACAATATCCAATATAGTGTTCTAATGTCCTATCTCTGTCATTTTGAATGACTGGGGATGGTTATACAATATTTCATGTAACCAACCTCTATTAATGGATATATATGGTATTTACAATGTCCCAAAACTCAAAAGAGACAACTCAGAAACATTATGGCTATGAAATTCCTATTTTCTTTAGCGACACAAGTCTGGTAGTTTATTAGTATTCTTGGGACATTTTGATATTGACTAGTGGAAGTTTCACGTTATCTGTGTCTGTCCTCATCTTCCCTCACCTAATCTAGATTCTTTAAAGTAGAATTCCTTAAACTATAGTCCAGGCCAAATTCCACCTGCCTATTTCTTTGTGCTATTAAGCCTAGCAATGGCTTTGGCATTTTAAAGCTTTGACATAAATCAAAAGAATAGTTTGTTGTAATAAGCGAAAATTATATGAAATTCGAATTTCACTGTCCATTAGCAGTTTTAGTTTAAATCAGCACAACCACACTCTTGTATGTGTTGTTTAGGCCTGCTTTTGTGCTAAGACACCTGAGCTGGGTGGTTGCCACAGAGACCTTATAGTGTATAAGATCCTACATAATATCTTTCATTTTGTCTCTAGACACATAGGGCTTTATATATATATATTTTTTATTTTATTTATCTATTTGACAGAGAAAGAGACAGCAAGAGAGGGAACACAAGCAGGGGGAGTGGGAGCGGGAGAAGCAGGCTTCCTGCTGGGCAAAGGGCTCCATGCAGATTTGGTCCCAGAACCCTGGGATCATGACCTGAGCTGATGGCAGATACTTAATGACTGAGCCACCCAGGCACCCCAGTGCTTAATGTCTTACTGTTGATAAGATTCCTCTAGAAAATTCCTATAAACACAGATTTGGGGAGCCCACCCTGAAGATTCAGATTTAGTAGATCTGGTCTAGAGCAATGAGTTTTTACAAGCTCCCGGATGAGGCTGATACTGCTGGTCAGGGGCTACACACTCTGAGCAGAGCTTCAAGGCAACAGAAATGGCGAGACTGTCCTGATCAATCCCTCACTGAATCCCCTTCATAGTACCTTGCCCAGGGGTCTTATCCTCACCCCATATCTACTCAGCTATTGCAGCCTGACCCTAATACTTGACCTGTCATTGCTTCTTGGAAAGAATGAGAAAGGGCAGCCTGACAGAAGCAGGTCACATTAACCAGGCAGATATTTATTCATTAGATGCATATCACACCTTTACTCTGAGTCTGGATCCTAAGCTTAAAATATAGATAATTATCCAGTCACAAAAATAACCACTCTGCATTGAGCCTTTAAACAAAATGAGGGAGGAGGGCCTGATGCACGCTGAAGGTATGAGAGAAAAACCAAAAAAAGTTAATAAAGAAAGCCTCTATTTTAGAAAACTTGAATGTCAATGTTCTAAAATAGAATACTTTTACCCCATCTCCTCTCTGCTCTGAATCTGATGTGCTTTTCCGTCTGCATTGCTGTTCTGGGTAACACTGCCACGTTAACCTTGAGAATCAGTGTGACTTGAGAAGAAAAGTATGGTCTTTGTAGAGACAGAATGAATCTCGGCTTTGCTCCTCCCAGACATGTGAATTTGGAAAAGCGATCTAAACGGTCTGAGGTGAGGTGCTAGAGTGATCAGCTTGCCTCCATTTGCCCAAGACATGCCCCCCTTTTTAGTAGAGAAAGCTACATCCCCCCTTTATAGCAGAGAAAGCTCATGTCTCAGGAATCCCTTCATCTTGGGAAAACTGGAGGGCTTGATCACTCTAGTTGCCACATCTATTAAGAATCAAAAACAAGAGGTGCCTGGGTGGCTCAGTGGGTTTAGCTTCTGCCTTCAGCTTAGGTCATGATCTCAGGGTCCAGGGATCGAGCCCCACATCGGGCTCTCTGCTCAGCAGGGAGCCTGCTTCCTCCTCTCTCTCTGCCCGCCTCTCTGCCTGCTTGTCATCTCTCTCTGTCAAATAAATAAATAAAATCTTAAAAAAAAATTAAAAAAAAAAAAAGAATCAAAAACAAAACAAAGAAGCAACCAGTCATATTGGCTAGTGTATAGGGTTGGTATGAGGGTAAAAAACACAGCACTAGGCACTGAGTGAAACCATTATTGAAGGTAGGTCTACTTCCTCTGTCCCCAGAAACCAACTACGAGTTCTGCTGTCTTACTTGAGTTCTCCCCTTTCTGAAAAAAACCTACATCCCCCTCATCCTCTAATCTCTGCAGATTGGTTTTTTTGTTTTATTATGTTTGTTTTGTTGTTGTTCTTTTTAATTTATTTATTTAGCTCCTACCATCCTGGGTCTACACCTCCCCTGCCTCTGTCAAGAGTCTCGCATGACTTTAGGCTAGGTCCTTAAGTGAGGTGTTTAGTTGCTCTTCCCACCTAGAATTCTCTACCTTTCCAGTACATCTTAAAGAGAACCCCCTTTGAACTGTCAGTCAAAGTACAATATTTGAGAGTTATACCTCCTTCTATGACTCTCTTTTGTCTACCCGCCCAAAACTGAAGCCCCAACTCCTTCATAGGCCACTCAGAGTTAGAGATTACCTCCTTCAACGTCTTTAAACTCCTGCCAGCAGCCTACACTCCATTCTTAGTAATACATTTGCTATTTCCCACATAGCCTCAGAACTTAAATAAAGGTATGTGTGTGTATGCGCATATTATTACAGTTGCAAAGCTCGGGTTTACTAGGATCTTCTTAAGACCAGAAAGATTGAGTAAATAAAAGTGTACCAGTCTTCTCCAATCCTCTTTTATACTCTGTCTTTGTTTGTTTTCCCTTGACCTTGCTTATTCAAGCCTGGTCCTATTTTACCTGAATCCTCAACCTTTGCTTAGCTTGCAAGGCTATAGTGCTGTGTTAGCCGGCTACACAGTCACATTTGCTTTTCTTTCTATCTTGTCTCTTCTAATCAGCTGCTCCACTAGCTGGAGGTTGGCATAAAGAAGGCGTGCTAAGTGCACATCTGTTCACATCTGGCACATAAAGGGCTGCGGGTCGCATTTATACAGGCAGCGCATCTGACTTCACAGCAGTCTAAGGAAAGAAAAAAACAAAACTCTGGCCTCAAAGTTCTCTGTATTTGATCAACCGCAGTAATTGGGGCATGTCCAGCTGGTATTCATCTTGACACCGGGAATAAAGAATGAGGTAGGTTAGGATTGGGAGCTGGCCATTGCCAAGACTTTATCTCCTTTGAGTTCCTTCTGGACTTGGGCATAACCTAGTGAGAGAGACTTATCTATCTCATCATCTTAAAATGTCCCTTCTCTCAGTTTGCTGAGACCAGTGACTATCGGACCACAGTTTCCAAGCAACAGTCTTAACTTCCCCCAGCTTGCAAGCATTAACAAAAGCAGGCCAGTGTTATTAGAGAAACAGGCATTTTTGATTGGCTTTCCTCACTCTGGTCATGGGTCTGAAATAACAGATTGGAGAATGGAAGCCAAGGTTTTGGGTCCTATTGGGAAGGTCACAGCCTCCCTCTGATTTATTGGGAGCTGGCTGCTGGGACCAAGCATCAAGGTGACACCTTGGAAAGTAACCAGAAAAATACAGGCTGGTATAGATGGAGTCCAAAATAGATGATAGATTCTCATCGTTTGAGATTATTGCATTACAGAAAAGGAAATGTCACTTGTCTGTAAATGCTTTTCTTGGACAAATTTTGAAGAGACCAGATAAAAAACTATTGGATTAATTAAGAATCTATAAGAATAAATATTTTCTAAGGCACATTTTAATCTTGACAGTTCTGTGATATTAGGGTTTGTTTTTTTTTTTTTTTCTACCAATATATCTCTATTCCTCAAATTCAATTGTTTCTTACTTTGTATCCAGTAACAGTCTGTATTCATTCTTCCCTCTGGCTGTTTCTCCCAGTTGGACTTTTCAACAGACAGCTGAACGCCATAGACTGACTTGAACAATAAAAGACAGGACCACATATACCTTCCTCAGGTAGTCCCAGTGTCTGACATTTCACCGTTAAAGATTTTTTTTTTTCTTTTTACTTGGAAAGTCTGGTCCATGGTTGTCCTCATAACTTAGTAGGCATCAGACATCAAATCCAGGGGCTTTTCAACCATTTTGTCTTCCAACTATACCAAAAGATTGAGTACTCAGTATTATACAGAACCAGTGAATCTAGATCAGGAAGTTGATGACCTCAATGGACAATGATGCCACACTCCAACCTCTTGTTTGATTAGACTAGTGATCAATGCTATTTGAACTACAGCCATAGAGAAAATGAATCAATGAGAGATATGACTTCTGTCCTCTGTCCTTAAGAGTGTACGGGTACTAAAAACTAACCAATAATTCAAGCCAAAGAACAATATAAGTATGTGGTTATATAGAATTCCAGAAGAGAATGGGGAGAGGTCAGAAAATACTTATTGGAGAAGGGGAGTATGAAGTGAGACTTAATTACATTTAAATGGTGAGAAGCTTCAGAGAGGCTATCATTACCCAGGATTTCACCAAGGAGCACATAAGGAGATCACCTACTTCATGACACCAAAAACACAAGTGACAAAAACAAAAATAGACCAGTAGGACTACATTAAAATAAAAAGTGTCTGCATAACAAAGAAAACAACAGGATTAAAAAAAAAAAAAAAAGACCTAAGGAACAGGAGACAGTATTTGCAAAACACATACCTAATAAGGGGTTAGTATCCAAAATATGTAAGGAACTCCAACAATACAGGAGCAAAAAAAATCCCAAATAACTTGATTTAAAAATGGACAAAGGACTTCATTAGACATTTCTCCAAAGAAGACATACAAATGGCCAACAGGTATATGAAAAAGTAGTCAACATCACTAATCATCAGGGATAAGCAAATCAAAACCACGGGATCTATCACCTAACACTTATGACCATTACTATACAAAAACAAAAAGAAGTGCTAGAGAAGATATTGGAGAACAAGATCCCTTGTACATTGTTGGTAGGAATGTGAAACAGCTCAGCTACTATGGAAAACAGTATGGCAAGTCCTTTTTTTTTTCCCCTAAAGATTTTATTTATTTATTTGTCAGACAGAGAGGGAAAGGAAAGTGCACAAGCAAGGGGAGAATCAGGCAGAGGGAGAGGGAGAAGCAGGCTCCCCACTGAGCAAGGAGCCTCACAGGGGCTTGATCCCATGAGCCTAGGATCATGAGCTGAGCTGAAGGCAGGAGCTTAAATGACTGAGCCACCCAGATGCCCCTTCGAATCCTTAAACATTTCAATGAGAAGTATCACAGGATCCAGTAATCCCTGTATATATCCAAAAGAATTGACATCAGGATATTGAAGAGATATTAGTACTTTTGCATTCATTTCAACGTTATTCACAATAGCTAAGATATGGAATGAATCTAATGTCTGCTAACTGATGAAGAGATAAAGAGAATGTGTTATATACATACCATGTTAGATTATTCTGTATTAAAAGAGAAGGCAGTCCCGCCATAGGTGACAACAGAAATGAACCTAGAAAACATCATATACTATGTGAAATTAGGCAGTTATGGAAGGACAAATACTGTACAATTCCACTTAAATGATGTATTTAAGATAAACTCATAAAAACTGTAAAATGGTAGTTGCCAGGGGCTAGAAGGATGCAGATATTTATTCAATGGGTATAGAGTTTCAGTTACGCAAGATGAAAAAGGGCTAGAGATCTTTGTACAACATTGTACCCACAGTTAACAATATTGTGTTTTGCACTTTAAAGTTTAAAAGGGTGGATCTCATGTTGTGCTCCTACTGCAATAAAAAATTAATGTCAGTGTTGCTATGAGAATAAATCGTAAAAGTTCTCCTCACAAGAAGAAAAAAAAAGTAACTATGTGAGGTGATGTTAACTAAATTTATTGTGATCATTTTGTAATATATGCATATATCAAATCATAATGCTCTACACCTTAGATTAATACAATATTATATGTCAATTACAGCGCAGTAAAACTGGGAGACATGCCGATGGGATGTAAATACACAAGTTGGAGGATATGGTTTTTAGGACCAATGCCACCACTTTACTGTTTCTGAAAACTGACTGTACTATGTTGTAACTTTTTTTATCTTGAACATGGGAATAATGATGCAATATCTTTGTGAATATTTTAGGGAGACATTAAATAGAACACAGTTAAAATGTAAATTTTAAAAGTAGAGCACTCTACAAATGTGGACTTAGTGGCTAAATATAAAATCCCTGGAATCAAACTGTTTTATGTATTAAATTATTTTTCTTAACTGAAATATAACTGACACTTAGAAAAATACACAGTGCACAATCTTTTATGTACAAATAGATGAATGAAGATCTTTTATGTATCAAGAAGAAAGTAGAGAGAGCTCATTAGGTGGATGGGGCAAAGAGACTTAAGTAGACATTTCAAAATAGCAGATGTGTTCAAGCTCATTAGCTATTAAGGGAATAAATATTAAAACCACAAAATGATACCACTACACAGGTGCCACTCTCACTCAAATAAGAAGAATATGCAATATTGATATTAGTAAAGATGAAGAAACACTGGAACTTGTGTCCATAGCTGATGAAGGTGTACATTGTTACAACTACTTTGAAAAACTGTTTAACAGGGTTTACTAAAGCTGATCATATTCATAGCATACCCTATGACCCAGCAATTCCAGTTTTAGGAAATGCATACATTTACACACTCCCAAAAGACACATAAAATAATATTTATAGCAGTAGAAATATTTTAAACCTCAATGCTTCAAAAATACCCAACAGCAATAGAATCATCAAAGTATGGTACATTCATATAATAGGATATTATGTGGCAATCCATAAAGTACTGCCTGGACAAAGGTGCCTGGGCAGCTCAGTCAGTTAAGCATCTGCCTTAGGCTCAAGTCATGATCCCAGGGTCCAGGGATAGAGCCCGGCATCGGGCTCCCTGCTAGGCAGGAAGCCTGCTTCTCCCTCTCCCACTCCCCCTACTTGTGTTCCCTCTCTCGCCATCTCTCTCTGTCAAATAAATAAATAAAATCTTTAAATTAAAAAAAAGAAGAAGGCACTGCTAAATACAACAGAGAAGAATATCTTAGAAAAATAGTAGTAATAATTAATTAACTCAGGGAGAAAAGCCAGATATAGGGGATAGCTTGCTGTATAGTAACCATTTACATAAAGTTCAAAAATAACTGACATGCTAGTTATGTTTAATCTTTGGTCTTGGAATTGGTTTTATCTTTTCTACATTTGGTTTAATTTTGTAAATTCAAACTGGCTTTTAAATCTCAGCTTTAACTCCTATCAATTGTGTATATTTGAGCATATTTTTAACTGGGCTGTTTTCTAAACTTCACTGGACCATTGAAGTACTAGATGATATATGTCAGGCATGTATACTATATTGTTTCCAATGATATATTAAGTGCTTAATGGCCATGAGCCTCATAATCAATATTATAACATATAAAATATGTTAAAGAAAGTACTTCTTCTATAGGGTTGTTATGAATAGTCTACGGAATGGTCAAAACACAATTACTAGTACATAATAAATTATCAAAAAAATTGTAAATTTGCATGATTATGATGATGATTAAGAAAACTTGGATTTACACCATTCCTGAGCATTTCCATGCATAGAAGTTGAAGCATGACAGCCAGCCTTGGCGTGTTGAGGAGCACCCCCAAAGTTAAGCATGTCTGAATCCTTAGGGTGGTACTGTGTTTGGTGACACCACTGCTAGCACGGCACAGCACCCTTGTCCCTGACTCTTCCCCTCTCACTCTGCTGTGAGCATGTCTGCGGTCCCTTCCAGCTCTGCTTGCAAAGTGCTGCTCAGGCACAAAACATTTGATCTCTAGCCATGGGGGGCTATGAAAACAGAAGACATTAAATATTTACCAGCATCATCTATTTGGGCTTTTATTTTTCTTAAAACTTATTTGCAGGGGAGCCTGGCTCAGTGGGTTAAGCCTCTGCCTTCAGCTCAGGTCATGATACCGGGGTCCGGGGATTGAGCCCCACATCAGGCTCTCTGCTCAGCAGGGATCCTGCTTCCTCCTCTCTCTCTGCCTGCCTCTCTGCCTACTTGTGATCTCCGTCTGTCAAAAAATAAATAAAATCTTAAAAAAAAAAAACACACACACACACACACAAAGACAAAACTTATTTGCAGGCCAGCCAGGGAAAGCAGAACGTGGTGTTACGTGAGTGGCTGCTGAGCGACAGGCTAACCTTGGAATCAGGCAGAACTGGCCTCGTGCCCTGCCACAACCACTTACCACATTACGTGGGTCAAGTCACTTAAATCCTCCCAGCCTTGTCTTGTTTGTCTGTAAAATGAGGGTAATAATAGGGGAGCCTGGCTGGCTCAGTTGGTTGAGTGTCTGTCTTTGGCTCAGGTCATGATCCCAGGGTCCTGGGAGGGAGACCCATCAGGCTCCTTGCTTGACAGGAGTCTGCCTCTCCCTCTCCCTCTGCCTGCTGCTCCCCTTGCTTGTGCTTGTGCACTCACTCTCTCTCTTTGTCAAATAAATAAATAAAATCTTTAAAATATGAGGGTAATAATAATAATAATAATACCTATTTAGGATTATCATGGGAATTAGATGAAATCATATATTTAAAACTTTCACAATTCCTGGTGTGTATATTTAATAAATGGTAATTCTTAATTTTATTTCCTTTTTTCTTTGTTTTCACTATATTCTTTTTTTTAAAAAATCTTTAGGTTTATTTATTTTTAAGTAATCTTTACATCCCATATGGGGTCGAAACTCACGACCCCGAGACAAACATTTGCAAGCCCTTCCAACTGAGCCGACCAGGTGCCCCTATATTCTTTTTTATTACAGAGGTATATAATTCATGTTTCAAAAAGTTTGCTATTTTATAATGATTTTGTGTTTTTTAGTATGGTCACGGGTGGTAAGTCATCATTACTATGCAATTCCAGAACATTTCATAATCCACCCTTAAAAGAAACCTTATACCTATAAGTACACACTTCCACACTCCTTTATTCCTCTTCCCTTCAGCCCCTGGCCATCATGAATCTCCTTCCTGTCTCTCTGAATTTGTCTGTTCTAGATATTTCATAGAAATAAGAATTCTATAATATGTGTCCTTTCCTTTTTGACTTTTGTGACATAGCATAACATTTTCAAGGTTCATTCATGTTGTAGCATGTGTCAATACCTTGTTTCTTGTGAGCATCTAATACTCCATTGTATGGATATACCATTTTTTTTATATTTTTGACTATGTTTTTGCCTTTTTTGAAAAAATTAATTTATTTATTTTCAGCATAACAGTATTCATTATTTTTTCACCACACCCAGTGCTCCATGCAATCCGTGCCATCTATAATACCCACCACCTGGTACTCCAACCTCCTACCCCCCGCCACTTCAAACCCCTCAGATTGTTTTTCAGAGTCCATAGTCTCTCATGGTTCACCTCCCCTTCCAATTTCCCCCAACTCCCTTCTCCTTTCTAACTCCCCATGTCCTCCATGCTATTTGTTATGCTCCACAAATAAGTGAAACCATATGATAATTGACTCTCTCTGCTTGACTTATTTCACTCAGCATAATCTCTTCCAGTCCTGTCCATGTTGCTATAAAAGTTGGGTATTCATCCTTTCTGATGGAGGCATAATACTCCATAGTGTATATGGACCACATCTTCCTTATCCATTCATCCACTGAAGGGCATCTTGGTTCTTTCCATAGTTTGGCGACCGTGGCCATTGCTGCTATAAACATTGGGGTAAAGATGGCCCTTCTTTTCACTACATCTGTATCTTTGGGGTAAATACCCAGGAGTGCAATTGCAGGGTCAACATGAGACAGGAATCCATCAGAATCCTAGACGAGAACATAGGCAGTAATCTCTTCGATATCAGCCACAGCAACTTCTTTCAAGATACATCTCCAAAGGCAAAGGAAACAAAAGCGAAAATAAACTTTTGGGACTTCATCAAAATCAAAAGCTTCTGCACAGCAAAGGAAACAGTTAAAAAACAAAGAGGCAACCCACGGAATGGGAGAAGATATTTGCAAATGACAGTACAGACAAAAGGTTGATATCCAGGATCTATAATGAACTCCTCAAACTCAACACACACAAAACAGGCAATCATATCAAAAAAATGGGCAGAAGATATGAACAGGCACTTCTCCAATGAAGACATACAAATGGCTATCAGACACATGAAAAAATGTTCATCATCACTTGCCCTC
Organism: Mustela nivalis; assembly: GCF_964662115.1. Lineage (NCBI taxonomy): Eukaryota > Metazoa > Chordata > Mammalia > Carnivora > Mustelidae > Mustela > Mustela nivalis. The sequence goes on from NC_139032.1 coordinate 77,654,833, forward strand.
AGGGAGATTCAAATTAAAACCACATTGAGATATCACCTTACACCAGTTAGAATGGCCAAAATTAACAAGACAGGAAACAACATGTGTTGGAGGGGATGTGGGAAAAGGGGAACCCTCTTACACTGTTGGTGGGAATGCAAGTTGGTGCAGCCTCTTTGGAGAACAGTGTGGAGATTCCTCAAGAAATTAAAAATAGAACTTTCCTATGACTATATTTTTAAAGATTTTTTAAAATTTATTTAAGATGGAGAGAGCTCAAGTTGGGGAGGGGCAGAGACAGAGGGAGGATCAGACTCCCTGCTGATCAGGGAGCCCAATGAGGGACTCCATCCAAGGACCCCGAGATCATGACCCGAGCTGAAGACAGAGGTTTAACTGACTGAGCCGCCCAGGTGCCTCTTTCTCATGTTTTAAACTGAGAGAATAATACCTCTTATGAAGGTTTATTATGAGAATAAAATTAGACTTCTCCTAGGGCAGGGGTCTGTTGGCTGTTTCTCATTCTTCTTTGTGTGAGAAATGGTGGGCTGCTCAGATTTTCTAGGAATTATTCCCTCTTACATCTCTTGAAAATTAACCCCAATCATCAGTCTTCATCGTTTGATTATAGATAAGTATCATTGCCAGGTACCATCTGTTACACTGTGAGCATAGCCGTGAGAGAAAATGGTTCTTTTTTGAGAATGACTGTATACCTAAGACCATGCTGACCAATTTAGAGAGACTGGGATTTTAAATATTATCTGACATGCCTTCATGGGTCTAATTTCGACCTCAAGCAATTAAAAAAGGTAAAGCTATTTTTAAGTAGTCTAAGAGCATAACCATCAAATGATATAAAAATAGGGTAATGACTGAAAATATTTATATTGATACCTACTTCTACATCTGTATCTCCCCATCTACCTATTTTTTTGCTACCACAGCTTAAATTGGAATCAGTTCTCAAGATCTGCTGAAATCAATTGAAAAATTCATTATGCAGGAGTGCAAGAGTTGTGTAGAACCCTTGTGCCTGATGGATTCTAAAGTGGGCCCCATTCATTCCCTTTCTCTCAGCAGCTTGTTCTGTTGGTCTGGATCACAGAAAGGGAGTAGGTATCCTGAAGATCCATTGACTGCAATCAGCCATGGAGGAAGCATTCACCTGTTAAATTTAGATTTCTTGAATCTGCCAGGATTCTGACACAATGATAAACAGCCACCATTTCTGGTAAAGGTTGGGAAAGCTCACTCATTCACTGTTAATTGCTTTGTGGTACTGAACCATAAAAATGGCAGCAAATCAGTCCACAGCAACACCCAATCATGTAGAGATGGCCACCCATCTTGATGACATTAAGGTCATTTCATCCATCTCTAGAGTGCAGGCTAATTGGCTACTACTAGTTTTAGGATACAGCTTTTTGAGTGACTGAGGACCTGGAGGAACTTCTTAGAAAATCACTTACAAGGAGAAATTATTTTATTTGTCACTAAAGTCCTATAGGGAAGGAAGACACTCAGATTCTTTATTTTCATCTTTGATTTCTTACTTTCACCCTATCTCTTCTCTTCCCAAGGAGAAGAAATAGGAATATAATTAATCAGACTTGAGGTCATTGATTGGGCCGTGCTGGCTAATGGACATGAAGACTCTGTGTCATTAAAATACTCAAAACTATTCATATCTTGGGGTGCCTGGGTGGCTCAATGGGTTAAAGCCTCTGCCTTTGGCTCAGGACATGATCCCAGGGTCCTGGGATCAAGCCCCGCATTGGGCTCTCTGCTCAGTGGGGAGCCTGCTTCCCCCTCTCTCTCTGCCTGCCTCTCTGCCTACTTGTGATCTCTCTCTCCGTCAAATAAATAAATAAAATCTAATCTTTCTGTCGCTGCACCCCTCCCCATCTTTGCAAGGCTTGGAACCATACTGGTAAAATAAAACATCTGAGATTGAATTTGGAGGGCAAAGTAGAGGAATAAAAAGCTTTGGCCTGAAAGCAGTGTTCCATATGTTTAAGTTCTGCTTATTTGAATGTTTATGGTCAAAGCTCCAGCTAAAAATAAAGTGTTACATTGCTTAGCATTTGAAAATATTTTATGCATAGATATTTCCTTTAAGAATTTTATTATAAGGTTCCTGCGTGGCTCAGTTAAGCTTCTGCCTTTGGCTCAGGTAATGATCCCAGTGTCCTGGGATAGAGCCCCATGTCAGGCTCCCTACTAAGCGGAGAGTCTGATTCTTCCTCTCCCTCTGCCCCTCCCCCTCGCTTGTGCTCTCCCTCCCTCTTTCTCTCTCTCTCAAATAAATAAAATCTTTTTTTAAGAAAACTGGATTTCTGTAGTGTCATAAAATAATGAATTATCTTAAGCTTTTTGGCGTAATACCACTAAATGTTACCACCACCACCTCACATCCCCACCACTTTATCCTTAGATCTAAAACTAGCCTCTTGGGAGGTGGCTCTAGCACATTCTGCAGTGAGTGACATTGTAATTTTCTTTTGGGTTGTAAAACTTGTGCCAGAAGAAAATGTGAATGTAGTTTAAAAAAAAAAAAAAGGTTAAATAATAATAGTAGGATGGAGAAAAAAGACTGAGTACCTACTTTGTGTTAATCATGATTCTAGCACCCGGGATAATAATAGTGAGCAAAGTCATCTCTGCTCTCATGGAGCTTGGGTTTTGGTGGGGTGGATGGATAATTTACGGAATGAGTAGAATATTTAGCAGCTTATACAATAGGGACTGTAGAGATAATTTAAGTGGACAAAGGGGCTAGGAGATTTTGAGTTCAGGGAACTGGACATTTCTTTTCTCTCTCTCTCTCTCTTTTTTTTTTTTTTTAAGATTTTATTTATTTATTTGACAGAAAGAGACAGCGAGAGAGGGAACACAAGCAGGGGGATGAGTAGAGGGAGAAGCAGGCTTCCCAATGAGCAGGGAGCCTGCTTCAGAGCTCAATCCCAGGACCCTGGGATCATGACCTAAACTGAAGGCAGATGCCTAAGGACTGAGCCATCCACGTGCCCCCAGGGAACTCCACATTTTCAATATGGTTGTTGAGGGAGTCCTCCATCACAAGATAAGTTTTGAATAAAAGTCTAAAGGAAGGAATTAGAGAGCCACATAACTCTAGCAAACGTAATAGCAAATAAAAAGTCTTTAAAGGGGGGGAAAAAAAAGCCCTTAAGGCAGGAGTCTTCCTGGCATGTTTGAGAAATTTAAGTTGGTGTAGCCAAAACAGAGTCTGGAGAGGAGCAGAGAACGGGGTTAGAGGGGATTGTAAAGGAACACAGGCACAGTGTTGTTCAGACATCCTTCATTCAATTTCACTGAAGCCTATTTTACATACAACAAAATGTGCCTGTTTTAAAGTCATAATTCTATGAGTTTTGACAAATGTATGCATTCATGTAACCTCCAGCATAACCATGACATGAAACATTTCCATCATCCGCAAAATGTCTCTTGTGTCCCCTCGCCCAACTGAAGCACATCCGATCTGCTTTCTGTCAGGATAGTTTTGCCTTTTCTGGAATAGATGCTATCGTACGTACCTACTCTTTTGTATCAAGCTTTTTTTCATTTAGCAGCAAAAAGCTATGAACTCGCAACAGTGTAGATTAATCTCAAATGTGTCCTGCTGAGTGGTATTTTATGGGAAGAATATGCTAAAAATTGTGTATCTGTTTATCTGTTCATGGATCTTTGGATTATTTCCACTGTGAGGCTATTAGAAATAAAGATGTTGTGGACATTTGCATAAAAGTTTTGTGAAGACGTGTATTTTTTTTTTCAGGTAAATAAATACCTAGAAATTGCTGGGTTATACTGTGTAGGTGTTTAGCTATATAGGAAATTGTCAAGCTATTTTCCAAAACAGATGTACCGTTTTGCATTCCTGCTAGCAACGTACCAAACTTCCAGTTCCTCCACAGCCCTAAGAACATTTGGTACTGTCATTGTTTTACAATTTAGCCATTTCAGTGAGTGTCTGGTGGCGTCTCCTTGAGTTTTTCAATGTGCATTTCTATGATGACTAATGATGTTAAAAATCTTTTCATGTGCACCTTGGTCATCTGTATATGTACTTTTATGAAGAGTATATTCAAATTCAGCTTTTAGTTTTCACTGGGTCAGGTTTTATATTATAAGGTATAAGAGTTCTACATATATTTAGGATAGTAGTCCTTTGTGGTATACCACTTTTTTATTTTCTTAATGGTGTCATTAAGAAACCATGAAGAAGATACATTTCAAATCTTGATAAAGTCTGATTTATCAATGTTTTATGTGTGTTTTTATTTATTTATTTATTTTTATTTTTATTTATTTATCTATTTTATTTATCTGTGTATTTTTGTTTTATCTATGGAACCATTTTACTACTGTACGTTTGGAAAGGTTTTCTTCTAGCAGTTTCTAATTTTAACTATTTATTCAGATCTGTGATCTACTTCAAGGTTTTATTCTGTTTCATTTATGATCAATGATGTGAGATAAGGGTCTAAAAATTATTTTTTTCCATATGAATATCCAGTAGTTTAAGCATACATACAATAATATATTTTCTTTACCAAAATGCTTCGACAATTTTCTGAAAATCACTCCACCATGTATGGGTGTGTCTCTCTTCCGTTCCAGTCTCTATATCTGTGCTTGTGCACTTGTCATACCATTTTACTTATTATAATTTAAGGATAAGTCTTGAAATCAGGTAGTTAAGTTTTGAAATTTTGTTTTTAATTTTCAGAATGATCTTAGCTATCTTTGTCTTTAATTTCCAACATAAATTTTAAAATTGGTTTGTCAGTTTCTACAAAAGTCCTGCTGAGATTCTAAATCAAGTTTGCATGAAGACAAAAGATAAATTTGAGATTGTTAATATCTCAACAGTATAATGTCTTCCATCCCATTAATACTGTATATCTCTCTATTTATTTAAGTTCTCTTTAGATTCTCTCAGAAATCCTTTATCATTTTTAGTGGATGGGTTTTATATATATATACATGTTTAATTAAATGGATCTCAATTTTTAAGCAATTTTATATGGTATTGTAGTATGGTATACTTTTCAATTTAATTTTTTTTTACTAGTATATAGAAATACTTTGGGGGTTAGAGGCTGATTTTGTATCTTGTTGTTTGCTAAAATCTCTTAATTCTAGTAGATTTTTTTAAAGATCTTATTTACTTATTTTAAAGAGAACAAGCACAGGAGTGTGCAATCAAGTGGAGGGAGGGACAAAAGGGGAGAAGGGGAGGAAGAGAGAGAAACTCAAGCTGACTCTGCACTGAGCACAGAGCCCAATGTAGGGACTGATCCCATGACCCTGAGATCATGAGTTAAGCTGAAACCAAGTGTTGGATGCTCAACTGACTGAGCCATCCAGGTGCCCTAGTTCTGGTAGTTTTTCAGAATGTTTTTTCTTCTTTTACTGCAGTGGTTAACCACAGACAAGATGTTGCAGAGAATTGATGAGGACACAAAATACATGTTCTAAACCCCATACTAAATTATTATTTTTACTTTAAAATTAATTGCATTTAAGATTAAGTTAATATTAAACATCTTTAATATTTACCATTTCTGTTCTCTTTACTCTTTTTTATTGGTCCATTTTCCTATCTGATATCCTTTCTCTTCTGTGTAAAGAACTACCTTTAATATTTCTTTTGCGTTGTGTTTGTAGGTGGCAAATTTTCTCAGCTTCTGCTAAGTCTTTGTTTTCCATAATGTATAGAATTCTCGGTGAAGTTTTGTTTTCTTTCAGGGCTTCAAAGGTACCGTCGTGCTGTCTTTTGCCTTCCATAATGTTGGCAGTCTTTCTCACTTTTGTTCTGTAAGTAATGTGTCCTTTTGCCTTTGTGGTTTTAAATATTTTTCTCTTCACTGGTTTTCAACAGTTTAAATATGATATGCTTTACTGTGGTTCTCTGTTTTTCTCCTTCGAGATGTTTGTTGAGATTCCTAGATCTCTGTATTTATTATTTTCACCAAATTAAAAAAAAAAGACTAGTTATTGCTACATAGTTTTCTCCTCCTTACTCTTTCCTTGTCCTTACTGAATTTTAATTACCATGCTTGTTATTATTTTGTGGGATCCTGATGCTCTGTTTTATTTTTTCTTTTGTTTTTGTTTTCAAGCTCTTTGCTCTTTGGTTTAGATAGTTTTTCTTGCTGTATTTTTTATATCACTGTTTTGTCTTCTGGTATTAAAGCTGATAATCAGGTAATGATTCTCTATATATTCTTTCAGTTCCTTGAGCGCATTTATAAAATTTATACTAGCTAAGCAAGAATTCTCGTCTTTTGGTTCCATCATCTCTTGCTATTTTGATTCTTTTTGTTGTTGTTGTCGACCATTTTCTTCTGGCTATATGTCACTTTTTTCCTACATACTTTTGTATCTAAGTTTTGATTTTCTGTCAAATATTAGGAATTTGATGTTGCCAAGGGCTGAGTTCTGTTGTTTCCCTTAAAGAATGTTGAACATAGTTTGGTCCAGAAGTTTATTTGTGGATCAGCTCAATAAATGTGAAGCCCATTTAAACCTCTCTGTCTCTCTGTCTCTCTTTCTTTTTTTCCCCAAATCTAGAGTAGTCTTTACTTCAGAGCCAGGGGTTTTGTTGGGGTCTTTTACTGAATGACTTTTGTATTCACCGAAGTCTTTCCTTTTTAAGCTGGCGAGATATTAAACAATCCCTAGCCTTGTAGGAGGTAGGATAATTTTTAAGCTTACAGCTCTCAGGTTCCTCTCTTTATTTGGCAGTTGCTCTTGTCATATGGCTTTATGAAATTTCATCCTGCACATGTGCAGATCAATATTCAGCCCAGACTCCAAGAGTCTTCTCCGTGGATTTTTTGAGTTTTTGCTTTGCTTACCTCTCTCCTCTTAAAATTCTCCCCTGAAAATTCTAGTCATCTCAATCTCCCTGAACTTTTGCCCCTCAACTCAGTGAATCCACTAGACTTAGTCTACATATGGGCCTGAACATTTCCTCTAGGTAGAAATTCTAATGATCATAGGTCGTCCACTGTTAGTTTTTCTTCTCAGGTGTCATAATCTGTACAGCTTGTTGGTCCAAGATCTGAAAAAAAAATTCATATATTATATCCAATTTTCTGGTAGTTTAGAGTGGAAGGGAGTATCCTATAGAAGTTACTCCCTCAGAGGTGAAAGTAGGAATCCTTTGGTTTGGTTCTGATTTTACCACAGGGAAAATCATTTGAACACATCAGGATTTAGCATTGATAGTTTCAGGGTACGACTGATGGCTTTAACCGCCCCATTCTGTCCCAACATGCTGCCTTTATAACTCCCTCTCATGGCTCAGTGCACAAACAGGACAGAATTGTGATGAGCAATGTAGCAGAACTGCTACCAACATTCTTTGTTTTAGGGTAGTGATATTCCACATTCCAGGGGGAGGAATGCCAGGGGAGAAGGGAGGAGGTATGAAGGCAGGTGGTCCATGGGTATGAATAAGTAAGGCAGTGCTGAAGTTTTTGACAATAGGAGAAGGAAGAATCCATTATGCTTTGTAGGTATAAATTAAATGACCTTCAAATACCTGGTTATGTTTGCCCAACTCATTACTCTAAGACTTCCTAAAGGATATTGAGGAAATCTGATAAACTATGCTTTTGTTAGGTTCCATCCTCAACTGGATAGCCAACATCACTTCATATTATACATCAGTACCACCTTGGCATATACAGTAGTGATCCGAATACAGACAAAGTATGAGGAAGTGTGGAACCTACTCTTGCCCAATCTATTACATAGAAAGCCAATTCAATTTCTAACCCTCTGTGTCTCCATTCATGTAAGAAACATAAAACTGCTTTCCTTAATTAACTTCACAATCATTTAATTTAAAAAAATAACAAAAATATGTAATTCTTATAAGCTACAAATTGATATGCTAGACATAATATTAGAAATAAGGTAATACAAGTACATGGTGCTTTAAAGTATACATTTATTTCATCTGTTCATAAATTCATTCTCTTTTGGAGTATTTCTTTTACTCTCCAAATGTTTCTACAAACTCAGCGTAGCTAACGATGGTTTCTGAAGATGTCATATCGAGATGTTGAGTCTAAAATTTGACAATGTAACTGGAACACATATGTGTATGAGCATGAGTGTGTGTGTATGCATGTTTGTGTATATATGTGTCTATGTGTGTGTATTTCATCAGACTACCTAAACTTCCAATAAAAGAAATATGCATAATGATCAGCAGATTCTCTAAAAATAGTAAAATTATCAGGTGCAAAGTAAAGTAAAAATGTATTTACAGCTAATCTAAAACTAGAGGTAGTTGCTTAGAAAGAGATCTATACTAACAGAAATATCCTGGAGGAATGAGTTGACAATTATTTAACTATCTTGATTCCCCATGTGTTTTGTAGAAAAAAAAGAAAAGGGAGTGAAACTGAGTATCAATGTTCACTTCTTTTGGATTTGGGGCACAAATGTGGTTATTTTTCCAGTACGTGAATATATTATAATGAAGAAAAGGAAGAATCCTTTCCTGTTGGGGCCTTTTCTGCACATATGGCTGCTGGACTGTGTCAGCACGATGTGACAGGGAAATGATATTCTGAGGTTAGTAGAGCTGAGTCACATGCCAGTTCTACTTATTGATAACCTATAACTGTGGTGAGGGTAATGTCTGCTTCTTGTTTGCCTAGAATCTGGAAGGGATGTTCTCAATGGTTCAAGCTTGCTTCCTATCCCCAAGAGAGCCTTATCAGGGGAGTCCCTGCAAAACATTCACTCCCAAAATTCTATCCCTAACTTTCTGAGATTTTGGAATTATTCCTCTGGATTTAACACTGATGATACAGATGTCTCTGAAATTTATATATACTAGGAATGGGGGTGCCTGGGTGGCTCAGTGGGTGAAAGCGTCTGCCTTTGGCTCAGGTCATGATCCCAGGGTCCTGGGATCGAGCCCCCATTGGGCTCTCTGCTCAGCAGGGAGCCTGCTTCCCCCATCTCTCTGCCTGCCTCTCTGCCTACTTGTTATCTCTGTCTGTCAAATAAATAAATAAAATCTTTAAAAAAATATACTAGGAATGGTCCAATTCTACCCACACCTTAGTGTGCATTTGTTAATCAGTCCTCTCCACTTTATAACAAAGAATACAGAATGGCATAAATACTGGGTGAACTTAAGTTTATCTTAAGTTCATTAGTACCTCGAATACCTTAGTACTAGTACTTAGTACTTACTAGTACTCCTAGTGCTTACTAGTACTTAGTACCTTAGTACCATTAGTGCCTTAGTACCTCTCTAGTATAGATAAATCATAAAACCCTAGAGTTCTCTATCCCATATCCTTGAAATTTCATTGCAGAGTTGGTTCAAATTCATCTCCATGCAATTTCTGAGTGGATGCCTTCACTGAGTAAAGTAAGGTCTGGATGTGAATCAGGCTCCTAAGAAAAGAGCTTTCAGGGAACAAGGAAGCTAGGGCAACAGTCAAGACGATAGAAGGTGAAGGTGCTTCTGGGATCATCTAAATTAGGGCTCTGCCTGGCTTCAGGTGATAGCAGCACACATCACCTGGGTCCCAAGCAGGTAAGGTTAGGTATCCGTTCACATATAACATTTCATTATAATAACTTTGCAAGTTTCTTACCATTAGCTGTAACTCTGATTCACATGTCTGAACATGGTAGGTTATTAAAAAATATAGCTGTTGAAATAAGTCAATCGGAGAAAGACAACTATCATATGATCTCCCTGATATGAGGAAGTGGAGATGCAACGTGGGGGATTTGGGGGGTAGGAAAAGAATAAATGAAACAAGATGGGATCAGGAAGGAAACAAACCATAAGAGACTCTTAATGTCACAAAACAAACTGAGGGTGGCCAGGTGGAGGGGGTAGGGAGAGGAGGGGTGGGGTTATGGACATTGGGGAGGGTATGTGCTATGGTGAGTGCTGTGAAGTATGTAAACCTGGCAATTCACAGACCTGTATCCCTGGGGCTAATAATACATTACATGTTTAATATATATATATATATATATAGCTGTTGAATGAAAGAAATCATAATAGTTCTTTGTTTTTTTTAAGACTTTACCCATTTGTCAGAATGAGAGTGAGAAAGAGAGAGCACACAAGCAGAGGGAGAAGCAGGCTCCTTGCTTATCCTTTCTTGATCTTAGGACCCTGGGATCGTGCCCCGAGCCAAAGGCAGATGCTTAACTGACTGAGCCACCCAGGGATCCTCAAAAAACAGCAATTCTGCGGGAAGACTCAAAGCCATAATCTGAAGGTTGATCTTGCCTAAGGGAATGGGAATTTCCTGTTATTTTCATACCTTGAATACTTAGTTGTCTGTAACATGTAGTAGAGCTGAGTGACTCTGAGGGAAGTCAAGTTTTGTAGCTAACATCAGGTAAAAATAAAAATCTTCAAAGCATATTTAAAATCTGACCATCTCACCTTCACAGCAACCACCATTGACTCTGTCATCAACACAGCAAGTCTGAATAATGACAAAATATTGTAATAGCCACCTGTGTCTCTGCCCTTTTCACAGCAGCCAGAGTGGTTGTATTAAAATAAAAATCAGACCATGTAACATCCCTTCCCAAAGCCTTCCAGTGGCTTCGTTTTCTGCTGCAAGAAGCTGACTGCCTACAAACCGGTGGATAATCTGACTGCTGATTTCTCTTCTGACCCCATCTGCAACTTCTCTCCCCTTCCTCACACCGTTCAAACAACAGGTCGGCCATGCTTGCTGTCAGGCACACCTGCTATGTCTCACAGCGTATACCTGCACTCATCTTTACTTGGAATGCTCTTCTCCTGAATTTCCCCATCTCTCACATACCTCTGTGAGGTGTTCATTCACCTCAGTGAGGCCTTCTAAGATCATTTTTTAAAAAATTTCTTTTCAGCGTAACAGAATTCATTGTTTATGCACCACATCCAGTGCTCTATGCAATACGCGCCCTCCTTAATACCCACCACCAGGTTCCCCCAACCTCCTAACGCTCAGACTGTTTTTCAGAGTCCATAGTCTCTCATGGTTGACCTCCCCTTCCAATTTCCCTCAACTCCCTTCTCCTCTCCATCTCCCTATGTCCTCCATGTTATTTGTTATGCTCCACAAATAAGTGAAACCATATGATAATTGACTCTCTCTGCTTGACTTATTTCACTCAGTATAATCTCTTCCAGCCCCGTCCATGTTGATACAAGAGTTGGGTATTCATCCTTTCTGATGGAGGTATAATATTCCATAGTGTATATGGACCTCATCTTCCTTATCCATTCGTCCGTTGAAGGGCATCTTGGTTCTTTTCACAGTTTGGCAACCGTGGCCATTGCTTCTATAAACATTGGGGTACAGATGGCCCTTCTTTTCACTACATCTGTATCTTTGGGGTAAATACCCAGTAGTGCAATTGCAGGGTCATAGGGAAGCTCGATTTTTAATTTCTTAAAGAATCTCCACACTGTTCTTTAGAGTGGCTGCACTATAAACTCCCAAAATTGAACCAGGAAGAAATTGACAACCTGGATAGACTGATATCTAGTAACGAGATTGAAACAGTGATCAAAAACATTCCAAAAAACAAGAGCCCAGGACCTGATGGATTCCCTGGGGAATTCTACCAAACTTTCAAAGAAGAAATAACACCTATTCTCCTGACGCTGTTTCAAAAAATTGAAGCAGAAAGAAAACTTCCAGACTCTTTTTATGAAGCCAGCATTACCTTGATCCCCAAACCAGGCAAAGACCACGTCAAAAAGGAGAATTTCAGACCAATATCACTGATGAATATGGATGCTAAGATTCTCAACAAGATCCTAGCAAATAGGATCCAATAGCACATTAAAAAGATTATCCACCATGACCAGGTGGGATTCATCCCTGGGTTACAAGGGTGGTTCAACATTTGCAAATCAGTCAATGTGACAGAACAAATCAATAAGAGAAGAGAAAAGAACCACATGGTCCTCTCAATTGATGCAGAAAAAGCATTTGACAAAATCCAGCATCTGTTCCTGATTAAAACGCTTCAAAGTATAGGGATAGAGGGAACATTCCTGAACTTCATAAAATCTATCTATGAAAAACCCACAGCAAATATCATCCTCAATGGGAAAAGCTCACAGAGTTCCCGTTGAGACCAGGAACATGACAAGGATGCCCACTCTCCCCACTCTTGTTCAACATAGTATTAGAAGTCCTAGCAATAGCAATCAGACAACAAAGAGAAATAAAAGGTACCCAAATTGGCAATGAAGAAGCCAAACTGTCTCTCTTCGCAGATGCCATGATACTTCTCAGACCATTGTGTTTAGATTTCTTATGTTCTCCATGTTCCCTTTCCTGCTTAAGTTTTCCCCTTAGCACCTGTTGCATTCTAAAAATATACATTTTAATCATGTTTGTCTTCCCCCGAATAGACTATAATGTCTGCTTTTATTCAGTGAAGGCCCTAGTGTCTAGAAAAATGAATAACCTGTGAACGATATATGATAAATATGTTTTGAATAAACAGATCAATGGACAGGGACAGGGAAGAAGCAGAAGGAGGGAAACTGAAGGCCAGCTGGTGTCTGGAATGAGCACATTGCATTACTCTTAAGAGGAGGAAGCTTTGCCTGGGAACATAAATTGAAATTCCCATTGAGCCAGCACCCTGTGAGGGCATGGCCAGTTCCTCAAGTCAGGGGTTAAGTGACTTGCTGGAGATCCTCAGTGATTTAGTGGCAGAGCTGGGCCTAGAGCCAGTACACATGCCCATTTCTACCACGCTGCCCGTCTACCCTTCAGGCACACAGACTTAATAATGATGAGTTATTTGCCAGCTTCTGGATTTTTTTTTTTCCTGCTCATGATTTTGCATTTTAGAGGTAAAAAATTATAGAAATTCAAGTTACAGAAGTCTGTTATTTCAAAGTAATCATGAAAACGAGATTTTCTGTGCACATTTAACCCTTTATTCCTTATAATCACAGGGGCCTCCTCTGCCCTTTCCTTATTAGTATCCACATTCGATAGTGAGTTGAAAGAACAATTCGGCTATGATAGATTATGTGCCAACAGGTCTAAGGCACTAAGAAGAAAACAAAGGAAGTTTGTGGCGTGTTTCTTGGTCTCATTATCTCACTGATGAGGTAAAAATAATATAAAATTAAAAACTTGGAAAAAATATCATATACTTTCATAGCTTATACCCATCCTGCAAAATACCTCTAGCATATAATATTTTCTCCAAAACTTTTTAGGATGAGTACTATTCTGAGGTCTACGGTGACAAGAAGAACTCTATTTTCAAGTTCTCTAGAAAGGGAGTGGGGGTGGCTGAACAAAGTGGATATAAACTTTTTTAGAACTATCCATTATTAATTCTGAAAGGGACCATGGCATCCCCCACTCTTCCCACCAGCCCTTCATTCTAGAAATGCAGAAATAGAAACATGGAACAATGACTCATCTGTTGGCTCAAACATTACGACCCAATGGGGGGTAGGAACCCAAATCACATGATTTTCCATTTGGAACCATTCCCCTATTTTGTGAAATTTCCATACACAAAGCTGCATTTATTTAAAAAAATCAAAATTCAATATTGCAGTCAAATAAAATCTGGCAGGGCCACAGAGAAGAGCCAAACACGTATGATGGTGATACAATGGAATATTCCCAACCTAAAGAGGTCAAGCCATAAAAATAAGGCAAATTTTGTCAACAGAACATATCCAGGTTGAACCCAGAAATTATTTTCTCATTAACTGTATTGCCTCCAGACCTAGAATTTACAATAATCACGGGTGTTGCTATTTTATTAGGGATAACTAGATTGAAAAACATTAAGGCAGTGTCGCATGGGTATGGAATGAGTCAGAGACATTTGGTCCTTCCAAGAAGTGACACCGCATCACTGATATTTTACAGGTGAGGAAATTGAAAATTTCCCAAATATTACAGAACTATACGGGGTACATCCAGATCTGATTCCAAAACAAAACCTATCCTCTGGAAAGAAGGGCACTGGCTGCTTTAGAAAGGATATTCTAGGGAATGAGAAAATTTGTATATAGGGCATGGAGGTTGAAATGGCCAGAACACACTTAAGAATTTGGCTGAGATCCTACTTTAGACTACCTAAGTCTTAATGATGGCATCGCCTTCCACAGGCAGGCAAGTAACTGTAGTATCCAGCATTTATTAAATTCTCAATGAATGTTTGTTAAATTGAATGATAGTAATGATATAATTTTATAACAGTCATCATAATGAGTATAATAGCATAATAACATGTTATACTATTAAATAACTTTTACACGATCTCGGAATATTATCTCTAGAACTTTAAGTGGGTTATTAATGTTATTTATTTCCATATTTCTATTTGTAAACTTGAAGACTCTTGAGGGGAAACGGAATGTCTTATTTTTCTCTAACTCTGGGACCTGGGTAATCACTCATGTAGCAAACATTTGAAGGACAAATGAGTTCTTGTCTCCAACAGATATGCAGAGCAAGTATTATTTTTAGTATCCTGAGGTTTGAGGGGCCTGGGTGGCTCAGTCGGTTAAGCGTCTGATTCTTGGTTTCAGCTCAGGTCATGATCTCAGGGTTGTGGGATCAAGCCACACATTGGGCTCCCCACTCAGTGTGGAGCCTGCTTGGGATTCTCTCTCTCCTTCTCCCTCTGCCCCTGCCCCCACTTGATTCTCTCTAAAATAATAATGATGATGATGATGATGATAATGATGGAAAAGAAAACTGAGGCTCTGAGTGAATAGTTTTCTGCCAAGTTAGCAAATGGGTAAAGTTGGTATTTGAGTTAGAATTGTCATTATTTAATTAAGTCTTACATTATTTATGTTCCATAGTTCAGTGTGTCTTGTATTTCCTCTCCAGTAGAAGTAAGAGCATTCCTCCCCCTTTTTCTCACCTGGCCATTCCAACTTCCAGTCAACTGGGTAATTTTTTTAAATATGCCTGGACACTATATAGCATTTAATTCCTTCTCTGTCCCCTTTCCAAGTCTCCCAGGTCAAAGATTTTGCAAAGCCCCTATAATTGTCAGATAAATAAAATCACATTGCTCATAATTATCAGGGACAATTCTGTGTAATTAGATGTTAACTGTAGTGTCCCCTCTCCTTTATGACTTCAAATAAATACCTGTTCCTGTCTCAGTCTGGGAGAAAGCTTGGTTGGAAATGTAACTGCTTTGTTGCTCTCTATGTAATTAACCACCATTAAAAGCCACTAATTAGATCGTAAGTTTTAAATAAGTTGCCCTAATTACCTTTGGTACATGGTGCATTGAGTCGGGAGGGCAAGTCCTTCAGAGCCAAGAAAACTTGGCTCTGTCACTAAGAGAATTAACGGGGCTATTGGGTTTCTTTTTTTTTTTTATCCCCATTCATAAATGGGAAAATGAGAACATAGGGAATGGGATGGATAGAGGCAGGGGTAAGGATTGTGGGTGAAAAATGTGTACCTGGGCATAGTCAACCAGGGGAGATCTCTCTGAAAACCACTCACTGTGTGCAAGACAGCCTGCCACGTACAAAGTGCGTATGATGTGTTGAATGAGCCAATGGCTGAATAAATGAGTGTGCAGAAAAATAGATTAATGCAACATGGCATGATAGTGGAGAACCTCAATTTTGAAATGAAAACCATTCATTGGTTTTAATTCTAGCTCGGATAATTACTGGTTTATTTAGGGAAGCTCTCCAGTACTGTGCTTTCTTATTTGTAGTAGGGGAGTAATGATTCCTAACACCCAGGTTGTGATGAATTAATAATGATAATGCGAGTCTAGTATTTCCATTTGCTAAGCTCTCAGTAACTCTTAGCAGTGACAGCGATGACAGTGATGATGACGACGATGGTGACGGCGATGATATGTAATATGCAGTTTGGAAGTTTTCAAATGAGACCTATATTGCAGCAGTCACGTGCTCCTTTTTTATTTTTTATGTGTTGTCCCAGCACACCATTGGTCCGATTTTAACACAATCACAATGTCAGAATCCATTCACAAGCTTATTTTAGAACATTTGTTAGGCGCCAGGTTAGTGCCAGAGTAATCAGAGAAGACAATGCAGTCCTTATTCTAAGAAGCACATAATCTGATGAGGCTGCAGGTGTGTAAAAACACCATTGACCCTATAACAAAGGTCTTCGCAAAACATTATGTGGGCGGAAGCCCAGGAGAACTTCACAGACTAGCTAATATCAATGAGCCATTTATGGAATCATTTCTGTGTCAGAGTATTTAATATATGGCCAAGGTCACAAAAAGCTGTAACAACAATAATGATGATAATAGTAAGAACAATAGCTAACATTAATTGAGAAGGTGTTATGTGCCAGCATCTAGGCTTTATGGATATTAACTGATTAATCCTTATAAAAAACTTGAAAATAGAGACAAGAGAATGGAGCTTCATAGAGATTTCCCAGGGTGGCTGTATTTACATACAAAAGTCTGCAAATGGCACAATCAACCAGTGTTCAAAAGTGGTGTCCTACTTACAAAACTGGAGTCCCTAAACCCTACCTAACACGGCCATGTTAGTGAGGAAAGAATTAACGCTTGTTTTGGAGCGCATGATGTTCTTAGGCGTATTTTCCCCTCAGTTCCTTTCTGGGCAACAGCTTCTTTGTCCCATGAAAGTTGGCTTGAAGGATGAGTTGACCTCTCAGGAGTCTTCCAACCACACATTTTTCTACTTGATTTTTCCTACAGAATTAAAAATTATGTGAGTACGCCAAGCCTTCCTATGCACCCTGAGGTTTTCCTGAAGCCAAGGCAAGTCTTACACCTTCCAAAACACCTAGCATAGAGCCAAATGGAAAAAGTGTATCTGTCTGTCTCTCTATATAAATATATATATATATATATACATATGTATGTATTGTATATATATACACACACATATGTGTGTACATATGTATACAATACATACACACATGCATATAAGTACACATGCACATATGTGTTTAAAGTAGTTTTAACATATAATGCAGATAGATACCATATTTTTAAAACGATATCAATATCAAAATCAATCATAGCACACAACAAATAAGATTTTCCTCCCTAAACTCTCAAACTAAATGTTACCTTCCTCTGGGCATTCAAGATATCAACAGCTTATTATACATGTATTTTTTTTCATAAATGCCATGCAGTTGTTCTGTGTTTACTCAGCATGGGCAAGGGAAGATCTTTTGAGCCTCAGTTCTTTTTCAAGATTTATGTACATTGCTCTTGATGTTGTCCTCTGCCCACTTGGGTTTGGGATATACCGTATCTCAGACTTCTCGTTGAAGGTCACTTTTATATGCACAACTCCTAGGTCCTTGCCTGGGGTCACATAGGTTTGCATCTACTTTATCTGTAGAGAGATGAAAGAGGGATTTCTTCTATCTCCACTGCCTGGCACTCAAATTCTAAACAGATGGAAAGCATTGAAAACCTGCAATCATCAAAATTGGCCGTTTGCAGGAGTCCTGCCCACTGGTCTTTCTGACGAGAAGTATTGCTCTGTTCCATTTATCTGTGATGTGACAATGACTGCCTCAGCTTGGACTCTATATGACTGTTCAGTTCAAATATTCGATAGAGTGCAGATAGGATCTCTGAGACTGTATTTGCTTTTCCCATGGGACATAATGTGATTGCCTCAGATGGGATCCGATATTCATTCTCGGCCCAGTAGTATTCGTGTGCTTGTGTTTTTCCCTTCTCTTGAGTATAAGTGAAACCTAGTTCCTTGTTTCTAATAAATAGCTCAAAGATCAAGTATTATAATGCACCTGCACATTGTCAGTTTGGCAGGTATTGGCTCTTGCAAAGGAATCTCAGGAAAGACAAGGGAACTTTCTATCAGAGCAGCTTTAAAACCTAGTTGTGTGTCTAATTTTTGTGTACTCGTTGACTCAGCAAATAGGTAATGAGCACACATTATGCATAAGGCAATAAGCTGCCAATAATTTACAGATAAAAAGCACACCTTCTATTTTCAGTATATAATCAGAGTGCCCCGTGGTGAGTACTGATTGGTCTATGCCCAGGCTTCCAGTAAAGGAGATTCATGAGGGGCGCCTGGGTGGCTCAGTGGGTTAAAGCCTCTGCCTTCGGCTCGGATCATGATCCCAGGGTCCTGGGATCGAGCCCCGCATCGGGCTCTCTGCTCAGCCAGGGAGCTTGCTTCCTCCTCTCTCTCTGCCTGCCTCTCTGCCTGCTTGTGATCTTTGTCTGTCAAATAAATAAATAAAATATTTTTAAAAAAAAGGAGATTCACGAAACTCAGTTTGATCAAGAGTGGGGTATGGGCAAGAAAGGTCCAATGAAAGAAATGAATAGTAAGCTAATCCTTAAATGAGAAAAAAAAAATAGCTATCCAGGCAGAGAAAGTTTTAGGAAAGACACTTCAGATGGTGCGAGATGCATTTGCCAAGATGTCAGTCGGTGTTTGGTTTTGAAAATATTGACGTAAATTGGTAAGGCTATAGGAAGTTTTGAGATAGAGTCCAACATCAGCCTTTATGATACAGATGTCTCTTAACTTCTTAGTGTTTACTTAAAATTGTGAATGGGCAGGAAAATTAGTTTTGTCCTTGGTATGTATTCATCTAATGATTGGGTAAGGACTCTGAAACAGCATGGAGCTTTGGGCTTGCTCTTATCCTTCTTGGCTTGGAGTAAACATACAAAATGGCTTAAGACTTTAACTATAAGGAGATACACATGACTTACAGTAATGCAGTGTTAGAATAACCAAAAGCTTATTTGTTGAAAAAAATGATGAGACTATTGTTGAGGAACTAGACATTCCTGTCCAAAGATCATTCTTTCTGTCCAGCGTGAAACAGTGGGGTGGTTTCTATTTCCCAATTTTTCCCTTCCCTTAGGGACTTGGAGCCAAATCATGGGGATATTTGCAATGGTCTATCTGTCTCTATTCTTTTCAAGGTCTGAATGACAAGCCAAGCGGAGAAATTGAATTTTTCACTTCTCTAAACACTTTTGGCCCCTAGGAACACTGCAAAAGGTCAAGGATTTTGAAGCTCGTTCTTCCGCAGGCTACAGGATCAAAACTTCTTTTTTAAAAGGTTGTTCCAGGCCCAATGAGACAGCCAGTTGTGACAAAGAATATAAACAGCAGTTTGTGTCCTCTGGGGTGGTGTGGGCCCCTTTTGGGACATTTACTCTGAAGACAGTTTCTCTGGAGAGATTTGTTTCTCTTATTAGGGCAACAGCAGGTGGAAAACAAAATAGCTTGACATAAACTGGAAAGTGTCGGTAAAGACTCCTACTTTTCCATATCCCCTTCCCCACTTACTCTGTTTTTCCTTTGCTGTCTTCATCTTCTTTTAGATGTTTCTCCCCACTAGTTCCTTTGATTTCTTCTTAGTTTTTCTAACCAATAATTAACTTTTTCATTGTCCTTTGTTGACCCATGTGATAGGCATCTTCCGAAATAGTTCCAACAATGGTCCTATTCTAGCCCTTGTGAGTCTCCCTCCCCTTGAGTGTAAGCTGACCTTGGTGACTCGCTTCTAATAAGCAGATTGTGACAAAAGTTGTGTAATGTCAGGGTGCCTGGGTGGCTCAGTCGTTTGGGTATCCAGCTCTTGACTTTGACTCAGGTCATAATCTCCGGGCCGTGAGATCGAGCCCCACGTGAGGCTCCGTGCACTCGAAGGAGGGTCTGCTTGGGGTTCTCTCTCTCCCTCTGGCTCTTCCTCCCATTCATGCTCTAAGTAAATAAATAAATAACCTTTAAAAAAAAAGTTATGGGATATCACTTGTAAGATGAGGTTATGAAAAGAATAGGACTTCCTTCTTGCTTGTCCTTTTTTGCTCTCTCTTGGAGCCCGTGAAAAGGCCCAGGTGGCAAGGAATTGGTGTCTGCAGCTCTTCCATACCTGAGACCTTCCAGCAACCATTAGGGAACTTGGAAGAAGATCCTTTCCCACTTGAGTCCTGAGACAACTGAAGGCTTGATTTTTTGTTTTTGTTTGCAGATCCATGAGAAACCTTGCTCCAGAGGAGCTAGCTAAGCCCACCTGGATTCCTGATCCACCAAAACTGTGAGATATGGTTTATTCTCTTAAGCCTCTGAGTTTTGGGGTAATTTGTTATGCAGTAATAGATAATTAATGCAATATATATCCTTACATGTTCTTCCTCTTCACTGACTCTTTTTATTGAATCTCTATTTTTTTCTTATTTTTTCTCTTAATTCTTTAGTATACAGACTTCAAATTTGTATGTGACATTGAAAGCGCTATGAGCCAGAATGCTTTACCTTCAGTAATCATCAAACCCAATCATGAATCTGCAAACATCATCTGCATAATGGAAAGGTCATATCCCTTCCTTCCCTTTCATTGTAGGCTTTGGTAAATATTCATCCATCTGTTGTTTCAGTAAAACTATTGAATGGACAGCTACTACCTTTAATACATTGTATCAGCTGTCCTGTGGAACACAGAAATGAATGAGATCTGCCCCCTGCCATCAAAGAGAAAATAAAAATGCCTAAAATAGAGCATCTCATGAAAGGGATATTCTCAGGGGTCTGTGTGTTAAGAGGAGGGGGAGGTGGCTTCCTGCATGGAGGACCAGGAAGAGATCCCCCTTTTATAGGGGGATCTCTGGATGGAATGTTGAACGATAGACTGGACTTATACCTACTGAACTTCTGTGAGCTGCGCCTCTACTCAGGAGTCCGTCTCTCTTACACTGCTCATAGTGACAGCCCCCATTTAACACACAGAAACCAATCTGAATTCTAAGGTATGTGTCACCCTCCCCAGTCCTAAGTAGTTGATGGTTTACCTTTTTGATGCTTCCCCAGCCTCACTAATCTTGTCTACTCCAGCATTTCTTAAATAATTATTTACTGGGTTCTTGTATTAATCAAGAGAAAATGTATATAGTTCAAGAAGAAAGAGACAGTGCACAATGTTCTCAGTTAAGAGGGTGGAGGTCACAATGGGGTAGGAAGACTTAGGATATTATAATGTCAGAATATCAAAAAATTATTTGTTACAAGAAAAGAAGATATAAAAAAAGAGGATCGTTGTTAATGAAAAGTAATTTCTGGCCATAAACCACTCCATTATTTTTTCTTTTCCTTTTTTTTTTTTTTTAAGATTTTATTTATTTATTTATTTATTAGAGAGAGAGAAAAAGAAAGAGAGAGAGAGTGCACAAGTAGGCAGAGAGGCAGGAAGAGGCAGAGAGAGAAGCAGTCTCCCTGCCAAGCAAGGAGCCCAATGCGGGACTCGATCCTAGGAGCCAGGGATCATGACCTGAGCTGAAGGCAGCAGCTTAGCCCACTGAGCCACCCAGGCGTCTCTCCATTATTTTTTTCTTACATGGAGCAGCAGAGTGATTACCATTTCTCTCTCTCTCTCTTTTTTCCTTCCATTCCAAACATGAGACGTTTGAAATGTCCCATGCATTGTTGTGCTCAGTCCTGATTCTTCACTAAACTTTGTAATATATATAGGTTTCTTTGGGCAATTGTGGAGGTAGGGATGAGGCCCTGAAGTTACCTTCTGTTTTTGTCTGGGGAAAAAACATGTTTCTAGAGATTAGGAAAAGTAAATCATCAGTGCTCTTTGGCTTTGTTCTTCCAAATTGTATTTTTAATGAGCAGCTTGAGAGTTAAATAATTAAATTTGAGTTATGCAGTGGTCAGATTCCTTTGTTCTTCTCCTCCTCCCCCAAGGATGTCTAGTCATTTTTATTAATATTTTTTCATCTTTATTAAGATATAATTGACATACAACATTGGATAAGCTTAAGGTGCATAGCAGGCTGATTTGATATATTTAATATTTGTAAAATACTTTCACATGACTGTGGTCAAGTCAATTAAAAGATATCCCATTGGGACCCTTGGGTGGCTCAGTCAGTTAAATGGCTACCTTTGGCTCAGGTCATGATCCCAGGGTCCTGGGATCCAGTCCCACATCAGACTCCCTTGCTCAGCGGGAAGCTTGCTTCTCCCTCTGCCTGACACTTCCCCTGCTTGTGCCCTCTCTCTTTCTGTCAAACAAATAATTAAAATCTTAAAAAAAATTTAAAAACCCAGACATCATTATTAACTGTGAAAAATCTTTGGAAAATGGAAGACTTAAAAATACTCTTATTGTTGACGCAGTAATTTACATCCCTGAAATTTGTCATAACAAATCATTTACAATAAGGGGACATGTTAGAAACAGGCTAAATGAGTAATCAACAATAGGAGAATGGTAATGCATACCGTGGTACATCAGCTAAATGGATTATTAAGCAGCCATTAAAATGGTAATTAGGAAGACAAACACAAATGTGAAATGTTTTTAATGTGATATTAATAAAAATAAGAGAATGCTAAAATATATGTAAACCGTGATTATAATAACTATATAGCTCATATTTTGTTATGAAGAAAAATAAGAATTTTTAAAAATCAGCTACTGTGCTAGAATATATGTGTGTATCTGTATACATGTCTATTTTTTTAAAAATATTTTATTTATTTATTTGAGAGAGAGACAGTGAGAGAGAGCATGAGCAAGGAGAAGGTCAGAGAGAGAAGCAGACTCCCCATGGAGCTGGGAGCCTGATGCGGGACTCGATCCCAGGAATCCAGGATCATGACCTGAGCCCAAGGCAGTCGTCCAACCAACTGAGCCACCCAGGCGTCCCTACATGTCTATTTTTTAATATATTTTTAAATTGCAATGAGAGGTTTCCAGCTCTGAATTTGGGAACCAATAATTCCTTGGGAGAGGAGAGGTATCTTCCATATTGTAGAATGTTCAGCAGTATCCCTGACTTCTACTCCTAGTTACAAGTAGAATCTCCCCAGCAGTGAAAACAAAAAATGTCTCCAGACATTGCCCAGTGTCCCCTGGCAGGGGATGGAAGATGCAAAATCACTTGAAGTTGAGAACCACTATAAAAAAAAAAAAAATTTTTTTTTCCTAATATTTTTTAAGGAAATAATAAATAAATAAATGAAAATAATTTTTACCCTTGACCTACTGTTCCCTTCAGCAACTTACCCAGAGAATAGTTGAAATCAGCAATGTTCTGGTTATATCAGACAAGAGAGTAAAGCATTAATGTGCGATGACCTGTTTGGGGATGTCAGCAACCCCCACCCCATTCCTCTGAGTTCTTGCAAAATGGGGGAAAGAAATCAGTGTGTGTTATATAAGAATATCTTCTACTGACAGTGCAGAGTATTTTTATCCTGGTGGAAGTTGCCTCTGGGCTCTGAAACCTTCTGTCAGGGAGTAAAGAAAACTAATTGCAGTGAAATATCTTTTCAGGCAACCTGCCCATCACCAAATTCTGTATGTAGGGGAAATGCACACTTCCTTTAGAAGATGTTTCAACGGAACTCAAACCCCATAGGAATTCTTTTTAGGGCCAGGGAAACTTCTACACAGTGTAGGAACTTCAGTTCAATTCAGAAAATGATAAAATTTCAAGGCACTGTTAAGGAGTCCTCAGTCCTTTGGCTTGACCCTTTATTTTTTATTCAAGAGAACTGGAAACCAAAGAAGTTAACTCACTTGCCAGTGCACCACACCCAATTACTTGCACACCATTAAAATTAAACATTGAGTGGGCCTGAAGTTTCTTATCCTTCAGGCAAACTTTGTCTTTAAAAGGACATTTCCCACTTCTGCAATTGTATATCATTGAAAAAGAATTTATTTCTGGGGGATGAAGTCTTCCATGGTATTTGACACATGGGTTGGTCTTCCAAAAGAATGTAAAATTCAAACATGGAGGGAATAAACATTTACTGGGTGCCCAATTCTAGGCCACACAGGGGGTCTGGAAAATTAGAATAAATATGTTGTATACTTTTTCTGCTCTTGTTGCAGTCCTATATATTCTGCTGTACAAATAAAAAAATAATCAGTCAATGCTGACCAGGGATCTAGAATTGAGTTAATATAGCCCTAGATTCTTGAAACTCTCCATCTATGTTCCCTCAAACATTTCTTCCATTACTCCCCTTCAGATGACCTTCCCAGCTTTCCACACGGTTGTGGCTAAATATGGGTGTTAATATATATATATATATATATATATATATATATATATACACAATATATACAATATATGTATATATATATACAATAACTCTGTTACAAAACAAACAAACAAACAAACAAACAACAACAAAATCAATACTGAGAACATCTTAATGCAGGGCAAAGGAGACTCCAGCAGCCTATCTAAGAATTATAACCAAATGACAACAATCCCAACTGTGCAATGCAGAAAAGGATAGCCCAAACAGTGGCTAACTACTGGAAATTCTTGGCTCATTTGGGGGTTTCTGGGGGATTTAGCTTTCATTACAGGATCCTCAAAGGAATTTATTTTTCCTCATTCCAGGGACTATTTGCGCTGTGATAATGCCTTGTAGAAAGCAAGCTTTTGAAACTGTCCAAAATGCTTGGATTTCTCCATAATGCCTCTGGGCTAGACAGACAGATTTGCTAATGTAACCAAATAGGGATCAACTCACTGGAAAGACGTGATTGTAAAAACAAGCAAACAAACAAAAATGAAAACAAACCAATCGGTGATACCCATGGACAGCGGCATCTTCCTCTCTACTGGAGTAGTGGAAAACACTTGGGGCTGAGGATCAGGGAACTCTGATTCAGATTCTGATTCTATGACTCTTTGTTTCAAGCCTCTCAGTTTCTCAGTACTCCTAGCTTCCTCATCTGTTTGTTAGGGACTGTGCCCAGCATTTAGTGTGCAGGAAGAGAGGTGCTCATTGTTAGTTAATTTGATGTGCTATTTGTTGGAATGTGTGGCCGTAAGACCCTTGCAGATCTTTAATATCAACATATTTTAAAGGAAAATGAGAAATTTATACACACACACACATATTTCTCTCTTTTAAATTGGGTGTAGGGGTCAAATAATTGTGTCTGTGTGATGAAGAGGCTATGATATATGCATTTAAATCATGGAGTCCCAGGTGAATAGTTCTTTATTTCCCTTATTGCAGCCAGGACACACTAACTAATTTTTAGGGCTGGGGGAAATAACTAGATTTTAGAAAGAATACATTAACATTTAGGTTACACTTGAGTTGAGTTTCTCAAAGGCAGAGCCTGAATTGGGAATAGATATACAAGTGACCTGATGGGGAAGACCACATTGGAGAAACCTGCAAGGGAGTAGAAGAAACAGTCAAGGGCATGGAATATAGTGAGGCATAAGTGTGCTTTCAGCTGTAATCTAACTTTAACCTGAACTTGGAGAATCTCTAGAATATTGACTGCATCACAAAGCTAGTTTCACCTTGTGGCAAGAGTGCTGGTGGCCCTTTTATCCAAATATCTGTCAATCATTCCTCTTGAGGATGAGGGTGTAACTTCCTAGTTTTCTTTAGGCATAGTAACTCCTATTGGCTGAGGAAAATAGAGTAGTGTGTCACTCTCACCCAATACTTACACCATCTGGGAAACAGGTGCACCTGCCAGGTAACACCAATAGCACTTATTACATATAGTAAAGAAGTCTTCCTAGGGCTATTAACTGCATTAAAACTCTGACTCTGGGGCACCTGGGTGGCTCAGTGGGTTAAAGCCTCTGCCTTTGGCTCAGGTTATGATGCCAGGGTCCTGGGATTGAGTCCCACATCAGGCTCTCTGCCCGGCAGGGAGCCTGCTTCCCCCCTCTCTCTCTGCCTGTCTCTCTGCCTGTCTCTCTGCCTACTTGTGATCTCTGTCTGTCAAATAAATAAATAAAATCTTAAAAAAAAAACAAAAAACAAAAAAACAAAACAGCAGCAGCAAAAAAACTGACTTTTCAAAATAATGAAAGTTTCTGAAGGCCAGGGAACTTTTCTGTCTTACTCTTTGTTTTTTTCCGGTAGTTAGATAAAGAAAATTAATTGGCTCATGGGATATGCCCAGTAAATGAGTACTGAATGAACAGAAGAATTCCTGACAAATACCTTCCCCCAGTGCAGGTTTTCTATTTTGGGGTAGTTCCCCCCTGCTTTTTCTATGGACTGCAGTGTTCTCCTTTTTGCTCTCAATCTTAATTATGTTCTTCAAAGTTTATCTGATAATCAATATTGATCTGTGAAACATTCTTTGACTACAACCCATAGGAAGGGGTGTGTATATGTGTGTGTGTGTGTGTGTGAAAGGGAGAGAGAGAGAGAGAGAGAAAGAGACTGCACGTTTGTGGGTGTTTGCCTCTTTCTGTCCTGGCTATTTAACACTATAACCAAACATGTCTTTTTTTGGATTGACAACAACAAATCAATCCCCATCTTCTGAAGTTTCTCTGTAATTATACACCTAGTTCTCAAATTACTAGTTGATATCCTTTTCACTATCACCTATACATAATAATAACACCAAGTTTATTGAGTGCTTACAATGTGTCAGGCACGGCATGCAATATATGGCATTCCTTGTCTCCTTTGGCTTGATGATGATGTCATAATGCAGGTACTTGTAGTGCCCCTACTTTCTGGGTGAATTTAGCAAGTTTAAGGACCTCATCCACAGTCACTCATCTAATAAGAGGAACAACTAAGATTTAACACAATCAGTGGATCCTAGAACTTTACTCTTAGCCTCAAGACTATACTGTCTTGCCACATTTCAACAGCTTGCTAAAGAATCTCTCTTTCTCACTCTCCCTTTTCGATCACAGTATGGGCTGAACAGGAAAAGCTCCTCTTCTACTTCTATGCTGCTCAATTGAATATATATCTTCAATGAAATACTTCTTGACCTCCCACAGCTCTTAGAGCTGCCCTTTGTCTTTGAGACCAATGCTTGAATATATTCATTATTTTATCCCCACAGACTAGAAGAGAGCTTGGAATATAGTTGCCAGTAAATACCATTTGCCCTCAGATGGAAAGAAAGAATAAGTAGTTGAATTATGTAAAAATACTCTCCTCCCCAATCCCCACTAATATAACTCTGAGGACAGTGACGGTACGTAATTCAATTCTCTTGCCTGGGACACTGTCTACTATATAGCAGGTTCTTAGCAACTAATTGTTGATTCATTATTGTTACTGTTTTTACCTTGTCTTCATATTTTTCAGCCAGGAAAGCTAATGTTGATTAACGACTCTTAATTTAACTCAGATTGTAAAATGATGGAGTTGTTGGGTTCAAGGTTATCAAAATAGGCCATCTCCTTAATGAATAAATCCCCACTATGCTTTATTTTGAGTGTACTTGTACAGTGTATTTGTACCCCTCTAGCTCTGGAGAACTCACTACCTCTTAGAAGATCTGTAAAGAACTCCTCAAACTCAACACACACAAAACAGACAGTCATACCAAAAAATGGGCAGAAGATATGGACAGACACTTCTCCAATAAAGACATAAAAATGGCTATCAGACACATGAAAAATGTTCATCATCACTAGCCATCAGGGAGATTCAAATTAAAACCACATTGAGATATCACCTTACACCAGTTAGAATGGCCAAAATTAGCAAGACAGGAAACAACATGTGTTGGAGAGGATGTGGAGAAAGGGGAACCCTCTTACACTGTTGGTGGGAATACAAGTTGGTGCAGCCTCTTTGGAGAACAGCATGGAGATTCCTCAAGAAATTAAAAATAGAACTTCCCTATGACCCTGCCACTGCACTCCTGGGTATTTACCCCAAAGATACAGATGTAGTGAAAAGAAGGGCCATCTGTACCCCAATGTTTATAGCAGCAATGGCCACGGTCGCCAAACTGTGGAAAGAACCAAGATGCCCTTCAACGGATGAATGGATAAGGAAGATGTGGTCCATATACACTATGGAGTATTATGCCTCCATCAGAAAGGACGAATACCCAACTTTTGTAGCAACATGGACAGGACTGGAAGAGATTATGCTGAGTGAAATAAGTCAAGCAGAGAGAGTCAATTATCATATGGTTTCACTTATTTGTGGAGCATAACAAATATCATGGAGGACATGGGGAGTTAGAGAGAAGGGGGTTGGGGTAAATTGGAAGGGGAGGTGAATCATGAGAGACTATGGACTCTGAAAAACAATCTGAGGGGTTTGAAGTGGCAGGTGGGTGGGAGGTCGGGGTATCAGGTGGTGGGTATTATATAGGGCACGGATTGCATGGAGCACTGGGTATGGTGATAAAATAATGATACTGTTATGCTGAATATAAATAAATGAAAATAAATAAATGGGGGGGGAGGTTCTCTGTCACTTAAAAGTCCTGGATTTTAGCCCAGTGTTTCTCATATTGAATCAACTTTTTTTTTTAAATTTTTCCTATAACATGGGCTTTTGGAGAAATGGCATCCAGTGTGCTGTTAGTAACTCAGTGGAGGGCAAGCCGGCTTTTTCCTTCTTTCACCAGCCTGTGTTCTCCACCCTAGAATTTTCACTGAAGGACCATTGGTAAAACCCAGAACTAGGGAGTCGGGTGGGGGTGCATGGAGAGAATCTTAATGCCTGGGCTTGAAATTGTCCCTCAGAGCAATCATTGCCCACTGTTCTTGGCTTCAGTTCAACCTGCCTACGTGACAGTCCATTTTCCCTGACTCAGCCTTCTGTGTCCAGACAAATGATTCACTCCCAGTGCATTTTTCTGCTCTTACTAAATAGGCCCTCTAACCACTGCTGTATCTTTCAATTCCAGCTAACAGCTTGGACAGCAGTTTTTAAAAATGTTACTAAGCAAGTATGCTCGGCCAGAGAAATCATGCAGAATCCTCTCTAAATGCTTCCCGCATCATACAGGCTCATAGGGATTGCTCCCTTCTCCAAACTAAGGGCAAATTCCCTCCAAATTTTATATTCATTTATCCATTGACAGATTGTTTACTAGTCTCTGCCATTTCTTGAATCTTAGCTAAACTTTATCAAGCACTAATAATAAGCCAAACACTGCTAATTTCTTTGCACAAATGATCTCATATAGTTTTTCTGGTCACATTACTGAATTCTTTTGAGCCTCAGTTCCCCAGCAGGTTAAAACAAAAAAAGGATAAAAACATAACTCAAATGAGGTTTGTTAGAAGACCTGTTGACTGTCTCCAACCAAAGTTTGTGTTTTGTGCATTTTTTGTTTTTTGTTTTTTAAACAGAGCACATTTTTAACTTTCCAAGGAACTGATACATGAGTTAGATTAGGCTTGGCATTGATTAATCCTTTTGTCCTGAGCCGAGGCCACTTTCTATAGACATTTTGCCTTCCATTATTGTACCCATTATAAAATGTTTATCTAATTGACTTTCTCTACCCATCCCCTCTGTAACCTTATAGATTAGTCTTTGATGCGCATTGTATCAAAAGCCTACTAGAAGTACAAGTGAATTACCTCTATGGTGACCATCACCTTCTTTGAAAAATTAATCAGTTTTGTTAGGTAAGAGCTCACTTTGGACAGCTATTGTTACTGGTCTCCACAAATGGAGAGAAAGAGGAATCAGAGTGTTATTTTGAAAAGACCTCTGGCCTGATAACCCAAATTTCTGGTTTCAGGTCAGACCAGTGCCAAGATCTTGTACTCCATGCTCACGATTTCAGTGAAGTTAAAGAGTAGACTGTAGTCCTTAAGACTGACTGTTTTGAAATCACAAAGAACATGAACCATGTACTTGATATGAGGGTGTGAGCAGATTATTTAATTTGTTGAAAACTTGGGATTCACATCAGAAAAAATGGGGGTGATCATAATAACTGTACTGCTTTTAGGGTACTGCTAAATTTCTCTGTAAAGTAACTCCTAAAATACCATGATTTAAATTTTATATATTTTTATATGTACTGCTTTTCATTTTTTTAGAGTAATTTGTTATGTGTTGAATTGTGTTTCTTCGAAAAGACGGTGAAGGCCTTACCCCAAATACCTATAAATGTGACCTTCTTTTGTAAGATGATCAAGTTTAGGTGAGGCCATTAGGGTGGGCCTTAAACCAGAATGACTGGTATCCTTATTTAAAAAAAAAAGGAAATTAGAGCATAGAGAAAGACACTGACAGAGGGCAGATGGTGCAAAGACACAGGGAGAATGCCATTGCTAAGCAAGGAATGCCAGAGGCTGCCGGAAGCTGAAGAAGCAAAGACGGCTCCTTTCCCTACCTTGATTTCTGACTTCAAGCCTCCAAAACTGTGACACTAAGTTTCTATTGTTTTAAGCCAACCAGTTTTTAAACTTTGTTGCAGCAGTCCTAGCAAACTAATGAATTATGCTAGAGATTATAACATACAGTCTTAAATTTTCACTTAGTTTTCACTTTTAAAAGTGTTAACTTTTGGGGTGCTTGGCTGGCTCAGTCATTTAAGCATCCAACTCTTGATTTCAGTTCAGGTCATGGTCTCAGGGTCGTGAAATCGAGCCCTGCATCAGGCTCTCCACTCAATGCAGAGTCAGTTTGGGATTCTCTCTCTCTGTCCCGCCCCCTGCTCTCTCTCTCAAATAAATAAATCTTTAAAAAAAGATTGGTAAAGGTTAACTTTTGAAGTTGTCATGGTACTGCTACTAATAGAGTGTAAGAAACTTGAAACAAGTTCATTTAACCCACTCCCATCCTTTATGATGTAGTTCTTATATATTTAAACAAATCAGAATTCACTCATTACAACTTTGGCTTTATTTTTTATTTTTAAAAATTTTTTATTTTATTTTTTTTAAGATTATTTATTTATTTATTTATTTGACAGAGAGAGATCACAAGCAGGCAGAGAGCAGACAGAGAGAGAGGAAGAAGCAGGCTCCCTGCTGAGCAGAGAGGACAATGCGGGGCTCGATTCCAGGACGCTGGCATCATGAGCTGAGCTGAAGGCAGAGGCTTTAACCCACTGAGCCACCCAGGTGCCCCATATTTTTAAAAATTTTTTAAACATTTTATTTATCTGAGAGAGAGAGAGAGCAAGAGCTGACAGACGGAGGTAGTGGCAGTGGCAAAGGGAGAGGCCGACTGCCCGCTGAGCAGGAAGCCTGACTCAGGACTCTATCCCAGGACCCTGAGATCATGACCTGAGCCAAAGGCAGATGCTTAACTGACTGAGCCACCCCAGCGGCCCCATTTTTGCTTTAAATAGACATGTTTTAAACAAATTAAGATAAAAAGTGGCACTTTGTAACCACCTCTATAATTTCCATTTCCACACCGTCTTGCTGCTCTTCCTTCCTCCTGAAGATGCACGTTTCCATCTGCTATTATTTCCTCTCAGCCTGAAGAACTTCCTTTCAGGTTCCCTGCAGTGCAGATTTTCTGGCATCAAATTCTCCTAGCTTTTCTCTAGCTAGCAAAGACTTTGTTTCACCTTTATTTTATTTTATTTTTTTATTTTTCAAAGATTTTATTCATTCATTTGACAGAGAGAGAGACTGTGAGAGAATGAACACAAGCAGGGGGGAGTACGAAAGGGAGAAGCAAGCTTCCTGCCGAGCAGGGGGCCTGATGTGGGGGTTGGTTGCAGGACCTTGGGATTACAACCTCAGCCAAGGGTAGATGTCCAACTGACTGAGCCACCCAGGAGTGCCTCACCTTTATTTTAATTGATAGTTTTATTGGATATAGAGTTCTATGTTTCAGGGCGTTTTTTTTTTGTTTGTTTGTTTTGTTTTTGTTGTTGTTGTTGTTGTTGTTTTCTTTTCCACTACTTTAAAAATACTGTTTCATTGTTTCTGATGAGAAGTCAGTCATCATTAAAATTGCATTCCTCCACATGCTGTGTGTTTTCTTGCTGTCGTCTTTGTCTGGCTGCTTTAAAGACTTTATTTTTGGTGTTATCACAGTAAGTGTGTTGTGTTTGGATATGGTTTTCTTTCTGTTTTTCCAGCTTCACATTTACTGGATGTCTTAACCCTATAAACATATATCCTCAATTAATTTGGGGAGAAATTTTAAACTATTATTTTATTTAGGTATTTTTCTGCCCTAATTTCCCCCCTTTTCTTGTAAGACTCCAATTTTATGCCTGTTGGACCACTCGGGAGTCCCCAAGAAGACCCAGAGATTCTATTTTTTAAACCTTTTTCTAATCAGATCATTTCTATTAGTTTTTTATTTCATTGACTCTTTCTGCTATCTCAAATCTGCTCTAACGCTTATTCTTTTGATTAAAATTTTATTTCAGATTTTGCCACTTTTAGCTGTACACTTTCTTCTTGGAACTTTTTATAGTTTCGATTTTTCTGTTGAAATGCACTATTTTTTCATTCATTATAAGAATATTTTCCCTTATGCCCTTGAGCAGAGTCATAGCAGATGCTCAAGGTTAGTATCCATTAATTGTCATTTTTCTTTAATATGGGTCACATTTTCCTGTTTTTTTTCATATGACTGGTGATTTTCAATTGGATCCTAAATATTTTCAATATGTGTAAAGCCCTCAATTATCTCATATATATTTAAAAAATATTAGTTTAAGTTATTGTCATTCTTGTGTTTCAGCAAGCAGTTGACTTATCTGAACTCATATTCCAGGCTCCAAAATCACATTTTATATGTTTTGTCTTTAACTGGGCTGCTCAATGTATTCATACTTCAGGGGGCAGCCAACTATTTTGGAAGATTTCCTGCACAGAATCTGTAGTTCCCATTCTTTACTTCTTTCCTATCTACTACTTTTCTATCTACTTTCCAACTGTGTGGTTGCTCCAAACTCTGCTCCCTGGTTCTCCAAGCCAGTAAATCTGTGGGTTTCTATGCAAGTGCTAGCGCCACCATGGGGTGATATCTGAGAATAGTCTGTAAGCTAAAAACCGTTTCAATAGGAAACTCACTGGTCATTATTTTCTCCCAAGTTTCAACATCCCTCTCCCCACAATATCATCAGTTCTGTCTTCATGCAGTTGAGTTTTATGAATTTTGTAGAGTTTATATTTGTCATCTGTGGGAGGATTGGTCTGATAGGAATGACGTAGTGTTTACCAGATTCTAACTTTTGTATTTTCCCAGTGGTTTAAATCAGATAAAGTTTATTTCTCTGTGAGTTAATAGTCCAGAGATTATCATGTGGTTCTTCTCTATGAAGTTATTCAGGAACTAGACTGGTTTATTGGGTTTGGTTTTCTCAAAATATGAATTTAATCTCTGGGTCCAAGGATCAAATCATTGCCATTTCCAAACAACAGAAAGAGGAGTCAAGGCAGCTTCATTTTTGAGGAGGCAAGATGAAAATTGTATTGCTCCTTTCCATTGGTATTTCATTAGTCCAAATTTATTCACATGGTATACCCTAACTATAAGTGAGTTTAGGAAATAAAATTTCTTGAAGGACAGCCATGTATCCAGCTAAACCATGGCAAAGAGAGGATATCTAGTATTAGCAGTAAGAAAATTAAATGTATTTCAAGGGAAAAATGTGTATTCTGTGTCACAATCCTCTCCTACAGCCATTCTGTTATCCACATTTACTGTGTATAGTGGTTGTATATACAGTAAATGTGGATACAGCCTGTGGGAGTACTTCTTCAAGTCTCATCCAGCTGAAAACCCAGAAGTCTTTTAATTCTAGGTTGGTGGCTCTGGAAGTCTAAGAACCTATTTGTAAGTACACAGTATCTACTATACTGTTTCTACTTTCTGTGTTATGTATAGAACAAGGGAGTGGGAACTGGGTACTGGTACTGGAATTAAAGCCAAATTCTGAAAATGGAAAACAGTGTAGAATATACAAAGGCTGATTATTCTGTAGCAATAATGAAATAATGATTTTTAGAAATTGCAAATTCACTCTCCTATAGCAGTGAAGTAACTTTTTTCTTTCTTTCTTTCTTTCTTTCTTTTGTTTTGTTTTTTGTTTTTTGGTTTTGTTTTTTTGTTTGTTTGTTTGTTTTTGTTTTTTTTATCCTGGTTTTGCTTTCTCAGAAGCACAAAATTTATCCATTGTGCTCCATACCCCATTTTATTTTCTGGATAATTTTTTTTTTTCTTTCTGATATGTCTTGTTGTCATCTTTGCAAGTAAAATTGCAGAGGATGTCCTTGGATGCTAACATTGTTTCTTCTTCTGGGTAGTGGTGTACAGATTGATTTATAGGTTGAATAATTACTGTCTGTAGCATGCCACCCTTTGTTTCCCTTGGTAATAAAATCCAAAAAAAAGGAGGGGATGCCCATCAACCATAAAGTAGATTTCTAATCTGTGCTTCATAATGAGTTGCACGTTTGTGTTTCCACAAGCACGTGGTGCTTATGTTCATGTTGCTAAATCCTGTGTGTGGTCTTTTATTTACTAGATTCTATGATTCTGTTATGCCTATCTCCCTCAATTTAATGGACTCCTGGCTTCATGTCCCTGAAGCAGGTGAGTGTGCAGGACTGGAAAGCCGCCACCTTTAGTCTGATTTTTGCTAATAGAAATTTCTTACTGTCAATCTTATCTTAGGTTATTTAGGATATAGATACACTTCACTTTTCCTGACACCGAGGTCTCCAAGTTTCTAGACTGTCAATTTAGATTGCAGATTGTAGATAATATAGGTAGACCTTATTCAATCAGTTGAAAAGCCTTAAAAGCAGAGGTGAGGGTTTTCTGAGGGAAAACCCCTTCTATGTACAGTGGCTTCAGCTGATTCCCAGCGGTTCCAGCCCACCCTTCCTGATAGCTTGACCTTCCTAATAATCTGACATACAGAGTTTGGACTTTCTTAACTAGACCCACAATTGGGTAATCTGATTCTTGGCAATGGATCTCTATGTCCTACCGGTTTTTTTTCTCTGGTTGAACATTGATTAACACATCCCTTAAGATTATAAAAAAAAGCAAGGTCACTAAACATTAATGCACAAAATAAAAGAAAACTTAAGTTAATAGAGAAACATATTGTGTTCATGAATTAGAAGGCAGAATGTTAAGATTTTCTTGAAATTGATATTTAGTTTTGATATAAACCAACTACAAATTACAGCAAGATTTTTGGTAGAAATTGACAAACTGTACCTAATTTTGTATAGGTGAATAATGAACATAGAATTTTTATTTTTTGAAAGGTACTGCAAGTAGGTAAACTTGCAGTACCTGGTGTTTTGACTTGCCTTAATTTTTAAGCTTTGTAAGACTCTAGGTGGCTCAGTGAGTTAATCATCTGTCTTTGGCTCAGGCCATGACCCCAGGGTCCTTGGATTGAGTCCTGCATGGGGCTCCCTGCACAGTGGGGAGACTGTTTCTCCTTCTCTTTCAAACTCTTCCCCCTGTTTTCTCTCTCAAATAAATAAATAATATTTTTCAAAGGATGTACTTAAGCTTTAGATGTATTAGTAAAGATAGTATGGCCCTGGGAAGAGATAGACACTTGGGCCAATAGAACACAATTAGAAAGTCCAGAAACAGACCTAAATGTATGAATTTATTTTCCACAAATTTGCAAAAGCAATTTAAGAGAGAAAGAAGAGTATTTTCCTCAGCTGGTGCGATTAAAACTGGATATCTCTATGCAAAACAAAAATTTAACCTAAATCCATACCTCCTATCATACTAAAAATAACTCAAAATTCATCATAGACCTAAACATAAAATATGAAACTAAAAAACTTCAGAGGGAGTAAAACAGAAAATTGTTGTGATCTTGGGTCAGGCAAAGATATTTTTAAATAGAATACAAAAAATTATGAACCATAACAAAAAAAAAATAATAAAGAAAAACTGGATTTCAGCAACATTTAAAACTTCAGCTCTTCCAACTACATTATTAAGGAAATGGAAATCCAAGACAAAAAAAAATAAACCTTTTAATATACATATCCTATAAAGGTCCATTTTCCAAATATGCAAAGAGCTCTTTCAACTCAATGATAATAAAATAAGCTACCCAATTCATTCAAGAAAGGATTTGAAGAATTACTTCACCAGAGATGAAACACAAATGACAAGTAAATACTTCAAAAGAAAGATGCTTCATATCTTAGGATAGTTAGGAAAGTTCAATTCAGAGCCCAATAGGCTACTACTACACAGATATTAAAATGGCTAAAATAAATACAAATTGAAGTTGCAGGCAGTGAGAAGATGAAGAACAATGGAACTTTCATACACTGCTGATGAAAATGAAAAATGGTACACCTGCTTTGAAAAACATTTGGGAAACTGTAAAATTAAATATACATTCACAATATGAGTTAGCAGTGTATGTATCTTCGACAAATAAAGAAATACGTCTACAGAAGAATTCACATGCAGATATTTATAGCAGTTTTATTCATTATCACCCAAAACTGGAAACAACCCAAATGTCCATCAA
The DNA here is from genome assembly GCF_964662115.1 of Mustela nivalis. NCBI lineage: Eukaryota > Metazoa > Chordata > Mammalia > Carnivora > Mustelidae > Mustela > Mustela nivalis. Next base: position 77,691,078 of record NC_139032.1, read on the forward strand.
CAGAAAGATTCCATATCTTTGGTTGTGATGGGAGTTAGATGAAAAACCATATAAATATGCCAGTGTCCATACAACTACACCCATTTTACATATACTGTATATTATGTATATTTTATTTTAGTAAATTATACTTCAATAGACCTGACTTTAGAAAATCAAGCTCAGAAGGATCAAAGCTTTACATATGAAATCCAAAACTTAAACTCTAGAAAAAAGCCATACTTGAGGATCTCTATGACTTTATATATTAAGCAAGACCTAATCAGCATTCCTTAAAAGAAAAGACTGATTATTTGATCACATTAAAATTAAGAGCTCCTGTTTTTTTGTAAAGTTAAGAGACAAACCACAAATTGGAAGAAAATATCTGCTGAAGGAAATGTCTTGAACACATAAAGTATCTCATAAATCATTAAGGAAAAGAAGACAACTCCATAGAATAATTGGCAAAAATTTGAGTCGGCAGTTCACAAAGGAGTAAGAAAAAAATGTGAAGTTGTTGTAAAGATATTCATCCTGAGTAATCTGCAGTCGCAAACTAGTAACATCAATGAAACAATTTCATACCATCATTTTAGTATCAGAGTGTGCATCAATGGCAATACTTACACACCTCGGGTTGGGTATGCAAATTGGTGTAAGCTTTTAAAGAAACAATTAAGCATGGCCTTGTAAAATTGAACCTACAAGAATTCACCTGTTCAGATACTGCTATCCCAGATCTATATCTAAGATTAACTATTGTTAATACACTATTCACAAGAACATGCTGTTAGGAATACGATGTTGAAGGGGAACAAAGTTGCAGAAAATGACACAGAGAATAATACCATTTCTAATATATGCATATCTAGCAAAAGTGTAAAAAAATAAAGCAACAAATGATATACATATAATTCAGGGTAGTGGTTACTTTAGGGTAGAGGAGAGGAGGGAGGGAAATGAATTCAAGATGAGATGTTTTATTTTCTAAGTCAGATGGAATGTTCCTAGGTTACATTTCATAAAGTTTCATCAGTTTATTTATTACATATATTCTTCTTTAGTTACCAAATGCTACATTATTTAAAATTAAATGATATGGTGAATGACTGGATGCCTCAATGAGGTCTGAAAATTATTGGAGTGGGAGCAATGAGAACACATGGGCAGGACGGATAGAGATGAGAGCCCAGAATTGGGGGGCTTACCTTCTTGATGTCAAAGCTGGAGTGTTTTTGTTTTTGTTTTGTTTTTTGGTGATAAGGTCTAAGGTGCATTCTTGTTGCCGGGTCGTTAAAAGGTGACAGGAGGGAATGTAGGAACAGACGAAATTAAAGAACCTAGAGATTAAGGTATCTGATAGATCTATACAGATGCTGAAGTTACCCAAATAATGGCAATTATAACAAGCTGGGGAGAGCAGTGAGGTATGGGCTAAGAAATAAAGGATATAGGACAGCAGTAGTAGAACCAGCCACAAAATTGTCAAGGCCTAGTAGAAGACAAAAACGTGAGACCTCTTCTTCAAAATGTATTTGAAAATTCAAGAAAGTGGGGCGCCTGGGTGGTTCAATGGGTTAAAGCCTCTGCCTTCGACTCAGGTCATGATCCCAGGGTCCTGAATCAAGCCCCGCATTGGGCTCTCTGCTCAGTGGGAAGCCTGCTTCCTCCTCTCTCTCTCTCTGCCTGCCTCTCTGTCTAGTGATCTCTATCAAATAAATAAATAAAATCTTTAAAAAAATTGTTTTGGGGGTGCTCGGGTGACTCAGCCATTGGACATCTGACTTCAGCTCAGGTCATGATCCCAGGGTCCTGAGATCAAGCCCTACATCAGCCTCTCTGCTTAGAGGGAGCCCTGTTTCTCCCTCTCTCTCTGCTTGTGTTCCCTCTCTTGCTGTGTCTCTCTATGTCAAATAAATAAATAAAATCTTAAAAAAATATATTCAAGAGGAATTTGGGAATGAAAGGGGATCCTTGGGTGGCTCAATGGAATAAGCCTTTGCCTTCAGCTAAGGTCATGATCTCAGGGTCCTAGGTTGGAGGCCCATGTCAGGCTCTCTGCTTGTCGGGGAGCCTGCTTCCTCCTCTCTCTCTCTCTGCCTGCCTCTCTGCCTACTTGTGACCTCTGTCAAATAAATAAATAAAATCTTTAAAAAAAAAAAAAAGGATTTGGAAAGTTGGGGAACGATGGAAAACAGATGAAATTAGTGGTGCATGGAACAAAGAATACCCCTGTGATGACGGGCATGTGCTTGTACTTCTGAAGGTAAACAACCATAGCAGAGCATGCAAAGAGATTGAACCTTGAGGCCCTTAGAAGAAAGGTTGGTGTTGTGGACTGAACCCCTCCCACCCCAAATCCACTTGTTGCTACCCTAATCCCCAGGGTGAGGTCATAAGTATGGACCCTGACCCTATAGACTAGTGTCTTTATAAGAGACACCATAGCTCTCTCCCCTCTCCTTCACCCCAGCACACACACACATAACAAGGAAATTGCAAGATGGTGACCATCTGCAAGCTAGGAAGAAACCCAAGCTTTCTCCAGAAAGCAAATCAGCAAGCACTTTGATGTTGGACCCCTGTCCTCCAGAACCACAAGAAAATAAATTTTGTTGTTGAAGCCACCCACCTTGTGCTATGTCGTCATGACAACCTGAGCTAAGGCAGTATCATTTGAAGTTAAAGTCCACATTACTTACCAGGAACTCTGGGAACATCATTAGCGTTGAAGGTGAAGATAGTGGGGTGACCTGGGGTTGTGCTGGGCATGCCTCTTCGAATATGACTTTGGAAAGCAGTTTCGTGAGCTGCAATGGCTTTGGGAGCAATACTTGAGATGTTTGTTGTCTCCCTCTGCTGGAGGTATTGGGTCATCTTGCACACACAGGGAAAAGAAGACTTCCGGCCTCACCCTGTTCACTCTTGATGGAAAGAGCTGCTTTCTTTACTGGCAGGCTGAGAACATGGGGCATCTGTTTATGCCTCTGGTTAGACATGCTCATGCAGCCATGGGACTAGGGAAAACCTGGGATGTCTCTTTCTGTTGCACAGAGTTGTGATGACAGCTGGCAACAATGCCAAACACAGAAAGGCCACTAGAGGGGCCAGACTGAGCTTTCCTTTGATTTCTGTCCAGTCGTCCTGATAGTACTTCTTGGATCTAGCAGAAATATCCCCATCACTTAGCCAGAGACAACATTATAGATATTGAAAGAGAGACTTCCAGACCCCTTGAGATTTCTCCTTCTCCAGGTTAAAATTCCCTAATCTTCTCAGGGAGCCACCTCTGCAATAGCCACACACCCTTTACTTCTCACCAGAGACCTCTGATCATCTAACCCAGCACCGCTCTGCAATAGACCCTTCATCCTCCGCCATCTATAGCCACATGGTGACATCCTTCTGTCTACAGCTCTCGTGGGCTCTTATGGCCCTTGGAATCAGGCAGTGTCTTCTTGCTTTGGTCTTCTCTGAATCTGCTTTTCTCTTTAGCCTCGTTTCCGGACTTGACCCTGTCTGACCCATACAAAGCCTACCATGCTCAGCCCTACTGCACCCTGTAAAAATGACCTTGGAACTTTTCTCTCCTTCTTATTCTTTCATTTCCAAGCCTTTGCCCGTGTTGTTTTTTTCTACCTACATCGTATATATTCTTGTTCCCCCACATCCTATCCGTACTCAGACATACACACACATTATATTTACTCTATCTGGTTATCTTTTACTTATCCTTCTGGTCTCAGTTGACTTTCAAGTAATATTAAAGTACTTTTTCATGAGCAACATGTAACATCACATATATTCCAATTTCCTGCTTAACTGTCCATTGCCCCTAGTAGACCATAAGCTCAGTAGAAGCAGCATTCATATCTTTCTAGTGGGCCATTTAATGGTTCAAAAGACTTAATCCATATAGTGTTTGATACAGGTTAGGTGTTTAAGAAACAATTAGGGCAGGAAGGGAGGGATGATGGAACAATGGAAGAAAGGAAATAAATTATTCAGAATTTTACAGTTTGTGCCAGACTAATGGGAAAAGCAATCCTGTGACCTATAAATCATGCCAGATCAGTATGAATGGGCAATTGACGACAATGCCTATGTTTAGGGCCGCAATTGTTTGATTTCCTACTATTGTCTAAAGTTCTGGGGTGGGGCCAGATGCACCCCACCCTACCTTTTTTTTTTTTTTTTTTTTTTAACATTGGATGCCTGTTTTTTGTTTTTTCTCTTTTCCTAACTTAAGCATCAGTTAACACTGGGCCAGTCTAATCTCCTTAAGCTGGTATTCTCTGGCAGGAGAAAAAAAAAAAATGTGGCTGCTGTTGTTTCGATGGTTTAAAATTAATAATTTGCATATTTTCATTATGCTAATGGAGTCTTATGGAGAAGGGCATGTTTAATAATATTTTAATTCATTAAATGCATAATCATTTAAAATGACATAGCCAAAAACCTAGAGAGGGAGGCTATGAGGTATGAGGGTGAGCTGGGTTCACAGCCAAGTTCCACCCCAAGATGGGGTTTCTGATCAAGTGACTTGACCTTGCTGAATCTCATTCCTAACCTCTGAATGTAGACGATTTTACTTAACAGGGAGTATATATAAAATAATTAAGAATAATAAAGGCACAACACTTAGATCATAACAGACAACCAATAAAAGATACGATGATGTTGCTTAACATTAATTAAGTTCTTCCTCTATGTTACTCTGGCTACAGCCAGAAAATATTGCAGCATGGAATCAAATTATCTCATCCAGTCAGTATTTGGTGAACTTTATGGCAGAAAGCTATGTGAAATGGGCTCATCTTTCATATTCTTATCCTTCTTTATTATTGCTAGTCTTATCTATCTATTGGGACCCAATTCAAATATGAGATTCCATAGATTCTTTTTTAATCACCTTATCCGAGAGCTTTTTATTTTCTGGTCTACCTTCTGGTATAGCTTCGAGTTTATACCTCTGATTCTGACATTCTCTTATTGAGGATGATGTTTGCCTTTTCCAGACTACAAATTCTGGGCCACACGCACATTATTGGCATCTCAGAGTTGAAAATATTATTAAAATATCACTTAGCTTTGCTATTTGGAGAAAGGTCAGTTTTATTATTCTAATTTAATCAAGGAGGCAAACTGAGTTCCCACACAGTTAAGTCAATTTTTCAAAGCAGTGAGAGAAAAAGAAGGACATGTTCTCTGCGGACCCACTACGTAGGGAGAGCTATGCCAATTACACACCCATTACAAGGAGAGCTAGCATTTATTTAGCTCTTTGTGTGTCGTGGGTGTTGTTCTACGGGATTTGCATTTAGGAAACCACGTAGAATGTACAGGCCCATGATGGAGGTACGATGTGCACATTTCTGGGTAAGGGGCCTGAGGTACAGAGACACGGAAGAACCTTCCACGTGTCCGGCAGGTCAGAGCTGACATCTGGACCTCGGCTTTCCTGCTCTAGAGCCTACCTTTTGAACCACAGTTCTATACTGCTCATGGAAGTTTTAGGTTATACAGTGATGTTACTGCAGAGGAAGATACTGAGAACAAGAAAAGTTCATCACTTTGTTCCAGGTCATACAATTGCAAATTGTCAGAGTCTAGATGTTGGCAAGGATCTTGAACTCCACATACAGGACTTATTCTAAAACACCACACTTTACTCTCCTAATAGCACTCTCTTTTCACTTACTGGTGCTGATCTCTCCCAACTGTGTTGTCGGCAAGGTGAGAAAACCCTAGATTTACATTAACGGAATGCTTCGGAATTTCTTTATTGAGTCAACCAGTCAGCAAATACAGAGTCCTGCCTATGCACTAGGCACAACTCTAGACATCAGTGAAATGCTTAACCAAATAAGCACCTTTTTGCCTCTTCTGTATGGATTTGTATCCTTGAACAACTCCTTGAATTCAGGTTCCTCAGCTGTACCTTTGGGTAGCAGTGATGGCCCCGTGTCTAATGGAAACAAGATAAATATATGATGTTAATTGGATAATAGTTTGAACATTATAGGTGTTCTGAGAAAGGGCAGGCCATATCTGGCTTGAGAAACCAGCGAAGGCTTCACTCAGTGTGGCATAGCCCTTGGAAGAAGATTTCAGATAGGCAGGGGAGAAGTGGGAGGGGTTGTTTTCCAAGAACAAAACAAAATGAAACAATAGTTCTGTGACTTTGTGCTTATAAAACAATTTTTCCCTGATCTACTCAAGAAGAACATAGTAGGAATGCCTGGGTGGCTCCGTGGATTAAGAATCTGACTCTTGATTTCAGCTCAGGTCACGATCTTGGGGTCAGGAGATAGCGCTTCACGTGGGGTTCCATGCTCAGCATGGAGTCTGCTTGAGATTCTCTCTCTCCTTCTCTCTCTGCTCCTCCCCCACCCTGCTTGTGCACGCTCTAAATAAATAAATAAATAAATAAATAAATAATCTTAAAACAAAACAAAATGTAACTGATGGATTGGCAAGCATCTGAAACTATGGCAACCCTGGGGTGGGTGCAGGTGTCTTGACTCCTAGACTTAAAAGTTCACACATTAATCTTATGATGCTGATAAGTTACTGGTATTTTGGAGAGAACTCTCTGGGAGCAAGTTGATGTAGGACCTGCACAGATTAAGAAAAATTTCCCCCCAAGGACACATGTCTTTCCTCTTAAAAGGGATGTGCATTTTCTTAGGTCCTCATGTCCCTTTTGCAAAGTTGCTTGTGGCCACCCTGGTTTCCTTGTCAGATGACTTAGTTCCAGTTGAGCTCCTCCGCTTAAGCTGTTAAACAAATGAAAAGCAGAATTGTCACTTTTAAATAGAGTCCGCACATAATCACATTTTGAAATGGTCCTCCTCTGGCTGAGGAGAAGTTGTGTGCATTATAATATTGAATTTTAAATAATATATTACACAAAATAGCTTCCAATTTGATTTGGGGGGATATATTTTCATGAATTATTGAATATCTGATTATTGTAGAAAGCTTTAGCCATTATGCACTGAAACTGTCATTCGCTTAGCTCTGTGATATATGAGCTTGGTTATCAATATTTAAAGTTACAGTGAGCTCAGTGTGAAGCAGCTGAAAGCTGAGACACGGATTAATCGGTAGTGACGCAGGCAGAACCTTATCCACACCCCCAGCAGGATGGGAAGGAAGATGCTTTGGGAGGATTTTCTGGGAGTCTTCTGCAAAGCATTTCAAGGTTCACCGCATCTCACAGACTCCCACTCAGTAGAAAGAGGTTCTTACTTATCAATGAGGATTCAGTATAAAGAAAAATCTGCATATATTTTAGCTTTTCTTCATCTTCAAGAAACTTAACATTTTTGTGTCAGATAAGAGTTCCTTGCAACTCAGCTGAATGATGGTGTGTGAAATATCCTTTAGCTTGGTTCATTTGTTTTTGTAAGTATAATGTGTTCCCTTCAGGGCTGTTGCTTTCTTTCTTCACTGTTGTATTCCATAACTACGTAAGTATTCTGTATAGAATGGGTGTTTAGTACATGTTTTAGTTTATTTTATTGACTCTATAAATGAATGAATGAAAGAATGAATGAATGGAAATTTAGTGGTTGGTGATGACTATACATCTCTGCATAGAGTAGAACACTGTTCTTTTGCATAATTCAAAAGACATCTTTTATTGTATGTCTTTGCAAGGACATAGTGTACCATGAGTATGTTTCCTCCCTAATTTAAGATAATTAAATAAATAGTAGCCTTCCTGACATGCATCCTGGAGTGCAGCAGACGCTGTTCCTGCCCTCGTGAAGGAGTTGTCACTTTCTTAGAGAACAGAGAGGAAGAACAATTATTCAGGAAGCATGCAATCCAAAATAACACAGGATGCTTTGAAAAGCATAAAGGAAAAAATATATCTCCTTATGGAGATTCCTAGAGGAGTAATGCCAATCATGATACCTGGAAAGGCAAGAGTCAACCAGATAAAACAGAATGGGAACAGGGAAGAGAATCAAGAATGCACTAGGTCCATGCATTTCGATGAATGCATAGCTGGAAGTGATTGACCTTGGGCATGTTTGAGGAGCCCAAAACATTACTATAGGTGAGAAGTAGAGGGACTTCTCTCTCTCCTATATTGATGGAACTAGTATCTTACTTTGCACCAACATTGCCTCTGAGTCTCAAATGAAAGCAGATGGCAAAGGCAAGGAAAGATTTTTGTCATTTAGAATTTCATGAGACCTTGTTCTTCTCTCTCTTCCAGATACACAGATACTCATACACATATTTTCAGGGAGCAGGAGTCTGTTCATTTGAACATCAAGTTGATTTCACTCTTCTTACTTGACGCCCTGAGTTCTAAAACAAGGCGTTTTCCCCCTGGATACCTATTATAATGGTTTATTTGACCAAAAAAAAAAATCAGTTTATTGAAAGGCATATATGTGTAGTATCTCCTTTGTAACAGATTTTCATTTTCTAACCAATTTATTGTTTTTCCTAAACACATACACATAGGTTTATGTATGTGTGGATATATGTAGGTATTTTTGATCTGTGCTCAAAACCCAGGAAGTCTTCACCACATGGTCTGTTTTCCATTATCTGACTTTTTTTCCCTTCATGTCTTAACATCAGGGAAGCTAAGATATATACCTTGTTCTCAAGGATACAATTTTCTGCCTTCCTACATAATTTTTGCATGTTTGCTTTTCATTCTTTAATGAACTTTAGATGCATGGATAGTTTAAAAATTGTCTCTGACCTCACTTCTTCCCCTTTAAGCCAGTTTTCTCTCACTTTCAACTCTCTCATGCTTTTAAATAATGTGTGCTATATCTTTATTTCTCCATGCAGGTATCTGTTGTCCTCAGACCTTTGAAGCATCTTGTACTGGAAAATTCTTTTTTTTTTTACTTAATTGATATTTATGCCAATATCTAATTGATATTTCATTGTTTGGGTTTAGTATTCTAGTTTAGAGACCTCTTCCCTTCAGGTATTTGAAAGTGTTTGTTCTTTGCTCTGCAGTAAGAAGCCTAACACCAGTCTCTTTATTGATCCTTAAAATGTAACTCCTTTTGATTTCCCCTCCCACCCAGGAACCACTGAAGATCTTAAATGCTAGGAGTTCCAAAATTTTATCCTGATATTCTAGGATATGGAGCTTTAAAATGTGTCATTTTGGATAACTGTTTGACTCTTTTGTCTGCATACAAATAGCCTTTATTTCTGGAAGTTGTTCTGGAATTATGTCTTTGTAATGCCATTATCAACAGCACTTTATGTTCCTGTTCTCTCCTTCTGACCCTTCTCAGTCAGATTTCAGTCATCCTACACTGAGCCTCTGACTTTCTTCTTTTTCATCTCTAGTTTGTTTTTTTTTTTCTCCTTTTGGTTCTCTCTCAGCTTTATAATTCTTTTAGATTTCCTCAAATTCATCTTACACTTCTACTAATATTTTTTCTTCCTTTAAGAATACATGCTATTTCTGGGGCGCCTGGGTGGCTCAGTGGGTTGGGCCGCTGCCTTCGGCTCAGGTCATGATCTCAGGGTCCTGGGATCGAGTCCCGCATGGGGCTCTCTGCTCAGCAGGGAGCCTGCTTCCCTCTCTCTCTCTCTCTGCCTGCCTCTCTGCCTACTTGTGATCTCTCTCTCTGTCAAATAAATAAATAAAATTTTAAAAAAAAGAATACATGCTATTTCTTTAATTTCCAAAACCTCTTTGTCCTGTTAGAAGACAAGATTCAACTGAGTCAATTTGAAGATCTAATTAGCTTTGTTCAATAATTCATGGATCAGGCAGCATCCCATATGGCAGACAGACAGGAGTTCTGAGGAGCTAGACAGAAGGAAGGCTTTTACAGGCAGGGAGAATGAACTTTCTAAGAGTTGGTTGTTCCAGGCAAGGTCACCTTCCTTTGGGCAAAGGACTTTAAGCAGATTACTTCACTGGTGTTGACCAGGTAACTCCACATTAACTGGTTACAGATCACATTCCTAGGAAAGACTGAAACTGTAATTATATTAGATATTAAGTCTTGGTTTGTTGATAGGAGGATCAGCACATGTAACTCCATTTTAGGACATTTCTCTTTCTTTCTTTCTCTCTTCTTCTTCTTCTTCTTCTTTTTTAACAATTCCCTCTTTTTAATCAGACTCTAACCTTAACTAAGAGCTATGATCAAATTTTAAGGCAGTAATGCCACGCCCCGTTATTGCTGTGCAGTTCTTACAGCTTCTATTGGTGCTCTGTGGGATTTGCACAGGTCGTGATGTTTTTTTGGTTTTTTTTTTGTTTTTTTTCCCTGAATACCTATGGTATTCTCATCTCACGACTTCATGCTCACAATTTTTTATTTGGTCATTTATTCATTTCCTGATGTTCAGTCTTAGGGAGATCATTGACTTACTTGGTGGTTAGTGGCTGCAACCATGCATTTCAGGCTTTTGAGAGGATGTAGTACTCCAGGAAGAGTAGTCTATTATTATAAGCCGAGTAATTCCCAATATCTGGAGTACAGAACCAAACTAATAAAAATTCAGTAAGTCCAGAGAAGACCCTATTGAAGAATCCAACTTCTTAAACCTAGTGGCCTGTTAGTGATCCTATGTAGCTTGAGTTTCAACTTCCCTAGAAGTATTAATGCCGGCACAGCTGGTGGTGTTGCCCATAGCACAGAAACTTCCTTGCTCAGCTAAAAGATAATTAAGGGCTATCTTGCTGTCAAGAACAACTTTGGCTAGAGCAGCTAAGGATGTCTCTGGGGCAGTTATTGTTTTAGCAGTGGATCCTTTCAATACTTTTAAGAGGTAAGGAAAAGATGCTGCTTATAGCCTCATTCACATTGACTTCTAACCAAGGAAGTAGGGCCCTGCCAAAGAAGTGAATCCTGAATCATGAAAGACTCCTGGTAAATCCTTTCTTTCTTTCTTTTTATTTAAGATTTTATTTATTTATTGACACAGAGAGACACAGCGAGAGAGGGAACACAAGCAGGGGGAGTGGGAAAGGGAGAAGCAGGCTTCCTGCTGAGTAGGGAGCCGGATACAGGCTCGATTCCGGGAACCTGGGATCATGACCTGAGCCAAAGGCAGACACTCAATGACTGAGCCACCCAGGCGCCCCTGGTAGGTCCTTTCTAATTAAGCAATGTAAATTCAAACAAGTTGACCAATTTCTTATCCTACTTAGCTCCTCTGTGAACAGTCAGGGGCACAGTTAGACCGTGCCAGCCAACTTGGTATTCATAGGCCCAAGGAGCATGATAACTACCACAGACAATGATAAATTCTGTTGGGACACAAACCACTTCCACGAAGTTTGTACAGTTCACAGATGAGGCTTCTTTGTTTCTGGTTTTAATGACTGACCTGGCAGTCTGAAAGGTTATCCCCTCTTAGCAATGGCTTGGGATATCCAAGTGAGGATGGTATCTTTCCAGGTCAAAGCCAGAGTTAAGGAAAGAAAGGGAAGCTTTTATGTTGATGAAAAGTAGGAAGTCTTGATCTGGCATCTTGGGCAGACACATTACATCAATTCCATTGACCTCTCCTCGTCAGTTTGACTGGGAGATCCCTAGCATCTGCATAGGACCAGTTGTGAGGTGGAAAATTTTTTTTTTTTTCTTTAAGATCTTATTTATTTGAGAGAGAGTATGAGCTTACAGGAGCAAAGAGGAGGAAGAGAGGGAGAGAGAGAAGCTGACTCCCCACAGAGCAGGGAGCCCAACACAAGGCTCGATCCCAGGACCCTAGGATCATGACCTGAGCCAAAGGCAGCTGCTTAACTGACTGAACCACCCAGGTGCCCCAGTGGAGCCTTCTTTAGCTGTGAGATGTAGGGCTAAGTTTCAAGTTCCTGAAGTTTGCCTGCTAACTGGGCAGTGAGGAGGATCTTGTTTAGTCCCTTACAAGGACGAGTCAAGGGCAATCTTTGTTCTTAGTGATTCCAAATCAGAAAGATGGGGGAAAATTATGTTATATTGGAGAGTAGAAACCAGAGTATTGGAGTAAATGAGAACTCAGGATCCATTTCAGTTTACAGGTTTGTACCCAAACTTCAAAGACAATTAGCAAGATTAGAACCTACTATCTACATAGGTAGAATCGTAATTTTTCTCTTTACAATTTGTTACAAGACTTTTCTCTCCATCAGTCCAAGGGTTTTTGGTCACACCACTTCAAAGAATGAAGAGACAGACCAAACAAAGTGGTGGGCAGCGAAGCAAGGTTTACGAGCATAGCAAAGTGATAGTATAAGGTTCCTGAGGAGGGAGGGGACCCGAGAGGGTTGCCACTGGAGTTTCTAAAACTAGGGGTATTTATGGGCATGTTGGCAGGCCATTTTAATCTGATTAACTCTCCATGAGCCTGTCATCCAATCATTTTTTGTCATCTATCTATCACATGGGAAAGGGTGGAGGGCTTCTTCCAAGGTGGTGTAAAATCCTTTAAAAGGTGGTTTCCTCTACAGGTGGGGGCCCCTGTCCCTGCTTAACTGCGTTCCAGCTATCCTTCATCACAATCATCCCTATTTTTTTCCAAAGATATTCATAGTAAAATGAATTTGTTTGCATTAAACTTGGCTTGCTTATTTATATAAACGCAGTAAGAATAGTGATTGACCTTATAAGCTCTGCTTCATATCTGAGTCTAAGTAGGTTTCTCTCAAATATGACATTCCAGCCAGAGTCTTGGCAATACAAGCAATGTTTCTAGTTGTATCCTATTAGTGGGAGAACAGATTCTTACTGAACTTGTGTAAATAACTGACTATATTGTCATGAGAGGAATACTCAAGGATTTCCAAATTTTGGAGGCATCAGCTGGAGGAAAAATATAAATATTTCATCTTGGTTTGTGAAGATATACTTTATCAAATTATTCTAAGTCATAGATAGATTAAGAAAAGGTTTCCTTAAATCTGGAAAAACAAAACATTGAAGAACCAGCAATGTTTTAAACAAAAAGGTCATAGGAATTATGATCTTCCTCCTTCAATCCAATGTAATTAACACTTGTTCTACTTGAATCCAGTTTTTCCATTAATTCTGGAAATTCTTACCTGGTTCAGTTTTATGATCTTAAAGTTATTAGAAAACTGTACTTGTCAAAGTCCTTTGTATGAGTCTCCTTGAAGGTGACACACTTTTGCAGAATACTTTTGCAAAAGCTTCTGAGTAAAACAGTAATTATCTGTATGTAACAAAAAAAAAGACTTTCAAGGGGTGCTTGGGTGGCTCAGTGGGTTAAGCCTCTGCCTTTGGCTCAGGTCACAATCCCAGGGTCCTGGGATCAAGACCCACATCAGGTCCCTGCTCAACAGAAAGCCTACTTCTCCCTTTCTCACTCCCTGTGCTTGTGTTCCCACTCTTACTCTCTCTCTCTGTGTCAGATAAATAAATAAAATCTTAAAAGAGAAAAAAAACTTTTAAAATGCCCGTTATTAAAGATCTTATGAGAATTTATTATAATGTAATTAACAAGGAGATTTGGTTATTCCTAAGACACACATTTTAAAATGATAACTGGAATTGTGATGATAACATTATACCAGGATATATCAGACTCCAGGAATTTCATACAATTTCTGAAATACTTACAACATATACTATACAAATGCAACATGAAGAAAGCTTACTATTACTTATTATTTAACAATGGTTCTCTGATAATTTAGCACATCAAATATGACTAATTAGATTAACTTTTTTTTTTTTTAATAAGGAGAGAAAACACATCTTTTGAGATGTTCCAGAGACCTTCTAGAAAATTCTGAAGTTTATTCAAGGTCAATAAGACTTCACTTCGAATTTATTTTTTGCAAGTTTGTCAAAATATCAAAAAGTTTAAAAATACTTGGTCATAGAGGATCATAGGTCACTAATAAACAATGCTTATCCATTTAACTTTGGTTGCAATTAAAGACTTTGCAGGGAAAGACAGAAAGTTAAACAGTTGTGGAAAAAGCCTTAGGTGTGGTACATAATGAATTCTGGAACACTAAAAAGAAAAAGAAAAAACATCCCCCCTTAATAAAAAAAGAAAAAGCCTTAGGTTTTTTTGTTTGTTTGTTTTTAATAGAAAAGACTCAGTTTTCTTAAATAATCAAAGAGCTGATGATAAAGATAACATGAAGCACAGTAAATTATTTTGGTAAGATCCAGAATCTTTGCTTTCTTGATAGAGTACTTAAAAGGTAAATAAATTTTCACAGTCTGTTACAAAAGCAAACCAAAAGTCCAAGAAAATGTTCTTTTAACAGAAAGAAAAACAGTTCTAATTTCACATCAGTGTACTTTTTTAAAAAAGATTTATTTATTTATTTTAGAGAGTCAGAGAGAGTGTTGGGGTAGGGGGTGTGGGTGGGAAGAGGGAGAGGGAGTCTAAAGCAGACTCTGCTGAGTGTGGAGCCCAAGAAACGTGGAGCTCACTCACAACCCTGAGATCAGGACCTCAGCAGAAGCCAAGAGTTAAATGCTTGGTTGGCCATGATACCCAGGAGCCCCTACACCAGTGTACTTTTGATAATAAATCTCATCTTTTTGTTTGTTTGTTTTTAAGTTAAATAAACCTTAACCACACATAAAATTCCTTTCCCAACATTCCTTTTCCACAAACCTATAGTTTTGTCCTTTTTTTTTTCTTTCCCATTCTGAAATAGCCGGTTAAGCTAAATAGCCATTAAGATAAAAGTATTTTTGGGGGCACTTGGGTGGCTCAGTGGGTTAAGCCTCTGCCTTCCGCTCAGGTCATGATCCCAGGGTCCTAGGATCGAGCCCTCGAATCAGGCTCTCTGCTCCTTGGGGAGCCTGCTTCACTTCCTCTCTCTCTGCTTGCCTCTCTGCCTACTTGTGATCTCTGTCTGTTAAATAAATAAATAAAATCTTTCAAAAAAATGTTAAAAAATTACTTTTTTTTCCTTAACAAAAATACATCTATCTTCCTCATACTTTATTTTACTGACGGTACACACATCCTACTTTCTTTGCATATTGATTTGTTTCCTTAAATATGTTAGTAACTTTAATTATGTGTATTAGAATTTTGAAACTTGAAAAACCTTAATTTTTAGGAAAATAAGTAAACAATTGGAAATTATCTTACATTAACATTTTATGGCTTGACAAATTCATAAATAGTTTTTATTATTTCTAGAAACATGTTTCTCATACTAAATTTTCCAGTGTGGCAAAAAAACATGCTTGCTATAGACCCAAAGATCTTTAGTTTCTCTATAAGAAGAAGCCCAAAGTGGATAAGCCCATGTTCAGTAATTAATGATTCTGTATTTTATCTTATTTGGAAATGGCCAAGATAGTCAATTGCTATCCATCATTTAACTTTTCAAATTTTTAAGGTTTCAGGTTTCCAAAAAGATTTAGGGAAACTATGTAAAAAGTTTACCTAAAAGCTTTTATCCTAAGTGATAAAGGATAGTTGGAAGTAAGGCAGGCAGGGAAAAGGGGCTCCCATCCTAAGAAGAAAATACCCTTTAAAGAATTTTACCCCATCCTGGATGGAGTCCTCTACTCTTTCCAATATGATAGATAAACGACAAAAACCTGACTGGATGACAGGATTGTGGAGGGTTAATCAGATTAAAATGACCTGGCAACCAGCCCATAAAAACCCTCAGCCTTAGAACCTCCAGTGGCAAACTTCTTGAGTCCCTTCCCTCTTCCAGAGTTTTGTGCCATCCTTCAATAGACCTTGCTTTGTTGCCCACCACTCTGCCTGGTCTACCTCTTCATTCTTCAAAGTGGTGTGACCAACAAACATGGGCACCAGAGGAAAAAAATCCATGAACTATTCACATCTATTTAATTCAATTGTTCTCAGAAATTATGTGGATGTTACTTAAGAAAATTTCATCGTATCAAATTTGTATTGTTGTTGGAAAGTTTTGTAGCAGATAGTGAACTCATTTGACTAATAAGCCCAGGTAGAATTAAAGCTTTATGTCTGTATTATATTCAATGTTGATAACGCTATAAAAACATGTCTGTTTGGGGGCACCTTGGTGGCTCAGTTGGTTAAGCATCTGGCTTTGGCTCAGGTCATGATCTCAGGGTCGTGGGATAAAGCCTCGTGATGGGCTCCCTGCCCAGTGGGGAATCTGCTTCTCCCTTTGCTCCTCTCCCCACTCCTGCTCTCTCTCTCTTAAATAATAAAATCTTTAAAAAAGAAAGGAAGAAAGAAAGAAAGAAAGAAAGAAAGAGACGTGTCCATTTAAATTAAACCAAAAAAACTAGCTTTAATATTAAGTGTTTTCCCAGGTCATGTGAACCCAAAAGATACTTGGGTTAGTTTCTATTATATTTCTGAGAATTTTAGGAGTTCTTAATTCATAATAACACTTAATTTTCATTGAGCCCATTAAATAGAGCTCTTTTACAAATAATTTTTTTTTAAAGATTTCATTTGGCAGAGAGAGAAAGATCATAAGCAGGCAGAGAGGCAGGCAGAGAGGGGGTGGGGGGGAAGCAGGCTCTCCACTGAGCAGAGAGCCGGACATAGGGCTTGATCACAGGACCCTGAGACCAGGACCCAAGCCAGGACCCAAGCCAAAGGCAGAGGCTTAATCCACTGAGCCACCCAGGTGCCCCTACAAATAATCTCTGTGATACCATCTGGAGATGGATGGATGGGTAGATAGATAGATAGATAGATACATGCATACATACACATACACACATAAATAGGCTAATGCAAACCGAGACTTTATAGTTTCCACTTAAAAGTTAATGCCATGAGTCAGTTACGATTATACAAAACTCACTAGTTATAACAGAGATAGATCCAAACTACGTTTCTGGCAGATGGAATAAATTGAGGTTCACTTCTCAGATGGCTAAAGCCTTTTACTAATATTTGTGAAGAAAATGGTTAAAAGAGTTTTAATTTACCTAAGTTTTCTGTGACATTTCCTCCTTTTGTTCTTTTTCTGATAAGAATTACCTCCCTGAAGTTTGCATTTCAAAGAGATGGCCTGGATAAGTGTTCCTGGAGGGATCAAGTAGAACATTTACATCTCAAAGGCAAAGGGAAAGAGTGCAAGTTCTTCTAAGAAGGACTTTTGTGTCCTAAGGCCAGATTTTTTTACAATGCCTCCAAGGCTTTTAAGATCAATAGGTTCTGTTAGTTGCTTATCAAAGGACTGACACATCCACCCACCTATGTTGGAAGGGTTTTCTTGCCTCCAAGTACATTTAGCTTCAGAAAGAAGGCCTAAAACATATTTTTATCAGGCTCTGAATATCAACTTCCAAATTGGCCAAATTTCTGATCACAGAGTTATTAAATCCTTTCAGATATCTTGTCAGGTTGCAACTGGGACAAACAGTTAAATGCTCCTAACGTTGACTAACAACACTGAGGACCCATGAAGTTTCCTCAAAGAGTGCAAAGGATACTGTCTTCACAAGACTGGGAGTCACTCCCAAAGTTAGTCAGAAGAAAGAGCCAATGATCAGCCTAAGCAGGCAGGAAACCCAGCCAGGATCTTAGTGAGACAGGGGAACTGAAGGGATCCCAGGAGAGAAAAGGCTATTGTTGTTGTAGTTAACCTTGGCTTCTTTTTCTGCTTCTATTCTTGCTTGGACTTGCATCCCCATCCTGCTCCACACAGCCATGCAATGCAAATAGCGCATGTCCTCCTTATAAGGAACAAGGAGTTAATGATATACCTAGAATGGGTAACATCTAAGGAAGGACTAGGTGAGAATGATGGGATGAAGTCTTCATATCTCAAAGCCAAGGCCCCCTGACTCCAAGGAATAACACCTGAGCCCTCCTCTTGTTTCTTACTGGTTCCTGAATGCCTGAAAAGACACATACGCCAGACCATCATCCTCGGTAACAAAGCCCAGACCCTGAACAAAGAGATACTCCCTCTTTTCCTTTCCACATCTCCGGACACTCCATCTGAATCCCTATAGATCTTCTATAAACTCTTGCTTCCACCTCCTGCTGGCTCACATTTGATTTCCATTCTGGGCAAACCCAGGGACCCTTCTTCCTCATGGGTCCCTGGACCTGCCCTGTCTGTATCATCTGGACAGAAAAGGAGCCACTAAGCTCCAGAGATCCAAGAACCAAGTCTGGAAATAATTTTCACCCTTAACCCAGCTTTTGGCAGTTTGCCTAGGATCCCCTCTGCAGGCTCTGGTATCTAAAAGATTTGGGCAAGATTTTCCCTTAATTTTAGTTTCCCTTGCTATTTAAGGGAAGTGATTAACCAGGAAATTGCTAAGTCCTCTTAACCGCAAAGATAGGAGCCCATCTTTGAGAGTAGATATGAAGGTATCTGTAAGGACACTAACTTGAAAGACTTTTGTTTACAGTCATGTAATCTCTTGAGAGTGAAAAGAAAATTCAGACATATTACAGAGTGGATACTCAAATAAAGGAGGACAAAGGGGGAGCAGTAGGGGATTTGATAGTTTCACTCTTTTGTGTTAGGTACCTTTTATGTCTTTCTCACTGGCCTTTTATGACAGATCTTTCCATGAAGTTATTTTGACATTTTTGAAGCCTTTTGGAGGCTTCATGCACTTAAAATTAGAATCCCATTCTACTCACTTGCTTTGGGAGCCCTTGCTTTTACTTTTACTTATGCACTTATTCACTCATTCATTCATTCATTCATTCATTTATTCATTTAGACAGCTTGAGCATGCAAGTGGAGGTTGGGGTTGGGGGGAAGGAGAAAGCTCCATCCCTAGCTTGAAGCCTGATATGGGCATCTATCTCATGACTCCATGATCATGACTCCAGCCAACTGAGCCACCCAGGTGCCCCAGGAGCCCTTGCTTTCAACTTATCTTGATTAATAGGAATGTTTCACATAGAGGCCACTGTTATTCTGAGTAGCTTTTAGTAAGATTTCACTGAGTTTGGAAATATCTGTAGATTCTGGTAATGGAAGAAATCATGCTTACCTGTTTAAATTTAAAAGATTCCATTTCTTTTAACTAAGCATTTTTGGGTCTCTTAGAGCCTGAGGGATTGTGTGGTAAGGGATTCTGTGGTGTTTTACAGTGTACCTTGTTGCACAGAAATTTTCTTGAGGTTGTCAGGGACCCAATATTCATCTACTCCATTCCATGAACAATTTATTCTAACATGGGAAACCCTGGGTTAGGTGGTGAGCATTCTAATAGCTTTTAAATGCTCAAATTGCACCCACCAATTTTGTGGGTGCTTCTGAGAGTTCCCCTTAGCTATAGTCTTTTAGCTACACAAAATAAGACAAACATGCATGTTAATGTATCAACAATACCCAAAAGATGTTTTGGCTTCCTGGCCAAGAGAAGGCCCTTGTGTGTACCACTGCCGGTTCCCACCATGGAAACTTGCACTGGAGAAAAGGTTGAGCCAACAGACCTCAACAAATAGAGACTTCAGACTACAGGCTCCACACAAGAGCTATAAACTGTCATTAACAGCTCCTATGTGGATCCTGGGACAGAACCAAAGGATGGGTCTTTCTCCTAATTAAACAAAAATGGTGGTCTGAAATAAGCACTAGGGGCTTGGGCTCTGGGCAGAACTGTTTGACAGCCAGAGCTCCCTTGCCCTGAATTGGAAAGCCAGTTAGATTCAGAGCTCATCCCAAAAAGAACAGAATTCAGCATTGAGAGGAAGTTACCCCCTGAAAATGGTGAGAAAGATTGTGAACTCGGAATGATGCTTGGGCAGCACACCTTTGTTTCTTGTTGTCCCAGAAACCGCCTGAAGTCTCCTTTGGTCCCACCATTGCCATCAAATCTGTTAAAGAACAAAACTAAACCAACTCAATTTAAGGCTTTAATTGGCTTTTTCAGTGATTCATGAATGAAGCAGCAACCCATCTGGCAAACAGAAAGGAGCTCTGTACAAAATGGAAGGCTTTTATAGGCAGAAGTGGGAGGAAAAAGGAAGTTTCTAACAAAGAGTGGATTATTTCAAGCAAGTTTACCTTTCTTTGGGGAAAGGACTGGGGTCTATTATGCAAATTACCTCACTAGTGCTGACAGGGTAATTCATTCCGATTGACTGGTTAAAGATCACATTCCTGGGAGAGGCTAGATCTGCAATTAGATTAGACATTAGGTCTTATTTGCTGACATGGAACACAGCATAAGTGACTCCATTTGAAGCCCCTTCCCTCCCCCCCTCCCTCCCTTTCTTCCTACCTTTCTTCCTTCCTTCCACAATTGTTTTCTGATTTTTCTTGAATATATTCTCTTAGTGATCTAATAATATTGGTTACAGTCATTATTTCATTGTGCTTTGAAAATGCTGTTTTTCTCTAATTCCTTTTGCTTGTTTTTGCCACCTACAGAATGAAGGTTCTTCTTAAATTTCTGGTAGTCCCTAGGTATTATTCATATTTAAATGAATCATTTAAATACACCCATTTTTTTCCCCCTAGGTGTTTCTCAGAGGGTAATTGATCCAAACTTGGAGAGCTTGGCACTGACTATCCTTATTTGTAAGTTGAGTCTTCATAGGAATCCTTCAGGTTCCATTTTGTGGGGGATGTGTCTGAGTGAAGTTGGAGAAAAGAGGCAGTAGGGGTCTCGTGATGAATTACCAGATTTCCACTTTTCACCTCTGTTCTCTACTGCTTCAGATGTCACAGGGTCCTGTGGTTCTCTGGTTCAGTTTAATAATTAAATGTATCTTCCGTTTCAAGACGTGGGGGGGGGGCGGTCATAGTTCCCTGGCTCTGTATGTTAAGAGGGAGAACTTGGGAACAGTTTCTTTATTCATACTTTCATCCAATACTTCACATTGTAGGCCAAGCCTTGCTGCTGCCTTCTGAATAACTGGGCGTTTCTAATTTCTAACTCTTTTCCCCGTTCCTCAGTGTGGATTCACCTCACTTGTTCCCTACTGGCACCATCCTCTGCAGGCTCCCAGATTTCACCTTCCTCTGCTTTCAAATGATAACAATAAAAAGTTAAATACTATTTATCCAGCATTAAAGCTATGAAAAAAACGCATATTCCCTCTGGGTTTATTGCTTTAAAAAAAAAAAAAATCCCTTTACTGAAAGATTTAAAGAGAAAACAGAGATACATGCATTTATCCAATCTGCATTTTTTTTTTTTTAAACAGATGTCTCTCGGACCATTTTTCCACAGTGTTATTGAGATCTGAAAATAACAATCAAAGCATGGGATTTAGCAAAGGCATAGATAGATTCCTGTTTCCCTATTCCCTATTTACAGAAGATAAAAGAGAAGTTCCAAAATGTCAGTGTGATACAACAGGAGCAAAGTGTCTAATTTTGGCAAAAAAAGCAAAGTGTCAGAACTAGGATTTGAGCTCTGCGTTTTTACCAACATCATTTTTGTGTGTGTGAAATTTTGTCAGTTCCCTGTGATGCATTACTAAGTTTCTGCTTTGTTAGAGTTAATATTTCTGTGATTTTCTTAATCATCAAAATTATCCCAGAGTTTGTAATAATAGATCTAGACACTAAACAGACATTTGCAGGTCTGTATGAAAAGAAAAAAATCTTTGAAATGCCCTCATTCATTTAAATACAAGGTTTTGGAACCCTGGGCCCTTGCCATAGATGTTCTATAGAAGGTTTTTTATATATTTCTACGATACTTAATTTAAAAAAATCTCTGATATTTTGAAATATTACCAAATATCTATTCTATTTTGTCTATTTGAGGTGAAAAACCGATTTTGCTCTTTGCACATACAATTCATTTTGAATAAGACTGTAAATATTTAAGAAACACTCTAAATAATTTTTCACATTGTATGTAACAAATTTCCTCCATTGTGCCCCACATTTTATCTTTTACCTATTAGTTAGGAATTCATTTTTCTTTTTTTTTTTTTTTTAAAGGTTTTATTTATTTATTTATTTGACAGAGAGAAATCACAAGTAGACGGAGAGGCAGGTAGAGAGAGAGAGGAAGGGAAGCAGGCTCCCTGCCGAGCAGAGAGCCCGATGCGGGACTCGATCCCAGGACCCTGAGATCATGACCTGAGCCGAAGGCAGTGGCTTAACCCACTGAGCCACCCAGGCGCCCCAGGAATTCATTTTTCAAAATTGTTTTTAGTTATTGGTCATCTATATTCAGATTTCATATTATTCATTTTTAGTTCTTTAGAATTGTTTTTAGGATCAGAAAAATACAAATTTTCTTTTCTGCCACTTAGCTGGTAAATTTTCAATTTTTTAAAATATAAGTTCTATTTATAGAAAAAGAACATGTGTTCTCTGTGAAGGGATGGAGATTATATATACACACACATATGTTTGTATGTGTATATATATGCATATATATATATATATATATATATTCACATTTTAAAAAATAAACAAGCTACTTGTGTGGCTTTCAGCTCTTCTCCCATGCCATGAATCTGAGGAGACTGACATTCTTCTTAATAGTTGGGGCTGTGACTATCGCCATATCAACATTTTAGACATACATTGAGGACAAAGAGGAGGAACAAGCTATAAGAATTGGACTGAGGCAAAAGTCTATTTAATTTGAGAAATAATCTATTTTGAAGATTGTAATCTATCTCCCCACCCCTTAAGAACAAATTCTCTAAGTTTTGTGTGTTTTTTTTTCCTACTTATATAACTGGCACACAGTTATGATAATGATCTGAATCTGATAACACTAATTACATTTCTTAAGTTTGCCATATATTCTGAGCAGTTTTGCTCTATGATATTATGATTTTTTCATGTTTCTAAGATTATCAATAGTACATAATAATCACCAAGTATCCTTGTTACCGTAGTTCACTGACCATCTTTATATCATATTTTAATGAATTTTGAGTATTTTTTTCACGACCCTTACTATCATTATAGATAGAGTTTATTTGACAATAGGTTTATTGTTATTATTTACATGACTTTGAATCAGATGAATTCCTGATAGTAAAAGTATTTATTGAGTTTTCGATTCAGACCAATCATACCTATTATATCTTTGATGATAAGCTTAAGACAGCTTTGTAGATGATTATAACAATTTTCTACATATTCTGTATGTAAGGAAATCCATTATAGTACTATTTGTAATAGTAAAAATTGAAATCTCAAAAAATCCACTTAGGAGGGGTATGGTTAAATAAATTGTCATGAACGTCTATGGATTACTATGCAGAGGTCATGGAATATTATGCAACAACAAAAAATATAGCTCAATTGAACAAAATATAGCTCAATTTGAACAAAAACTGGAAGGTTAAAAAAAATAAACTGTGAAGAAAAACAAACCCTTCAAATTATATTTGTGTAGACACACTGGAAGACTTAAGAGCTACGTATTGAATTCTTTTTTTTTTTTTAATTTCTTTTTCTTTCTTTAGCAAACATTTTCAATATTGAAGTAGTCAGAAAATATATTGGAAGCAAAGAAAGATAAGAGTTAGTGTTCAAGGAAAAGTTCTAACTTTCATTGTTTAACCTGTTATTGCTTGAGGTTTTCCCATAAATACATTTTTATATACTACTTAGGAAGTAAGAAACAGGAAGGGCAGAAAGGAGGGAAGAAAGAAGGCAGGGGAGAAAGGATCTACTCTTGTTTTTTTTTTTTCCTTTAAACATTTATTTATTTATTTCTGAGGCGGGGTGTGGGGGGAGGGCACTGATGCAGAGGGAGAGAATCTCAAGCAGACCCTGAGATTTTGACCTGAGCCAAAAACAAGAGTTATATGCTTAACTGACTGACCAACCAGGCTCCCCCACTCTTAAGATAATAAAGAGAGTCACTCTGAAACCAAATGTCATAAACACAATTAGAATCAATGAAGAAAGTCCATTGACATCTCCTTTAATTTTATAAATAAAATATGTTCACGAATATTATTGCCACTTTTAATTTTATACGTTCTCACAAATTCCTTTACATAGAAAGCTTAAGAGGGAAATAGGTATTGTATAGGTAGGTAGGTTAGTAGATAGTTGGACTAATGGATGGATGGATGGATGGATGGATGGATGGACAGATAGATAGGAAAATACAAATCCACTTTAAAAAAGCAATTGGGGGGCACCGGGGTGGCTTGGTGGGTTAAAGCCTCTACCTTTGACTCAGGCCATGATCTCAAGGTCCTGAGATTGAGCCCCACATTGGGTTCTCTGCTCAGCAGGGAGCCTGATTCCTCCTCTATTTCTCTGCCTGCCTTGCTACCTAGTTATGATCTCTGTCTGTCAAATAAATAAATAAAATCTTAAAAAAGAAAAAAAGCAATTGGAAGAGGCGCTTAGTTGGATCAGTGGTTTAAGCCTTTGCCTTCGGCTCAGGTCATGATCTCAGGGTCCTGGGATTGAGCCCCGCATCAGGCTCTCTGCTCAGCACCACCACCAACCACCGCTGCCTGCCTCTCTGCCTACTTGTGATCTCTCCTTCTCTATCAAATAAATAAATAATCTTAAAAAAATTTTTTTAAAGGCAATTAGAAGTTATAATGTGGAAACATCAACAATAAAAAGAATGACAACAATAAATTGTAACTAAGATTTATAGAGGGCTTCTTATATGCCAGTTACTCTCCTAAGTGTTTTCCATGTATTAACCCATTTAATACTTACGACACCCTTATGAGGAATGTCTCATCTATAGACAAGGTTTCTGTGGCACACAGGGGTAAGTAAATTGTCCAAGGATATAAAGGTAGGTAGGGGTGACCCATGATTAGGAGATCCAGTTGATCTGCTTTCAAGATCTGCTTCTGAAAACTACTCTTAACTGCCAAAAAGAATGTTAGTATATTAATTATTACTATTTGGAAAAAAAAATACTTAACCATCCTTTCATAATAGTGATAAATTATGAAATATTGAAGCATAAATTGAATGGGCAATATGTAGTCATAAATAAATCTATAAAATCACGTTAGAGAGAATTTAAAAGAAGATTTGATTAAATGGTTGGATACACTAAGTTCCTGAATGGGAAGAGAAAATATTAGAAAATAGTCTATTAACCTTGATTTTTAGATTTAATTTAATGCAAGTCAAAATTCAAACTGTCTTATCTTTGAAACTTAATTAAGTGATTTTATATTTATTTGGAAGTGTAAGTAGGTGAAAGGTCCAATATTCAGTAAAATAATATCATAACTATAGTCAAGCCTTATCAGATAATAAAAAAATAATGATGTTGCAAATATGAAACATAAAACAAAATTGAACAGAAAATATAAATCACCAAGGTAATGAGTATATTATTTAGCTTCCTTTTGATAGGCTGTTACTAATACCACTTGTTATTAGCCTTAGTGATAAAGAGGGATTGATTACTTCCCATAATTGAAAAAACCAGAAATATATGGGCTTAGGAAGAGTTTGGTCAGAATGAATCTTCATTTCTTTGTGGTTCTCTTGGCTTTTCCTTCTGCCTAGTGCCAGACTGATTTTCCTTATGGTTGCAAGATGGTTACTATCAGCAATTTTGATGTCTCGATTCCTTAACCACATCACTGGAATAGACCAGGTGTGTTCTCACAACAGTCAAGCAAATTATCTATTTTGGCTGTAACTGTAACTTTAATGAACTAACATCATGGCCATGAGAATACCACACATTGAGTTAGTTTGCAGTGGGTTAGTCGGTCCTCCTCTCATCTGGTTATATCCAGTACGAGAAGTTGCTTCTTAAGGGAAAAATCTCAATTTGATCAGAATGGTAAGACAGAAAGGATGTTGGGCAGTCAAGGGGAAAGAAACAAGCATATGTGTATGTGTATGCATGTGTATTATTATTTTCATTTTACAAAGAGGGAAGTGGAATATTAGAGAGTTCAAGGAACTTATCTACTTATCTGTAAGCTCATAGGTTGTAGATTCAAGATTTTATTTTTAAAGATTTTATTTATTTATTTATTTGACAGACAGAGATCACAAGTAGGCAGAGAGGCAGGCAGAGAGAGAGGGGGAAGCAGGCGGGGAGCAGAGAATCCGAGTCCTCGGGGCTTGATTCCAGCACCCTGGGATCATGACCTGAGTCGAAGGCAGAGGCTTTAACCCACTGAGCCACCCAGGCGCCCCTAGATTCAAGATTTTAACCCAGATTTATATACCTCCCTTGCTATTGTTCTATGTAATTCCATTATCACTTTGTTTTTCAATTGGAAGACTTCACTCAAATATCCATAGTAATATACCATTTGGGGGGAAATGACACAAATAAAAGTTTCTATAGAGGAGATAACAATAAAATGAAAATAGTAAATGCTATCTTACCATCTGACAATGAGATCTTTCTTGAGAAGGAAACTATCTTTGTTTGAAGAAACAACCCAAAATACTACTCAAAGTGGGTCAGATTCACTTTTGCAATATGGCAAGGCTTTAGAAGGGGGAGCAAATGTATCTGTTGAAGAATAGGAGAGTATTTTCTTTGGAACTCCTGAGATCAGCAGGAGACATGGGTGAGGAAAAAGGAGTGTTAAGGGAGAGGGATACAGGTCTATATAACGGGAGGATGGGAGAAGATGCAGGTCAGAGCTAAGAGCACACGGTGGGGGCATCTACATGGTGGTGAACTGGTGGTGACTGGAGGCTCAAAGGGTGTTTGGACCACTGTGATATTAACATTCTTTCTGCCTCCTCTCACCCCTTGAAATCTTCAGTAATTTTCAGAAGTGGTTTAGATATAATTCACATATTCATAAAGGGAAAGACAGAAGTGATTCTTAAGTCTAAATTTTCAGCATGGTACAAAAGAGAAAAGCGGGTCTTAGAAGCAGGGATTAAAACCAAGATTTCCAAGTTGGGGGTTTTGGGGATGCTTCTAAAAATGTATAGAAAAATATTTCCAGGGCTGAGTATATTCAGGCATCTAAGGCCTTTGGAATCAGGGTCTCCTGCCAATTCTGCCTTGAGTTTGAAGATCAGAGAGGCATCCTGCTATTCTACTAATTTATGCATGTTTGCAAATGTAGACCAAAGAAAACCAACACAGAGGCTTTCCCTATAAACATTCTTCACTTCCATTTGCTATTCTTTCAGAAAAGGTTTATTGTGCTCCTGACATCCTACTAAACTATGAGGATGCTAAACATAAAAGTAGTCCCCTATCCTCATGGAACTGACATCCTAGTAGAGAATTCAACACTAATTTAATAAGCCACTAATTCCATAATTGTTATTATTTTAATTATAATTGTGATAAAAGTGACATAAAGAAAAAAAAATACAGGAGCTAAGAGACCATTAACTTCCTGCAGAGAGCCTGCACTGTTCTGGAGATAGCTGCTTTTTCTTCTTCTTCTTTTTTCAAGATTTCATTTATTTATTTGTCAGAGAGAGAGCTAGAGAGAGAGAGCGCACAAGCAGGGGAAGCAGCTGGCAGAGAGAGAAGCAGGCTCCCCAGTAAGCAAGGAGCGCAATGTGGGACTTGATCCCAGGACTCTGGGATCATGACCTACTCAAGGCAGATGTTTAACTCACTGAGCCACCTCAGAGTCCCTGGAGACAGCTTTTTTTTTTTTTTTTTTTTAAGATTTTATCTATTTATTTGACAGATAGAGACCACAAGCAGGCAGAGAGGCAGGCAGAGAGAGAGGAGGAAGCCGGCTCCCTGCCGAGCAGAGAGCCCGATGCGGGGCTCGATCCCAAGACCCTGGGATCATGACCCGAGCTGAAAGCAGAGGCCTTAACCCACTGAGCCTCCCAGGTGCCCCCCTGGAGACAGCTTCTTAAGGAAGCACCACTTTGGCTGAGTCTTGACTAGAGAGTGGGAGGAAAGAAACACCATGAGTGGCAGATGGGCGAGCTTCAGCCGTAGTAACGACTGGATGTTACACATCCTGGCAAGCTCATCAGTAATTTTAGTCTTAATTAGAAGAACATCAGAAGCCATTAAAAATTTTAAGTCCATCGGGAGTGGAAAAAGTGGAGATCTAGTAGATCCAGTGGTGTACATGGTAAGGACATGATAGTCTTTTCGAAAGCATGATTTAGGAGGATCCCCCAGTCTTCAGTTCTTTATCTGGGTCAGAAAGAAGTTCCTAAATTTTCTCTACAGATAGCAGGCAACAGGTTGGACTGTTTTTAATTTAGATCTGAAGAGAAAAGAATCAGACCTGGCTCCTGTTTTCCTATGCTTCAGAGAGGCTAAGAAAGAGAGAATGAACTAGCTTTATCCCAGGAGGAAATAACTGGAGACCTTCCAGGGAGGCGAACACAGGTGAGGTCTGCTTGAAATCCCACCATTGTTTGCAGGTTAACAAACCTCTAGGCTGTCCTGCTGCAAGTCTGTCATTGATGGAGCAAACACAGAGGCAGCTATTAGCTTCACCCATCACAATCCTTAGCCCCACCCCCTATCCTCAAACCTCTTTGGTGCTGGCTCAATACATTTGCTTCAAGGAACATTTTCTCCCACTGGTAATTGTAGCTGAGCTGGGGAAAGTTATACACAGGCAATTGGAAGGCTCAATGGTTCAGAAAAGTCTAGAGTGTGCTGGATTCTGTCTTAGTTCAAGAGAATACTATAGACTGGGTGATTTAAGCAACAACCTGTATTTCTCGTAGCTCTGGAGTCTGAAAAGTCCAACAGCAAGGCTCCCACAGAGCTGTTTGTTGTCTGGTGAGGGCTCTCTTGTGTACAAATGTCTTTCTTCTCCCTGTGACCTCCCATGGTAGAATGAGAGAGATCATTTCTCTGATATTTCCTCTTATAATGGTACACTTGTGCATAAGAGATCCACCACCAAAATCTAATTACACCCCCAAAAACCCCACCTCTGAATGCCATTCTACAGGGGATTTAGCCTTTGTCCTATGAATTTTGGAAGGGGTGATGACAAGAAGATGAAAGTTCAGAGTGTATGGTAGATAGTAATTTATCCCATTCTAGGCCAGTGCTTCCTTACGCTTAAACAGTGGACCATCACCGAAACTGGGGACAGGGGAGTGATGCTTGTTAAAAATGCATCTCCTCAATTGTACCTCAAACACACTAAGTTTGAAATTTCATTGGAGGTTATTGCCAGGAATTTATTTTTTCATAAGCTCCCCAGGTGAAGGTTGTGTATATATGTGTTGGGGGACAAATGATCTACAGTACTTTGCCAAATAAGCCAATGATAAGATTCACCCATAGTGCTTATTAATTGTACACAGATTCATTGGTTCAAGGTTCAGATTTGGTAAGTTAGTAATCCTTCCTTGGAATCTGGATATTTATTAATCGCCATGAGCCCCAGGATGGTTCTCAAAATACCAGAAGTTTGGGAAACAATGATAGACATAGGGAGGGTGGTTGAAGCAGAAAAATGCTGGGTGGCATGTTTCTTATCCTGGAGGCAATTGAGAGCTCACTGTGGGTTGTCAGGAGTTTTCTGATCAGGGCTGTTTTCAAGAATCCAACGTGGTAAAGTCTTCTAGGAGACATTTAACCAATTGGGTTTACATTACTTTAACTGACAGCTATGGATCACATTCTCCTATAGGAAGCCGTTGCTGTTTTTAGTAAGGTCTGATGTTTGTATAGCACATTCTAAAGCACCTTCACATCTACTGCCCCAGAGTTCCTCAGAATACCACTATCAGATTAACAAAGCGAATTTGAAAGCTGAACCTCAGAAGGATGAAATGAATTCCCTAAGACACTGGTTGGTAACGGTCACAGAAAGGTCTTAAGTTTGTCCCTTGGATCTCTACAAAGATTTCTAACTTTTTAAAATTATTACTATTTTTTTTTTTAATTTGAGAGAGAGAGAGTCAGAGAAAACATGAGCTGGAGGGAGGAACGGAGGTAGAGAGAGAGAAGCAGACTCCCTGTTGAGCAGGGAGCCCCACATGGGGCTCGATGCCAGGATCCCAAGATCATGCTCTGTGCCAAAAGCAGAGGCTTACTGGACTGAGCCACTCAAGGGCCCCTAAGATTCCTAACTTTTTAACTTTAGTAAGAAGGAGAATGAATCAACTCCTATACCACAAAAATACAAAAGTTTCTTCCTGGTCAAATACAGAAACTGAAACTGTCATCTAGAACTGTCTCCATGCGGCCCTCTTGGACAGATGGCTACCCTCCTTCCTTCAGTTTTCCAAGCACCTCCACCCAGCTCAACTTTGACCCCTTCTTCTGTGAAGTCCTTTCTTGGATTAAATCTGTGTTTATCTGCATGTTGGTTTGTTGTCTGTTCCCCCACTAACATTTTTATCTTTCCTGTTGTGACTGGCTATGTTGTGAATATTTTTTGTGCAACTCAAGTTCTACAATACATGAGCTTGTTTGTGTTTTGTGATCTTCTCCCTCCCCACGATTTCAAGTTTCATGTTGTCTATCATATAGTACTCAGGAATTAACGAAAAGAAAGTGTTCAATTAATAACTTGTCCAGTGAATGGATAGAAAATCACTATCCTAAGTTTCTGTTTACTTAAATTTTTTTTTAAGATTTTATTTATTTATTTGACAGAGAGAGATCACAAGTAAACGGAGAGGCAGGCAGAGAGAGAGGGAAGCAGGCTCCCTGCTGAGCAGAGAGCCCGATGCCGGACTCGATCCCAGGACCCTGGGATCATGACCTGAGCCGAAGGCAGCGGCTTAACCCACTGAGCCACCCAGGCGCCCCCGTTTACTTAAATTTAAAATGGAATTACCATCCCCTACTTTAAAGAATTGATATAAGTGTGAGAAAAGTAATGCATGTAGTAAAATGTCTAGCATATTTCCTAGGACATATGGATGCTCTACTGGTGATGAGGCCTTGATCCTGTGGATACCAGAGAGAGAATCTCAGGCCTCCCATAGATGCCTAAGCTCAGCCCCAGGGAACTTTGTGTTGGCTACTTTGCATGGGCCAGTAGAAGCGAAGGAGGTGGTGGATGAATTGAGTTCTTAGTCGCAGCAAGTATTAATTTAGCTGATAGCTGACGCTGGCTGTTTTGGATGGCAGTCTTCCAGCTGGTGAATGGAAAATACATGATTCTCGATGTTTAAAAATACCCTGAGATGGATTAATTGTTGGTTGCTGACAGGCGAAGGGGCGTGTATGCCACTTTACACCCTGACCCTGCACTCAAAACAAAATAACACACCAATTGATTTCCTTTCTCCCCCATTAAGAGTTTTGTAGATGTTGTGATTGTATTAATGAGCATTTTTATAACACTTTAGAATTTAGAAAGCCCTTCTGCATAGATCCCCTCTTTAAAATCTCATAGTCCTTTAGAGTGAGACTCTGGTGAGCAAGTAAGTGGCCAGGCGTTGATTGAAAACCCTCTGTAATGAGGTAGGACAATCACAGGTTCCCTGTGAGTGTTCCCATTTTATACATGTAGAAATAGTTTGGGGGAACCAAGGTCACTTGGAACAACCAAGGGCACACAGCTAGTAAGGGTTAAAGATTACTAAATGATCTGGGATTCTGGAGACAGGGATCGCCAAGCTTCCTGTATGTGGCAAGATATCGAATGGGTTGTTTCCTGCCTCATCTTCACTGAGGGGCTCCATTACTTTATCAGTCTGGCATGACAAAACACCACAGACCGGATGGCTTACACAGCAGAAATTCATTTTCTCAAGGTTTTGGAGTCTGGAAGTCCAAGTTTAAGGTATCAGCAATTTGGTTTCCTCTAAGGTGCCTCTCTTTGGCTTCTGAATGGCTTCCTTTCATTGCCTCTTCCCACAGTTGTTGCTCTGTGCATGTGGGGCTTGGTGTTCCTTTTTTTTTTTTTTAAAGATTTTATTTATTTATTTGATGGACAGAGATCACAAGTAGGCAGAGAGGCAGTCAGAGAGAGAGAGAGGAGGAGGCAGGCTCCCCACTGAGCAGAGAGCCTGATGTGGGGCTCGATCCCAGGACCCTGAGATCATGACCGAAGGCAGAGTCTTAACCCACTGAGCCATCCAGATGCCCCCAGGGGTTTGGTGTTCTCTAGTGTGCCCAGTTTCCTCTTCTTATAAGGACACCAGTCAGAAAGAAGAAAGAAGAGATCTGATGTTAAATCACATTTAGAGTTAGAGTTTTGATTAAGATCGTAGATGTAGCCATTGGTTGCTAGGGCAATGATCATCAAAATCACAAAGAAATGCCACGTTGCATTCATGAGGATCTATAATCAAAAAATGGAAAATGATATTGTTGGTAAGAATGTGCAGTACTAGTGGTTATGTAAAATGGCTCAGCCCCTGTGGAAAACAGTTTGGTGTTTCCTCAGAAATTCAAACATAGAATCACTCTATTACCTCAAAATTCCACTCCTGGATATATAATCAAAATAATTGAAATCACGTGTTCCAAAAAAAAAAAGTATATATGAATGTTCACAGTAAGGCTGTTCACGATAGCTGACAGGTGACCACAGCGTAAATGTCTTTCAAATGACGAATGGATAAACAAAATATGATATATTCATAAAATGGAATATTATCCAGGTATAAAAAATAATAACAATTCAAGACATCTGTAAAACAAAGGAACCTTGAAAACACGATGTTAAGTGAAATATGCTAGATACAAAAAGCCATATGATATATGATTCCATTTCCATGACATGCCTGGAATAGAGACTTTCCTAAGTACAGGAAACATGGTAGTCATTGCCAGGAGCTGTAGGGAGTAGAGAGTGGGCAGTATCTGCTCAGTGGTTGTGAGTTGATAAAAATGTTCTGGAATTCGTGGCGTTGGCTGCACAACATTGTAAATGTAGTAAATGCCACTGAATTGTATAGTTTACAATGGTTAAAATGATAAATTTTCTTATGTGTATTTTATTACCACCACCACAACAAAAGAAAACAACATCAACTAAAGATCATGGATGCAGGTGCATCTGGGGGGCTCAGTGGGTTAAGCCTCTGCTTTAGGCTCAGGTCATTATCTCGGGGTCCTGGGATAGAGCCCAGCATCTCGCTCTCTGCTCGGCAGGGAACCTGCTCCCTGCACCCTCTGCCCCCTGCCTGCCTCTCTGCCTACTTGTGATCTCTCTCTCTCTGGCCAATAATAAATAAAATCTTAAAAATTAAAAAAAAAAAAAAAGATGGATGCATCAGGCCAAATTCTGAATGGGCTTTGGGGTGCCTGGGTGGCTCAGTGGTTTAAGCCTCTGCCTTCAGCTCAGGTCATGATCTCAGGGTTCTGGGATCAAGCCCCACATCGGGCTCTCTGCTCAGCGGGGAGCCTGCTTCCGCCTCTCTCTCTGCCTGCCTTCTACCTACTTGTGATCTTTCTCTGTCTATCAAATAAATAGATAAAAATCTTTAAAAAAAAAAACCCAAATACTGAATGGGCTTTTATGTGCCACGTAAGATGACACTTGAACTATTATCTAAAGGGTGAGTAGAAAATATATGAACTTGCTGGAGTTTCCTTAAGAGTAGTTATGGACTGTTTTAACTGAAGAAGGGTGCAAGAGAAACAGCTTGTTTGTAATGCCAGGTAGACATGGAAGAATGGATGGATGGATGGTTGGATGGGTATAGATGCATTTTTTAAAATTTAATTTAATTTAATTTTTTTTAAGATTTTATTTATTTGACAGAGAGAGAAATCACAAGTAGGCAGAGAGGCAGGCAGAAAGAGAGAGAGGGGAGGAAGCAGGCTCCCTGCGGAGCAGAGAGCCTAATGTGGGGCTTGATCCCAGGACCCTGGGATCATGACCTGAACCAAAGGCAGAGGCTTTAACCCACTGAGCCACCCAGACGCCCCAATATAGATGCATTTTCAAAACACGGTAAGATATTTGTATAGGTAGAAAGCTATCTAGAGATGATCTTCAGTAGATCTTTGATTGAATTAATGAGGTTCTTTATCTCTAGAGATATATTTCTAAGATATCTCTCTCTCTCTCTCTCTCTCTCTATATATATATATATATATATGCATGCATAAGCAGGCTTGAAACATTTATCTGTCACAATCTAAATGCATATACCCAGGGCACCTGGGTGGCTCAGTCAGTGAAGCATCTGCCTTTGGCTCAGGTCATGATCCCAAGGTCCTGGAATCCAGCCCTTCATTGGGCAACCTGCCCAGTGGGGAGTCTGTTTCTCCCGTTCCTCCCCACTTGTGCTCTCTTACTATCTCTGTCTCTCTCTCAAATAAAATAAAATTTAAAAAAATGCATGTACCTGGATATGTATTTTTCAGGAATTATGACTCAAAAACATAAGATTTTGTTTGTTTCTGTTATCAGAATCTTCTAGTTGCTGGATAAGTTATTTAACATTTAGAAGTCTTGTTTTCCTTCTCTGAAAAATAAAGGGAGACTAGTAGATAGATAATGGGTTGGTATGAAGTTTTGATCTTTGTTATGACAAGTGTGTACATGAAACAGTATCATTACCTGGAAGCTAGTCAGACATGCAGAATCCCAGTCTCCACCCAACCCTGAAACGAATCTGCATTTTAAAAAGTTCTCAGGGTATGCATCTTCACATTAAAGTTTCAGACACACTTCATGAAATGGCATAACATATATTGA
Source organism: Mustela nivalis (assembly GCF_964662115.1). NCBI lineage: Eukaryota > Metazoa > Chordata > Mammalia > Carnivora > Mustelidae > Mustela > Mustela nivalis. Next base: position 77,725,449 of record NC_139032.1, read on the forward strand.
ATTGCTTAGCACAATGCCTGTCATTTCATAAAGCTTAATGAAAAGTTGTTCATTTATCTAACAAATATTTATTGATTGTCTACTGAGGGACCAATAACTATTCTAAGTAAAACTGTCAAGAACCTTAAACTCATGGTGTGTGTGTGTGTGTGTGTGTGTGTGTGTGTTTATGCAAATATATTTATATTTTAGGGGAAGAGACAGATAAATAGATAAACAAATAAATATATATATTAATAGCACAAATTATTTTATTATTAATAGAGCCATTTAGAGTTGCAGCCAGTAGTGTTCAATCCAATTGAATAAATATGTATTAACTATTATGTACATAGGGCCTCACAGGTGTCTGTAGGGGAAGAAAAGAAGCCAGATCTCCTCCCTCTTAGAATAAAGCTCTCTCCAAAGCACCATACTGATTTCTTACTTGAAATGAGAAGTAAAGAGTTCATTAGGGCCAGAAACAATAGGAAGTCACCAAGTTACTTTATAAACAACATTACTATAAGGACACATCTGGGTCCCTCCTAAAGAACCACAGGCTTATGTTCCAGCTGTCAGCGTGCACACCATGATTATTGATTAAACATATTCTTTTCTTCACAGTATATGGAAATCACAGAGTTCTCCAAGCAGGAGGGAGCTTGGCAGAATTTGTGACTAAGTTCCATTCCCTGAGGGTTAATGACTAGCATGGAGAAGTCATGGAGTCTTGTGCCCATCACCAGCCCCAGCTGACCACTGGTCTACTTTGATTGGGTCCAAGGTTATCGTAGAGACTGTAATCTAATTACTAAGAACCTATATACCTGTATCTATGCATATGAACATATACACATGCACACACTGCAAATGTACAAAAGCAAATGCATGCTTTAGATTTGCATGTGTAGGGTGAATGTGCATAAAGGAGATACAAGGATAGATAAAGATAAAGGAAAACAAAGTTCCTGAGGAATGCTAGCTTACAGCAAGTGCTCTGGGTATATGTGTGGATCTGGGAGATGGGGATTTCTGTGTGCTTTCCTCATTTTCTGATCTCACAGAATGGGAAACTCCGGTGGTCTTACTCTCTTTCTGAGTTCACCTGATGAGACTTAATGTGTTTTTTAACCACTTTCTGATCCTGTAGCCTGTGGAAACTTCTCTACCCTAACCTTTTTCAGCCAGGGTTCTGAAAGAGAATTAAGCCTTCCTGCCCCCAAGGAATCCCTATTATGTCATAAATGTACTTTTCTCCCATGCATCTTGATCACCTTACTTATGTAGCTTTCTTAGAGGAATTTGGTAAATCATTTGTGTGATCTGTGGTTCAGACGAAGAACCCAGGTTGAGAAAGACTACATGGCAGGAAGCCCTAACAAGGTCATTCATGGTCCTCAGTTGTCCCTCTCCATTTGTGCTCCTGAGTACGTGTCACTCATTGCAGTGAATCTTATGAGAGGAAAAATCTAGACTGAAGTAAGTCCATACCTACCTTACCACCTTGAAATGTAATTGGATCATGAATCTTCCTCCTCTCCCACCAAGGCAATAGCATATGGTTGAGCTAATTCTCCTTGAGGTTAGTTTCTCTGATTCAGGCTCTTGAGGCCACAGGGACCAGGATCATCAGGCATGGTTTTTTTTTTTTTTTTTTTTTTTTTTTTTAGATTTTATTTATTTATTTGAGAGAAAGAGAGAGAGAGAGCACGAAGTGCAGGGAGCGCCTGAGGGTGTAGGACAAGCCGACTCTCCTGCTGAGCAGGGAGCTCAACAGGGAGCTTGATCCCAGGATTTCCCAGTCATCATCTGAGCTGAAGGCAGATGCTTAACTGACTGAGCCACCCAGCCACCCCATATCAGGCATATATTTTTAAGAAGGTTCCCAATCTCCTTCACAAATCGTTAAGCCCATGAGCCTATATTGTACAAACCTCAAATGATTTTTAATCTAGCAGTTTGAGTCTTGGGTATTTTAACTTCTCTTTCCTTCTGCCTCCACTCAAGGTTAATCTTTTCTCCTGGGACTATGCTTCCTGCGGTGATAATGGAGGCGAGCCCTTGTGAAACATAGAGTTTGAATGGGGAACATAAATCCGCACGTACTATCCATTACAGCCAGACTGACTCAGTATAGCAATTCCAGTTCAGCTTCTGCCTGTCCATGCTGTAGCCAGTTTGGCAAAATGCTATAATCATCCCCAAAGTGTCCCCCATGCTCCTTTATTGTGAACTCCTCCCTCTGCCCATAGTCCCTACCAACAGTTGATCTGTACTTTTTCTTTGTACCTAGAAATCATAAAAAAGGAATCATACAATATGTAGCCTATTGTAGCCAACATTTTTCACTTAGTATCATGCTTTAAAAATTCACCCATGTTGTTGCATGGGTCAGTAGTTTCTTCATTTTTCTTTCTGCATACTTCCATGGTATGAATCTATCAGATTTGTTTATCCATTCATCCGTTAATGGAAATTTGGGTTGTTTTCAGATTTTTGACAATTATAAATAAAGCTACTAGAAACAAGTCTTTATGTAAACATGTGTTTCATTTTTCTTGGGTATCTATCTAGGAATAGGTCATAGAGGAAGTGTATGTTTAACTCTAAAAATTTTTTTTTTCAAAGTGACTATACCATTTTGCATTCCTTTTTTTTAAATTATTTTTTTATTTATTTTCAGCATAACAGTATCATTATATTTTCAGCACACCCAGTGCTCCATGCAATCTGTGCCCTCTATAATACCCACCACCTGGTACCCCAACCTCCCACCCCCTGCCACTTCAAAGCCCTCAGATTGTTTTTCAGAGTCCATAGTCTCTCATGGTTCACCTCCCCTTCCAATTTCCCCCAACTCCCTTCTCCTCTCTAACTCCCCATGTCCTCCATGATATTTGTTATGCTCCACAAATAAGTGAAACCATATGATAATTGACTCTCTCTGCTTGACTTATTTCACTCAGCATAATCTCTTCCAGTCCTGTCCATGTTGCTACAAAAGTTGGGTATTCATCCTTTCTGATGGAGGCATAATACTCCATAGTGTATATGGACCACATCTTCCATATCCATTCATCCGTTGAAGGGCATTTTGGTTCTTACCATAGTTTGGCTACCGTGGCCATTGCTGCAATAAACATTGGGGTACAGATGGCCCTTCTTTTCACTACATCTGTATCTTTGGGGTAAATACACAGTAGTGCAATTGCAGGGTCATAGGGAAGCTCTATTTTTAGTTTCTTGAGGAATCTCCACACTGTTCTCCAAAGAGGCTGCACCAACTTGCATTCCCAGCAACAGTGTAAGAGGGTTCCCCTTTCTCCACATCCCCTCCAACACATGTTGTTTCCTGTCTTGCTAATTTTGATGAAGCCAGCATTACCCTGATCCCCAAACCAGGCAAAGACCCTACCAAAAAGGAGAATTTCAGACCAATATCACTGATGAATATGGATGCTAAAATTCTCAACAAGATCCTAACCAACAGGATCCAACAGCACATTAAAAAGATTATCCACCATGACCAGGTGGGATTCATCCCTGGGCTACAAGGATGGTTCAACATTCGCAAATCAATCAATGTGATAGAACAAATTAATATGAGAAGAGAGAAGAACCACATGGTCCTCTCAATTGATGCAGAAAAAGCATTTGACAAAATCCAGCATCCGTTCCTGATTAAAACGCTTCAAAGTATAAGGATAGAGGGAACATTCCTGAACTTCATAAAATCTATCTATGAAAGATCCACAGCAAATATCATCCTTAATGGGAAAAAGCTCACAGCCTTTTCGTTGAGATCAGGAACACGACAAGGATGCCCACTCTCACCACCATTTTACATTCTTATCACCAATTCCAGTTAGTCTGTATCATCTTTAGTGCTCCATATCATATTTTATTTACCCATCCTGGTAGGTGTATGGTGCTATCTCATTTAGGTTTTCATTTGCATTTCATTTGCATTTTCCCCACTGGGTATCACAATGATACTGAACATTGTTTTGTGTTCTTACTGAAAACAGAAAATTCTGTTTGTTTCATGTACCTAGAATTGTGCATAGGTAGTGCTCCATAAAATATTTGTTAATGAGTGAATGGATGACCTGTAATTCTCTGGCCTCAAGGAATTTATAGCCTCATCCTGGAGATGAAGCATGAGGTCCGGACAGATCCGACTAAGACTTCAAGGTCAGATCTGGGTTCATACACAGGCTTTCGGCAAATTACTCTTTATAGCAGCTTGACAAAGGACCTACTTCATTTTTTTTCTATATCTGTACACTGAGAAAAATTGCTCTTATAGGATGTCATGGAAGTCTGAGAAAATAAATATGCACCATTTTATAATGTGTAACCAATACATGATTAATAAAACAGTAGCTGCTACAATTATTTTGTTAACAGTAGTAATTGCAGATGGTCAAATAGCAAAATGTTATACTGAAATAAAAGTGCAATAGGACTTCATAGAAAAGATAGTTTTGTATGTCTGAAGTACTAAAGAAGATTTTCAGAGGATGGGAAATCCATGCTGAGTTTAATGGTAAAGAAAGAAGTAACATTGGTTGAGAGCTTTCTGTGTGTCAAGGACTGCTTACCTGCTTAACTCATTATAAGTTCTCTGCATTCCTGGTCAGTTTCCATTATGACCCTTTGGAGGATGATAAAAACTGGGACTCAGAAAGTTTCAGCAGCTTGTCTGGTAGTATTTATTGGATAATATCTGGCAAATCCAGTCCAAAGAGATGCTCAATCTGTGCTCTCTGATCTCTCAGGTATCCTGGGGGTGTCCCAGAATGTGAGAAAGGGGCTGGATCTGAACTTCTCCTCTTTCTTGGAACATATTAGGTCTGTTTTAATGTGTTTTGTGTTTTGCACTTCTGGAGAAGTTTTCACAGACAAATAGCTTCTGATATTTTATAAAGTGTGAAAAATCTTGCACTACATTACCCCGTGGTTTTGTTATATGGAGACAGAAGAATAATACTTAATATATCTAAAATATCTCTCCCTTCCCTTTACAAACAATGGGATTTGTAATCAACAGATTCGTCTCTTTTCTTGGTGCTATTTCTATTTGTTGTGTGTAATGAGTTTTGTATGTTTATTGCTCTTCTTTGAATACAGTTGAATTTTTCCACGTATCCTATTCATGCCTCTAGGGAGACCCCCATTCTCCTGTGGCAGGATGGGCTCTGTGCTGCTGCACCGCCTCCCCTCCCCACTCTATCACCTTTGTGATTATATAGAAGCTAAAATGGTTCTTGCCAAGCATCTGGCTGGCCTTCTCCAGGCCTTGTGTTTTCTGATCAGTGAAAGGCAGTCTCTAGGAGAAAGACCTTCCTCCCTGAGCAAGTTGCCTTCTTCAGCATTCAGCCATAATAGCCAATCCCTCTCCAGCTCTGGTAGCACTTTTCTCAGAATGTTTAGGGCTATTATAATAGACTGCCACCAGAGAGTCAGAATGGGGAACTCATTAGCTTTGTGAGCCTGCGTATGTCCAAAGAGAGTTTATGTGTAATCCCAGCAAATTTCTTTTGTTTGTTCTTTATGTTACATTCTCTTTGACTAGGGTTGATTACACAGGAATCATTAACTCACACAAAACTGGAAATAACCCTCTGGGGAATCATCCTAGCCCAGACCCCAGGGAGGAGCAACATAATAGTTTTCTCTCCATCTCCAATGACTGTGTTTCTAATTAATGATAGTCTTGATGCTGTTTTTAGAGGTTCTTCTTACTTCACTACAACATCAGCTCCTCAAGGGAAATAGAGCTACTTAAAACCTGCCTTACAAGTTTAAGTTTCTATTATTCCTTTGCAGCTTCCTACTGAATTCTGGAGTAGCTCATACTCTTGAGTTACCATGAGAAAGTCCCACCTTTTTTTACATACCTTGAGTCCTTTTGCAAATTTTCTTTTACACATGCAATGGTTTGCACAGTATAAATGCTCAGAATATCACATTGAATATGTTCTTATTCAATCTCAGATCTTGTTTTTCCTGAAGATTAATAATTAAAATTGCAACTCAAACACCCCCCCCCCCGTAGTGCAAAAGCCATAGCACATCATAGGTGTTCAATAAATGAAACCATGCCTTTTCTCTGTTGGAGCTCTAAGATGTCAGTATTCCGTTATTTGAATTGAATTACAAGAGTGGAACATTGTAGATATTCAAATGACCTAAATAAGTGAGGGTGACTCAGACATAAAAGTACAAAACCTGGGTTCAGGAAGAAAAAAATCATTTGAATGGTTTCTTGCAGTCACAGCCTAGTGCTGATGCTATCACTTCTAATACTTTTATTACTTTGACTACTATATCTGTGATGACTGTTTCTGACAGTAAGTGCTTATCATGAGTCATGCACACTACCAAGCTCGTGATGTCCATCATTTCATTTATTTCTCCAACAATCCCTATTAACTCTATTTTAAAAATGAGAAAACTGACGCTTGGTAAGATTAAGTAAATTGACTGGGATCACAGGAAAGAAGGTAATGAAGCCACAGTTTGAACCAAGGTAGTCTAACTCAAGGACTCATGAATGCAGTTGGTCAACCTCGTTTCAACTGACCACCCAGTGCTCTCTCTTCTCCTTTTCCCTAAATACCACCAACATATTATTATGTTGGGCTTCAAATTTGAATAAGTTGTGGGAGTGAAAAAGGAGATGCTAATAGAAAAATATTGGAAGTTTTCATTTATATCAAATGTTGAAGAGTTAAGTTGTTATGTAAAATGTTTGGGGTAAGATCCTGGGGACTTGGAGGCTAGCACCATCTAGCAATCAGTTATCTTCTAGGCAAAGTTATGGGGATGGAGCAGTGAGCAAGGCTATATTTCTGTCCTCAAGGATCTTCTAGTTTAGCTGGGAAAATGGGCAGTGAAATGGTTATAACTCAGAAATACTTGCAGTGACTGAATTCATGGTACACTGGGAACCCAGAGGGACCCACCTAATTAAATTGTAGAGATCATAGAAAATTTTCCCAGGGAAATTAAATCTAGGCTGATTACCCGAAGGACGAGAATGAGACAGGCCCAAGAAGATGGTGAAACTTAAGACTTCAATATAGGAAAAAGGAACACTGTAGGTAATGTCTCTGAACATTTTTTCTTGCTCAGAGTAAATATGTTCTGAATAAATGTGGTTATCTATAAAATGAGGTTCAAAATGAAATGTCTACTGTCCTAAAGCAAAGCACATAGTTTACTCTAGTAAAATATAGGCACCCTGCAAATGTCAGGGTTCCCTTCTTGTGCAAATGGCTAAGAAAATGGTCCTCAAGGGTTGTGAACTTTGGTTATAACAGTGGGATTGGGAGAGGTTTATTCTAGTTAGCTATTGTTGCATAATAAACCATCTCAAACATTATAATGTAAAACATCAGCCATTTTATTATGCTTTTGGATTCTATATAACCAAGCATTCAGCCAAATACTAGCTTGATAAATTAAACTGATAGTTGGTTAAATAAATTATAGTGTCAGCATGGAGACAAGCACCCATCCTTGGGTTTTAGTCTCAGCCCAGCTGTTGACAAGCTACAGCACCTTCAGCAGTTCATGTCTTCTATAAGCCCGTTTCATCACCTGTAAAATGGAAATAGGAAAAGTAACCAACAGTACATAATTATTTTAAGGAGTAAATGAGCAATGGGTTAGTTATATAAATCACATATCACAGTGTCCGATGAGTAGTAAGAACCCAGGGAATGCTAGTACAATGGGAATAGCTGGTCTTCACCATGTGAGGTTTGGGGTCTTATCTGGGAAGTCTTGAACAATTGGAAGCTAGAAGTACATAGAGGCTTCTTTTCTCGCATGTCTGAAACCTGCATGGAGATATCTCCAAGTCTTAGCTTAACTGGGCATGCAGACCAGATGACATGTATGTGGGTCTCACCATGTGACTTGGGCTCTTCAAAGAATTCCAAAGCTGAATTCCAAGATAGGGTGTCTCAGAGGGAGCACTTAAGAAGCATGTGAGATGGAAAATATTTTATGGCCAACTTTGGAAATTAAGATCTGTTACTAGACCAACCCTGAAAGAAAGTTTCTTTTTTAAACAATGACAGAGTCTGCACAGACTTACATCACCTCATCTAGAGTTTGTACCTGGGATGTGGAACTGCTATGCCCATAGTGGGATGGTAACCCGGGCTCTGTCTTGACGAGGCACATCTTTTTGCTGCTATTGGTGGCTGTGTTGTTGGAGTTTCTGGAAGTGATGCTGGTGGGAGGAAGGCTCTCACTGCTCAAAGGACAGGAAAAATGCTGGAAAAGGCAGAGGCAGGACACACAAACCAGGGGCAGGAACAAATGAATGATGGTCCTTGGAGACAGCCAGGGTAAGTCTATACTAAAGGCTTTATTTATATTTTATGGGGTGTGAAACAGGGTCCTTCATCAGTGCCTGGCAGCGGTTCTCAAAATTGGACACAAGAAAACACCAGAATTTCAAGGGAATTATTTCAAGTGATTGGATCACCACCCCTTATTCCAAACCCTTGAGACTATGTGTTTTAGGATTCAAAAGTTTTTGGATTTTATTACTGTATGTTATAGAATACTCCCAGTAGAGCCTGAGACACCACTCCATTAAAAAAAAAAAAATCTATATAAGCATAGGACCTGGCCACCATACTTACTAGGATTTCCTTAAGAGTAGAATTTGTGTTTTAGTCACATTTCACTTTTGGTATTTATCGTAGTGGCCGATATATACCAGGTGCTCTATAGACATATGTTGAATAAACAAATAATTAAAACTACTGAAATAGTATCAAATAGTAAATACATGTCTAAAATACTGACTATAATATCTTGCCCAGGGATTCTAAAAAAATAAAATAATGTGGCCCTGTTATGGGTATAATTTCTCCTGCCAAAAAGAATCACCAATGATAGTGTTTAAATATTATGACATTGGGGTAGAAAAGGCAGATTTTTCCAATACTACTCTCCCTCAAGATATTTCCCAAGAAGGCTTAGTTTGGTACAGAAAAGCAATATAATTTCCATCTAAACAATTAGATACTTCTGTTCTGTTGGTTTATGCTGTTACTTTGTCTTGGGAGACTAATTATATAATTAAGAATGTAGAACCAGTGACTGGAAACCATTTTGTCCAATGATTCATTGTGTGACCTTGAGCTCATGGTATGGTTTTGACATCAGCTTCATCATTACTTACCGCAACTTCTAGCTAGAAGACACCACAGCAAACGAGCAAAATTTTCTTCCAAAGTGACAAGACAGGGAGTTTTTAAAAATTATGTATGATCATCTTAAGCAACTTCCCCCAGTGCCTAAACACTCCCTTGACCGTAAGTCATATCTCCCTAGTAGATGCATTTTCTCTCTCAGACAATCAGAATATATATAGTAATTTGTGCCTTCAATGCATAGCAGCTGGGAGAATTTGGTGCCAATTACTTTTTTTTTTTATTTGCTAATATCATTTGGCTTTCTCCTCAAATGAAATTTAAAATGAAACAGTTTGGCAATCCACATTAGCACCATCTAGCAATAGTCCCATGTTGGTTCCACTGCGGTTTGATAATTTACAGACTCATTGGGTTGAAAGGGACTTGGCAAGCTTATCTAATTCAATGGTTCTTAAACCTGGCTGAACATCAACATTTAATGGGGACCTTTAAAAAATACAGATTCCTGGGCATAAAGCCCTACTGATCAGTAGGTCAGAATCTGTACAAATGAGACCTAGAAATCTGAATCTTTACAAAGCTTCCCAAATGATTCTGATAGGCTATTATTTTGCTCTGCCTTGGATATATTTCTAATATATCTCTTAGCCCAGTCTAGATCTAGCTTAACTGTCACCTCCTTGGAGTGGACTTTGGTGATAATTCTATTTCATATCTTCCTCACACCTTGTAATTTGAAATTACTGCTTTGATCCATATTTCATCTTTAGCTGGAACCCTGAGAGTAACTTCGTTAGCTTGTTTGCTTATAAGTTCATTCATTCATTCATTCACTCATGTAAAGAATATGCTGCAGTAAAGCCTTCAGATTCCCCAGTGATAATTTTCAGACCTCTCAGAGGTGAGTGGTCATGATGTGCTGTGATCAGTTTTAGAGACAAGAGGCTAGAAGAGATTCTTCAAAGCATTGGTGCTTCCGGAAGCTTATCAGCAGCAGCATTTCCTCTTTGATAAAGCCCTAACAATGAGGTTATTCTCCTTCTCTCTAAAAATATGCTGACTCCCATGGCACTTTGCTGATGTACATCTGTCTTAGCATCATTGGTCTGTCAATCTAGACATCATAGATTAAAAGAAAATGCATCATATTATAACATCTCCCTATTTAAAACTCTTCAATGGTTTCTTACTTTGTGGAGATAAATTAGATTTCTTACCATGTTCCTGTGCCCCTGCATGATCTTACTCCTACTGATCTTTTGACTGTACCCCATCTTGTTTTACTTCTTATCCTCTGGTTTCAAAAGCTCCATTCTATTTTGTGAACATAAAGCTTCATGCATCTGGACTTTGACATATTACTTTTCTCTCCTTTGGATATATTTCTAATATATCTCTTAGCCCTTAGCCCAGTCTTTAAAGCTAGCTTACCTGTCACCTCAGAGTGGATTTCCCTCATCACTCAACTCTTTATCTTTCTCATACCTTGTCATTCTCCAGTTTATTATATATTTGGTGGAATATATATTTATTATATATTTGGTAAAATATACTTTCTTTGTAGCAAAAATCAAAAGTTGTTATGTTTTATTAATATATTCATTGTTCATGAGTCTATTGTTTTTGTCAACCTATTAGAATATATGCTTTCTAAGGACAGAGGTTTTGCCTTTCCTCTCTATTGTGTAACCTCTGGCTCTCAGTATGGATGGCCTGGTACAAAGTGTATTTGTTAAATAAGCAACAATGGTTCCCAATGATCAGGCTCTGATGAAATCAAAAGTAGCTTTTGTCCAATTTGCAGTGACATAAGAAAACTACTCTCTTGGTATGCCTGGTTGACTTAATAGTTACAATTGTACTTAATCATAGAGGCTTACAACTTAAGATAATCATCTTACTAACTAACCTGAGTCCTTCTTTCTCCAACTTAAGTCCACATTTCTTTCATACTGACATTAGGGAAGCAAAAACACCGAGGCGAGGCACACCTACAGTGTAGTCTCGATAACTAGCTTACCATTAGTAAATAACACCCTTGGTTTGAACATCAAAAGTCACCAAAACAACTGAACGAACTGCTTAATGAAGATGTATTATCATTTCATTATTTGTACACAGCAACATAGATTTTTATGAAGTACCAAGTCTGGAAGCATTTAGAAGGTTTTTAACCTTTTCATATTGAAGTTTATATGAATCTAAACTTGAAGCATGGCTTGTGGAAAAAGCACTGGATGAAGTCGTAGCTTGGAGTAATTATTTCAGTCTTTGTATGATCTTTGAAATGTCATGTCACATATCTGAGCCTAAATTTCTTCCTCAATAAAATGGAGATAAAATCTAACCCACAGAGTTATTATGACATTTAACATCCAAATAAAACTCTGTACATGGGTATATTTTGTAAGTACCAAAATTTTGTTCAAAGCTAAGGAAACATTTTATGAATGGTAGCTACTAGTCTTTCACGTAAAAGGTCTTGTTGGATTTCTAGTATATATAGACTTTGTGCTAAGTGCAAGAGATATAGTGAACAAAATTGACGTGGTCCATGTCCTCACGGAGTTTTTATCTAAGATACAGAGAAATGGTAAATATTCTCAAATAAATATAGCACCATTACTTTTGATAGGCATTGTGAATGAATGATACAAGGATTACTAAAGAGACATACTGTTCATCAATAAATAATAGCATAGTCATGAAATTGATATTGTCCTAAGACAGTCCTCTATCATGCCAACATTACTCTATTAAAATTCTTTTTCTCTGAGGAGAATAAAAGAAGTAGTTGACATCTGAAAAAGAGAGTAGCAGCATGTGTTGGATACAGTCTAATATGTTAGAATTGTTTCCAAGTTCAGATTAATGTAGTTCATGGAAGACTTGGAAAATAAAGGAATTTCCTTGGATAAAATATGTCAACTCTTAGCTCCATCTATACATTAAGCCTGGAATTTCACCCTTACTATTTGTGACTCACTTTCTGTTCTTCGTTAACGTCTATTTTCTGAAAAAAACTCACCCTCATGTCTTTCTTTTTTTACTATTGCCATAGACTTGGCCACTTATGAAGGTGATTGTAATATTCCTCCAGTTCATGTGTGTGTTTCTACCCTCTTCTTTTTCAATCTAAATGATATCTCTTCTTCAGAATCAGATGGTCAATAACAGTTCATTGTTCATAAATCATAAAAGCGATTGGAAATTTTACTACATGATGCTTGACAAAAAGACAAAAATCCTAACAGATAATCAAAAGGCAAATAATACATGGAAAAATATTCACAGCACATAATGAAAAGAAATGGCTGACTTTATTAACATGCAAAGAGCTCTTAAAAAATCAATAAGAGAAAGACAAATGACTTATAGAAAAATGGGCAAAGAAGATGAACAGGCAGTCCACAGAAAGAATCATGAATGGACAATAAACATGAAAAAGAGCACAATTTCACACATAATTAAGGAAATGCAAATTAAAACTTTAATGAGGTGCCATTTACCACCTATCAGAATGGTATAGATCAGAGTTTGAGAATCATACATATTGACAAGGGTTGAGAAAACCAGATCTCACATTAACTATTGATGAGATTGCAAATTTGTTAAAAAAAAAAAAAAGTCAATTTGGCTGTATCAAAACTTAAGAGATGCATACCCTTTCATAGAATAATTTTAATTATTAGGTTATACCTTAAATATATACTCTCATTCACTTATGAAAGTATGTTGCTATATTGTGTATGTATTTTGTATTGTTGTTTGTGTTTGTTTTGTGTGTTTTTTCGTCTACGAACACTATAAATGTCTCTCAACAAAAGTCTGGCCAGCTGTATTTTCTATATTCATATGCACTGGGTTCTTTGAGAGAGTGTCCAAAAAATAGCACACCTTTGTCCTGCCTGAGTTCAGAATCAATTGAGAAATAAAACGAGATATAGCATAGGTGTGGACCAAGATATCCTCTTTAAAGGACCTGTAGGGGCGGCTGAGTGGCTCAGTGGGTTAAGCCTCTGCCTTCCGCTCAAGTCATGATCTCAGGGTCCTGAGATCGAGCCCCACGTTGGACTCTGCTCAGCAGGGAGCCTGTTTCCCCCTCTCTCTCTGCCTGCCTCTCTGCCTACTCTGCCTCTCTGCCTACTTGTGATCTCTCCCTCTGTCAAATAAATAAATAAAATCTTTAAAAAAATTTTTTTAAATAAATAAATAAAAATAAAAGACCTGTAAATTAGCCTGTACTAGAGAATGTGGCTTTTCTCTACAAGAAGCATGCCCAATTTATTCTTCTGGAGCTGACCAATCATTAAAGTGATCCCAGTTTTAATGAAAAAAAAAAAAAAATCTGAGCTCACAAAGCATACTTAAGTAACTCAAATTTTGGAAAGCTGACCAATACCATCAATAGGTTACTTTTGTGGAAGGCAACTGATCAAGGGCTTGGGGCAACTAATATTGTTTATATTATATTCTCTGGGTTTTCCAGATTTATTTTTGCTATGCACATATATTATTTATAGTAACTATAAAAATAATGTAAATCATTTGCCAGTGCCTGGTTGCTGCAACTGAGTGGAAAAAAAAAATTCATTTTCACTCGCTTTGTTCTAAGCCATTTTTTCAACTTTGACTCTAACACCTAGACAGGAAAACTCAGTACCACCAAATATTTACATTACCCCTGCCAGAGTTATTTGATCAGTTGACAAAACACTCCCTACTTACTCCGTCTGTCAAAAAACTGTCTAAGAAGTCACAGGCCAATGCTACTGTTGGGCAGAAAGATTGATATATTGTTTCTCAAACATGACATAGGAGTATCTATCAATGACATTTAAAATTCCTTTTAACCTGGAAATTACCGGGTTTTTGTAATTTATCCTAAAGCCATCACCATGGATATGAATAAAGACTTAGTTTCTAGGATATCCAGCGGAGTATTGTTTTAAATCTCAATAACATTGTTAATATTAAATATCCAATATTAGGAAATTAGTTAAATAAGGTAAGAGACATCCTTACAAAGGAAAACTTGGAGTCATTAGAATGAATGTTCTAATGTTCTAAAAATTGTTCACAACACATCCATAAGTGGAAAAGACATAGATACAATACATTATGTAAAATATGCATCTAGTTGTGTGTATAAATTCTAAAGGAAAAGATGTAGAGGAACATACTCTAAACCATCACTGATATCCTCTCAGATAATGAGGAAATCACCTAATTTTCTTTTGTTTTCCTACACAGCTGTATCTTTTTCCAATTTCTCCAATAAAATATATTACTCTTTTTTCTAAAGGGAATTAGTCATTTTTAAAGAAAAATAATACATTTAAAGCAAAATAATAATACGGCAGGATGCTACCAATTTCAGGACCCAGCTAAGGAGTCATCTGTTACAGGGAGTCTTCCCATGACAATCTCTTGTAATTCCCTAAACTCTCCATCCACATGTTTTTAGACCTTCTTGCTTTGTGTTTGACTCCTGCCATAGACTGAAAAGTCCTTGAGGGCAGGAGCCACTTTTTTCCTAATGGGGAAACACCAATAATTCCCAAGAGTGATGCAAGGAACATGGCTGCTGATTGACCTGAATGAAGTATCTATATTGCTTTCAGGTTAAAAAAAAATTTGTTTCGAAAGAACTGATGACAAGACAATAGATATACCTTTATTACCTAATAAAACTAGGTAATCTCTTACCTAGTTTTATTAACTAGGTAAAAATTAGGGGGGAATCCCTTTATTTGAAGAATTGTTCAGTTTCTGCTAAACGTGATTTGATTCTGTGTGAATAGACACTCAGATTAATGTGGAAACTGTCAAACCCAAGTGCAAGTGGGCACCCCAAAAGGTTCTCCACACCTCGAGGAAGTGGCGTGGCATAGTAAAAATCATGTGTCCATAAGGAAAGTTTCGCTGTAGAGAAAGTTCAGAGTGCTCCATCAACCCAACCCTCGTACAAGTCTGGGGTTATTAATAAAGACCCTAGTCATCTAGTACCTGCTCACACTCTTGCTTTTTGAGAGAATAAAAGCTGCAAGATGAGCCGTGGCAGTTTTGTGCCTCTCTAGGACTTGTTAAATTTCTCTCTCCCTCTCCTCCTACCTCTTGAAATCTTAAGCGCCGATGCTTTATGTTCTGGCTTGTAAATGAAGCCTGTTATTATCATTGAGATAGTGTTTTTATGGCATAAATAATGAGCTCAAACAGGGGAAGCGGCATTGGGTGGAATTACTGCCTGAGCTGAAATGGAAATAATCAATATGTCCTCACTTACAAATCTCATCTGCATGTCAACTCCATCCTGCCGGCTGTCTCCCTACAGATTCATTTCGCAGGAGGCCCAATAAAACATGCGGGTGGCATTGATCTGTTTTATTCATAGCCAGAGATAGAAATGCATCATTTGAAATTAATAGGAGGGCTTCTGTTTATAACCCACTCCAGAATGAGTAGCCTGCAATGCAGACCATTAAGAAAGGACTCTTCCACTGAGAGGAAGAGATGACCCTGGGGGAACAGGGATCAGGGACCCATGTTTGAAATCCTCGGTGATGTCATTCCTATCACTACTCATCACACTTCAGAATTCTGCAATATGAATGCTATAATTACTCATTAGAGATTTTTCTGAAATCAGCCCAAGATTCTATTATCAGGTTCCATATATTTTACCAAATTCTGTCTTCCTTTTTTATCTTTAATCTTGAGCAAAGGTTGTGCAAAATGAACACTAAGACACAATCTCATAGAAATGGATAGAACACTTAGATATTGTCTCTTGCAGTCTTGCTCCTCATTGTGTTATGTGTCCAACATTACAATGGGTCGACTACTACATTTGAATAGTCCCAGATAAGGGAAATTCATTATTTTATAACATAGTCCCATTTGAAATTACAGTTCAGAAAACTTTTCTAGAACGTTGTGATAGAGCACCTGGGTGGCTCAGTCAGTTAAATATCCAACCCTTCATTTCAGCCTCAGGTCACGATCTCGGGATCCTGGGATTGAACCTTGCACTGGACTCCATGCTCAATGGGGAGTCCGCTTGAGATTCTCTTTCCCTCTCCCTTTACCCCTCCCCCTGTGCTGTCTGTCTGTCTCACTTTAAAATGAGTAAATAAATTATTCTTTTTTAAAAAGTTGTAATAAAAATTATCTCCCTAGTATTTCTGAAGGAGATAGATATATTCCCTGGAGTCTCCCAGAGTAACCTATGGCATTCCTGGTACAACAGTATTTTAAAGACAGAATAAAGAACCAACCATTAAAACAGCCTATAATGGCCTGAATCTTGCTTGCCTCTTTGATTTATCATGTACTACTTGGTATCCTCACCTCCAGTTCTTAGAATACATCATGCTTCCTACTTCCTAGATTCCCTTCACTATTTGCCCAGATAATAGATTCTCATTTTTCAGACCTCAGACCAGATGCCCTCTCTTCAGGGGAGATTTTAGTGGTTTTCCCAGGCTGGATCAAATCCCTCTGTCATATACATAATCTTATCAAATATATTCCTTTATAGCTCAATTTTTAAGTAGATGTTTTATTTTGAGGTCATTGTAAAATCATATGCAATTATAAGAAATAATATAGGGAGGTTCTGTGTTCTTTACCAAAGTTCCCCCAAAAGTAGCCTCTCGCAAAACCATAATCCAAACACCAGGATATTGCTACCGATCTGTTCTACCAGTTGCATTCATATTTCCCCAGTTTTCCTAATATGTATGTGTATATGTTCCATGCAATTGTGTCATATATTTAGGTTCACGTACCCACCGGCTCATAGAGCACACAGAGCAGTGCATCACCGCAGAAGTCCCAAGTGCTGCCCATTTCCATTTACATCTGCCCCCTCTTCTTACACATAACCTCAAGCCACCCCTAATCGTAGCAACTGATTTGTCCTCCACTGCTTTCGTTTTATCATCTCCAGATGCTATGTATGGCACCATACATTATGTAGCCTTTGGGGACTGGCTTTCTGTAAGTCTCTTGAGGTAAAAACTGGAAATACATACATACATATATATGTGTGTATATGTACATATATATATGTACATATACACACATATATATGTATGTATGTATAAATGCTTATCACTTTTTCATTCTTTTGTATTGCTTAGTAGTATTCCATGGTGTGGATCTACCATAGTTTGTTTAACCATTCACCTCCATTGAATAGTATTGAGGGTGTTTTTTCTCTCTAGTTTTTGGTGATTACAAATCAGACTTCTAGGAACACTCATGTGTGAATAAAGGTTTGCATTTTTCTGGAAAAAATGGGTAAGAAGGCAACTACAGGTTTGCATTCCCACTGCATTTTATAATTCCATATTTGAGATGTTGGATACATTTCCAACTGTATTAGTCACACGTCTGGACTCTATAAAAGAAAAGGACTAAATCTTTTTGTATCTGTGAGACTTAGCACCATGCCTGGTATTTGATTGTTATTAAATCAGTACATATAGTATAGTGTACATAAGTATATTGTTTTAACTCTCCTTACTAGTGTAGGAGATTGATCTTGAGTCCATGCTTTTCAGTTGCATAAGTCCCACTAGATTTCTTGAATTGCACCTTTCTTTCCTGGGGCCTTTGAGTGTACTGAGATTCTGCAGCCAGGAATTCAGAAGAAAGTTTGTCTGGATGACTCCTACAATTGTATTCTTCCAGGTTGTTTATTTTCTCCATGGTCTCCTGCTGAAATACTGTGTGTTGTGTATCTTCCTTACTCTAGGGACTTTACTCTATGAAGCTTAAAGGGGAAGAGAAAATAATAAGTAAAAAAACAAAAAACAAAAACAAAACAACAACAAAAACCACCAGAGACCCAATTTTGATAATAGAAACCTTTTACCTACAAGGTGGTAGAAAATAACCTGGGAGATCTAACAGTAAACTAAAGACAGGAAAAATATTTTACAAACAACAAAAGAACTATCTCTTAATTTTCTTTCCTTTATGTTCCTGTCAAAAGGTAGGCTTTCTAGAGAAGTCTACTACGGGGGGACAGAGAGGACCTGAATTTCTTTTATAATAGCGTATGACTTTGCTTGGAAAAATCCATGTCCCAGAGCCTCAGTTTAAAAAAAAAAATAGTGATAATAATTTTAAGAAGACCCTATGGAACAAGACAGGGTAAGGTAATCCTGCAATCTTAAAGCACTATGTAAATGCCGATGTCCATTTCTGCCCACAAGGGAGTGAAAACAGTCTCCTATAGCACCTCCACGTCAATTTAGTTCAATAGACCTGAACTAGGCATCTTCCATGTTCTAGGCACTGACTCTGTGCACGTGTGTGTGTGTGTGTGTGTGTGTGTGTGTGTGTTTGGAGTGGCGGTCAGTGTGAAGGCAGAAGCCCTGTACTCTTCTGTCACCACACAAAGAAATAATTGTAAAAAGATGGAAACAGAAAGTGCAGAGAACCAGAGGAGGGGCACCTCATCCAAAACTTGAGAAGAATGAGAGAAGACTATAGGCGAAAGAACCGAGTATTGGAAGCAGGTGCTGCTCTTTGAGTGGGACTTGAGGAAAGGTGGGATATGGACCTTTAGAGATGGAGGGGATGGGGATGCAAGAAGAATGGGAACAGAAGACCCCACGGGTGGAAAATGAAAAGGAATTACGAATATTTGAATAGGACAGAAGAGTTTGATGTGTGTGCAGGAGTAATTAGGCAATTGAGCCTCATTATAAAGGGCCAGTACATTAAGGTGTAAAATTTTGGCCTTTAATCTATTGGCAGAAAGATCCATTGACAATTTTTGAGAAAGGCGATGGTGGTAGCTAAAGGGATAGAGAAAAAAAAAAAAAAAAACTAGGGACACCTGGGTGGCTCAGTTTGTTAAGGGTCATGATCCCAGGTTCCTGATGATCTCTTTGGCTCAGGTCTTGATCCTGGATTCCCCACTCAGTGGGGATTCTGTTTCACCCTTTTCCTCTGCCCCCCCCCCCCGCTCTGTGTTCTCTCTCTCTTGCAAATAAATAAATAAAATCTTTAAAAAGAGAGAGAGACTAGGTGGATACATGTTGGCTGTGGGCTAAAAGAGCATGTCTGAGCAAAGTCAGAAGTCAGGGCACTACAAGCCAGGTAGAATTTTCAGGAGGAGCCTGGAGGGTGTAAGACAAGAACACTTCGTGAGGTGTCTAGTAGTTAAAGTTAGGTAATGAACGTAAACTCCACAGATGGATCTAACACTGTTTAAATCCTCATTCTTCCATATTTGCTGTCTAACTTTAGGCAAGTGAGGTACCCTCTCTGTGTTTTAATGTCCTCACCTGTAAAGTGCAGTCAACAGATTCCAATTTTTATGATTAAGTAAGTAGGGGCATAGTTTCTAGCACATAATCATGCTCAATAAATTTTAGCTATGTTATTATCTTTACTTCTTTTTATTATTACCTAGGAACCTAGATTCTGTCTTGTGTGCCAGAAAGGCCATGCAGGGTATTGTATTTTAGAAAGATGACCTTATCAATAATGCAGACAGTGAATTTGAAGGAGATAAGACTGACAACAAAGGTGGCTGTTTTTGTAAACCTAGAAGGAAGAAAAAATGTTGAAAACCTGGACCAGAGAAGGGGTAAACCTCACATATAGCTCACAGGAGCCACCCCGTTTCTTAGAAACACATCTAGCATAAGATGGATTCTCAAAATAGCTGATGAATGAATGAATGAAATGAATTGAATGGAGTAGAGCAAAGTGGCAAATCTGAAAAAACTCTAGAGAATAAACTTTTTTTTTTTTTAAGATTTTATTTATTTGTCAGAGAGAGAACACAAGACAGGGGAGAGGCAGGCAGAGTGAGAAGCAGGCTCTTCACTGAGCAAGGAGCCCAATGAGGGACTCAGTCCCAGGACCCTGAGATCATGACCAGAGCTGAAGGCAGAGGCTCAACCTACTGAGTGACCCAGGCATCCTGAGAATAAACTTTTAAAACTGAAGTGTAATATGCACCCACAATTGATCACGTATCATAATATATACCTTCATGAATTTTCACAAACCGAACAAACCCAGACCACCATCTCCCAGATCAAGAAGCAAAGTATTATCTCCACACTCCAATCTCTCTTTTGTGTTCTCTCTGTCACTACCACCCACAAAGAAAGTTGTGTCCTTGTCTTGACTTCTAGTAGTGTGCATTATATGTGCCTTTTTTTTCTTTTTGAGAGAGAGAGAGAGAGAGAGAGAGAGTGTGTGTGTGTGTGTGTGTGTGTGTGTGTGTGCAGAGAGGGGCAGAGGAAGAGAGAGGATCTCAAGCAGGCTCCATGCCCAGTGCAGAGCCCTATGTGGAGCTCAATCTCACCACCCTGAGATCATGACCTGTATCAAAATCAAGCATAGGAGGCTTAACTAACTAAGCCTTTTAAAAAAACACCATATGGGGGCGCCTGAGTGGCTCAGCTGGTTGAGCAATGGACTCTTTTTTTTTTTTTTTTTTTTGAGCAATGGACTCTTGATTTCTGCTCAGGTTATGAGCTTAGGGGTCCTGGGCTATCAGCCCCAAGGTGGCCCCAGACTCAGCAGGGAATCTGCTTGAGGATTCTTTTCCTCTCCCTCTACCCTTCCCCATGCTTGTGCATGCATGCACACACACTTGCTCTCTCTCTAAAATAAATAAATATATCTTTAAAAAAATTTATATAAATGGAAGCATATACATATATACTCAGTTGTGTCTAGTTTTGTATCTTTTGCTCAATATTATATTCATGAGATTGGCTCAAACTCCTGTGTGGAACACTGAAACTTCATTCTCACTGTTGTATTATTTTCTTTCTGTGAATATATGTATCCTCTTTCACTTATGAGGGGGTTATGTTCTGATAAACCCATTATAAGTTGAAAATACTGGCAAATTAACATGCATTTAATACACCTTATCTGATCATAGCTTGGCCCACCCTACCTTAAGCATGCTCAGAACACTTACATTATCTTATTGTTGGACAAAGTCATCCAACGCAAATGATTTTTTTATGACAAAAGCTGTCATATTTTATGACAAAGTGTTGAATATCTCACGTCATTTATTGAATAATGTAATGAAAGTGAGAAGCAGGATGCTTGTATGGGTACAGGTGGTTGTTAATGCATCCATTCTTTACCCTCATGATTGCTTGGTTAATGGGTAGCGTGGCTTGCTACCACTACCCAGTATCACAAGAGAGTATCTCCCACATATCACTAGCCCAGGAAAAAGATCAAAATTCAAACTATGATTTCTACTGAATGCATATGCTTTTGCATTATTGTGAAGTCCAAAGATTATGAATTGGATTATCGTTAAGTTTGGGGCCATCTGTACTAGAACTATCTATTCTGATGATGGCTACATTGATAATTCCCACTTGGGGCTATGATTGATAATAGTTAGATGAACATCCCAGCACTTGCCTTACAGTGAATGTGTGAATGCATTTCACTTGCGAGTGTACCTAAGAGTTCAGTTAATGTGTCTAGGTTAGGTGTAAATTCCATTTTTTAAAATATTTTATTTATTTATTTGACAGGCAGAGATCACAAGTAGGCAGAGATGCAGGCAGAGAGAGAGAGTGGGGGGTAAGCAGACTCCCCACTGAGCAGAGAGCCCGACGCAGGGCTCCTTCCCAGGACCCTGAGATCATGACCTGAGCTGAAGGCAGAAGCATAACCCACTGAGCCACCCAGGCGCCCCTGTAGATTCCATTTTGATAGATACTTGTTGTATCCTGAAGTGTCTGGTCTGGTTTATACTCCCACCAGCAGTGTGTGAGTGTTCATTGTTGTTGTTGTTAGCTGTTATGGCATTTGTGATACATTAATGCTTTAATTTGCATTTTCCCAGATTACTAATGAAAATGATCTCTTCTTGTTTACTGGCTATATAGATATCTTCTTTCATAATGTACCAATTCAAGTTTTTTGTGCATTTATCTATTGCCTGATCCGTCTCTTTTTTCCTCTTATTTATTTGTAGATTTTTTTTATGCACTTATAGGACAATGTAGGAAATTCTTTATTGGATGTACACACCCCAAATGCCTTTTCCTGCACTGGTATTGAGTTTGTACTTTTTTTTTTTTTTATTGCTCTCTTTTGATGAACAGAGCACTTAATTTTGTTGCAGATGAATCTATCTATGTTTTTTTTTTGATTGTTGTTTTATCTTTCTGTTTAAAAAACTTTTTTCTATTTCAAGGCTTAAAAAATGTCTTCCTATGATTTCCCCAAAAATCTTTATTGTTTACTTTTCACTCTTAGGTCAGTAATCTATGTGGAATTTAATTTTGTGTAAGATATGAGATAGGAACTCAATTTTTTTCCGTGATGATATCCAATTAATCCCCCGCCCTTTATTGACAAGATCGTATTTCCTCAACATTGTAATGACACCGATATAGTGCACTAGGTAATCATATTCTTGAAAAAATACCCTCTTCTACTGGTCAGCTAATCTTAAAATGAACATTATGCAGCATGTTTGAGGAAACTAAGTATTTGAAAAGGGACTTTGGTAGTGTTTGTTGTCCAAGATAGTCCTCAGTTTGTAACAAACTAAAGATTGGCTCTGAACACAATAACAGACAGTTGTAGCTTCTATTAGTTTAAAATTCTTGGAATGAGATCTGGTTTGAAAGCTCCATGCAAATGGCTGCAATTTTATTTGCCAAATGTGTGAAAAATGTGTATCTTCTCATTTTCCTGAGAACACATAAGTTAGGCTCATTTTTCCCATGCATCATTAGGCATAACGTGTTTGTTCTCATGCTTCTTGGAAACCAAAGTTCAGCCTGGTCACAGAGTATAATGGTCAAGGCTGTGGTTCTTGTGGAGAGTAAGATTCTAATCTCAGTGCTGCCCTGGTTCATATGAGATCAGGGACAGAGACATCTCAAAGCTTGGTGCCTTGTTTCCCTCAGAGTAAAATGAAGCTAATTATATATATATCTGAAGGTAATTAAATACCCAATGTATAATTCCCTTAAATTATTACAGTTGTAATAATTTAATTTGGGGAAAAATATGTGTGACAGCATATTAAGATGTTAAAAACCCCGTTACATAAAGATATCAAACTTGTGTGCTGCTTTACTCCTAGGTTATATTTTGTCCTGGGTCTGTAAAGTCTTTAACTAAAGGTAATGTGTTTTATTAAAGAGTAATAAAGATTGTGATGCAGAGAAATTGATAACTGCCTTCACATCACATGTAAGCTTCAAAGGAATTTGAACTAAACTTTCCAAACACAACCTCCTTGGCATAGACAGATTCCTCCTGGCTTCAGGCGACTCTCCTGTGGGGTGTACTGAATGTGAAGGCATGATTAAAATGATGATTTTTACATTTAAATCTTTTTTTTTTCCTGTCTGTGATGTGTTTACTTCCCTCTCCCCAGAGTCAAATTTTTGAATTAGGAAAATGGAATTTTGCTAATGTATTAACAGAAGAAAAAAAGCACGAGATTCCATATGGATGTAGCCTCTGGTCTTTCCCCAACCCAATCCATCTTACTGCAGAAAGTCTCAACTTCCTGGAGCATTAGAATTTAATTGAGGAGGGAGGTAATTTCCCTCTCAACTTTTTATTTTGAAATTATTAGAGATTCCAAGGGAGTTTCAAACATAGTACATAGAATCCCAAGAATCCTTCGCCCAACTGCTCCCAATCTTATATAACTCAGTAGTACTATATCAAACCAGGAAATCACCATCAGTAAAATCCTGTTAGCTAGACTCCAGACGTTATTCAGTATTCGATTTTTAGGCATATATCTGTGTCTGAGTGAGTGTGTGTGTTGGCGGGGGGCGGTGTCCATGTGATTTAATCTCATATGTTGATACACAGAACCATCACTACAATCAAGATACACTACTATTCCCGGGACACCCGGGGGAGGGGGCTCAGTCAGTTAAGTGTCTGACTCTTGGTTTCAGCACAGGTCATGATCTCAGGGTCCTGGGATTGAGCCCTATTGGGGATCATGCTCAGTGGGAGTCTGCTTGAGATTCTCTCTCCCTCTGTGCCCCCTCTCAGTGCTCCCCACTCTCTCAAATAAATAAATAAATATTTGGGGAAGACAAGAAAGATAAACTAGTGTTCCCACCTCACAAAGGAGCTCCTTTGTGCTGCTCCTTTATTGTGGTTGCCTTGTGGGTGTCATAGATCTCTTTTACCTGCAGGATAAATTTCAGACTTCTTAACCTAGTAGTCAAAACCCTTCAAAGGGAAGGAATGACTTTAAACTGCAGTGCCTAACATATTCGTCAGACCTGATTCGCCTGTGGGCAGAGCCCCTGTGCGTTCAAAGATTCATGCCCAGGTGTTCGTGTCCCCGTAAACTTGCTCTAGGGATATAGGTAAACGTTGGCAGAATACTTCCAGGCATCCTTACTGTCTCTAGACCACTTCATTTCCATGCAGGTGTGTGGCAAAAATATTTTACAAGGATCTGAAAAATTGAGGAAGGTCTGCCCTTTTCAGATTTCTTGATTTCAGTTCTGTTATCTGCCATTGGATAAGTAAGCCTGGCTGCAATCTTCTCCACAGAGGCCATTTTAATTCAGACTTAGGAGAATTCATGTTCTTCCATACAACCTCTTTCAAAACTTACATTGAACATTGTGTCATGCTTCCCTGAGTATTAATCAAAAAGCACTCTGTAAAAATCTATTTCCCCCTCTACCTCTATAGCTTGTTCAGATGGGATCATAAAGAGATTTTATCTTGTCTCCACCAAAGGAAAGATATGTGGTGTGATCATCAAATCCCATCTAAATTCCTAATATCCAACCATGTTCCAAACATTTTGCTAGGCTCTAGAGACTTAATAGTAGACAAAACAGATAGTACCTACCTTCAGAGAATTTACAGTCTGGAGGAATAATTCCTTTTTTTTTTTTTTTTTTTATGAGAAGGCAGGGAGGGACAAAGGGAGAGAGGAAATCTTACGCAGGGTCCACGCCCAGTGTGGAACTGCATGTAATACTTGCTCTCACTACCATGAGATCATGACCTGAGCTAAAATCAAGAGTGCTTAACCCACTGAGTCACCCAGGAGACCCGGGAGGAATAATTTTTTTTTCCTTTATCTTTTTTAATTTATTATTTATTTATTTACTTACTTACTTATTTTTAAATTTTATTTTATTTTTTCAGTGTTCCAAGTTTCATTGTTTATGCACCATACCCAGTGCTCCACGCAATATGAGCCCTCCTGAACACCCACCACCAGGCTCACCTAACCCCCCTGCCAAAACCCTCAGTTTGTTTCTGAGGGTCCACAGTCTCTCATGGTTCATCTCCCCTTCCAATTTCCCCTAACTCACTTCTTCTTTCCATTTCCCAGTGTCCTCCATGTTATTCCTTACACTTCACAAGTAAGTGAAACCATATGATAATTGACTCTCTCTGTTTGACTTATTTCACTCAGCGTAATCTCCTCCAGTCCCATCCACATTGATATAAAAGTTGGGTATTCATCCTTTCTGATAGAGGCATAATACTCCATTGTATATATGGACCATATCTTCTTTATCCATTCGTCTGTTGAAAGACATCTTGACTCTTTCCACAGTTTAGCGACTGTGGCCATTGCTGCTATGAACATTGGGGTACAGATGGCCCTTCTTTTTACTACATCTGTATCTTTGGGGTAAATATCCAGTAGTGCAATTGCAGGGCCATAGGGTAGCTCTATTTTTAAATTCTTAAGGAATTTCCATACAGTTTTCCAAAGTCTGGAGGAATAATTTTTTTTTTTATTTTAGATTTTTTTAAAAATTTATTTGACAGAGAGAGAGAGATATCACAGGTAGGCAGAGCAGCAAGCAGAGAGATAGGGAAGCAGGCTCCCCGCCAAGCATAGAGCCTGATGTGGGGCTTGATCCCAGGACCCTGAGATCATGACCTGAGCCGAAGGCAGTGGCTTAACCCACTGAGCCACCCAGGCACCCAGGAGGAATAATTCCTAAGGTAGTATTCACATCTGATTATCCCAATATGGTAGTGGTTGTTTCAATGTATTATTATACATAGTACAATATTCATTATATATTGGATGGATGGATTCACTAGCAAGTGAGTGATTGAAGGAACAAATGCCAAACTGAGGGATATTAAGAAGATTTTAGTCTCTGTGTGTCCCCCTAAATTCCATTTTGTACGAATGAGCTGAGCCTTCATAAGAAAATGTCCTCTTTGAACTGTAAGATGGGAAGGTACAGGCAAAGGCTGAAATTTCTGGGCAGTTTTTCGAATCACTTTACAACCAACCTCCAACCTGCCTTCTTTTTTTTTTTAAAGATTTTATGTATTTATTTGACAGACAGAGATCACAAGTAGGCAGAGAGGTGGGGGTGGGGGGTGGGGAAGCAGGCTCCCTGCTGAGCAGAGAGCCAGATGCCAGCTCAATCCCAGGACCCTGGGATCGTGACCTGAGCCAAGGCAGAGGCTTTAACCCACTGAGCCACCCAGGCGCCCCCCAACCTGCCTTCTTTTGGAAGGCTCCACCCAGTAACAGATACTGGGCACTCCTCACTTCCTCATTCTAATTTACAGTGCAGCCAATTCAAATAGTATGCAAAAAGAAGCATTACTGAAAAATAAGTATTATCAATTAGCATACAAAAGAGGAACTACAGAAGCTGTTTCTGGGTAAGAGGTCCTGAGAGAGCCCAACAGCCCACAGGCGGCAGTGGTAGTGGTAAACATCCAAGTTTACAACCCCTTTGGGGTGCCCGAGCAAAGAAAAGCAACTTCCTATTAGTGGTCCTAAAGCAAACTAATTTTACTTCCCTGGAAACTCATTTGGAAAACAGCATGATTGGGAGTGGGGGTTGGGGGAGAAACACAATGGGTGCAGTTGAGAAAAAACTATCACCCATCCAGAGCTCTGTAGAGTTGACCCTGACAAAATGTTAATTGTGGGCAGGTCATTTGTTCAAAGTCCAGACTGAATACTCTATTTAAAGCAAATGGAATTTGGTTATCTTAAGAGAAAGGCTTATGCCATCTAGCCTTCTGTGTGTGTCCTTTCAGCCAAAGGGCACTTAAGCAACCTAGGGTGGATATGTTGTTATAACTGTTTTTTACAACATGCCAAGCTCATATGCTATCTCCTCTGTGCGGTGTCCAAAGATCCTTATGGTCATCACGCATTCTGTTCTTCTGGGCTTTCTCAGTGTATTTTGGACATTTGACAGACTGGTGAAGCCCTCCGGGATGGGAACCCTGCACATAACCATCCCTCACTAGGCACCTTTTACTCATTGTATTTCAGCCAACTCAAAGGCGTCGTTAATTTCCTAAACCGGCCATGCCAGATCATGCCCCCACGGTCACATTGCTTCGCTCTGCCTGGAACGTCTTACCTTACCACATTCTACCAATAACTTTCCATTTTCAAAATAGGCTTCAAATCTTACCTCTTATAGAATTGGCCACTTCTGCTTTTGTGGCCTTCGCTTTCCCATGGATGTACTTTGGCGATTAGATCTAAGTCATCTCTGTTGCATTTTTTTTTTTTTTAATAAAAAAAACCTCAACCATGCACGTCCCCCAGCAGGCCGCATTGACTGTACATGGAATAAAGGAATGAGTGTTGGTAAAGCAGCCAGCAGCTTAAAAGCTTTGTTGTCCTTAAAACCTTGGGCGAGGAACATACAAGTGCTAAGCCTTAGTTTCCTCATGGGGGGGGGGGAGCACTGAGCCACAGAGGAGAGGAGTAAGATATAAAGGAGCTGGCTGGTATAGGTATTCGATACCTGCTAGTTGCCTTCCTTTTTCCTCACCTTGAGTTGTGATGACTGAAGCAGAAACTGCATTAAGTAAGGCTAAGTGGCATTATTGACCAGAAGGAAGCAGAGAGCAGTATCTAAGGGGTACTAAGCCACACTTGACTCGTGTGTGTGTGTGTGTGTGTGTGTGTGTATGTGTGTGTGATGGGGGACAATCATTCTGCCTACTGGATGGGAGACAAAAGCCAATACCTACTTTTAGAGGAAACATTTTTAGTATAGATGTATCTTGACTTCATTGTTGGAGAATGAAAATATCCAGATAGACAAAATGTAGTCTTCTGAGGCTCTAGTAATCATTAGGTTAAGCCTTTTGAAAAGAACGATATAGGTGTATTTGGGGGTGTCTGCAAAGGCTAAGCTGAGCTTCTGTTGTTGAGTACACCCCCAACTCGAAGGATCTGTCACCGCAGCCAGGCTTCAAGGATGTGACCCCACCCCTACGGACATACTGGATCAAATCTGTTAAAAATCAAAATTCAGCTGACTAAATTTGAAAATCCAATTGACTTTATTCAATAATTCATGAATCAGGCAGCATCCCATCTTGCAAGAAAAAAGGAGCTCCTAGGACTTAAATGAAATGGGAGGTTTTTATAGGCAGAGGGGTGGGACAAGGAAGTTAAAATGCTGAATTAGTTCAGGCAAGGTTTTCTTTCCTCAGGGAAAAGCAGAGGGTCTTATGCAGAATCATCTCCCCACTGGATGAGGAAATGCCCTTCTGATTGGTTAAAATTCCACTCTTGAGAAGACTGAAACTGCACCTAGGTTAGATATCAAGTCTTGGTTGGGTTTAGCAAAAGTGAGTCTTTTTGGGGCCTGCTGTTTCTTTTTTAAGAGACCCAACCCCAGGGCGCCTGGGTGGCTCAGTGGGTTAAGCCGCTGCCTTCGGCTCAGGTCATGATCTCAGGGTCCTGGGATCCAGGCCCGCATCGGGCTCTCTGCTCAGCAGGGAGCCTGCTTCCTCCTCTCTCTCTGCCTGCCTCTCTGCCTGCTTGTGATCTCTCTCTGTCAAATAAATAAAATCTTAAAAAAAAAAAAAAAATCTAAAAAAAAAAAGAGACCCAACCCCAGCCAAGCTCAGTCAAGATCTTCCCCACCATCACTGCACCTGGGCTGAGAGGAATAGATCACTTCTCACTGGGGGCTTGACTGACCAAGATGAATTCTGGAGCATTGGAGTGGTCCTATTTTCAAGTATGCTTAGCGAAGCTAAGACTTTAATTCTTGATTTCACAGGCCATTATTTCCATGGGATACAGAGAAGTTATGAGAAAGGCGGGAAAAAAGTTTTACAGTGATATGGGTGGTAAATTCTCTTTTAAACGCAGTTGAGTTTGACTAGGTACCTCACTACAGGATTTCTCAAAGCCTATAAATTCCTAACATGTTTTGTGATTCCCCAAGATATGTACAGTGTAGTAAAGCATAGGATAGTTATTTCCATCTTTTAGACCATGGCAAAGCCGTGAAGCTGGGGGTCTGTGGAACACACTTGGGGATTATGTGTATGTAGATTCTGAAGATGGGTTTTGGTCCTGGTTCCCCCAATGACTCTCCTTGTGAGCTTGAGTAAAGCATTTGACCTGTCCAAGCCCCTCCAACAGGCACATAGATTTAAATCTACCTACATATGACATCATTTGCTGTCTTCATATGACTGAATGAAGAACCCTGATCGTTGTATTTATTGTTCACAGAGCTCCATAGCAAACAGTGGCCCGTCCAAAGTCTATTTAAGGAGAGTTCAGTCCAGGGACTGTTACAATCATGTGGGTAGTATGAAGGGACAGAAAAGAGGACAGAGAAAGCACCCCAGTACTAGCAAAAGCAGGGCATTCTCAATGCCCTTGAGTCTGAAACAACAAAGGTGAGGAAGCAGTCACAGGAACCTACAGAGAGTTCAGTCACTGGCAGTAGGAGAGAACTACCTAAGAGGAGCAGTGAGGGGAAGCAATTAACCTATAGTTACCCAGCAAGAGAGACCTGTGAAATATATATCCCAACTTCATTTTTTCCCTGCCTTTCATATATGTTGCCAACATATATGGCTGAACCCACCAGTAGGCATGGGGCAAAAGAGCCCAATGATAGTAAAATAACAGTTTCCTGGCTCATAAAGGAGGGTAGGACAGTAGGTCTATAGGTGCATAGATATAAGCAGTTGACAAGTTGGCAACCAAAGCAATTCACAAATAAATCAAAAGAAAGGGAGTCAAGATGATGACACAATTCTTTGGAGAAATAGTGAAATCATACCACCAAAGATGACATCAAAGCGAGCCTCCCCGAGTTTCTCCAAAGTACAGCCCACATTTGCTACATGTTTCAGAGGGTTTTCCCTCATTTGGGGAAATCAAATATTTAAAAGCAGACCCACTTTGAAGTCTCTCAGCAAGCAGCAAATCTGGGACTTGATAGATCTAGTTATTAAGAGTCAGTCCATCTGAGCAATCTGTTTCCCTGCCTTTCTTGCTGTGTTGGTAATTTTGCAAAAACTGCTGAACTTGCTCTTCTCTTCACAGCAGATTGTATACAGAGTAAAGGATGTATGTTGGTTGTCTATCACCCTTTAGGAAGAATCCCTACCCACTTCTTTCAACTAGTCCGAACCTTCTCATTCAGATGTTTAGAAAAGGGAATACAAGAGGAATCATCATTAAGGAAGCAATTGAGTATATTTGCATCTCACACTGATGTAGGCAGAAAATAATGCCATTTTCCCCAACTCTGTTATCATATACCAAGATAGGCTCCAGCTACTGTCTTGGATTGTTCCAGGTTGAGAAATCTTTAGTCAGAGACAGCTCAGTGGGCTGTAAGATGAAAAAAAAGAGGGGGGAGAGCTGAGAAGATCTCAAAAATGGACTAAAAAGTGAAAAAAGAAAAAGAAGAAGAAAAGAGAGAGACAGAGAGTTAAAAGCCAAGAGTGGAGAAGGGAGGGGTGCAGGCAAAGAGAGGAAGGGAAAAAAACAAAAATACAGCACAGTTCCCAAACGTGAAACTTAGTTTCTAGATATTTGTTGCCAAGAATACAGCCCAGAAACTAAGGATCTTTTCACATTTCTCTTTCCATCTGAATTATTATTGAACTGTTGGGCACAATTAATTGTGAATTACACCCAACAAGTGCCTACCATCACCAGCACTGAAGAGAATGTTCACCATATGCCAGATCATAAATGCCTCCTTCCCATAGGAGTGACTTACCTCCTCAGCAAGAATCTATTCATCCTATTCTTAATGATGCTTGCCCCATTTTTTTTTTTTTAAATAAAGCACCATTTGAAGCAGAGAATGTGGAACACTACTGCCGTAGTCTTGGGAAGACATATTAGAATTGCAAGCAACCTTGACCAATTTGAAAGACAAATGTATTCTGATATAAAAAACATTTAATAATAAGGAAAATTGCAGAGCAGTTTGTACTGGTTGATCTACAAAATTCACCAAATTCCATGCATGAGCCTGGCCATGTGCAAAATTCCAGTGGAGGGGGAAAAAATCTAATAATTTAAGTAAATTTCACAGTATTTAGCAATCAGAAAGAAGGAATTGGTATTGCAAATGTAAAGAGACTACAGGTGGGGTAGAAAAGAAAGGAGAAGTTAACTGCCTTTCAAGTTCAACATCTGATTCATGAATTATATTAAAGACCGTGTCTAATTCATAGCCAAATATTTTAACCATATGATTAAGTATTTTGAATAATTTCAAATTTCTTGAGAAAGATATGAACCCCTAATAGAGCACTGACTGAATTGTTTTGTGCCAAGAATCAAAGATCCCCAATGCTGCTTGCTCCTCTCTTCCCATTGGTTCTCTGACTTTGACCAGATGGACACTGCCTGTTTCCTTCTCTCTCTAAACTGACCTCCTGGACATAGTGCCATAACCTGCTTAAACTCATGTCCTATGACAGGCACATCCTACTCAACTGCTCCTGTCCCAGTTCTGCTCCCATCTACAAGTGTGAGTGGCAATCAATCTCAGTAATTACATATGGAATTACATATGCAAATGGAAGGTGGACGCCTACCACCAGTTTAATTCAATCATAGTTCACCTTGAAGAGTTAGATAGGTAAGGCCTGAGCTTGAGCTAATACAAAGAGATGGAGTAGTAGGGAAGAATACAGAGGACCAGGGGACAGTAACTCCTATTCAGAGCTTGTTTCTCAAATGCCAAGGGAGCGCTTGTGCCAAACTCATTTGTCTCGTTGATAGGAGAATTTAAAAAGTACTTGTCATAAGAAAACACAGAAAATAATAAGGTTATTTGATCCTTTGGTCAGCACTCCTACATCTATTCTTAGAGTGTGTGCTGGAATTCCTGGCCAACAACAAGTTCTTTCTTAATGACTGTGCTCCTCTTTGTCCTAGCCCTGATTGCTATGGAAGTGTTCCATCTTTGAAAGTTCTCAACATCTCTGCACTTAGTATGGTGCCTGATGCATTATACATGCTCAGGATTTGCTTGATCAATGAAAGTCATTTCTTCTGTCAAAGAAAGGTATTTCAATGGAGAATAGCTATCACAGTTTTTACCCTTTCTCAGCATATTATCTTAGTAATTATAACATTATTGTAAGATTCAACTAAATTAATGCTCTTAAAGTGTTTGTAACAGTGGATGTGTGTTTCAGATTATTTTTATTTCAAGGCTTCTCTAGCTATTCAATCCTTTCTAAACTTCCTCCATTCAAGACCACTATTTATTTCACAAGAACTAACACTTTTCTTTGTTTGGGGTCACAGCTGATGCATTCTCTTATAGTATGGGGATATCAGCAATAGCTAGAACATTTCCTTTGACAGAGTCTAGGATGGCCAAAGACTGGTCAAAGTTAAGGTTCCCATATTACAGGATGAATTGTGTAGGACCTTCAAAGAGTTAAGTTAAAATGAGGCCCTGATGGTGAGACTTATCCATTATGTCTTGATAAAAAGAGAGTAGGATACAGACACACACCATGCAAAGACCATGTGAAGAGCTTGGGAGGAGATGGCCATCTACAAGCCATGGAAAGTGGTGCTCAGAAGAAGCCAATATGGCTGACACATTGACCATGGACTTCTAGCCTCCAGTACTGTGAGAAAATAAATTTCTGTTGTTTAAGCCACACTGTGTTATTTTGCTATGGGGACTCTAGCCATCTAATATCCACTAAGACTCTGGGATGTCTAAGCTGAAAGAGGGGAGAAACCTAAACGCAAGATGTGGCGTTGCCAGTGGTTACTTGAAGAAAGATTCTCAGGACTGAGAAGCTGAAACTCCAGACATACCGGCCCCTGGATTTGAGCTTCATTCATCCTTATCTTCAGCAAAGTGACTAATCTCTGTGAACCTTAGGTTTTTTTCATCCACAAAGGGGAAACAAGCAACTTACATCATAGAGTTTATGTGAGAGTTCATTGTAAAAAATGGATTTTTAAGTAGATTGTGCCATACTGCACATACAATGAGTACTAGTAAAAGTAGCTCTTTTATTATTAATAACATTACTATCATTACTTGATCTTTCAATGTCTTGGTTTTAATATTTGTAAAAGAAGATATCTGTGCCTGACTAGCAGGGTGGGTGTAAAGAAGAAATGCATGAATATTCATGAATACATATTTCCATCATGTATCATGATGTGAGTGGTCTGTCCCAAGTACAAAGGATAGCTTCTGTGTTCTTTGGAGAGAATTTGAAGACGGTAATACAACTGAATAAAATTTAGTCTCCTTTAACAATGTCAGTGATGAAATATACGTGGGGTGCATCTCTCCCACCCACCTCCTGTGAGACATTGTAAACTAAAATGAGCCAAATCAAAATGAGATTAAAAAATGATTGTTATAATTATACGCTCTTCACATCTTCTGAACACTCTATTAAGTGCTAAGCTAAGCACTTTGCAAATTATGTCATTCAGTCTGTAGCCTCATCCTATAAAGTGGGTTTATAAAAGGGAAGTAAGGTGTCCAAGGTCATGAAGTACACAATGGGACGTGCCATTGAAAGCCATGGAGTCCGACTCCCTGAACCAAACTGGTTTTGTAATAGCCCTCATCATGATTTAGGGAACACCCGGGTTCCTCCCTTTCCTGTGCAGTGTACAAACAGGAAAGAAGCATCTCAGATGTTTAGCAGGACCCCATAATTAGCCTGCACATCTCCAACTTGATCTTGGTGACTGTCATTCTTGATGTGACCTATTCACACTGGCCCACTGTCTGGATCTCACTCATTTGGTGATTTATGGACCATGTCAGTATAATTTAGTGTCTTAATGCTCCTAGTCAAGGACCATCAGATGTCTTCCAAAGCCTCTGATGTCCTTCAGAGAGAAAGAAGTAGAATTCATATGTTCACAGCTTTCGTGCTCTTTCAATGAAAGGAAAAGAAAATTGGGGAAAGAATCTATAGACCTAGGCCTTTGGCTCTGAAACTTATTAGTTATGTGGCTCTGCCTCTGGCAGTTACTTCCTCTAGCCTCCATATTGCTACAGCTGCCACTCTTCGGCTTTTGACTTATTTACAGATTCACCTTTTCCTCTGGTTTGTGAGTCCCTAAAAAAATAAAATGTAATCCTATATAAAAATAATGTCTGTTTATTTGAGATCCTAGAATCTAGAGAGGCCATAGTTGAGAGTCTGCAAACATTTGACTAATGGCTGTATTAGAGGGTGGAGTTAAATAATTTTTTTTTTTTTAAGATTTTTAGTTATTTACTTGGGGGGGGCACAAATAAGGGGAGAGGGAGCGAGGCAGAGGATCCTGATGTGGGGCTTGTTCCCAGGGCCCCAACATCATGTCCCGAGCTGAAGGCAGACACTTAACCGACTGAACCACCCAGGCACCCCTAAGGCAAGTGTATGAATGGGCTTGCTGGGGTCTGTAGTTGTATGCATACCTGACTGCATTTATGGATAGTCCTGAGAAATGAGCTCAAGATTTTGCCTTATTTTAAGAACTACTGACTAAAAAATATGAATGTGATTCTGTATTTTAGAATAAAGAGAAAAATATCACGGAGCAAAGACAGACCATCTGTGGGATTGAAAGAAGCTCAATACAAAAGAGTATTTCAGAAGTGAAGAATAATATCAAAATTCTTCCTAGGAAGGGACACTGTCAAAAAGAAGTAGCTATACTTTTATGTTGCATTCCTGTGGCTTTCAAGATAGATATACGAATC
Source organism: Mustela nivalis (assembly GCF_964662115.1). Classification (NCBI taxonomy): domain Eukaryota; kingdom Metazoa; phylum Chordata; class Mammalia; order Carnivora; family Mustelidae; genus Mustela; species Mustela nivalis. Next base: position 77,760,613 of record NC_139032.1, read on the forward strand.
TTGAATCTAAGAGGAATACCAGAGTTTATCTATTTTGGTCCTCAATATTCAGTTGAGGAAATCATGGCTCACAGAGAAGAAGGAATTTGCTAAAGATCAAACAACTAATTAAATTTGAGTATTCTGACTCCTTTTTTCTATGAACCTATTCTTTCAGTGATTTCCCCGCCCCCGCCCCAAACAGTGGAACTGTTTCTTTAATGAAATATATTACCTACGGAACCCCAACATAAAAATGGAAATAATGGAATTTTTCACATTGAAGGAGGTCTTGGGGCTCTGGAACTGAATCATATTCCCTAAAGCTTGGGATGTGGAAGAAATCCTAGTTTGAAATCTACTGGGAAAATCCACTAGCTTTCATACAAGTACTAGTGTAAATTAAAAATGCAAATTAGTTAAGAAAATTTTACATGATTGTTAAATAAATAGATCCTTGCAGGTGAGAAATTGAAGGGTGTCCCCAGTTTAAAACTCCCTTTTAAGGACACGGAGGCACAAAATATACCCCTCCTCTAAAGATTTCTAGCAATATGTCCTTGGTCCCTGCATAAGCTGTCAGAGCAGACAATTGTCTGGATGGATGATGGATGACATTTTTAAAATTTTTACTTACCCTCAGCGGTCTTTGGCATGATATATAAAATGTCTGTTTTTTGGTTCCCGTCTCAGTCTTTTCTTGCTTGCTTATGTAAGGGACAGCATATCTCAAGGAGATTATTCTTGTTCAGGGGTGGCACTTACTAGGTCTCCTCAGTCTTGTCACCTGAATGGTGATGGGAAAGCTGTGTCCAAAGTCATTGTTCTTTAAAGTAGCCAAGGTGGAGAGTGAGTGGGCTAGCCTTCAGTGTGGAAGTGGAAGGGACCAGCCTCTTCCACAATGATACTTGTGGAATTGTTCATCACAGGATAGAAGAAATGAAAGCCTTTTATTCTTTTATGACACAAGAATGATTTTTCAAATGATTTTTTTCACCATCTTACCTGACCCTCAGTTTGTTTCCTGTGGTTAAGATTCTCCTATGGTTTGTCTCCCTCTCTGATTTCATCTTGTTTTATTTTTCCCTCCTTCCCCCGTTCTCCTCTGTTTATCATATGAGTGAAATCAGATAATAATCATCTTTCTCTGATGGACTAATTTTACTTAGCGTAACACCTTCTAGTTCCATCCACATCATTGCAAATGGCAAGATTTCATTGTCTTGATGGCTAATATTCCATATGTAGGTATATACTACATCTTCTTTATCCATTCATCTATTGATGGACATCAGGCTCTTTCCATAGTTTGGCTACTATGAACATCGCTGCTATAAACATTGGGGTGCAGGTGCTCCTTCGTATCACTACGTTTGTATCTTCAGGGCAAATAGCTAGTCGTGCAATTGCTGGGTCATGGGGTAGCTCTATTTTTAACTTTATGAGGAGCCTCCATACTGTTTTCCACATTGGCTACACCAGTTTGCATTCCCACCAGGAGTGGAAGTTTCCTTTCTCCTGGCAGAAGTCTGAGGGCCATCAAATTCTTATCAAACATTCCTTTGAATGTGAAATAATTTTTGAGACTATCTCAGTGTAACCTCAATCATTAATCACAGGATTAAACTTACTTTGCATTTTGGAGATACAGAAAAAGGAAATGGCATACATACAAAAATTGTGTTTATATATACAGTTGTATATGTATCATATGTATTACATACATAAATTGTGTATATATATATAATTGTATATATGTTATATATATTTTATACATGACTATATTATATCCTTTTTGTATATCACACTGAGATATATTTCCTCAGTGAAAATTTTAAGGAAATAATCTGATTAAGTTTGCCTTCATGTACCTAGGAGATGCCTAGGAGGATTTTGTTTTACTAATTGTGGTATTTCACATAGTAAGTTCCTTCCAGACTTACACTCAAAGTTTCCATGATTCTGAGCTACATGCTTTCCCTGCTAATAGAAAGTTTATCAAACGACTGATTTCCTTAGTGTTGTGTCTGCAAAACCCTTCGTAGCTATTAATCTAAGCCTTTTTCCTTTTCATTTTAAAAACTCACGTTTCTCCAAGGAAAATTCAATCCACTTAATCCTCATTGATTGGCATTTAGTGCAGCAAGATGATGTTTTGTGAGAAGTCTGGGTGTCTAACCAGCAGTTTGATCAATTTGTTATGCTTCTTGTCATGCTAATCATATTTTGCACCTGGAAACCATGTTTCCCCTCAAGTCTTCTAACTTCATTTAAAGCCCATGTCATTTCTAATTTGACAATGGAGAAACTGAGGCATGAGGTATTGACTCTCTGAGCTTAGTCAGTTTTATTCACAGCTCTGTGCTACTGGAATTCCAACACAGCTCATTCTCATCTTTCCTTTTAAAAGAAAAGGTATATATATATATATATATATATATATATATATATATATATATATATATATATTTTAATCTTTATGACTCCAGTATGTTCTGTGCCCTTGAAATACTTATTTAAGTTTTCAAGAAGGAACCATGGTTCCTTCTCCTATAAAATGGGAGAAACAATATTTACCACAAGGATTTTTTATAAAAATGTATTAAGTTGACTTACAACAAAGAACCGAGTGTAGTGCCAGGAATATAATAAATGTTCAGGAAATACGGAGGTGGGGATACAGAAGGGAAAGACATAAAAGTAGTGAAGGCTCTCTGAGAACTTCCCAAGACAGGCTTCTCTAAGTCTAGTGCAGGTGAATCAATGTTGTCTGCTGTGTTTTTAAAAGTATAGATTTTGGGGGCACATTTAAAAAACCAACAGAATCAAGTCCCTAGAAGTGCAACTCAGGAATCTGCATTTATTTTTTTTAAAAGATTTTATTTATTTATTTGACAGACAGAAATCACAAATAGGCAGAGAGGCAGGCAGAGAGAGGGCGGAAAGCAGGTTCCCTGCCGAGCAGAGAGCCCGTCGCAGAGCTCCGATTCCAGGACCTTGGGATCATGACCTGAGCTGAGGGCAGAGGCTTTAACCCACTGAGCCACCCAGGTGCCCCAGGAATCTGCATTTAAACCCTCCTTCCCACACATGATGCCTGTGTACACTTGGATGACTAGTGTTTGTAAGTCTACAGACAAAGCTGTAACCTTTCCATGGAGGATTCTAAAAGTCCAAGGAAGCCCTAAGCAGAGGACATCCATTGAGTAGACAGGGAATTTTAAAGGAGTTGGAACTGACTAGATGGGAAGGTGCTCAGCAAACAGAACAGAAGGTAAAACTTGCAAGTCTACCTAGCAGGACCCTGAGAGGCAGTCTCAGGGATGGAAAACATCTAATGGGGCAGGTACTTACTAATTTTAACTTAGTCTTTTTTTGCTTTTAAGTAAAATAAGTGAATTTAAGCAGCATAAGCAAAAATAATGGAATTTATTATAAGGCTATTGGAATGGCTTATGTAACCCATGGTCAGTTCTATAGATGGCCTCTCAGTGGTTCTAAACATATCTGTGCATTGGAATCACTCTGATTTAACAATACTAATGTCCATGTCCCATCTCCATAGATTATGATTTAACTGGTCTATGGTGTAGTCTAGACTTTGGAGATTTTTAAGGGATTCCCAGCTGATTTAATAGACATACAGATGTAGAAACCACTGGATTAGAAACAAAAACTGGAAAGTCTTCAAAACTCTTTTTTTTTTCTTTTCCCTTATTTTATCACTGATTTCTGCTTGATTTTTTTTTTTTTTCTGTCTGTACAGAAGTCCTTTCAACTCTGTGACCTACACTGAAGAAAATATGGTCATGCTGCAGCTCACAGATTTTCTTGTTACAGGATCAACTGCTAAGAGATCCTCAAGCTCAGTTCCACATTTCAGTGAAAAAATATTGGATTGACTCATCATAGACCTAATTGTCATCCCACAGACAAATAAATGTGATAAGGGTGATAAGCAGAGTAATTGTTCAAACACGGGTACTAGTTGCCTAGCTCCATGTCTTAGAGAAAGGGTGAGTTTCCAGAGAAGGTGGAGGTACTGTGATGGATGGACATCCGGGAAAGGTATATGTTTTTTTAGAGGGGCCCTGCTAAGGCCTAAGAAATCATCCTGTGGTTGACTACCTTCTTCATTCCCTAAAAGTAGACTCCCCAGGGTTCTATCTGTCTTTTGATATGTCTTTAGAGTAGTATCACAGTCAATGAGAATTGAAATTATTGCAACAAGCATTTACTCAGTGCTTATTAAGGACCAGACAATGAACATGACATTTTCAGTAGCCATGACTTTAAATTCTCATAGGACTTCTATGGAGTAGCACTATTATATCCATTTTATGGATGAGGACACTGAGTCATAGACAGGTTAATATCCAGCCAAAGACCTTCAAATTAAACATGATGATGCAAAGTTTTGATGGGGACAGACAGCAGAGCTGTAGTTGTTAATTTCTTACAGTGATGTAGAAACCGTTGCTCCCTCCTCAGCGATAATCTTCGGGAAAACTCAACCTTATACCAGTGGATACTAAGTTCTCCTGATTATCACAGTTTGAAATACTCATGAGAGCCCAGACCACAGCTTCTACAGTAGTATGTTGGACCAGATCTTTGGACCAGACTCTAATAGCCAATTGGTTTGTTCAATTTTGAAACAGCTCTGTTGAGAAGATCATAGGCTTAAACTATTAGGGCCTTGGTATATTTGAAACCAATGTTTACACCCTCACTACCTACATTACCTCTGATATCCCCATTTTCCAAAAATGAAGGTCTAGAGACTCAGTAAAGCTAAGTGTCTTATCCATAGTCCTAGAGTGATTGGGAGACTCTTGAACTTTAACAAAAAGGCTCTATGAGATACAGTTAGTTCTGGTTGATAAATTACCTTGAGTATAGATTTGGCACTGAGCTGTAAAGATAGATTTCAATTGCCTGAAAATTAGCACAAACAGGATTCATACACCTCGTCCCACCCCTCAATGGCCCCACACACTGTCCTTGTTGTTTGTAGTAACAAATATCAAGATAGCTCCATGTGGCTAATGCCTGTGCTTGGAAGAGTTCACACCCAACTCTGCCCCCATTGGCTTGTTCAACTGCAGCACTGTGCCTAGCTGTCTCTTGGAATGTTTGATAATTAAATGCTAATTTGTTGGTGTGCTCTTTCATTTACTTTATAGTTGTTTTCTTATAAATATTTTTATTAGTTTCATTAATAATTAAAATTTACCACGCAGTTTCTAAAAATCATGTCTTCATTGGAAATAAACAAGAAATAACACATTATTACCACTGTAGGATAGAGACATTCTCATTTCATGTTTCTAAGATCTGTTGGGGGCTCCCCCATGGTTCTCTTCTATCAGTCTCATATCTCTGCTTATTGTTTTAAAGTCTTGTCTTAGCAGTACCTGGGGGGAACAATCAGTTGAGAGTCTAATTCTTGGCTTTGGCTCAGGTCATCATCTAGGGGTCGTGAGAGACCTCCATGTCAGGCTCTGTGCTCAAGGTAGAGTCTGTTTAAGACTCTCTCTCCCTCTCTTTCTCTCTCTTTCTCGCAAACTAATGAATAATTTTTTTTTTAATAAAAATTTTAAAAAACAAAGCCTTCTTATATACGAGGTAACATGAAGTACTTCCCTCAATTCTCTTGCCTCTGTGTGGCATTAGAGAGTGTATACCTTCTGATGAGGAAGTGTTAGTATTTCTCACTACCTTTAATGAAGGAGCCCTTTTTGCTATCTAACTGAAGTATTTTTTTTATAAATTTCTTTCCAGTGATGAATGCCATGTGAATAATAGCTATAACTGGTCACTTAAATATGGAATTGGGCAACACTGGGAATATCTCATCTCCTGAAGACTACTAAAGATACTGAGGTATTGAAAACTGTGTGGTATCCTCTGCATTGGCTGTATACTATAAGCTACAACTGTACTTCCTCACTGACAGTTGAAGCTCTGTTTGGGGGTGCCCACAATTAGCATATTCAAATAGCCATCTCATCTCTTGAGACCATTTAATTTCTTTATGAATATTGAACCAAAAGTTTCTGCAGAATTTTTCTGCTTACATAAAACCTGCCTGTGAGGTCTACCTTGGGTCTTCATACCTTAATGATTATTGATGCTTATAATACCATCTCATTTTATTTTTCTATATTCCCCTTGGCATAAATTGCTTATTTTCCACCAAACCCATTGTCTCCATCTTTATAATAATTTAATTCAAGTTGAACCCATGGCGCCCAGCTAGAGGCTCCATTTTACAGTGACTTACAGCTAGATATAGCAGTGGAAATCAGGTTATTGACAATGGAATGAAAATAGTTGGCTTTGACTTCACACCTTCACTTTCTTGTCATTGGGATCATAGATGAACCTCTGACATAGCTCCAAATATACAGATAAGACCAGCACTAATGATGGAGCAGAAGATGCAAGGAACCCAGATCTTCGTGTAACTTGCTGGAATAGAGTCACCACCAACCCGAAATGCTGGTCTGGTGTTACATGATAACTTCCATGTGCTTAATGCCTTTTTTATTTTGCAGTCTCCCTTTCTTGAAGCAGCCAAACATATATCTTAAATAATACATTCCTTGAAACCTGATAGAAACACAAAATTTCTACCTATTCAACTAACCTGATTCTCACACTAAGAATGAGAGGAAGGGATTTGTTATTTATTATCTGTGTTATAGGGATTAGGAAAGTAAGGCTCAGAGATGTTACTTGATTTGCATGGTGCCAGGTAATGTGGTAAATCTGGAACTTGCAGGAGCTCTGATATAAAGGACAAAGGTCTTGTTCATATACTATCTAATCTCTGCTCTCCTATAACTTGCAGTTTAAGATACAGTGAGGTTTGGAAAGCAAAATAAGACTTTTCTGTCTCTGAGAAGAGATTGACATGTATATAATTAGCTATGGTATGAATAGAAAATGAGATAATTGTAAGAACTGTAGATATAAAATCACATGAGGACCAAAGGTAGATGAGACTAGTAATTGGGGACATTTGGATACAGCTCTGCAGAGAAGAAGGACTTTGAAGCAAGTCTCAAAGGATGGACACAATTGAGTAACTTCATGTGTGGTATAGGAAATACATTTCAGACAGAGAGCAGAGAGGAAACTATAAGCAAAGGCAAAAAAGGCAGTCCAATAAATGTAGGTGGTTTAATGTTGGGAGGCAGCCACATGTCATTGGGATGTACTTGGGCTTGGTAGACAGATGTGGTTTTACATGCTCCCTCTGTGGGATTCTAGCTGTGTGACTTTGGGCAAGTTGTTTGACTTTCCTCAAAGGCTCCATTACTTCTTCTGCAAAATGGAGGCAAAGAAATCTACCTAGGGGAAAAAAATTATATTAATACAGCTTTTCCCTACTGGAAAAAAATATATTAATCTGTCTTTTGATGATTATTACTCTATTGACATGGCTGAACCATTTTAGGAAATTTTTGCCGACTCTGGCATGGGTGCCTGCTACCCATTGCACTGCCACAAGGTTGCCTATAAAAATAACATGCACAGGAGCACCTGGGTGGCTGAGTTGGTGAAACACCTTCAACACGGGTCGTGATCCAGAGTCCTGGGATTGAACCCTGCATCAGGCTCCCTGCTTGTCAGGGAGTTTGCTTTTCACTCTGTCTGCTGCTTCCTCTGCTTGTGCGCTCTCTCTCTCTCTCTCACTCTTATTTTCTCTCAAGTAAATAAATAAACCTTAAAAAAAAAAAAAAAAAGCATGCACTAGGCACCTGGGTGGCTCAGTTTGTTAAGCAGTTGCCTGTGGTTCAGTTGCCTTTTGGTTCATGATCTCAGGCTCCCTGCTCAGCGGGGAGGAGTCTGTCCCCATGCCCCTGCTCTTGCTCTCTCTCAAATAAATAAATAAAATCTTTAAAAAAAAATAACATGCACAGAATCTATTTGCTACAAGGTAAGGATCCTAGATTTTTTTCTTTTTCTTTACTTTTCTATCTATTTATCTATTTATTTATTTAAAAGAAAGAGACTGCAGGAACATGGGGAGAGGTAGGGGAAGAGGGAGAAGGAGAGAATAGGAAGCAGACTCTGCAGCGGGGCAGGGTTGCAGTGGGGCAGGGCTCGATCTCACAACCCTGAGATCCTGACCTGAGCCAAAACCAAGAGCCAGATGCTTAACCAACCGAGCCACCCAGGTGTCCCCTGAATTTTATTCTTAAAGAACTACATTTGTACAAATAAATAAATACAACAGGTGACACCTCAAACTCAGCATCCTATATCATCATTGTCATTTTTGCATTTTCATATGTGAATCCCCAATTTCATTGTTTTAGGTCTTTGCAGTGTCTCTGCTTGCACACACTTACTAGTAATAGGAGTAGTAAAAGTAATCTGTTCTCTGAGTAAATCCATGAAAATGTTTTCCCCCATCCCCATACTTTGCATAACACCCCCTCCTCCTCCTCAGGGAAAAGTGCTTCTCTTCTCTCTGCAAGTTGGGTTTGAAGAGGATCCAGCAATTGTCTTCATTTCCACAATGTTATAAACATTGTTTTTTTTCTAGCTGGTATTTTCTGTTGTGGTACCGCTGGATTTTTTTTTTAATTTTTTTTAGAAGAACAATTACCCAGGTAAAAAACCTTTGTTTCCCTTACCACAGGTGGCCAGGAGTGATGTCATACCGTGGTGAGTGTGCAGTGGGTCTGAGACCAGATGGTCCAGGTGCTTAAGCATTCAGAGCAGTAGATGCAGGCTAGTGGGATCAATTACAATTAACTGCAGCATCAGCAACAATTTTTTTTTGGGGGGGGGCGGTCTATGTTGTTTTTAGTCCTACTACAGTATGTCTAGAAACTGTGTCTTTCCCAGTCAGTGGACTGAAGGAACTAGAAGAGCTTTATTTATTTTATTTTGTTTCCACCTCAGATTTCTTCTCTCCTTACGACTTTTAAATAAGTCAGTGAAAACAGTAATGTCTAAATACAACTTACTTGCACCTCTTAAGCTCTTCATGGAAATAAACCGGTAACCGTGGTCCTTAAAATATTTGGTTCATGGATTTCATTGAGAAAAACAAAGCAAGTTCCTGAAATACAGGGCGAACCACCTCCAGGTGTTCGCTGATCTCCTTTCCTAAAAGGATCTAGTCCTGTCTGTGGCCCTCTTCTGCCACTAGTTAACTGTGGGACCTTGGTTAACTTACTCATTTTCCATATTTAAGCTAGTTTGTGTTTCCCGGTAAATGAAAATTGTAATGAGATGATTTTTAAGGCTCGTTTTAGAGCTGTTTTTATTCTGTGATGCAGGACGAGACAAACTGTAAGTAAAGGGGAAGTAGGCAGGTGGCAAATAAATGCACTATTAGGAAAGTTCAGTGACATGCTGGGTTAGCCTAGCATCTGAGCGGCTAAGCCTTCTCCTCCTCAGTTATGGTAATCTTGGTAGTGTGTCAGGTTTGAGAGAGCAATGCTTGTGTCTCTAGGCAGAGTTTAGCATGGTGGTCAATAATTCTACTCATGCGTCTCTCACATTCTGCTTTCTGCTTTACCTTTCACCAGGGTGGCCCCGGCAGGGAGTGCCTTCCTGCTTCAGTTCTGTGCTGTCCTCACGCCTGTGCTTAGACCCTTCCTGTTGCTGTACCTCTTGCAAGCACCAAGGGGGCTTGCATCTTGTCAGGCACTAAAGGGGAACCTTTTATTCATTTCTTAAATCCTCTGATACTGCCAATTTCTCATTTCCATTGTTTGTTTGTTTTGGAGTTATTTGTTTACCTCTGTTGTTGTGTTCTTCTATATTTTGCTTGGCAAAGAAGACAAGGTTTGAGTTGGAGAGCTGTGTCAAACTTGCAACGATAGAAAAGTTCTTACAGAGATACAGAGTTTGGTTGCTTAGTTATAGGGAGGGGGATGGTGGGAGAGTTAATGAGATCAAAGGCTAGATAGGAAGTTAGAAGTCAAACACAGTGTTTGGCGTGAAAAGTGAGTACTGATAAGGGCACAGTTGGGATTTATTATTTTTAGTGATAATGATATTACTATGTAGCTTAATATTTTTCATATATTATTAACTCTTCAGAACCAGTGTGCCTGTTTTATTTTGGTCCTGCTGGTTACTAGCTATGTGACCATTGACAGATTACTTAATCTTTTTGTGCTTCAGTTGTTGTTGTTTATTTAAATAATTTTTTTCATTAAAGGAAAGAAAAAATAACTCATAGGTTTGTTGTAAACAAAAGAGGAAGTTGGGCTGAAGTCACCCCTTGTCTTGGGCTTCATGGTCTTCAAAATGTTGAAGGATGGGAATGCCTGGGTGGCTCAGTTGGTTAAACATCTGCCTTGGGTTCAGTTCATGATCTCAGGGTCCTGGGATGGAGTCCCATGTTGGGTTCCTTGCTCAGCGGGGAGTCTGTTTCTCCCTCTGCGTGCTGCTCCCCCTGCTTGTGCTCTCTCTCTTTCACAGATAAGTAAATACAATTTTTTTAAAGATTTTATTTATTTATTTGACAGAGACAGAGAGATCACAAGTAGGCAGAGAGGCAGGCAGAGAGATAGGAGAAAACAGGCTCCCCGTTGAGCAGAGAGCCCAAAGCGGGGCTTGATCCCGGGACCCTAGGATCATGACCTGAGCTGAAGGCAGAGGCTTAACACACTGAGCCACCCAGGCACCCAAGTAAATAAAATCTTTGAGCATATAGAAATTGCTGGATTAATCATCATCATCCCATTATTATTATCATTGTTATTCTCTGTTAATCTTGTGAGATAAGAATAGTTAAGGGAAAGTAGTGAGTAACGATAAAGTGAGTCCTCTTAAAACTTGAAGAGTTTATTGATTGGCATCAGAAAGCACTAAACCAGATGTGGCTGGGAGCCCTTCTTGGACAGGATAGCTTTGGGAAAGATATTTACAGAGAAAAGGTACAAATAAAGTAAGGAAAATTATTGATTGGGTATAGCTTAAAGCCTTGTTGGCTATTCATGATTAGTTGTCCATAGGTTTCAATTTCACAACCATGAGACATTTCTAAGCTTAGGTTTTGGTTTGCTTTTGGAGGCCAACATGGCATTAGGGCCACCTCAGTCTAACGGCCTCCTTGCTAATTAATTTAACACCGTCCACATTTTACAAACAATAAAACAGACAGGACACGTTAGTAATAACAGAAAATTTAATGACTAATGCACTTTTTTTTTTTTTTTTTTGGTAAGCAAATAATGTGTTTGCCAAGCAGATCGTGGAACGGGACAGGAGGCCCTAGCTTAGCAGCCTAGAAAATAAGACCACAAGTCATCCTCACCCAGTGCAGACTCGGCCATCTTTCCTGGAGCAAACCTGGGAAGATTCACTTCTCCCAGGCTTCGCGCTGAAAACAGCTTCCCAGGTCAGAAGCCTGGGGCTCAACTTGGCCACTTTGCACTAAGGTTCTTTTCCTGCTGATCAATCCTGACCTTCTGTTTTGAAGTTTAAAAGCCTCCAAAGCCTTCTTGGACATCAAATAGCTCTTACCAAATGCCATTTGGGCAATTTAAATGCAAATAAATCGGCAATGTTTGGGCTGCTTCCAGTTAGCTTGCTCCTGCTTTCCCAAACAAAAGAGGAAGCTGGACTGGAGTAACCCTTTGTCCTGGATGGCCTGGTGTGGAAATAAAATTGCACCGGACATTTGTTAAAAATAGTACTATAGATTTTATTCAGTCTCCTGTAGCAGGTGAAAGAGACTTCATTACAGAACTGAGCTCAGTTCTGCTGAAGCAAAAGGCAGGGCCGTTTTGTTTTTAATATTTATGCATGTATATATGTATGTATTTTTTGCACTGGGTGAGTTAGTGGAAAATTACTGGAACACACTGGGGGAAGGTTGGTCAAGATGATTAGGCTCTGTGTATGTGTGTGTGTGTGTGTGTTGTTAGTGCTTTATGCCAAGTTTGGTTCCTACCCAACGATGGAGACTGGGAGATGGTGGGGTAGGGCTTCAGCATTATCCCTGAAGATAATGTTTCAGAGCAAAGGCTCCTGGTCTTTAAGGGAAGACATTCCTGAATGGTAAAATGTAAGAGGCTGGGGGAAGATTTACATCTCAGAGGGGCACAGAAAGAATTTGTCCGAATTTAGTAATGCTGAGGGAAATGCTAAGGTTGTCTTAGTGGTCTTCAAAAACCTTAAAAATATTATTGAAGACAGTGGACTCCCATGCTCTGAATCTAGCTTGCTTTGGTTTCCAAACAAATGGAGGTATTTTCATGCTAGAACGGGATATAATACAGGTGCACAGCGAGAAAGAAACATACATCTGAAGTAAGGGGAAAGGAATCAGGTGTCTAGTTTTGTCTGTGCAGTTCATTATATGGGTGGTCTTAGCAAATCACATTCGTCTTCCTGGGCCTCAGTTTCCCCATCTGTAAAATGAAGCAGCTGACCTCTGTGGTTCTCTAAGGGACATTTCAGATCTTTTATTTTCGATGATGATATGACTCTATGGAACTCTGATGAGGAGGAAAAAGCGCTTAATGAAGGTAGCTGCATTCCTTTTTTGGGATAAAACTCTTTCTTTCTGAGAATTCTTAAGTGAACTTATGTAAGGTTTTGAGAGGGAAAGAGGGCTGGTATCACCTGGTTGGGACATGTTAAAACTGAGGGACCCAACCAGAAATAGCCCCACTCATACGTAGTTAGCTTAATTTTCAACAGGGATGCAAAACAATTTAGTGGGGGGGGAAAAAAAAGTGTTTTCCGTAAATGGTTCTGGAACAATTGGATAGACAAGTGGAAAATACAGTATCCACATTATACTATATAGAAACTGTAATTCCAGACGGACCATGAACTTAAAGTACCAACTAACTAGAAAATTCCAAGGCGGGGGGCGGGGAGAGACTATCTTTAAGAATATGAGTTTGGCAAATATTCCTCAGAATATAAAGGCATTTTTGGAAAATAAAACTTAAATATAAAAACAACAAAAGCCTGAGGTCCCCGAATTCCTGAGTACAAAAATTCTTTTCACAGGAAGTTTGGGCTCTTCTTGGTTTCCTAGGAAAAATATACTAGGGCCCAGAAATTTGGGGAAGGTAATCATGTTAGTAGCTGTAGCTGTCCCACGCTTTTAGATGTGTTCCAGGCACTGAGAATCTCACCTGTTCTAACTCAATTAATCCTTAGTGTAGTCCTTTGCAGTAGGTACCATTATTCTCATCTACAGATAAAGAAACTTGCTCAGATCCTCACAACTGGAAAGCAATATCCCTGAGGTGCAACCCCAGGGAGGCTGACTCCAGGCAGTGTGGCAAAGACATCTGTGGCACAGACGGTGAGGGTAGGTCCCAGGCCAGGAATCACTGAGCCAGGATCCAGTAAGAGATTCCTGTGGAGAGAAGGGAGAATGATGCTGTTCCTTAGTCTTAGCAGCAATGATTTCTGATGTGCAGTTTTAAGTTCCTCTTCCCTGCTGTTTTTTTTTTTTTTCCCCTCCTTTGTCCCTAACTTTTTCTGGGGGGAAAAACACAAAACAAAACAAAAAACATAGGCTTCACCAGAGGCGTTGGGTTAGAGGTGCTGGAGGACCCAACAGTGGGGGCCCAGCTTGTGCATTGGGCTGCAGGGGAATCAGAAGAGGAGAGGAGAGGGGAGGGGACAGGGGTGAAGCTGAGTGAGGGGAGAGACAGGCCATAGAGATGGTGGCAGGATATAGGACAGTCAGTGTGTGGTGGGGACAGAGGCCATCCAGGGCAGATGAAGACCAAGTTGTGAAGAGGAGTTTGAACTGGAAGGTGACAAGCACCCAGCAGGATCATTTCAGCTTCGTGATTTAGGGAATACTTGGGGGTGAGGAAAAGAATCCTAGGTTCCCAGGAATTGTGGGATGTATCCACCCTTCCCCACCCCAGGGAAGAATGGGTCACTTTTGGCTGCTCTGAATTTCAGAATATTTAGGTTACAGGCAACCTCTCCATCTCTGGGACTGTGTTGCAACATCACCATTCTGAATCCTTCTTGGTCTTCAAAGATCAGTTCAGATCTATTGCTCATCACAGAGATTTTCCTATCCTTTCAGTCGACATCGATTTCTGCCTTCTTTGAACTCCAAGAAGCACTTAGAGGCTAAACTGCCCAATCTAGCACTTGCTCTAAGTTTGCATTGTAAATTAACTGCTTTATGTAAGGCGGTCCTCTCTCCCAGACTGAAACAGGCAGCTTGTCTTGATCTCATTTTTCTTTTATGCATTGTCTAGCACCAGACTGGGCACACGGTGCGAGCATCCAATCTCCTTGCTCATAAAGCTAGTTCTGTATCTAGCATTGTAGCCAAATGCACACAACACTTTACAGAAGGTTTTCGTAAACTTTTGTTGAATCAAATGGTCCCAACAACTTTATCCTTAATCTAATAAAAGGTTTAAGGTACAATTTCCCCCACAAACTTCTCCTTCTCTTTCTTTATCTCTTTCTCTCTCCTTCTCTCTCCCTTTCCCCTCCCTTTCTCTTCCTCTTCCTCTCTCTCCCCCTCCCCCTCTTTCTCTCCCTCTCTGTCTTTTTCTGTCCATACCCCCTGCACCTCAACCACAAGTTAGATAGATCCCATCTAAGATGATTTTAACATCAAGAGCCTGGATATAGGATACACGTCCTGATGGCAGATCTGCCAGCGTTTTGAAGTTGAGCACAAGGGAAAAATTGAAACACAGTCTTTTCTCTATGCAAAGTGTGCTTTGGTTTTGCATAATGCATTGTGCTTCAGGTGCCAAGTTCCAGACACAAGGAGAATTAATGGAATAACTTCGGTAAAGGGCTTTAGACTCCTCAGAGGAAGTTCCCCAGCCTCATTAAAGGTAATATTATTCCAGTTATAGAGTTTAGTTAAAGACAACAAAATAATATTTTCCTGACTTTATTGCTAATTTCTCCATGTTTGGCAAAGCCAGCTGTGCTCTGCATTCACAGGCTCTGTCACCCTTGTGGGTCACAGATTTGCACTTCAGAACAGCCTGCACCAGGGTATCTATGAGTGGGAACTGTGGGGGTAGAGGGGAGCATGCATTTCTTTGAATATTTCTGTGCCTATAGCTCTTGTCACTCTGCACATTTTATTACCTATGAATATGCTTTTATTTCCTATTGAATTGCTAGTGTCTTAGGGGCAAGGGACCATACTGCCTTGCTCAATGTTGTGTTCCCAGGGACTAACATATAGTGGAAGTATCATAAGGAGTAAGTGAATGACGGTGGCTCAGTCGGTTAAGCATCTGACTTTGGCTCAGGTCATGATCCAAAGGAGGGTTCTGGGATCAGGCCCCACAGATCTGCACTCAGCCAGGAGTCAGCTTTTCCCTCTCCCTCTGCCCCTCCCCCAACTCATGCACTCTTTCTCCCTCTCTCTGTCAAATAAATAAATAAAATCTTTAGGAAATAAAAGAGTAAGTGAATGAATGAATGCATGTACCTTTATCTAATAAAAATTAAGACTGAGAGACTAAAGGAATCTAGAGAGACCAAACTAACCTCTATGTTTGGATGGGAACATCCTATGAGCTTAGAAGAAAGGCTTTCAGAATGTTAACTGAGATCTGCCACCTTCTACTGGAAGCAATCTAAATTCATTATAATGGCACATTTCAGTGGAGGCCACCAGAGACCATGCCTTGACCTACAAAGCCTCTATGATCTGGCTTCTATTCCTTTGATCCTATCTTCTGTTACTCTCCCCTGTCAGACTGACTCTGCTCCAGTTACTATGATCTCCTTGCACTTCTCAGATATACCAGCCCTCTCCCAGGTCAGGCCCTTCACACTTACCGTGCCCTCCATATGGATGGTTCTTTCCAAGATGCCCTTTCTCTTCATGGACTCACATGAACAGGCTTCACAGAGAGATCTTCAGGGACCACTCTACCTAAAACACCATCTCTCTTACTCTCTTCTTCAGAAAGTCCATCTCTTAGTCTTCACAGCACTTAACATCACCCAACATTTATTATATATTTAGTTATTATTATATTTTTAATGTACTAATTCTGCCATTCCCCACTCCAGTGTTAGCTCCATGAGAGAAAAAATAGTTTTTGGCTTATTGCCACTTCTTCATAATAATATTTGCATGTAGTAGATATTTAATACATGCTCATTGAGTAGATGGATGGATAAATAAATGAATGGATAAACTTCAGCATGGACTGTGGGCCTAACACTGTATCAGGAGTTAAAAGAACTTCAGGTTTTAGGTCACTCTTCTGTTCTTTCTAATCTAGGTCTCACTCATGTGTTTTCAGTTTCTGAATCCTAAGTCCACTATTAAGGAAATATAGTTAATACTACCTACAGTGTCTCAGATACCTGGGTGGCTTAGTTGGTTAAGTGTCTGCCTTCAGCTCAGGCAATGATCCCAGGATTCTGGAATCAAGTCCTACATCCAGCTCTCTGCTCAGTGGGGAGCCTGCTTCTCCCTCTTCCTCTGACCCTCCCCCCTGCTCATGCTTGCTTGAACTCTCTCGAATAAGCAAAATCTTAAAAAAAAAAGGTACTGTCTATGATATCTAAGTTAGAGAATTGTTTTGATACTATAATAATTATTTTTAATAATAACAACAATGATAGCTAAAATTTACTGAGGCCTTAATGTGTGCCCAGCATTTTGTTTAGTGTTTGGATAATTGTTCTCTTTAAATTTTTTTTCAAAAATTCTATTTTCCCCATTAACCTTTTCCTTGTTTGTAAAACAATGATAACAATTATCTTCATTTTGCAAAAAAGACAGGCAAACAGAAGATACATATAAGGGGGCACCTGCGTGGCTCAGTTGTTTGAGTGCCCTACTCTTGATTTCGACTCAGGTTATGATCTTAGGGTCATGAGATCAAGCCCTGCACTGGGCTCTGTGCTGGGTATGGAGCCTACTTGATTCTCTTTCCTTCCGCCCCTTCCTGCTCATGTGCTCTCTTTGTCTCAAAGAAAAAAAAAATAAGGAGATAAATATAAAACTATCTTGCAAATAGTAAAGCCCTTTGTGAATGAGAGGTATTCTCATCAACAAATTGTTTGTGTTCAGTTCCATAGTGAAGGTCCTCTGAGTTAGGCTTTTATATCAGTGCCTTCATTCATACTGTGTATAGACACAAAATAGGTGCTTGGCACAGATGTGGTTGCTGACAAATGTTTAATAACAGTCTCTCTGAGGGAGAAAATCTTCTGTAACATCTGCCAATTTCCATGGTATAAATGCTCCCATCCATCCTGTTGGTTACATGCTACCAACTCGGAGTCACTGAATTTGTAATTGGATGTAGATGTTGACAGTCAGTTCTCTTCAGCCAGAAAAATGTTCCCGATGTGTTAGTGTTACACAGTTTTCTAATAGCTGTATTTCCCTCCAGTTACCTCTCTCCTTTCTCTACAGGGCAACCAAAGTGGTCTTTCTACATACAAGATACACTCTTTGGTTCGAAATTCTTCATGGCTTGCCACTCTCTCATTGTCAAGTTAAAGATCAAATGTCTTAATATTGTCTTGTCCTACGAAACTCTCCATGAGTTCTCCTTGGCCTGTTCCCTAGCTTTGACTATTTTTTCCAAACTTGGTCCTTTGCTTCCACCACTCTTGAAGAATCAAAAGTTCAGGGAAGGTGTCTGCTGTGCTCATCATTGTTTCCTCAGTTCTTAATGTAGCACCTGATGCTTGTTGGGTGAGCTATGATTGTAAGATGTTATATTCTAAGTACAGAGTCTTCGGCCTCGTTATACGATTTGACTGTGCATTTGCCCAGTATATGCACACATTTCCAACTTCCAGGATTTAGCTTGGCAGAGAGCATTACTGAAGTTGCTTTATGTCTGGCGCATTATTATTCAATCTCATCTCCCCTGGTGCAGAGCTGGCGGGCTGCTCCTCCGTGACAGATGTGCTTGCTTTTGTTGAGTCACCACCACAAGGCGCATTATCAGTTTTACTAATGTTTGCTCTCCTGTACTCTAACAGGTAGTGTGATTCATCCAGTCAGTGCAAGTCAGGAGATGGATGCACACAGAAATCCGAACCATGGGATGGGTTGTACACAAAATTTCATCCCCAGGGGGAAAACATGACTACTGCATGCATGGGTAATATGTGGACATATAAACAAAGATAAACACTTATATTTATATTCTTGATTATTTGATTCTGGAAGCATTGCAGATCTGAAGGATTGGGATGGATCTTTTATTACTTGTTGCTAAGTACCAGTTTGCCAGACTGTGCTAGATTCAACACATCTGAGTCAGCTGGAGATAATTTTCATATTCAGTTTCCTCTGTTCAGAACTTAGATACTTTTTTTTTTTTTTTTTAGGAGAGCAAGGGAGAACCTGGGAATCTGCAGTTTTTAAAAGCTCCAAAAGCTCTAGAACTGATTCATACAGGCATCCAGGCTTGAGAATGCATATTTTATACCATGTATACCTCACATGGGTAGAGGGACGGTGTTTCATTTTGCACGCCAACTTGAACCAGTTGGACGTGGTTGCCTAGAGTTTTACGTTTGGAAAGAATCTGAGGAAGCTTCGTGAAAAGTGCCATGATTAACTAGTGATGGCTTTAATGAGCTTGCATGGAAACATAGCAGTATTTACTCCTTGTAGTTGATGACCCCTGCACTGTCCAGCCACATAAGTTCAGTCCCCTTTACAATGACTTGAACTGTGGCTTCTCAGTGTCTCCTGGGACATTTGCAAGGAAAAGTCCCAGTGCTCTCAGGGTAACATACTCCATCTCTCCATGGCTCTTTCTCATTTGAATTAAAGATCTCTTCCTGGGGATACCTGGGTGGCTCAGTTGGTAAGCGACTGCCTTCAGCTTGGATCATGATCCCAGAGTCCCAGGATCAAGTCCCACATCAGTCTTCCAGCTCCACGGGGAGTCTGTTTGTCTCTCTGAACTTCTCCCTTCTCATGTTCTTTCTCACTCTATCTCAAATAAAATCTTAAAAAATCTTAAAAAAATATTTTTCTGAGGATTCCATTCAGATTGAAATTTTATTCCTTGGGACCAAGCAAAACAAGTCTACAACTTTTACCTGTGATGGCCCTTCACCTATGGTGTGGTTGTGATCATAATACCTTTGTTCACATTTGTTCTACTTCAGGATAAACTGAGTCCCATTCTTTTTATGACAAATCAATAACCCCTACCCAATGGTGGTCCTTTTCTTCTAGACATTCTTCAGTTTGATAACATCCCATTACACATGGGCTGCCCAGAACCAGACATTCTTCTCTAGCTCTGGTCTAAGCATCTGTAGAAAGAATAAGATTACCATCACCATCAGTTGGTTACTTAGTTAAATAATTACTTAATTATGGTAGCCTTTTTGGCAGGTATACTGTATTGCTGACTCAAATTCTGTTTTTTTAACAATTATTTTTTCCCCATATGATTTTCTGCCAGTCCTTCTTACTAGTGCACTGGAGCACTGGAGTATCAAAACATAAAGCCTACATTTTTTTTTCTCTTTAAATTGCATCTTGTTACAGCAGGTCATTCTTTATAGCTCAGGAATATTCAATGTATTGATAAAGCTACCAGTATTTGAGGTTAAGCAGTTCTGAGTTTGAATCTTGGCTTTTCTTCTAAGTAGTTGTATGAATAGGAAATTTTCATGAAACCGTTATGTTGTAGTCCTTTAAAAAACAACTGTAAACCATGTAACATCATCTTCTATTATGTATGGATTTTTAAAAATTATTTCCTTAATATCTCCAAACATGGGTAAAAATAAGTGTATTATTTAACATTTTAGAACTTTCAAACATTGGGGCACCTGGTTGGCTCAGTGGGTTAAAGCCTCTGCCTTCGGCTCAGGTCATGATCCTAGAGTCCTGGGATCAAGCCCCACATTGGGCTCTCTGCTCAGCAGGGAGCCTGCTTCTTCCTCTCTCTCTGCCTGCTTCTCTGCCTACTTGTGATCTCTGTCAAATGAATACATAAAATATTTTTTAAAAAAAGAACTTGCAAACATTGATCATTGCCTAGAGAAGGAAAAATTATCCCTTAAAACATATTTAGCCAGGAGGCCAAGTCATCTGCCAACCTCCAAGAACATGGAGATGAAAATGACAGACTGGGCCCCATCTGAACCTTCATTCACCACCACTTGATAACCCTTCTTAGGGCCCAGATCAGCAGCACATTTCTTGCCAACCATCATTAAATGTCCAAGAAGACTTTTGTCATCACCCTCTGCTACAGGAATCTGGGATATATGCTTCTCGGGAGTCACCAGAAAACATTTTGGTATATGAAGGGGAAGGTCATGGAAAGCAAGATACTGGTCAGCCTCAAAAACGATTTTGGCTGGGATTTCCTTGTGAATGGTCTTCCTGAACACTGTGTCTTTGCCAGTCCACCTGGCCTGAGTCTTGGCAAAATCATCTGCCATCTTGGCATTTTTCCTGTGTGGCCGCCCCAGAAGCTTAGTCTTTTTTTTTTTTTTTTTTTTAATTTTTATTTATTTATTTATTTTCCAAAAAAGTCTACCCTCTAGAGTTATTGGGATACAGTATTCTCGATGTGCTATTGTCTGGAATATGGCAAAGATTCAGGAAGTACTGATTATTATTTTCCTGTCATCAAGTTCATTTGCTGATTTCCACAGCTTTTTGTTAGTTAACCCTTGAACAAAACAGATCTGATTTGTGTGGGTCTACTTTGACACAGTTCTACGCATATGCAGATTTTTTTATGTTACAGTACTATAAATATATTTTCTCTTATGATTTTCTTTTTTTTAAATTTCTTGACATTTTCTTTTCTCTGGCTTACTTTCTTGTAAGAATACATATATAGTACATATAAAATATGTGTTAATCAACTGTTTATGTTACCACTAAAGCTTCTAGTCAATAGTAGGCTATTGGGAAAGTTTCTGAGGAGTGAAAAGTTAGACATGAATTCTCATCTGTGCTGGACAGTTGGTGGCCCTAACCCCCACATAGTTCAAGGGTCAACTCTACATGTAAAGTCAAGAAAATGTCCTCATGTCTGCTTTCATTAATTCAGCAGCATTATCAAAACGTATTAATTACCTACTTTGTGCTAGACACTCTGCTAGACACAGGGGGTTTCTTGGTGAATGGGAGAGACAAAATTCCTGCAATCATAGAACTCGCAGTCTGTTGGGAAGGAATACAGTGAAATAAGAAGTTATAATAGAGTGCGCCAAAGGCTATGCTAAAAGATATAGAGTATTTTATGACAGACTTATGTATCCCCACTTAGTATTTATTAAAATAAAATATGTGTTGTAGTGAGGTAGGCAATTTCCCCTCTCTCTGGCCTCCATATTTCCGTAATTCGCCCATCTAGAAGGTTGATGTCTATTATTATGTTTGAAAGAGTAGCACAAAAATCTGCCATACAGGAAACACTGTGGACTTCATGAATTACAAGATAGAATATCTTCTTTTTTTCTTTTTTGTGTATCTAGTGCTAAGCACAGTGAGTGGCATGTAATAGGTCCTCAATAAATATTTGTTAAACGAATAAATGCACCCGGCTATGTGTTTGAAGTTCATGAAAGCATGCACATGGCCACTCACTGACCTAAAGGTTATTCTCCCAGGTCCTTGCTGAGTAAGAAAGAAAAGGGATTGTCAGCCTTGTTCTCCTTGCCTGACCCACTCTGTTCTACTCTGATATCCTTTAGTTCCCCATGAATAATAATGAAAGAGTGAACAGCTGAGATAAAACAGCTTAAGTTTTATAGTTTGGAGCAGTTTTCACTCTGGATTTTTAAAGTGAAATGGGAAAGTTGTGTGTGTGTGTGTGTGTGTGTGTGTGTGTGTGTGTGTGCTCGAGTGTGTATTTAATCAGTCTCTCAGCCTCTTCATTTGGGCAGTGGTGACAGATACCCTCTGCAGGTCTCTTAAGCCATAACACCTTCCAAGTAAATGAGGCCATCACAGACAGAAAGCATAGCGTTAAGTGCTGCACTGCCCAACTGAACTGCAGTGAGGGACAATGAAAAGTAGTTTTGTTCATTACAATCTGATTCTCCATCTGTCTGGGGTGGTCCTTTGTATCTCTCCATCACTGCACTTACTTTGCTGGCTCTGATGAAGAGGTGAATAGATTACATTCCTGAGCACAAAGACACAGACTGCTCGTTTCACACCCTCCCCCTACCCTGAGTTTAGCACCTAGAATACTCCAGACACTGATGGAGACTAAGGGGCTCAGTAGCAGGAGGGAAGCACTACAAACTTACTAAGGCAGCTCACCACTGAATTCTTAATTACTCAAAAGTTGAAAGCTAATTATTCAATGAGAATTGGCATTTGGGGCAATGAGGACAGGTAGGTGTTCAGGATCTGGCCACTGCCCTTATGCCTTGGTCCAGTTATATTTAGGGGTGGGAGGGCATGAACATCAGCAGGCAAAGGGTCTGAACCTAGGATTGGATTCCATTAATGTGGAAGGTGATCCGTGAGGGGAGCAGTAGGAAGTCAGTATACATAATCAGCATAGTATGTAAGGAGGCAAGTATACCAAACATTTTATGTGGTTGCCCAATGTGTGGGTTTTTTTGTTTCTGTTTTGTTTTGTGTTTTTTTTTTTTTTTTTTTTTTTTTTCCTAATACCACCAAGCAGTTCTCAGACACCAGCTGGGCATTCCACAGTCCAGCTCAATTCTGACACTGTTCACCTGGAGATAGAATCAGTCCCACAGGTCAAGGCCTCAATCCTACAGCGTGGCCATCCCCAGGCCCCGTTCAGATGCCAATTGCAAGTCCAGTTTGTCACTTGTGCTTCTGACCCAGGGGCTGTAGATCAGTGGTTCCTGCTACCCTCTCCTTGGTCTTAATTCATTTGTTAGAATGACTCCCAAAACTCAGAAAAATGTTTTGCTTCATAGATTAATGGTTTATTATGAAAAAATATAGCTCAGGAACAACCCAATGAAAGAGATGTGTAGGCAAGACATAGGGAAAGGGCATGGTGCCCTCTCCAGGGTGCCCTTTCTTCAGCCACTCAATGTGTTCTCTGAACCCTGTCCTTTGGGGCTTTTATGGAGCTTTCATTACGTAGGCATGATTGATTAAACCATTGGCCATTGGCAACTGGTTCAGCCTCCAGCCCCTCCTTCCCCCCCAGAGGTCAGCAGGGTGGGGCTGACACTCCAGCTCTCTAATCACAGGGTTGGTTCCCCTGGCAACCGACCCCCAGTCTTAAGTGCTTTCCAGAAGTCTCTCATTTACATAAATTCAGGTGTGGTTGAAAGGGGTTTATATGAATATCAATATAGCTCTATCACTCCTACCACCTGGGAAATTCCAAGTGTTTCAGGAGTCAAAAACAGAGATAAAGACCAAATATGTATTTCTTATTATAAATCACTCCATCACAGTCACCAAACACAGTTGTGACTCCAGGTTTATTACAGGAGATGCCAGGTGCTGAAAGAATTCAAAGGAAAGGTGTCTCTAAGAAGAAAAATCTGTACAATCCAGAAGATAGCTAGATGGATTTGGTAACATCAATTAGTAGATTATAAGAGCCATGAAGACCTGTAATCTTGGGCCCAGAAGACGGGAAAGTTAATACAAGTCAGACAAGATGCTAATTCAATAAAATTATTAGAAAAATGAGTGGAATTCTAAAATATAATTTTCTGTGCAAATAATCAAAGATAATTCAGTGTTAAGAGATCATTTTTTACTTAAAAAAATTAAGTAGTATTTCTATAAACCTGACAGGTGGTTATTTTTAAGAATGCTTAAAACTATTCACATGAATCATTATTTTAACTATTCAAAACTGATATTTAGGACTGCCTGGGTGGCCCAGTGGGTTAAGTTTTCAGCTCTTGTTTTGGACTCAGGTCATGATCTCATGGTCATTAGATTGAGCCCTGTGTGGGGCTCCAGGCTCAGCACCAAGTCTGCTTCAGATTCTTTCTTCCTCTCACTCCACCTCTGCCCCCCCAAATAAATAAATAAAATCTTTAAATTTAAAAGAAACATTTAAAGCAAACTTAGGTACAATCAGGTTAATTGTACACCATAATGTTTTATTGTTTCATTTTTTGTAATTCTTGTTCTGATATAAGACTTGACATTTCCATTGAGAGCACCAACATTCTCAGTGGAAAAACTGAAGGTATCTTGCTCATTTTCCAACTAGAAAAGCAAATGGGAAGGTCATGGAAGGTCCCAAGGGACAAAGGTAAAACTCATAGAAATAAAGCTCCTGGCCCTTTACTTTCACTTGAAGTAGAAAGGTTCAACTTTTATATGTTGAATGTGTTAGAGTCTGTATAAAATCTTAATAAAATTTTTGATACTTTTGGAAGTTCATAAAACATTGAACTTCAATGACCCTACTCCTGCTCTATGATTCCCACTTTTAAAAAAGATAAAAATGTACACATTCAAGTTTGCAAAGCATGATCTGAGAGGTCACCTATTACATATTTCCACAAGAAGTTAATGTGATAGAGTGGTGGGGAAGAGGGTTAGGAACTAATCTAGCTTCAAATGGTAGTTCTAGAATTTCTACATAACAATAGCTAACCTTTATGTGGAATTTATCGTGTGTCACACACTAGTCACAGCACCTAAAATAAACTCTTATCATCATCATCACACAGATTATAGAGTGGATATTATGATCATGTTTGATGTTACTAATATTTTCCATTTCACAAATAAGGGAGGGGAGATACAGGTTAAATATCATTTCTAAAGTCACATGGTTTAATAGGATGCAGAGCTGGTAATTTCAGCTCCTGCAGGCTGCCCTCAGAATCTGTGTTTTTAATCATGAGGTTATCCTGCCTTGAGTCTATACGTCAAGAGCAGGGAATTTATCTTGTACCAGCAGCAGGATGAATCCTCATTCACTTTTCTATCTATGGTGCACACCATTTACTTATTCATTCGTTCATTTGGCAACTATTATGGAAGTCTTACTATGTGCTACAGTATGACTTAGATACCTTTCCTCATTCCTTGATATTTACTTAAATAAATTCATAAAAATGATTTTCTCCTGCAGTTTTAATTTCCTTGGAGAAACCTAAAGCACTAGGCAGTGTAAACCAATATGGACCTGCATCTTCCACGGGTTTACTTACTGACAAACGAATGGGACCCAGCCTTTGTGAAAGCCAAATATATATCATAGCTTGGGGTCATTCTTCCAGAGTCATCTACTGATAGCTCCCACAGCTTCATCTGTGGATGTGAGTGGCCTTGGAAATCCTATAGACTCAATGAAAAGATAGTACTTACAGTTTCATGGGGGGGGGAGGTAGGGGCCAGAAGTGGTATTTTTTTTTTCATTTGTAACAATAAAATTGCATTTGGAGAAGGGACACCTCAAAATGTGATTACTCAAAGAGTCCTCTTTCTCAAAGTTAAATTCACAAAAGGGGAGTTTATGTCCTCAGAGAAATCAATTAATCTACCTTCTTCAAGATGGGTGTCCTTTTGGCTTTTGTATTGGGTACAATCTCATTTTATTATTATACAAAACCAATAAAAGCATGCCAAGCATTCTCCTGGCAGGGAGCAATAAAAAACAAAAGGAAAAAAAAAAAGGCAGCATCCTGTGTTAGATAAAATCTTTCATTATATACGACCAAAATGCCATGTATTTTGCAATGGTGAAATGTATTTGTGCATTTTACACATGTGATGTGAATCATTTTAAAAGCCCTAATCACAGCACAGCAGATGCTAATAAATTTTCAATCTGTTAGGTTTTGTTTTCTAGAGAATGAATTTGATTTGCGATGCAAATGTTACATGGGTGGTTGTGTTTAGTCATGGAGATTATTATGGCAGGTCTGGTATGCTAACCTCTGGGGTATTTTTTTACTATCTGATAATGTTTGCAAAGAATCCACTTCCTAGGGTACCATGCTTTACAGCAATAGACTCATTCACCTGTCTTACCCCTTTTTAGGATTCTCTTTCCAGCTTTGTAGTATGTATTAGGACCTATTTATCAGGGGTCTGTAACGTCTGTAGGACACCCAATGATTGGAATCTTAATCCAGAGCTATCTGCTTTCCTTTCCACTGTCTCATTCTTAACTGTGGACTCTTATGTGGATTCCTCCTTTAGCTATTTCAGTAGGCAGTCAACTAGTTCGAGCTACTCACGTTTCACTCTGATCTCCAAATCTTGACTTTGGCTCACATGCTGATAATGGCCCCATAATCTGGCATTCCTAATACAGTTCTCTCTCTCTCTCTCTCTCTTTTTTTTTTAAAGATTTTATTTATTTATTTGACAGAGAGAGATCACAAGTAGATGGAGAGGCAGGTAGAGAGAGAGAGAGAGAGAGAGAAGCAGGCTCCCTGCTGAGCAGAGAGCCCGATGCAGGACTCGATTGCAGGACCCTGAGACCATGACCTGAGCCGAAGGCAGTGGCTTAACCCACTGAGCCACCCAGGCACCTCTAATACAGTTCTCTTTATGCATGCTGAATATAGTTTGAGTTTGAAAGAGGATCAGTGATCAGAGGCCTTCAGAACTGAGGGCTATAGCTGGAAGTAGGTGACTAGAAGTACTTGGGGAGTTTGATTCTAGGAAGAGCAAGCCCAAGACAGAAACAGAAAGAAATCTGTAGATAAACACAGAATATGAAATTTAGATCCTTACCATAGAATAGAGAGGGACCCAGAAGCTACAGGTGAAGTGTAATATGAGCCAAACGGGAACAGAATGCACTGTGGCAAAAAACCCAGAGAATTGGAAAAGCAAAATGATATATCAAGATACCATTCCAAATCATCTCAGAAGGATGTTCCTGGAAGACTCAATGTAGCACCAATAAATTTGTATCTCCACTTCTCCATATGCCATTGTTTTAATTCTAAGAAGATTGTATTGTATTTGGATTCATTTATTTATTTTGAGAGAGGAAGGGAGAGAGAGGTCGGGAGGAGCAGAGGAGGAGGAGGGAGAGAGAGTCCCAAGAAGACTCCATGAGGAGCACAGAGCCTGACATGGGGCTGAATCTTAAGACCTTGAGATCATGACCTGAGCTACAACCAAGAGTCAGATGTTTAACAGCCTACACCAACCAGGTGCCCCTCAAAGAAGATTTTAAATGCATTAATTGATACCTGACAATGTGTTCCAGCTAGCGGTGGAAAAAAAACCTGAAAATGGAAAGCAGAAGAGATTCTTTTTAATGTAAGTTGAAGTTTAGGGTGTTGGCGATAACTTACTTTAATTTCATGCACTCACCTCCAGAATTTACATACAAACATATATATTTTTAATAACTTGCATTTATATAGTTGTGATACCTTGCCTGATGCATATTCCTGACTGTAAGTCTATAGCACATTTCATTAACATTTCATAATTTAATTGACAGTTCTCCATTTAGGAGACTTTTATGTCATATTCATATTTCCTTTTAATAAACAATGACACAATGAACATTTTTCAGCAAATGCATAATTTATATAATTGACTCATTCCTTGTTTGTTTGTTTTTTTAAAGATTTTGTTTATTTGACAGACAACCAGAGACCACAAGCAGGGGGAGCAGCAGGAGAGGGAGAAGCAGGCTCCCTGTGGAAGAGGGAGCCTAATGAAGGTCTGGATTCCAGGACCCTGAGATCATGACCTGAGCCAAAGGCAGACACTTAACCAACTAGCCACTCAGGGGCCCCTAACTGACTCATTTCTTTAGATACAGTTCCCAGAAGTGAATTTGTAGCAGTCTGTAACAATGGTTTTATAGCTTTGGTTCACTGTACAGACATGTTTCCCAAAGAGATAAAAATGTACACAACTGCTGGAATTCTGTATATACCAATTTCACCATAACCTCTTTCGTATTAGCTAGTTATATATGTATTTTATGTATATATGTGTATATTTATTTATTTAAATACTTTAAAGTAGCCTCTCCCCCTAGCGTCAGTCTTGAATTTACAACCCCAGGATTGAGAGTTCCATGCTCCACTGACTGAGCCAGCCAGGTACCCCTATAATTTAATTTAATAGGTGAAACACAGAGCACCTTATACCTAAGTTATAAAACATAAAAGGTTTTCAGTATAATGTGGTGTTAGTGTTGGAAATATTCAGAAGTAATTCATCCCAATTCTCTTATTATTTTAATTTACACTTTTATTAATTTTTAAGCTTTTTACAAATTTTTATAGACTTAATTATTTAATAGGTTTAGGTTTACAGGGGGGAAAAAAAAGGAGTGGGAAGTACAGAGAATTCCCATATATTCCCTCCCCTGTACCTCCAATTTTGTCTATTGTTAACATCTTACATTGATACTGATGAACCAGTATTGACACATTAACTAACTCAAGTCTGTAATTTATATTAAGGTTCGTTCTTGGTGTTGTACATTCTATGTATCATTCAAAATGGTTTCATTACCCTAAAAATCCTCTGAGTTTCACTTACTCATCCTTCCTTTCAACCCTTCCCACCCTTCCCTCTGAACCCTGGCAGTCTCTGATCTCTTTGTGGTCTCCATGTTTTGTTGCTGTTGTTCCTTTCCCTGATATGTCATACCCTACAGCTGGAATCATGTAGTGTGCAGACTTTTCAGAGTAGCTCCTTTCATCAAGCCAAATCCATTTAAGTTTCCTCCATGTCTTTTCATGGCTTGATAGCTTCTTCTTCTTCTTCTTCTTCTTCTTCTTTAAGATTTTATTTATTTATTTGGCAGACAGAGATAGTAGAGAGGGAACAGAAGCAGGAAGAGGGGGAGAGAGAGAAGCAGGCTTCCCACAGAGCAGGGAGCCCAATGCAGGTCTCCATCCCAGGATCCTGGGGTCATGCCCTGAGCTGAAGACAGACACTTGACAATTGACCCATGCAGGCACCCTTAGCTTATTTCTTTTTATTGCTGATTAATATTTTACTCGATGGCCATATCATACTTTGTTTATCCATTCACCTGTTGAGAGCATCTTCATTGCTTCCAATTTGGGCAGTTATAAATAAAACTTCTATAAACTTTCCTGTGCAGGTTTTATATGGATATAAGTTTTCAACTCATTTGGGGAAATACCAAGGAGCATAACAGCCAGATCATATGGTAACAGTATATTTAGTTTTGTAAGAAACTGCCAACCTATCTTCCAAAGTGACTTTACCATTTTCCACTTCTTTTAAAGTTCAAGAAATAGTCCTAGAGAAAGCCAGTGATTTATTCAAGGTTATTCAGTGCATTACTATGAGAGCGGAGAATTGAATCCAGGTTAACTGACTCCTTGTTCATTGGTCCATTACATTATCCCCAAGTAAGTCCCTTGGGTGTCTCATGGGTTAAATCTCTTTGCATACCAGAAAAAAAAAAAAAGCCCAACCAAATAAAACCCCCCAAAATGCCAAAAAAAACCACCGAACCCCCCCCAAAACCAAATCAAACCAAACCAACCAACAAACAAAAAAACCCAGTACTTACTAGTGTGTATTTTTTATTATTGTTGTAAAACACATGCCTGCGGGGCACTTGGGTGGCTCAGTGGGTTAAGCTGCTGCCTTCAGCTCGGGTCATGATCCCAGGGTCCTGGAATCGAGCCCTGCATCAGGCTCTCTGCTCAGCGGGGATCCTGCTTTCTCCTCTCTCTCTGCCTGCCTCTCTGCCTGCTTGTGATCTCTCTCTGTCAAATAAATAAATAATATCTTTTAAAAAATGCTTAAAAACACATACCTGCATGTTCATGTTTCTATACATCAATCAAAAACATGTTGCCCTTTTAAAAATGAAGTTTAGACACTGTGGTAGATATTAATGTCTTAATTGCTTGTTTGCATCAGCTGTTCAGGAAATCTTTCTTCCTAAGTGAAATTCAGTAGAAATTCAGTATTTTTGGCTGCATCTTCTCATCACCATTGTATCCATTTTGAGTATGTGGTGGGCAGAATTCTACATTGGCCCCCACTGGGTGCAATTATCATGATAATGTTACTTTATTTTTTAATTTTATTTTTTATTAACATATAATGCATTATTAGCCCCAGGGGTACAGGTCTGTGAATCACCAGGTTTACACTTCACAGCACTCACTATAGCACATATCCTCCCCAATGTCTATAACCCCACCACCTTCTCCCTCCCCCTCTCCCCCCGGCAACCCTCAGTTTGTTTTATGAGATTAAGAGTCTCTTATGGTTTGTCTCCTTCCCAATCACAATGATGATGTTTCTGTAGATGGCAGTAGTTTTTTTGTTGATATAATTAAGGTACTAATGTATGGATTTTTAAATATGGGAATAATCTAGGTGGGCCTCTTTCAATCATAGGATTCCTTTAAAAGTTAGCTCTTGCTACCCTCTGCATCTGGTCAAAAAGTCAAAAGATTCAAAGTGTGAGAGGGATTGGATTTATGTTTGCTGGCCTGGAAATGGAGGTGGGCACATGTAAGGGCTGGTGAGTAGTCTCTCAGAGCTGAAAGTGACCCCTCGCTTAGAGACATCAAGAAAATGGTGACCTCATACATCCAACTTCAAGGAACCAGAAGTCTGCCAACAGCCTGAATGAGCCTGGAAGCAGATTCTTCCCCAGAGACTCCAGATAAGAGCACCGCCTGGCAATAGCTTGATTTTGACCTTGAGGGACCCTGAATTGAAAACCCAGTGAGCCGGCAGAGACTTCAAACCTACAGAACTGGATGTTGTTTTAAGCTGCTGAGTTGTAGGAACATTTCACACAGCAATAGAACATTAATACAGAGGATAATTCAGAATGACCATCTTTCTCTGGACAAGCTCAGGAGGCTAGATATCCTCCCCTCTTCCCTAATACACAGAATAAACATAAGATTGAAACTCAACCAACTAGTCATTTGCTCTTAGGATTTTGTATTTGAGCATTTGACTCCAGGATGGTAAGAAGAGTCAGAAGCCAGGAATTACAAATGCAAAATTCTCATGAGACTATTCCTAAATCTGGACAACTGCTGTACTCCTGATGGCCAGCCATTCCAGCAGGCTTCATCCTTGAATTCTAAACATGAAGTTCCAGATATCCACGGGAATGGTAAATTTTTGGATATACATCCCCAGTAATTCCATTTTGCTTGGATTACCAAGAGTTCTTTTCCTGTTGCCTATAAGAAATAAGCCAACTGATAGAAATGCTGAACAAAATATAAACCAATTATTCTCCAAATCTTTCAGTCACATTCAGCAACCAAACTAATTTCTTTCCAGCCTCATTTGCTTAATGGAACATTTCATGACCTCATAGTGCCAGTACCAATCTGTTAGGGCCAACCCCATCTGCTTAGTTCTACCCACTATTTTCTGGGGATAATATCTGATGCTTGGAGAAATGAGAGTCAGGTATAGTGGTAATGTTGGACATTTAGGAATAGTGAATTAGTCAATATTTATAATTTTGTTCATTAAGTAGAATTTGAGAAGAGTATTCCTGTTATTTGAAGAAACATCTGCTATCCCAATAGTATAGTTCTATTAAAAGTTGTCAATCCTGGTATCTCTCAGTCCTATTCACACTGCAGGCTTGTGACCAAAACAGAACCAATCATATAACTCAATTTTCTAGTTGTAGGTTTGATTCAGAGATGGACACATGACCCTAAATGGACAATCAGAATCATTCCCCAACATTTTTCCCAATAAAGCATGTTTAAACCTAAGTATTTCATCTTCTTCTTTTTTTTTTCTTTTTAAAGATTTTATTTATTTATTTGACAGACAGAGATCACAAGTAGGCAGAGAGGTAGGTAGAGAGAGAGGAGGGGAAGCAGGCTCCCTGCTGAACAGAGAGCCCGACACAGGACCCTGGGATCGTGACCTTGGCTGAAGGCAGAGGCTTAACCCACTGAGCCACCCAGGTGCCCCAGTATTTCATCTTCTTTGAAATGATTGCAAATAGTATTATGTTTTAAATTTTCCTTTCTATATGTTCATTGTTAGTATATAACAATGTGATTTATTGTTCTTGAGTGTTGCATTTACTTGTTCTAGAAGTTTTTGTAGATTCCTTGGGCTTTTCAAAATAGACCATCATCTGCAAATAAGGTCAGTTTTATTTCTTCCTTTTAAATAAATATGCAGGCCATTTATTTATTTATTTTTTCTCGCCTGATTGCAGTGGCTAGAATTGCCAGTATTATGTTGAATAAGAACAGTGAAAGTGGACATCCTCATCTTGATGCCAATCTGAGAGGGAAAACACACAATATTTCATCATTGTATATGATAATAGCTGTAGGATGTTTGTAGATGCTCTTTGTCAAATTGATGCAGTTCCCTTGTATTTCTAATTTTCTAAGGAATTTATTTTTATTTTAATCATGAATGGGTATTAGCATATGCAGATTTTTTTTTCTTTTCTGAGAGAGAGAAGGCAGGAGGTAGGGCAGAGGGAGAGAGAAAATCTTAAGCAGGTTCCACACCCAATGCAGTGCTGGATCCTGGGCTTGATCTCACAACTCCTGAGGTCATGACCTGAGCAAAAATCAAGAGTTGTATGCTTAACTGACTGAGTCACCCAGGCACCCCCCTGGATTATTTTTTTAACCTGGTTCTAGGTTTCTTGCTGGAACTAGAACCTTTTGCTGAATTTCAGGGACACAATTCTCTACCCTTTATCCCGGCTTGCCCATTTTCCTGGACTAGGGCCTGGGCTGTGCTTCTAGTATCCATCATCCCTTCAAAAAGCAATCATTTTGTTGTCTTCCATACCCTCAGGATGCAGAGATGTTTAAGACATGAGGCCTGCTTTTAAGGGACTGATGGACTAAGGGAAATGAGAATGATATTAGTGTGTATGCTTTAGATAGATATGGTGAGAAAGTGTGCAATGATGGGCATGGCACCTTAATACGACTCTGAAAGATTAGGATGGGCTTTTTGGAGACTTAGACACTTCCGTTGAATTTTAAACTTAAGTGTGACCTAGCCAGAAAAAAATGATGGGACGAAGATGGTATGAAGCAAGGGAAGGCATTTTATACATATACAACAGACTTCAAGCCTTACAGAACTGAGATTCAGATTTGAAAAGGGACATGCAAATGTCTAGGTTGCAGCAAAAATAGGTTAAAGTAAAAATGAGGAAGTGCTGCATGGCAAAGGATATTCAATAATGAAATCCTGCTATTATTGGAGTTAGAATTAAATAGATCCTGGAGACCTTTAAAAAGAAAAGAGATACCTTTTGAATGCTTTAACTATAGGCCTACACTGAAAGCTGAGACAGAAATATAATGATACAGTTAGTATTTTAAACAGCTCAAAGCACTTTCATGGACATTATTAAAGCAGAGACATCCAAAATTACTGAGCCCTACCCAGTCTTTACAGTGTCCCCTCTCCAGATTACCATCCTACCATAATCATGAACTCATTCACAAGAAAGACAACAATGTCTGTGGGCAGCAGGTAAGCAACCTGAACGATGACATCCGGTTAAGGTAAATGAGAGGAGATGATATTTCCCACAAAATGGTATAACTCAACCTCCTGGGAGCTATTTGGCCATTAGTTGTTAGGTTATTGGAATTTATTTCCTCAACCTAAATACAGGCAGATAAAAAGGGATTTTTTTTTTTTTTTAAACTCAATAATTACTGCCAATAAAGACAAAAAAGAATGAAGCCCACATTGCCAAACCCAAGTTGGGTAATTCTACTGAAGAGAATCTTCAAAATAGCAGATAAATATGAGACCATAAAAACGCATTATTACTTAGCTAATATGCTCATTGATTGTCTACTGTGTGGCCGTCATTGTGCTAATAACTGTAAAGAGTACAAATGAAGCTGACCCTGTGCATTTCCTGCCAGAAATGGAAGGTGAAAAGCTAGTCTGTACACAAGGTCAAGGTCGGAGACTGGTGGAGAGAGAAAGGGAGGTGAGAAGTGTTTTATCAGGAAGTGAGGAGGTGATGGAGGGCGATTTTACTGCAGAACAAAGAGGCTTGGTTAAATGCTTGGGCCGAGCAAACACAACATGCTTAGATAATTCAGTCTGGCTAGAACGTAATGTTTAAGAAGTAAGTGGGGAGAATATTTTTAGTGCCATGTTGAGATGTCCATACAGTAGCCTGATGCTATAGGGGACTTAGGATCCTGTCGATCAAGCTTCAAAAAGCAGGTTATTCTCCTATCTTACTCCTGAGTCAAATCTTCAGTCTCTTGCCTTGGTAATTCTGTATATAGATGTCTGTTTGGCCAGTTGGTGACTATCATTTTTTGAAAATATCATAATGCAAATACTTTGAAAAAGATGTAGTTTATAAGACACATTTACTTTGCAGTGCTAACTAACAATCTGTATTTCCCTGGTATATGATTCAGGAGAGTTGAAGTTACAGTAATTAGAAATGTCTTGATTGACCTTCAAGGCATTGTTTCATTGTGTTGAGGTGAAGATGTTTATTTTATTTTATTTTATTTTTTTTTAAGATTTGTATTATATAAGGGAGAGAGAGAACATGCACGCATGAGTTGGGGGGAGGGACAGAGGGAGAGGGAAAAGCAGACTCCTCACTGAGCAGGGAGTCAGACACAGGGGCTCAAATCCAGGACTTTGAGATAATGACCTGAGCCAAAGGCAGATACTCAACCAACTGAGCCACCCAGGTGCCCCAAGGCGAAGATATTTAGTAGGCATTGAACTAGGACGCCATTTGTCATCTAGTAACATTCTTCAGCATTTGTCATATCCATACCAACCAATATATAGTCATTTTCTCAGTGATTCACTTTCCATTGCTTACAATTAATCTCTCTACCTAGATACAAGCAATAACTCAATGCCATTTTTTGTATTTAAATCATAAGTATATCTTTCTTAGACTTGTTCAGAGACAGTAGGGAGACAGAGATAAGTGAACCAATTACATTTCCTCCCTGATATTTTAAAATATGTGACCCAAGAAGAGCTGAGCATTCTGGAAGAAGGCAGAACAGAGATATCATGAGTCAGTACTGCCTTAAAAAAGCAAAAGCCGCAAGTGAGTCAATGCCTAGGAGAGTCAGTGGTACTGCTACAGCATCTGCATATCTTCCAGTGCCTAAACTATGTTTTCTTGTTCCTAAGAAGCTGCACTTAAAGATTATTTCCTCATTTTCATAAATATTCTCCACACAAGATGTTATTCCTTGAGGTGAAATTAATGATACCCAAAGTCTTAGCTAACACAATTAGACTTGGTGTCACTGGGTAGAAGGTGTGAATGTGGACCTTGGAGATGAGAGGATTTTGTCTTCCAGGTAAGGCTTTGGAGCAGGCTGGGATGGCGGTCCTTGTGTCCCCAGAAGAGATATTAGTTGATGCAAAACAGAAAGATGGTTTCAATGGGGAATAATTCAAGGGGTGTGAGGGCAGTAGAAGGGAATCACTGTTGGTTTGTTCTCAAGCTAGAAGGTCACAGAACTTCAGGGTCATGGTTGATCTCATTCCTGGTAGTCACAGGAATCTATAGAGAATGATGAGTAAGCAGAGGAGCAGGTTGGAGAGGGTCTAAAACTAAACAGACAAAGAAACCAACCAACCAACCAACCAACCAACCAACCATCCCAACCATTCTTGGGAAGAGCAAGAATGACTCAGAAAAGAAAGAGAAAAAAATAGGAAGAAAAAGAGAAGAGACAGGATCCTCAGTTTCAAAACTTTGTCCTTACTGTGCATTATATCCTGCTTTGGAAACTGTAACTATGCTTAAAGCTCCCCTACCGTGCCTCCATGCCTCCATCCACATTACCGTGCGCGCGTGCACACACACACACACACACACACACACACACACCAGTTGCTTGTGTTACTTTGAATGAATGGATCTTTCTTTGAACAACCACAGTACTGCCACCTGTGTAAACCTGGACTGAATTCAGTTTAGTAGCTCATTTACGGTTACACATCATGGTAAGGGATTTGGACTTTACTCTGCAAGCAGGCATCTATACTCGTGCTTACTTTTGCCCAACATTTTGTTATGAAAAATTTTAAGCATGCAGTCAACAGGGAAGGATATTCAGTAAATACCTCACAACTAACACCTAGATTGCACTATTAACATACTATCATACTTGCTTTATCAAATATCTATCCATTCCTTTTCCCATCCATTAATCTGTCTTATTTTTGGTTCATTGCAGAATAAATTACAGATATACATATGCTTCCACCTAAATTCTTCAGCATGCACATCATTATCTAGAGTTTGACATTTATTTATAGTTTTGATGTAAAATGTACATACAACAAAGTGCACAATTTTATATACCTC
Source organism: Mustela nivalis (assembly GCF_964662115.1). Lineage (NCBI taxonomy): Eukaryota > Metazoa > Chordata > Mammalia > Carnivora > Mustelidae > Mustela > Mustela nivalis. The sequence continues at coordinate 77,796,810 of NC_139032.1, forward strand.
TATAATCAAATCATTATTCAGATTAAAGTAGTGCATTGTCCCTCAGAATGTTCTCTCATGCCACTTACCAGGCAATCCCTTTCCCCACCCTGTATAAACAACCAATGTCTTCACTATTTTTCTCTCTAAATTTGTTTGCCTTCATTACAATTTCATATGAGTGAAATTGCACAGTATATGCTCTTTTGTGTAAAGCTTTCTTCATGCAGACAGATGTTTTTGAGAGTCATCCGTATTGTTGCATGATAATTCATTCCATTTTACCAGTGGGTCAGTACCAGTTGTTTATCCATTCTCCTACTTGATAGGCATATGAACTGCTTTCATGTTTAAGGATTTTAGGACTAAAGCTTAGTTTAGGGGATTTCAGGAGTTTGGGAATTTTAGGACTAAAGCTTTCAGGAAAATTCTTGTATAAGTCATCCTGTGAGCATAGGTTTTCATTTCTCTTGGGTATATACTTAGAAATGGAATTGCTGAGTCAGAGGGTAGGTATGGGGTTATGTTTACTTTCAAAAGAAAATGCTAGACTCTTTTTAAAATAATTGTACCATTTATATTCCCATAAAAGTTATGTATGATAATTCCACTTGCTCTACAACCTCCTCAGCCTTTGATGTTGTCACTCTTTCTGACTTCAGTGGATCTTCGTGTTATTAATTTTCAGTCCTTAATTACTAATGTTGGGAAATTTTTCCTGTGCTTACTGGCCAATTGTATATTTTCTTTCATAAAATGTATGTTTATAATTTTTGCCCATTTTTGTCCATTTTTATTAGATTGCCTATTCACTTATAGTGAAGTCTGGTGATGTGCAGACATTTTATTTTATGGTATTTTTTAAAAGATTATTTATTTTAGAGAGAGTGTGCACACATGGGGCAGGGGGCAACAGGGAGGAAGAGAACGATAGGGAGAGAGACTCTCATGCAGGCTTCCTGCTGAACCTGGGGCCTGACCCAGAGCTTAATTTTACAACACTGAAATCACGACCTGGGCTGAAACCAAGAGTCTGAGAGTTAGATGCTTAACCCACTTTGCCACCCTGGTACCCCTGTATGAAAGTATTCAATGGTGATATCTAATTGATCATTTTCATCTTTTATGGTTATTTCTTTCTTCTTGTTGTCTGAAAAACCTTTGTTCACCTGCAAGTCTTGAAGTTAATCTCTTATGTTTCCTTATAAAACCTTTGTTGTACTTTTGCTCTTATGTTTAGGTCTGTGATTCTTCATAAGCTAAGTTCTGTGTATAGTGTGAAGTAGGAATTGATAGTCTTTTTTGTTTAATGAATTCTTTGTTATACCAGCACCATTTCTTGGGGGAAAATATCTATCTCTGTCTTCTACAATGATTTCCTCTGTTGCCTTTGTTGGAATGGTTTAGGTTCTTTATTCTGTTCCACTGACTCATATGTTAATCCTAATTTTACCACTGTACCATCCTGATTACTACATCATTATAGTAAGTTTTGAAATTAAGTAGTGTAAGTATTGCAACTCTATTCTTTTTCAAGATTGTATTATATATTCCTGATCCTTTATAAATTTTAGAATCAGCTTGTCCACTTCTATGAAACAATCTGTTGGAATTATTTGGGGATAATTGACATTTCTTAACAATGTTGAGTTTTCCAGTATATGAACCTATTATATCTTGTTTATATCGATTATAAGTGTTCTTTAATTACCCGCAGCAAAGTTGTGCAGGTCCTGTACATAGCTCCTACCTAACTCTTATTGAAAGTATTCTCAATTTTTGTTTAAATGACGTTATTGTAAATAAAATTATTTTATTTTAAATTCCATTTTTGTTGTAGTGTATAAAAGTTCAATTGAGTTTTGGGTTACTTTTTTATCCTAAAATCTAATTCATTTACTAATTCTAATAGCTATTTTTCAATTACTTGGGATTTTTTATATAAATAACCATGTCATCTGGCTCATTTGATACAATGAAACACCATCTTTTTCTGCCCTCAATAGAAATGCACTGTTGGAAAGAAAAGAAAGAATGTGGTAAGAAATGGAGTTTATAATCATTGGATAGATATTCAAGTTCTTTTTCTCTTTAAATCTGAATTGGATAACAGTAGAAAAATATCCAGAATTAGATGAAGAAATTCAAGTATTTACTCACTCCTCATCTAAAGAATAAAACAGACTTCTTATTCACATCTTATAACTTAGTAAAGGTAGAAACAGCACCTTTCAAAGCTCCCTTTTCTCTTTCATTTCTGAACTCCTGAAAGCCAGTCATGTTCCTAGACTCCCCCTTCCAGAGTAGAATTTCTGGCTATATAATCTTGGATAAACAGCTTTATTTTCCATTGAATGAGATTTCTCCCTGATAGGAAAGCAAGAAAAAGTGAACTACAAACATGGGAAATATAACAACCACCCATTAGGTAGTAAAGAGTTTAAAGACATCAGAGGAGCTCAGTGGGCGAAGGTCAGCTGCCTGGTCATACAAAACCCCATGGGGTGCCATAACCTTTGTAGGTCCAGATCCATTTGAGGACTGTCTTTGGGTTTGCCTGTCTCAGATACTCATTGTTAAAAATGTTTCAGAGTGTATCAGATTTAGGAATGCTGGTTCACATGAAGAAAGTTCTGAAGAGACCCATGACTAAAACCAAAATAACAATGTACTAATTTATACTGAGAAATATAAATCTAACATAAATTGAGTTTTATGTCAGCATGGGCAGTACATTCTCTCTCAAAAGGCCAGATACATAGAAAGATAAATTAGCAGAAAGTATGCCTGAACAGCACAGGATTGAAACAAGGCAGAGGCATCTATATGATGCAAATACTTAATTGCTTTAGTTTAATATACCCTGAGTATCCATCTCCATAACTGGCATACTCCAGCAACTACAACCAGACAGATGATATTTTTAGGCTGGAGAATGTTCTTTCCTGCACAGAGCACTTCTCTGTAATTCCACTGAAGGACACTTCCAGCCTATTTTTATGGTTCCTTTCTGTGGTTAGGGTTTTATCTTCCATTAGATTACTAAACCGATTCAGAACAATTCTGTATTTTTAGTTCCTTGGCATTTTCTTGCTCATACCCATCATGGATTGATTTCATAGCCTACACATTAGTAAATAATTTGATCTACCTTCTTTCAAAGTTCTTACTCTCTTTGGAGTGTTTTGATTTGTGTCCAGTTGAAAGCAAGGTGCAGTTCTTGGAATATCCTGCAAATTCTTTTTTTTTTCTTTTTTTTTTTTTTTAAGATTCTATTTATTTATTTGACTGAGAGAGACCATAAGTAGGCAGAGAGGCAGGCAGAGAGAAAGGGGTAAGCAGGCTCCCCACTGAGCAGAGAGCCCGATGCAGGGCTTAACCCCAGGATCCTGAGACCATGACCTGAGCTGAAGGCAGAGGCTTAACCCATTGAGCCACTGATGCACCCCGTCCTGTAAAATCTTATTGAATCTTCAGAATGGTCCTGAGAGGGGGTCATCATTACTATATTTTCCTTTTACAGACGTGAAAACTGAGACTTAGAAAATTTAGCTGATTTTTCCATTGTTAGCTGAAACAAATATGTATACACGCCCATACATATATGTGTATATATTACACATCTGTCATGTGTCAGGCATGGGAGGAGTATGGTGTAATAAACAGCCTATCCTTATTGTCTGTCTTAAAGCAATTAGTGAGACCTAAAGATTAGCACTGTGAAATTTAAACATGAGACATTTTGTAGCCTCCATTATGCTATATAAATGTTAGGAAGCTTTGTTTCCTCTGAGACTCATTTTGTGTAATGACATAATGAATGTGTGAATGAATGAATGACTCTGCACTATCTTTAGTATTGCTTCTTTCTATAAATAAAGGAAAAGCAAAGTTGAATAAGTATGTTCAAATTTTTAGAAATTTCAAATGACCAGGGCCCCAGTTGTTGCAACTTTTAATGAATTCCAGCAGTGTTCTGGCATTGTGCAGGATACAGAGGAGACATGACCCAGACTAACAGACACACCATCAAAGTGGGACAAAGGCCATCAAGATAACAGAAGGAGAAGGTGAATAACTTGCTCCAAGAGGAAACAGCTGGAGCTGGTTTCTGAATGCTAAACAGTTTTGAGTTTCTCTTTGATTCAAGAAAGCCAGATCCTCACAACTTCAACTTTGAGATGTGTTCTGAACATCCGTAAGACCCCCAAACTGAGTTGGGAATCTCCTGTGGAGAGGTTTCCTTGGGTTATTTTCTTAACTCTTCTCTTCTGCATTGGTTTGTCGATGTAAGAGAAATGGCCTTTGTCTGATATTTTCTTCTCTGATCCCAGCACAATGCTGGAGGGGCAAAGGTCTTGCAACATATAAAGGGAAAATATAAGACAGATTGACTGGTAAGATGTTTCAATTTAAAACAACACCAATAGGTTCCACTTACTTGGTTCTTAATATATACTAGATATGATGATGAGCACTTAATATAGTGTCTTATTTAAACATTAAGTCAACTGTGGGTAGGTGGGCTGTCATAGTCTACATGGTGTAGGTGAAGACACTGAAGTCCAGAAAGGAATAGTGATTTACCCAAAGCTGGTAACCTCTGAGCAAGAACTGAAATGCAGTCATGAAAAGTTCTTAAAAGTCCAGGGACTTAACCAATCCCCACAGTGCCCCTTTCTGGTAAGGGCTTGTGGACTGCATTTGCCATAATAACTTCCTTCCCAGCTCTGGTCTAACACAATTGTCCCCTTTTCCTGTATCTTCTAAAGTAACTCTTTTGACTCTATTAGAGCATTAAACATTTAGTGTTATTTTAAGTGTCAAAATATGTATTTCTGCACTAGATTCTCTTCTCCTTGAAGGCAAAGACAATCTTTAGAACTGTTTATTCCACCATGATTGCATAAGACCTTATGTAAGACAATCTTTAGTGAGCATGGGCTGAATTGAAGGTCATTTGTATTCTTGATGAAGGTTAAGTAGTATATAACCTAACAAGAAGATGTCATAGGTTACCTGTTTCATGAGTTTTGCTAAGATCATCAATCAGAGATGTGTCCCAATTCATCAATAAGGAAACCTTTGGTCCTAATTAATAAGCAGGTAAACCTTGCCAATCACTGTTATAAATAAAGAACACACATCTACTATGCTCTTATTATTTTGTCATACACTATGGGAACATATAATTCCTTTCCTAAAAAAATCTATAGTCTTGGAAAAAAGCAGAAAACCATACTTTTTGAGGAATAGGAATGTGTGCATGTGTATTTTCTGGGCCTATCAAAAGGTTTGTCCCAGACAAATGCTCAGTTCAAGTTTGTTGACTGACATTTAAAAACAGAGGGCAGTGATGTCAGCAAGACAACCAAATAAGATGTCCCTCCTTCTCTCTTTTTTATAATGCAAAGCATATTTGCTTTTTATAATGCAAACTCACCTTCCACAACCAAAATTTAGCAAGCATTGACAGACAAAAGTACCCTTGTGGGAGTTTTGGGATTCAAGTGGGGGATTTTGCAGTCCAAAGGGAGAGGCTTTTGAGAAGGCAGAATCCTACCCAAGTGGCCAACTCGCTGACCCTGATGACAGCTACAGACCTAGAAAAAGCTCTGTACTCCTGAAGACTCAACTACAACCCACTGGGCTTTTGTTATATCAGTACCATATGCTAAGGACCCAGAAGGAGTCATGCCCACTCAGGCATCAGGTACTAGGCACACAGACGTGTGCCTGTGGCTGTGGACACTGGTATGGCCTGCAAAGTGCCCAGCCTCTTTCAGCTATCATCTGGGAGCCCCTGGAAATAAGCCCTCCAAATTCGGTCAGACTAAGGATCCAGAAAGCTCCCTGTAACTGGGTTACAGCCACAGTCTATGAACAGTCCTGCAGTGCAGGGACCAGGACCAACTCCTCTCTGTACCCATGGAGATCCTAAAGGGCCCCATCACACTTTGCCAGTAGCCCAGAGGCTCCTCCTCAAGGGAGACACTCATGTCTGCAATCTCCAAAATTCTGTTAGGGTCCTATATTTGGATCCAAGCCCTTCAAGCTGTGGCACACTGACAGACCTGTCAGCTTAGGGACCAAGCAGGAGACACCCCTTTCTGCATGTCTGAATTCTAGGAGATCTTAAAAGGTGCTATGCTCAGCTCCAACACTCCCATCCACCGTCTATGAGTAATGTTGCTGACCCAGGGAACTAGCAAGAAATACTCCATCTATATACCAAGAGATCTAGAAAATGTATTATTCTTATTTCCAATCCCCCCCAGCTATAGCCTGTGAGCAGCTCTACCAACACAGACGAAGTAGAAGACACCCACATCTACACCTCAGGCGATCTGAAAATGGCTCTATACTCAGCTCCAGGCCCTACCGCCATGGACAGGGGCCAGCCAGCCCACTCAGGGACCTGACCCATGACACACCCACCCGTGCCTCCCAAGCCACATCTGCAGATTTCAGGCTTGGTTGTAGAACCTGAAATAGCCCTGGAGTTCTGTCCCAGCCCCTCCTGGCTCACAGTGCAGAGCCAGTCCTGCCCACCCCAGGATGGATCAGGAAGCAGCCTTCCCAGGAAATCGGTGAGAGCCATACCTTTCTGCACATCTGGTCATAGGCCATCTTAGGACTAAACTGAGGACCCTGAAGCAGACACTTGTCTCAGTGTCACCCTACCAAACAAAGTACCAGAGTCCCATCACAGAGGGACTGGACAGGACTCACCTGAGCCTCTGGTAACAAGCCCAACAGCCATAGACCCAGTGATAGACTTGTAACGAGTTCTAACCCAGCACAACTGCAGTTCTGGCTGTAATCCCACCAACCTGGAGACAAACAAGAGAAGGTCTTTACTTGGTGAAACCACCCAGTGAAGACTGGAAGCAGTGTTTGAATATAGATTAAAAAATAATAATAAGAAGGAGTCCTGATACTGAAGAATATTAATGATAGAACTGAAAAATGTGTGTGTGTGTGTGTGTTTCAAGTTGTCATTTGTAGAACTTAAAAACTTAAATTTACATAATATTATATGTCAATCGTATCTCAATAAAGCTAGGGAGAAAAAGAGTATGAGTCATAAACCACATACAATGAAACTCAATTCCAGATCTTTAAAAGACCCTTTTATAAACTTGACTTTCTTAGTTTTCGGCAGAAAATCCTGTTCAATCTTCTGTCTGAAGCTGCTCTTACTTCCCTCTCAATCCTATCTAAATTAATCTACTTTACGTCTCTCTAGATCCAGAGGGTTCATTTCCTTTGACTTGGAAGGTCCTAGTTTCCTAGAATCAGATTTTGTTTCAGAAGACCGGTGCCTTCTAAGGAATTCACATGTAGGAAACAGGACTACAAAAAGAAACTCAGCTGACATAAAAATGTCACTCTACAAAATGGGCTGATTAAATAGTAAAAGGTCATTAATTCAGATTCTGTTAGAATTCAATCTAAGCTGAGTGGAATTTACTTTCCTATGCCTATGAACACATGATTTGGCAAGAGAAATAGTGTGGCAATTTTAGAGGAATATGTATTTTAAAAATTGACAAGTTGCTTCCAATTATACGTTATCAGCAATAATCATAACGCCACCAGCAATCCATTCATATATTTTTATTGAATCATATTCCCTAAAAACCTTCAAAAGCCAGCACCTTATTTATGTAGTTATTTATTTATACACTGTCTAGTTCCAAAAGGAATTTGAAGTGGCCAACATAACTTTTTTAGCCCAATTCAATTGAGCACCATATATTTGTAGATTTCATTACAAAGAACACCTGCATGTCTGTCTCAATTCACAGAACGCAGTCATCTGAAGTAGGTGGGAGAGAGTTCACAGAGCCCTTTTCTTAAGTGAGGGAACTGCGGCTCATATGTCTTGATGACTTGTCTAAGCTCATCATATAGACGGATGTAGGCAAGAGCCTTGTGAGGGCCACAGTCTGGAAATCTCTCCCCTGGTTACATCCCATAATTAGGTCTGCTTTCCAAAAAACAACATGGTGCCTTTCATTCAGATGCCTCATTATTCCAAATAATTTCTCTAAAAATTAGCACCCCAGCCTTGAGTGTGAGTAGCACTGAATCACAGAGATAGGACAGGAATCCCAGGGTCAGGATGCTTGGGCATGGGAATCTGTGAAAAGTCAGACCTGGACCTTGTCATAAACATCTCTGTTTTCATTTTCCTCCTCCCCACTGGCCCAGGCATGCTGTCATCCAAGCTCTTCTTATCTATGAAAGAAGTAGCTACAACGGCCCATCAGCTGGACCCTCCCTGGGTTATACACTGGAATTAACCCCTCATACTTCAGGGAAGGTTTGTTTTTGTTTCGTGTGTGTGTGTTTTCCTTTTTCTATAGAGATGTAATCAGATCACCTGTTCCTGCTTCAATACCTCTACTATCTCTTTGTATTAGGTTATAGAACATAATTCAATTTCCTTAGCTTGGAATGTAAAATCCTTCAGGATCTGGTCCCAAATTAACTTCCCTTCTTATGCTGCTCTGAAGATACCACATGCCTCTTAATCTGTGGGTATTTAGTTTGTCTTAAGCCATTTTACATTTCTTCCTCATGCCATATTTGTTCATAGGACATTTCCTCTTACCGTGGATGTGCTCTGCCCTTATTCTAACACTTGTTTTTTCTTAAAGATTTTATTTATTTATTTGACAGAGATCACAAGTAGGCAGAGAGGCAGGCAGAGAGAGAGGAAGGGAAGCAGGCTTCCTGCTGAGAAGACAGACGGATGTGGGGCTCCATCCCAGGATCCTGGGATCATGACCTGAGCCGAAGACAGAGGCTTTAACCCACTGAACCACCCAGGTGCCCCCGCCCCCGTATTTCACTTTTTAAGTGCAAAATTTCTTTGCAGCCTTTAGGATTACAGTTGAAATGATATCTCCTATCCTTATGGAGAACTTTGCTGACTCTCTAGGTATCATAAACTACTTATTGTGCTTTGATGGTGAATGATGAAGCATCATTCACCATTTACTTGAGTTAGTTTACAGGTGTCTCTTATCAAAAAATTATTCATGAAGAAGATTGACTTGAGGGGTAAAAGAATCAGATACATATTCAAAATGTGTGCATAACAGTTTTTTTTCCATTCTTTATATAACAACACTATGTCCAAAAATTGGACAGTAGCTTAATAGAATCTTTATTTTTAACCATAACTTCATCTTTAAGATTCTTATCTAGTTTCATACCTTTTAAATCCATGTAAATGTCGGTGACTCCTAAACATAAGCCTCCGGCTTGGATCTTTCCTCTCAGGTCGACTGCTTATTTGAGGTCTCTCCTCAGATGTGCTACATAGATCTCAAACTGAACATGATCAAGAGTGAATTCCTGATATCCCCTCCCGACCCAGTTCTGCCCCCGTGTTCTCCCCCATCTCAGCTGATGGTTCCTGTCTCCTGCTGATTCAGGCCACACACTTTGGACCCTGGAGACCTCTCATTCACCTACTCATCCTATCCAACCCACTGGCAAATCTTTCACCCATACCTTCAAGATACATACCTAACCTGATCCTTCCTCACCCAGTCCATGGCTATCCCATTCACCCAAGATAGTTCTTACCTAGATAACTTCAATAACCTCTTAAAATCTCTTTCCAGATTTTGCTTCTGCTCCCTTCTATGTATTCTCAACCCACTGCGACATCCCTTACAAATAAAAATCCAGATCTTTCCCTTCTCTACTCCAAATTCTCCAAGACTTCCCAGTCATCTACAGGAAAATCTAAAGACCTTCTAATGACCTTCCTGGCCCAAATCTGACCATTGATTCCGTCTCTGATACACCCCTGGGTTCTCCCCCTTTGTTTGGTTGGCCCCAGCCATGCTGGCCTCCTTTCTATTACTGAAACGTGCCAGACTCACTTTTGCACCTTGTTTGTACTCTGAGATGCCCTTTGCCTGGACTGCTGTGTTCTTCCCCCAGTATCTGCATGACCACCTACCCCCACCTACTCTTTGTCTCCTCTTTACCTTCTGTGGGGTGGCAACCATCATGCATTCCCAGCCAGCCCATCTAAATTTGCACTCTTCAGCTCTTGATGTTTTCTTATCCCTTTGCAGGATTCAGTTTTCATCTTACCATGTCCTATATGGTCATATGGTTTTGCTTTGTATCTTCTTCATTTCCTTTCTGTCCACTAGAAACTATGCTTCCTAAATTCAGGGACTTTGAATTGTGATTTTGATTTCTAGCATTTCAAACAGAGCTGGAAAAAATAAATAATTACAAGGAGATTAAAAAGAAAGGGAGGAAGACATGTAGGAAGGAAGGGAGGAAATTCTACCTATTATATTATATTTATTATTATGAGGTCACTCATCAGAGTGAGGCTGATGTATACTAATGATAAGGAAATATTTTCAAAATATCTTACAGGGAGAAACTAGATTTCAGAATGGCATGCATAATGTCATTCCAGTTTTTTTCACGTAGCTAATTTTATGAGGTTGTAGATAGAGAGAATGAAGGCCGAGAAGGGCATATGCCAGTAAACAGTGGTTGTCTCTGGAGGTGGTATAAAATGGCACTTACCATCTTTGTTTTGCATTTCTGTATCATTTGCATTTAAAAATATGTATGTATTAAAATTTTAACAGTGGAAATTCGATATTCAGTGATGGCGTAGATACATATTTTTTGCACACTGAAAGCTGTTTATAATATACTCATCACGCCGAAGAGCAGTTTAGAGAACAGTAATAATGTAAGCGCTAATGTTCAATTTGAAAATCCAAATACCCTTCAAATTAAATGTATTTTTTTCATATTTGTTGCCAAAACACATTTGGTCACAAAACCTAACCTAAGCTGACATGAATTTATTTTTAGACATTAGCACCATTATCGTGTGAATATTCATGATTTTTACTAATTCTGCCCTAGACCTGCTGTGGATGGTATGTCATATAATAAATATGCTCCAAACTAACTTTCTAAAATCTAAACAAATTTTGAAACACATCTAACCTCAAGATTTTTTACATAAGGCATTTTGGATGTATTTTATGTATCTTCACACCAAAACTACTATTTCGGGTTGGTATGATTTTGATTAACATTTTTTTTTTCTGTGTTTGCTCAGTTGAATCTTATACTTTTTTTTCTTTCTACAAGAAACTTCTTGTGCAATAAGTCTGCAATAGGATTTCTTGTGTAATAATAAAATAACATATAATTTAAATTCAATTAAGACCTTAGGTAGTACCTCACAGGCATGGAACAAAGTGTTTTAAAATTAAGAGAGCCCTTGCCTTAGCTAAGTGTGGCTTTGTACTTGGCCTCATGTAACCAGCCAACCTTAAGATTTTGTTGACGCAGTCTCCACGTTAGAGGAAGGTAACTTATTAGATTACACAAGAATGGGTAAATTTGGATGAGATAGGGATACAGAAGAGGACAGATTCAAGAATAGTCTGGGACAGGTTCCGCCTCAGGGACAATACTGTAGGGTTGACAGATGCACAATCCTAGCTGGGTTGTAGCACTTAAGCATAGGGCAACAGCGTTTCCCCCATCCCAGCACTGAGGGCTGGTTTCCACTCAAGACAGGAGGGAGTGCTGCTGATATTAATAGAAGGAGCGTGTTCTTTTCCTGTTCAGCTATTTAAAGAAATGTTCAGCTGCAAGGTGTGCTGATTTATGCAGGTTATCTTCTTCAACCCAGATAGAGCTCCCTGCGTCTCTCTCCCATTACATCTCCCCCTTAATGGATCTGTAACTGACTTTCATTTTGTGATATAGAATTTACAAGAAAGAGGCTGTGTGTGTGGAGGGGGCCCCTGTTACTGTTTCTAGGTGCTGCTGATCACACTTGTGTAGGGGATAAACACCCTTAATTGGGTTCTTGGCTATAAATGCCTCGTAAACAAATTTGGAAGACAATCAGGCAGTGTTAAAGGAGAGGTGGGAAATTATTGTCACCCACTGGGTGACCTTAGATTGTAATAAAAATGATTCTTCATGGGGATTAGAAATGGAACCAGCTCCTCAGGAATGGCCTAGAAATGTGGCCAGCTAAAATGTAACAGCATTAGACCCCAAAATGAATGCAATATGCAGTGTGGACTTTGGATTTTCAAAGTCCCTTTGCAGCCTTCAAGGGTCAGTTCAATCACTGTTTCCTCCTTAAAGCCTTCCCAAATTCCCACTGCTCGGAATTAATTTCCCCTTTCTCTCAATAACTATTGTTTGTGTTTTCCGCATCTATTAGACTGTTTATGATACTCTTCCCACTGTCTGGCTATAAAATGATGGTGTTTATTATGGAGCTTCTCAAACACTAGTTTATCTGTGCACTTGTTTGAGGCATTTAGCCAAACCTGTCTGCTGTCCATATTTCATTTACTTAATAGTCTCTTTATATTTACTAACTTTTTAAAAGATTTTTATTTAGTTATTTACTTGAGAGAGAGAGAGAGAGAGAATGATCAGGGGGAGAGGCAGAGGGAGAAGCAGACTCCCTGGGGCCGGGCTCCATCCCAGGACCCTGGCATCATGACCTGATCCTGAGCTGAAGGCAAATGCTTAACCGACTGAGCCACCCAGCTGTCCCTATATTTACTAACTTCTAAAAACATTTAATTTCTTCTTTAACCTCATCTTAAGTAATAACATCTATAAAATTAACATGGTACTGTAATTATATATGTACATATATATACCCATATATTTGAAAGGAATTGAAATTTAAAAATCAAGGAAGAAATAAATATGTAACTATCAAAATTTTAAAATATTTTTATGTATCACCTTAAATCATTTAGAATATCATCAGTAGTTCATATACTACGTATTAAGTTCATACCAATTTTTTTGTGAAACACTGCTCCATTTGCACTATTTGGTCCTAGGGTATACAAACCATGTTTTACATAATGCACTGTATTTGGTATTTTTTGCTGAACACCTGCTCTATGCAAGCTAGTATGCTAGAGCACACAATTCTCAGTATTCAAGACATATAATATTTTAATATTGTAATGTTTTGGTAGAGTTCTAAAATACAAAATATTAAAAGTCAAAATGAATGCCAGGCTTCCACTATAAACAAAACATATAGATAGCATCAATTAGAGACAGGAGTGATGATGTCTGGCTCAGGGACTTGTTTAGGAAACTACTGAAGGTAACATATTAAGTATCTGGTCTATTTTCCGCTAAAGCCCATGCTTTCTCACTTTGCACTACAATTGTGGAAAGCTTATTTTTATATCTTCATGTTTTCCTGATGGAACTTTTCTAGAGGAGCCCTTTAAATCCCTCCCCACACCTTGCTCCTCCCCAAAGGAGGAGGAGTCACACTTGAGTCATGGAATGAAGTCTATGGATAGTGCTCTTTGGGACCTCATGCCTTCAGGTGTACCTGTGAGATAGTTCTTCTGTCCTCCTGTCCCTGTGTCTATACTGAGTTGGGTAAGAGTAAATCTGAGGGGAAGGTTCTGCAATACTGCTTCAACAATAAAGAACCTATACATACTTCAACCCCACCTGTCTTTACTTTTGGGACAATTTCCTTAGTTACTTCTGAACTTAAGGAAAGGAAAAATGTGCTTTTGATTGGTCGCCTTAAGCCATAACATAATAGGGCCTTCCTATTTTGAAGTGCTTTGCAAACTCCAGAACATTAGAAAAAGCATATTTTTGTTGTATTTTATGAGTTATTTGTAATATAAATTCACTGCTATCCTTACTAATTATTTTACATAAAATATGTACAAATGCATAGCTTAGTTCCTGAGAAACAAAAGATACTCAGGACGTGTTATTTGTTTTCCTTTTTCATGTCCTCCTCCTACCCCTACCTCTTAATTACCAGCGACATAATATCGTGGTATTGTCTATCCTTGGCCCATAGCTGCTGACTCTATCCCTCTCCCTTCATCCCCTGGCCCTCCAGGAAAACATCACGTTTAGCATGGTAATGTAATTAAGGTCATATTCTGCCTTCAGGCATCAATGTGCAAATGCTGTATGACTAATGAGACAGTCTTAACAGAGTCCCCGAAACTGTATCCTCCAACCAGACTAAATAGGCACGGTGTCCTCAGCCCCTTTATGACAGGAATGAAAATGTGTCCACCCCTTCGGGCTCTGCGGAGTCAGGAAAGTAAATAGAATCACAGTTATAATCACAGAGATTTTCAGAACATGTGTTTTAAGAAAAATCAACTTCATTCACCTCTAGTGCTCTCCTCAGCTACATTGTTGCTTCCTTTCAGAAAGCTGGACTGGGGTAGCAAGATGGGAATTCAAGTACCAGGCAGACACAGTAGCCTCAGGTGATATGCAGGCATCAATCAAGAATGGGAGAGCCATTGCAGGGTGTCTGGGTGGAGAGGAATGGCCCGTGTGAGACTGGAACGAGGTTGGGATTCAGCTGCAGTTGCCGGTTTAGCTCATTCTATCTACTGCACCCTGGTCTGTGCTGTCTACTCTCCAGAGGGGTGTTTTTTTGTTTTTTGTTTCCCTTTGTATTTTTTTCCTTCATATACTGAGATTATGGTAACAACTACATGATAGAGCTCATGGAAGAATGAGGTGAGGCTAAGCATTTGGACGGTTCGTAGCATAGCATAATGCAGTGCTAAGAATAAATAGGACATAAATATTGGTTTTCTCAATATTTTAAAATCATAGACCCTGTCTTTTTGTGACTAATCCTGAGCATCAATCTTCCTACCAATTTTTAGCCCTCAGCCCTCATTGGTCTAATCCTAACAATTATATAACCTCATGATTTCCTCTCTTGCACTGCTGGAGAAAAGCAAACAAACAAACTTGACATAGTTTTCTGCTGCTTCCACTTTGGACTTTCCTGAACAATTATCTCCAAAATATGTGGGAGTGATTTTTCAAAAAAATATGTTTCTCATCCTGATTACAATCCTTCAGTGCTTTTCTACTGTTTTTAGAAAAAAATGGCAAAATAGATGACATGGTGTAAAATGTCCTACACAATCCAGCTTCTCCCCCTAATGTCCCCTGGCTTGCCTTTCGTCTTTGGCCTCTACCCATGCCTGTCTTTCCTTCTTGAAGTCACTCTTCTTTTTGTCTTAGGGCCTTTGCATGTGCTCTTTACTAAACTTTTTCTAGGTGATGTCTTTGTGTTTCTCACATCTGCTTAGGCATCAATTGCTCCAGGAAATCTTTCTTGACATCCCCTCTGTCCCATCCCAGATAATAATGAGTCCCTTTTCTGTATGATTTTTTTTTTAATTGTGTGTGTTTTTGTTTTCTGCAGCACTTAACCTAAGTTAAGGAATTATATGTAGGTGTGATTACTTTGACAGTCTTCAATCCCTCTTCATGAGGACGTGGACCTTGTTTTTTGAATATACTCTTACTTTCCTCGATCTGAAATTATTTGGGAGGCACTTTATTATTTTGTTAAGGCACTGAGCTATCACTCCATGAAAATGTTCTGAAAAATTAATATTAAAATATATTAAATCATCTGCTTATGGTCATCCAGCCGTCAAATCATCACATACTGGGATGTTAAATTGGTAGCAGTGTCAACAAAATAAAACAAAAAAAGTTTTAAAGGAGGAGAACTGAGAATGGGAATGCCATATGCTTAGAGCAGGCAAGGAGTTGACAGGAGCACTCTATACCCTCCTCTCCTTCCTCTGAAAATGTTTATACTCAGTCTGAATACTTTTCCACTAGGCACAGATTGGTCCTTCTCCATATAATTCTCCACCAGCTAGTTGAAACCTATTGACTAACCCAGCATATATTTGAACCACAAGATTTCTTTAATGCTGAATGATGATGAATATTATACTAACAGTGTGGTGGTAGAATCAGAAAATGATGGTTTGGCTTTTTTTTTTTTTTAAATTCTTATTTTTATGAAGATCTCTTAAACCCATGTTATCTAGAAAAGCCATGAATATATAACCCAAACTGGATAAATCATTGAATAAATTAACAGTGAATGAGTGAATGAATGAATGAATATAATTCAGTCATATGGGAATAACAACTGTTCTCCCCTTAATGTTGACATGAAGTCCAAAATGCCAGGTAGTATCAGCATCTCTGTCTCTGGTTTATTCCAGAATCAGTTGCAGGTCTGACCACACTCGGAAAGCCGTATGAAATGGGACAGAGAAGACAGAACATTCCAGTTTCCCCTTGCTTAGTGGGAGCTTTATTCCAGGATCTTGTTCCAGTTCTGATTCTCTGAGCGTTGTCAACATCCTGGTGTTACACTAAACATGAGGAGATTCAGAATGATGTAGGTTACTTGGCCTTCCTGGACTGCCCAGGCCACTCTGTCTCCAGGCAAAATGGACTACCCCAGCCACTGGACTTTAGTCCTGTTCTATTAGGATTTGCCTCCTGCCATCAAACAGAAACACTTCTGATCCACAGCTGAGCTCCTGCAATCTTTTTGACAGCTTATCCACTATGGGGGTTTAATCTGCCCCAGGTAGATCAAAAAGAATTGATATGAATTTTTTGATTGGGTGCCTCTCTTTTTTCTCTCCATCTCTTTACCGTTCAGCAGCTGAAGGGGATCTATCATGATAATTTCCTGTTATTAGGTTTGAAGTGTTTTGAATGTGAAATGCCTTTTCACTTAGAAAGAATTGATGCCTATAACTTGTAATGTGTTAGCAGTTTGGTAGAGTGCTTGACAGCCCAAACTGCATTACAGGTAGCTAATCCCCATGGCTGAGCTCCATTAAAGAATAGATCGTATCTGTTAATACAGCCATAGAGTGTGGGTCATTGTGCTGAAAGGCAGTCTAGCTGCTGGGAGAAAGATTATTATGTGACTTTATTCTATTTTCAACTTGGAGAATGTATGGTAGATATACTAGTCATGATTGATTAAAGATACCAGAGGGGATTTTATGACTCTCCTGGTATGTGCCAGGTTTATAATTCCCACCAGGAAGAAAAATGTCCCCAATGGCTTAAACAAGACCAATAGCAAATATCAAGCTATGGACAGCTACATAGCTCCTGTACATTCTTCACTTGTGACTTCACCCATATTTCATACTATTCTTTGGAAAAGATGAGAGCCTGATGCCCTGTGATTCTTAATGTTTATTGAAAGTACTCCATAAAAGAAAAGTTTCTGATCCAATATTGTGGCCCTGGTCCAATGTGAGTTATTCATTTTTTTTTTTTCTACTAGACCAAGAAAAGTAAGTACCTTTCCATTTTTGTGCCATATCTAATGGGTAGGGAGTGAGAATCTTGGGGTTCTTTATGAAAGTCCAAGAACTGTGACAATGAGTATGTGACATGGTTCACTAAGAATGACCACCATGGGCACACATGGGAGAGTAGAGGCCAGTGGGATACCTATTTGTCATCCTCAATATAGACCAACTCAAGGACAGTTTGACAACCATAATCTTTGGAGTAAGTAAGAGTACAATCAGGTTTATGGTTCTTGCTGATTCATGCTTTCTATAGAAAGGTTCTGTAGAGTGAATATTTGTGTCTCTTTCAAATTCATATTCCTATTCCAAATTCATATTCTAATCTTCAATGTGATAGTATTTGGAGGTGGATCCTTTGGGAAGTGATTAGGTCATGAGGTTGGCACCTTCAGGAATAAATTTAGTCCTTATCAAAGAGACCTCAGAAAGCTCCCTCCACCTTTCTGCCATGTGAGGGTACAGAGAGAAGAAGACCATCTGTGATGGGAAATGGGCGCTCCCTGGACAATGAATCTGCCAGCATCTGGATCTTGGACTTCCCAGTTCCAGAACCATGAAAAATAAATGTTTGTAGTTTAAAGCACAGTCTGTGGTATTTTTGTTGTAGCAGCCCAAACAGACTAACACGATTAGAATACCTGGAGTCTGGCTTATCAAGTAGCACCCATTTCATTGTGTTAAATGTAGTTTTTAGAACACAGAGCATTATTAATGGAACTCCATTAAAAATAGCCCATTCATCAATTTCACTGAATCAATTTCACCGAGCAGGCATTTGTACAGTAACTTTGAAATTCCATAAGAGATCAGAGAAGTGCTGACCAGATGTCTAGCCTTCAAGAATATTCACGTCATGACAAGACACTAAATGCAGATGTGTGGAATAGTTCAATAACCAGTCAGATGGGATTCAGATACCAGAATCACAGTAATGTATGGTCTCATAAGCGGCTTTATTCTATGACTCACACAAAATGACTTCAGAGTCAACTCAGAGTCACTTGAGGTGGAAAAGATGTTTCTCAAATTCCACTCAGTACTTATTTCTTATGAACCAGGGTTTGTTCAGAGATTGCTACTGGTCTAGTTTAAGTCAGTGGGAACATTTTTCTTCTTGGTGGGAATTATAAAACTAGCACATACCAGGAGAGTCATAAAACACATACAGGGAGGGGGCGCCTGGGTGGCTCAGTGGGTTAAAGCCTCTGCCTTCAACTCAGGTCCTGATCCTAGGTTCCTGGAATCGAGCCCCGAATCAGGTTGTCTGCTCAGCAGGGAGCCTGCTTCCCCCTCTCTCTCTCTCTGCCTGCCTCTCTGACCACTCCTGGTCTCTCTTTCTGTTAAATAAATAAATAAAATCTTAAAAAAAAAAAAAAAAACCCAGGGAAATTTTGGTCAGTGGAGATTATTATATTTACCAAAAGTGGCCCATATTTTTAAACTATTTTTTATTCAAGTATAATTAACATACAGTGGCATATTACTCTCAGGTATACAGTATGATTTAATAATCCCGTACATGTCTCAGTGCTCATAAGTGTCCTCTTTATCCTCTTCATGTATTTCACCTTCCCCTCTTACCACCCACCTTCCCTCTTACCACTCACCTCCCCTCTGGCAGTCATCAGTTTGTTTTCAGTTTGAATCAGCAGAGCAGATACCTGGATTCCCAGTCTAGCGCTAGAGCTGGGAAATTCTAACATCTTTATTAAATAACTTTTTTAACCAAATGTATCAAATTTTAGGGCTGTTCAGTTACTTAATAATCTCACTTATTTAATAATGTCTTACTTAAGACCAATAGGGATTAATATAAATTGGATACTTCCGTTTCGTAGCCGAGTGGCTTTGGGTTAATTCTCTGTGCCTCTGTTTTCCCATCTGTAAAAGGGAGGGAATAATGTTTACCAAATTAAGTAATTGTGAAGATTAAAAGGAACACCATGTGTGAGACCAATGTGTTGGACACACGCTAAATGCCTTACCATTTCTGTACCTGAAATTCTTGCCAGTCACAGAAGAGATGCAAAATCTCATTGGTACAGCTGTCTTTCTGTGTGGCGCTCCACCTGCTGAAATGATTGAGAACTGCCCTTACAACACAGAGAAGGACATGATTGTAGTGTATCTTTATGAGCAGTAAGTCTAATGAGCAGGTGGACAGGAAAATTCATTTATTTTCCATTCCTGATGAATTAGCAAGTATTGAATGAGTATATTTTAAATAAAATGTAGGTGTACTAGCTACTAGTTTTTCTCAGGAAATCTTGCCTGGTAGCAATAGCTCAAGATAATTATGGTCCATGACTAAAACGCTTGTTTCTAAACCAACTTCAGGCCTTGGAAAGAGAACAAGCTTCTTTTTTAAAGTTTATTCCTTCTATTCAGTGCTTTAGTTTCATGTGATATTAGGACGCAGTTGTTCCTCAACTGCTGGCTAAGATTTCTGTAGTAGGAATATTTGGGTTCTGGAAGGTTCTTCCTACTTCTCAATGATATTTCTCTGTCATCGTGTCTGCCTAGACTCCCTGCACAAATACTGACAAGCCAGTAATTAAAGTCCTCTCTGGGACACTGTTTTTTTCTTTCTTTCTTTTATTTTTAAGATTTTATTTATTTATTTGACAGAGAGAGAGAGAGAGATCACAAGTAGACAGAGAGGCAGGAAGAGAGAGGGGGAAGCAGGCTCCCTGCTGAGCAGAAAGCCTGATGAGAAATTCCATCCCAGGACCCTGGGATCATGATCTGAGCTGAAGGTAGAGGCTTAACCCACTGAGCCACCCAGGTGCCCCTGGGACACTGTTTCTTGTCCCAGGAGGAAAACAATGCAAATGACCAGATCACAAATGAAACCAAAAGACCTCATACTCATAAGATCCAATGTAGGCTTCTGTGACCCATCTTTCATATGCTCAACTATAGTCATTGCTTTATAATCCTCACAAAGAGAAAAATAGGAACCATCCAATTTGAATGAAAACAAACACCAGTACTTGAATGTGCTAAGTAAATGTTAAGATAGTGCAATGATGACACTCATAGTTTTTCTGTATTTTGGTTTTCTACTTTGATGATTTTTTTTTTTCTGAGTTTCACAGACGTACTATGATAGAACTATGACTTTTATCATTTCAGCAACTGACCAAGTGCATTTTCAACATTTCTGGAATATTTCCAGCAGTTAGATATTTTTGTCGCCTTTTGGAAGTTGATGCAACGTGCCTTTCCCCTTTGCCTGCCATCCAGCTTAAATTACTGTGTGTCCCTCTCAGGGAGGGGCCACGTCCTCCTTTTGTAACTTCTGCATCTGCGTTCGAGACACGTGCTCAGACCCCTGCCCTGAACTTGCTCTGAAATTTTCTTGCAGACAGATTGCCTTGAGGTCAAATATTTGCCCCTATATCTGGATTTCGAAGGAAGCCTTCTGGGTTCTCTAAGGTTGTGTTCCATCTGCTTCCTTGTCCGGATATCCTCCTGGGACTTCTTGATGATAACATATTTTCCACCTTGCCCTCCTGTCTCCTATCACTGTCCAAGCTGGGGATTATTTTAATTTGCCAACCTGGACTTCCTTTCATCATTGGTGAAATAGGTCAAATCACTGCTTCTGGGGGCATTCCGACTTTAAGGATCAGTCCCCCAACAGTTCCAGTTGGTCATTGTCATTTATATATGGGAAATTATATATATATATATATTCTTTGAATTTTTTTCCTTTTTATTCCTTTTCTCACTAATCACAATGAGGCTGAATTTTCACACTCTTTAAAAAAAGTAAATACCACACCCCTGAGAAATTGTACTAGTAGTTACCTAATACTAACCTTAATAACTAGAGTTTATTGAATGTTTGACCTGTGTCAAACACTGTATGCACTGCTTTATGACCCTTATCTCCTTTAATACAGTAACCTTGTGAGGTAAGTACTTTCTAACTATTTTTCCAACTAAGACAAAACAAAAGCAACAAATAAAATCTGAGGCTTATAGAGATATCAGATCAACTGCTCAAGTTCATACTGTGAATAAGCCACAGAACTAGAACCGGAGTCCAGACCTGATGGTATTAGAGCACTGATGCCTACCCGCCAACATATCCTACCTCTTGACCAACTGAGTGGAAATCGTTTTTAAATACATTCTTTGAGTCACAGTGGTTTTCAGGGCAAGAGAATGAGCAAAGAAAGGAGGAAGGAAAACGATCTCTTATCTCCTGTAAGCAACATGTAGGTGACATCACTGATAAAATGATGTTAGCACATTAGGACGTTTCTTCCCTGCTAGAAGTTGCCAGATTTCAGAAGTTCTTTTGAAAATAAATTTAGAACTTTCCATGGCATCCTTCCTTTCACGCATGTGACTTAACAGATGTGTACATCTGGCATCTAGTATTGTGGCTCATGCGGCTGCTTAGATCTGGAGACTTAGCAGCGTTTGTGGAGGGGAAGGGCACAAGGATGCTCTTATGCAGAAGCTTGATGATTTCTTGGACCATTCTGCACCTGTTCTGTTTCCTCGGCTCCTCACATCTTTTGGCTTTGCCAGGCCTTTGCTTTTAGGAGCTCCATGACTGTACAGTTTGCAAACTTGCAATTTCACACCACATTTGTCACCATAGCAACAAAAAACCCTACAAAGTGGAAAATTTGTTGAATCAGTCACCAGATTTGTGGCTTGCTGGTGTCTGATTAGACACAGGACAGTGTCTCGGGTAATCTGTGCAATGGACTGTTTTTGTTTTTATTTTTGTTTTTCTTAAGTGATTTTGAACCTGACCTTCAGTTCCTGACCTTCTTAATCCCTCCTTCACTGAAATTATTTCTTCTGACCCTGGCTGGCCAGGGAGACCTTTCCCCCTCCCATGGTATCAGTCCTGTTTTCAGTAGGTCTTCCTTGTGCAGAAAATGAACCCAGAATGAATTAACCAGTGTTAAGAAACAGTGTTTATCGAGGCCTGGCTGTGTTGGTCATGGCCTGGCTGTGTTGGTCAAACAGCACAGAGATAATTGCATCCACCTCTGAATGCTGTACCTTAAGAGAGGGTTACACATGAATTTTAGTCAGGCAGATCCTGAGACCGGGTATCAGGATCCAACTAGGAAATCTGTTCTTGACTGTCAAAGTTTGGTATGGAACATAAGAGATTCATGGTGACCATGGTCTGAGGGAAAAGGCCATCTAGAAAAATGAACTAGTCAAAATGTCAGGCTTAGGGAGGAAGCCAGGCATTCGTGTCAGTACAGAGTAGCAAACTCAAAGGCTAGAGTGAGAAGGCACATATAGGTGAGTAAGGGTCTCCTTCTGCATTGCCTAGCTAGCTTCAATATTTCAGACCAACTGTGTGCCAGACACTAAGGTATCAAGAGAAAGTAGAGGCTTCCTCTGAAAGCACCCTTTACGTCCACATAAAATAGATGATGCACTGCTCTCAGATTCTGCAACACTCTTCTGTCTTGCTGTCTCTACCTCTAAATTGCCCCTTCTCCATATAGCTGCAGATTCTACCATCCTTGAGAACTAGCTAATGGGACATGTACTCCCTGAACTCGTTCTTCTACACCACTCCCCGAATTAATAGGATGCCTTCTCCTTCGGAGCACCTAGGATAGCTGATCTCTATTTCTGTGAATATATTGCTTGTCTTTTTATTTGTATTGGAGTTGGTACTCCAGTTGTGTGTGTGTGTGTGTGTGTGTGTGTGTGTGTGTGTATACACAACCCAGATCATAAACCATAAGAGCAGGGGTTATGTTCAGTTCACTCTCATCCCAACAACTACCCTATTTGCAGTTGGTGCCATATGTACATGCACAAAGGAGAACACACAGGTTTAGAATCATGTTTACAGTGTACTCTATCTGGTGTAAATTATCAATGAGCAGGATTTGTGTCTAATTTGCCTTTCCCTTGTGCCAAGTATGATGCTTTGAACGGAGTACATTCTTTGTAGATCTTTGTTAAATGAATGCTGTCAAGTTTATGAACTAAAGAGATTTCCCAGTGCATCCAAAGAGCCCAGACCAGTTTCCTGCTTATGTAGATCAATGCAAATAATTATGCAAATATAACTAAAAGGATTCAGGGAAGATGGAATACTCGTAATAGAAATGACTCACAAATGTCACTTTCCCCAAACCACTGCTGTTTCCCA
This sequence comes from Mustela nivalis, assembly GCF_964662115.1. Taxonomy (NCBI): domain Eukaryota; kingdom Metazoa; phylum Chordata; class Mammalia; order Carnivora; family Mustelidae; genus Mustela; species Mustela nivalis. Next base: position 77,820,168 of record NC_139032.1, read on the forward strand.
GAATTCTTCAGCCTGCACATGCCCGATAGAAACTCCATTGCTCTTTCCAGGAACAAAGATGAAGGAAGGATGTGCTACCTCTGGGGTCCCTAAGCCCTTCTTCCTAGCTCCCTGTGGTGACCATGACTAGAGGAACCCATGCAGCCCCTAAATGAGAACTTTACAGCCAAGCACTGCTGACACTACTTCATTATGAAGATGCATGGGTTGACTGCTAGCTAATGAATGCCAGTGCTCGGAAGGATAAACTCGGCTTCTCCCTGATACAATTTAACATCGTATTTCCCTAATTTGAGCCTGATTTAGTCGCTGGGGTATTTGGACGCCTCTTCTATGGTGCCGATAGTTAATTAAACAGATGTTGCAGAGGGAATCATTAATTTAAGTGCTGCAGATGGGAGCGGAATGACTTTGTGAAGTTAATGTTTCAGCAAAACAATGGGCTTCTGTCATCAGTTGGTATAAACTGAGTAAATTAAGAGAACAAGTAGAATAGGGTAGGTCGCTCTGAAGAAATATCAATTATTCATTTTAGGAATCACGCTTCTCTTCTGTCTACTTTCCCAGAAGGGGAAAAATGTGGATGTCTGCAAGGAGGGAAGGTAGAAGCAGGAGGAGAGCAGATTGAAAGAGTCTGAAGTGTTAGCTATGCAAAGATTTTTAATTTTATCAGGGTTTATTTTGTATATGGGAGTGAATGGTTTAGAGATACAGATTGTGCCAGATGAATCAGGAAAATCTGTGACAGGATATATAGTTAGGAGAACACACCACTGGAAGACAGAGAAACATTCCTATCTATTTCACTAAGAATTATTCATTTAGTTCAGTAAATATTTATTGTTGAGAGGCACTTTGGGACAGGGAACATGGCAATGAACATGAAAGACAGAGTCCCTGCTTTCCCAGAGCTCAGTCATTCGGGAAGAATGTATAGATGCCAAGTGTTTGTCCAAAAGTCATCTCTCACACAAAAGCATACAAGTTTATCACAGGTATGTGTGGGGAAGAGAAATAACATTCATTGAACAACCTCCATGTGCCAGGAATGTGCTCGCACTTAATATTTGTTGTAAGGAAATTTGATAAATGTACAGGGAAACTGAGAACCCAGGAAGCAATATGCCTTCCCAAAGTCACGTAGGTATTATGGAGAAAGTGCATATTAAGACTGGTTTGGGAATGAATCCTCAAGAAGCTTACAAAGGGGAAAAGACACATTATGCAAGTTTATCTGTCCATAATACAAGATTTAATGTGACTTGTTATATAATGAAAGCTCTGTGAAAAGTCAATGAAAGAGACATAGATGCCCACAAGGACAATCACAGAAGGAATTATGGAGGAGGTGGTATTTAAGGTAACTGTTGATGAATGAGTTTTACTTCAACAAGCTAAGATGAGAAGAGGGCTTATAGAGGACCCAGATTTCATCAAGTCTTTTCATAATCAGGGCAATTTTCCTCACGGAACAGTGTGAAATCTGTGGTTATCAGCCTAGCCTACAGTAAGAGTCAGAATGATGGCTCTGAAAGATGTTCCATTCCTGATCCTCAAAATGTTGCACGTTGTACATTGCGCCTATGCCAAGGGGGAATTATGACGATAGTTGAAATTAATTGGTGTCAGCTGACCACCAAGGTAAAAAGATGATCCTGGATTATTGAGATGATCCAAGCGTAATCACTAGGGTCTTTAAATAGGGGAATTGGGAGTCACCACCAAAGAAATGGCAGCATGAGAAAGACTTGACAGGCCACTACTGACTTTGGAGATGGAAGAATGCCACACGCCAAGAGAGTGGACAGCTTCTAGAAGCTGGAATATAAGAGAACCTATTTTCCTTTAGAGCCTTCAGAAATGAACACAGCCCTATCAGTGCTTTAAACTTCCCCCAATGAGACTCATTTTAGACTTGTGACCTCTAGGACTATGAGATTAAAAAAATACATGTTTTAGGCCATGAAGTTTATGGTAATTTGTTATAGTAGCAACAGAAAACTAACATAGCAATCGGGAAGGCTTATTTCCTCATTGGTTTGATTACTTTCTATCAGATAAGACCTTCTTTCTTTTTTTTTTTTTAAGATTTTATTTCTAAGTAATCTCTACACCCAATGAGGGGCTTGAATGCACAACCCCAAGATCAAGTATCACATGCTCCACTGACTGAGGCAGTCAGGCATCCCTTGTCTTTTCTGATTCTACTTTTTTAAAAAAAAAATTTCCACGTTTTTTTTTTCTTAATGAAATCATATATTACATGCAGCAGACCCTTGCAGTCCATTAAAAATGTTTTTGTATTCTGGTTGTTCTTTCATTCCACAAATATTTCCTTAGATTTCCTGAGATAAGATAATGAATAAAATAGATGGAGTCCCTTTACCCCTGGATCTTACATAATGAAGAGAAGGGTGAGGTGTCGACTTTAAACAAGGGGAATGGCCTGTTGCTTGCTGTGCCAGAGAATACGGGAGCACAAAGGAGGTACAGAAGAGAATATTATTAGCTTAATTTTATTCATATTGAGTATGAGCTCCTAGGAGGCTTTTGTAGATGCAGGTTTGTACGTCCAAAGTGAGAAATGGGCTAGAAATACTAATCATCTTAGTTCTTCAGCATCTGTCCCAATTATATTTTTCATATAGGTTGGGCCACCAGAATTGTGCTATACATGGCACCTGATGATCTCCCTGTGATTTCCTAAAGGCAGTTGACAGAGGCTCCATCCCTGTGCGGATCACACATGACTCTGGGTCTTGGAGCCTCACTGGCCAGGATGAGTATTACGGAGAAAGGATGGTAGCAACAGCCAAGTGGGCTACAGAATGACTGCTCTTCTCCATCTCAGCATGGTGCTGAGCACACTGGCTGTGCAGGGTCCACTCGTGTGCCCTGGCTCCAAGGGTGCTGATTAAACTCTGTGCTCATGGATCCCTAAGGCTCTGTCCTGCTGTGGCACTGACTCAGCTGGGTAAATAAGTTTTATTGCTGCTTAGTGTCTTGTGATGGCCCCACCCTATTATTCTTAATCCACTCTCAGTAATAACTGGTTGCAGGAATATACTCCAACCCCAAGCTAGATTGTTTTCTTTCTTCTTCGGATGGGTATACAACTCCCACTGTCAGTATGCACTTAATGGCAAATTTGACCAAAACTTCCGAAGATGCCATAAGGCTCAAGAATTGGACCATGTGCCTGTCTGAATAACTCTTCCCTCTTAAACTATTGGATCAGACTGGAACAAACTACAAAATCAGTCATATACATGTGCTCAGACATGGAAATATATGTTTAAGGTCTAAACAATACTGGGAATGAAAAATTTTAAGAATTCATGTCTTGAAAAATGAAAATTGAGCCTCATACACTATTACAATCATTGCTAGCTATTTTTGCTGGTTTGTATATTTGTTTTCCTTTTTATATGGTAATTGTAGGATTAATTCACACAAGCTGCTACACATAAACTAAAATTGAGAAGAGAGTGTAGAGGAGTCAAATCACATGCAGCAAAACATGTTAAAGTCTTTTAATTAATTAGAGCAACACCGCAAAAATCAAGAATGAGCTATAGGGTATCTCTTATTCCCTGAAGCAACTTCTAAATTGTCCAATTTTATTTTCTTAACCATAACTACTGAACTACTTTTTCAACATCATTTCTTAATTGTTACCTTCTTACCATTAGTCAAATAATCTCAGAAATAAAAGACACTAGTTAAATGCTATCATTTTCTACATGGGGTCACCGAGACCCTAAAAGGGCTAGTAATTTCCCCAAGTTTGCGTGTTAAGTAGCGTCATTGAACGTAGATCATCTAAGTCTCCATCCTGCCTCTCGTCTTTCAACAATGTGGTAAAGTAGGTGCTCTGAGGGACCCTCCTGCTTTAGGGAAAGAGGAGGGAAAAAAAAGGGGCTGGATTATAAATAGGACAAAATTTGGATGCAACATTAGTTTCTTTAAAGGTAGGGAATATTTCCACAAACACCTTACTCCCCCAAACATAGATATCTATACGTTGGTGGAAGCTGGGACAAATGGGTCTATGGGAGAAGTGACAAGTGCTTGAAGGTAGGTGTCTATAGAACTTCTGTATTAGGGTTACTGAATCCTGGGCCAGCAGAATGGTCAAAGCCCAACTTTCTGGCTCCACATCAGCCATGGCCCTCAGTAGAACAAATATCCCAAGTTTGGGGCACACATAGGGCTAAAGATTTATCTCTACCTCCATCTGAAATTCTTATTAACACAGCACACAAGCAGGAACTTCATGCTATGGCAGTAGAGATGGGCTGTTGATGACACCCATTGCTGTGGGTTTCTTAGAGCCATTTTGTGGCAAGACACCAATCACCAGTGAAGACATTTCTGGGTCAGGATGAACTTTAGCCCAGAGGAAAGTACAGCTGTATGAGAGAAGGGCTTTCTTTCTGTACACCAAAGAATCACTCTTGTGAAGACGACAATAGTGCTAATGATTATTATTTCTAGTAATTATAGCAGTCTGTCTTGTTATAGTTCTTAGCTTCTGAAAGTTTCTGACATGTGCTAATGAGGACAAGGTTGCAGCCTTGACGGACATGGGGGTAAATTCATTTCAGTCCTGTCACCAATACTGTCAGTGAGTACTACTGATCATAAGGGTCCCAGATATGAGAAGTGTTGCTGACTCTGGTTGAGCCATCACTCCCCTAGTAATGCTCCCTAGCTCCAAAGTTGCAAGAAAGGATTTGGCATCAAGATAAATGGGTCCATTTGCTTCAATCTTGCCTAATCATTGTCCCAATTGCCAGCCTCCAAGTTCCGTGAGGATACAGATGAAGTGTTTCTCATTCATTACTATATGCTATAGGCTTGGCTAAGGGCTTGGCACATAGAAGGTAATCCTTCACTTTTGGGTAAATGAATTATTTTTAATCAATTTGCAAAATATTTGATGTAATACCCTGAAGGGAGTTCTGCGTTTGAAGCAGCAAGGGCCAGGCGATATTAGCAGATTTTCCATTAAAGGTGGTGGTTTGTGGAAGGTATTTAACCTTTTAGGATCTCATCACCTTTTTAATTCATAAAATAGGACTTGGAAACATACTTCCCTCAATTGTTTTAAGAATTTATGAACTGTAAATTTCTCTACAGATATTAGATACTATCATAAGTTTATCACTTAATGCAGACATATGAGGAAAGAAATAAAGGAAAAAGCTGGCAATCACTCGCTACCAATAATACACTAAGCACTTTTACATATACTTCAATATTTTAAGCAGCAGCTTTGCAAAATAGGTGTTAGTATCCCTCATTATCAAGAGGAAAACACAAGGCTTAGGTGGAGATTGCTTTTGACCTGGTTCTAAATGACTACAATGATTTCCTTCTTTCCACTCTATCTTGCTGCCTCCTAGCACATGTGAAAGAACAGAGAACAATGATATGTCAAAATAGAATTAATTACTTAATTCTATAGTACCAAATATAATATTTGAGTTTAGAAAAGTGGGAAAAGAGTGATGCCAGGAAAGGATTTACAGATAAAGTAGGGTTTTGGAGGATGGGTAGAATTTCTTCATCTGATTAAAAAGGGAAGGGTGAATTTTTTAACACATATGAAGTGATCAGCATCCAAGAAGGAACAGAAGCAGTCATAAGTACTAGGGGAAACCCCATTTGCACACCTGGGTCAGGACATTATAACAGAGCAAGGGAAATAGAGTTTGATGATTTTTCTTCATCTAGATTATACATAAAAATATCAAGCTCTTTGTGCACTGTCTTTGTTATTACTTTGTTATTACTAGATCAGGTTTTCTGATCTTGACCTTGAACAAGCAGAAGCAAAGGATAAAGGTCAAAACTTGTCACTGAGGAAGCTGGTTGTAGCATAGTGTACCTTGAATTTCCTCACAGCTAGTCCCCCAAATTAATCAGGGAAGTATTGTTGGGAGTGATGAAAAAATGCTAAAATTCCAACAGTTTAAGCTGTTTTATACAGATGTTAGATAAAAATGTTTCCCCTAAACCCTAGAGTATTAAGGATATTCAGGGAATATAAAACTGAATTGTACTCTATGTGATTACCAGTTGCAGCTGTTGATGTACTAAAACTCACGGACATTGCTGTTATTATAGTAGTTGATTGTCTGAACCTTCTGTTTACCCTTTAATTGAAACTTTCATTTTAGTAATTTTTAATTCCAGTTATAGATCACAATTACTCATAGAAAATTTAAACAACAACAACAATTATACAGATGAGGGTGCCAGCCCCTGGAATTCTGATTTAATAGATTAAGGGAGTCATAGATTCTGGAGTTTGAAAATTTTCCCCTGATGATCCTCATGTAAAGCCAATATTGACTTCCACTAGTATAGGTAATCCAAATACCTGGATCCATATGACTTGTAAATTAATAGTACATTTTTAGAGTAAGAAGGTTCCTCTAGCTCTTTGAACCTAATCCCTGAGTGCACATTAAATTTTTGAGGAATAGGTTCTTGGGCTTCTAGTCCATTTGGATGTAGGAACATAGATTCTGTATTTTTTCTTAAGATTTCAGTTATTTATTTGTTTGTTTGTTTATTTTTATTTATTTAGAGAGCACAAGTTGGGGGGACAGAAGGAGAGGGAGAGTGAACATCCCAAGCAGACTCCACACTAAGGACAGAACCCCAGGTGGGGTCTGATCTCAAGGCCCTGAGATCATGACCCGAGCTGAAGCCAAAAGTCAGACGCTTAACCAAGTGAACAACCTTCATGCCCCTAGATTCTGTATTTCAAGAACTTCTTACTTTTTCATAATTTTAGATTTACAAAAAAAGTTGCACAGTTTAGTGAGTGCTTATATTCCCTTTATCTCAGTTTTCCTTAATCTTTACATCATCATAACCATGGTACATTTGATAAACTTAAAAAAATAAGACAGGTATATTGACTTTATTCAGATTTCACCAGTTTGCCTTTGGTGTTCCTTTTCTGTTCTAGGATTCAGTCTAGGATACTATACTGCATTGAGTGGATTCTTAAAGACAACTTCAAAGGTGATTTTGGTGTAATCAGTCCTCATACCAGTGTTTGTAACTTATAACCCAGTCCAAACTAATCAACTTTCAGATAATAAAGCACATTCATTAAAGACCCAGTCTTGCCTCATTTAATTCAAATATATGGCAAAAATGGTAAGGCTTATGATTCCTGTTTATCTCAACATTCTACACTGGATTGTGACTAGGCTCCAGATGATTTCAAGGAAGTAAATGAAACTCCTTAGAAATAATACCAATCATGATACTCGGTAGGAAGGAAGAGACTCAAAGACCTAGTAGAGCTTGTGGAGTTCTTATCTCCTTGGTAGTGGTTTTGAGGAAAACTGTTAGTTTTTAAATTAATTTCATATATAAATTAATGATTAAGAACATATCTGTGATCAAAAATTTAACCACGAAACATAAGACATGTTTCTTATTCAACATTGCCAAAAAGTATTTTCTACTAACTTACAGAAATAATCAATGGTATAGCCTTCTGTAATAGCAATGAATTTCAAGGCCTGAAAAGTAATTCTAAAAACAAATTCTAATTCTAAATTAAATTCTTGGAAATCTATTTTCCTTTCTCTGTAAACAGCATATTTATTTCAAAGAACTATAAAAACAATGTATGCAGTTGGAAAATGTAAACATAAACACACCTACAAATATGCAAGCATGTACAGGTGCATATATACACTCACAACATAAAGTCTCTCAGTCCTGGATAAAATACCATTTGAGGTAAAGTCCTCATGCTCTCTGCTTATGGTGCCTTGATTCAACTCTGACATTACTTGGACTTCTTTCATAGTTGGATTTACATCTTTAGAGCTCCGCTGGTTTAAATCATTGCACCTTGATGGAAACTTGTTTAATTTTCTTCTTTCAAGGTGCTGAATTTCTAATATTCAGTTGTTCAGCATTACAATCAACATTTCAAACTATTTGTGGGTACTAAATTCTGACCAAGCAAGGGGAATATAGAAAAAAACTGAGAACATTTTCAGAGGAAAACAGATAATATCCTTATCACCTGAGTTTTTTGTTTGTTTGTTTGCTTTATCCAGGACTGTAGAGTTTGCAAAAATATCATCTTCTTATTTGAGTTTTACAACAAACCTGGAGATTCTGTGTATACTTTCATTCTATTCATACCCTTCCTTATGAGTCAAACTATTAGATAGTTATTTGGAGGAGTAAAATTAACAACCAAGAAAAGTTCATTCATTACATACAAAAATCCACTTACTACTTAGGAAGTGTCGGTCTTTATACTGGGTTCCGGTAATAGACTTTTCTTAATCTTTTACAAACCCTTGAGAAACATATAAAACACCCCAAAAATATAAAGAACTTTTTAAATGGCTTTTACTATGAAATAAGAGGTGTCCTTTGGGGTGCTGGATCACACATTGAAAATCACCTCTCTTCTTGACTTCTCAATTGACTTTGTGCTTATACAAATAAGAGGGTACCTCGTTATATGACTCAGGACAGAGACAATGCATGAGACCAAATTCTCTCTTTGAGCAGAAAGTTTAGTGAGTATTAAGCCAGGGCCAGCTGTAAGATTAGCTAGAAGACAGGATTGTCAACATGCAATGATTTGTTGTGCTTGAAACATCTCCACCAATCCATGCCCTTCTAAACTATTTTTCACCTTAACATTGAAAATATGTCTAATATCCTGGTATTAATCACTAGGTAGTTTAAGTGTTTCTAGATAGATGGTAGATTAAAGACCATCTAACCCAGCGCATCTAACCCATTTTACAAATGGGGGAAATTGAGACCTAGAGAAAGGAAATGGCTTACCCAAGATCATGAGCTATTTGGTGTAAGATCGATCTATAACATAGCTCACCGAACCAACACTCTGTTGTAAGTGTCTACTTACTACTCCCCAACTTTATTCATGTTGCCACTGTGCAGCTGTTTCACACTAATAAAGAAAAATGGCCATACACACTCTCTAGGTTTATAGTCTCGTGGTTCATCACAGAATCTTTATTTTAACAAATTAGCACGCGTGATTCTAATGCACCTACCTTGGTACAGGTTCACAACCGATGATGGAAATCCCAACTGCGGTTTCCTTTATCGGATGCCAGGTGTGATGATCCCCTCAGGAAGTTATTCTTTTTTTTCTATTACAAATATTTCACTATATACCGTAACTTAAATATGATCACTCTATTGTATCATTATTAGGACTCAAGACAGCTTCGACTGTTTGTTAGATGCCCAGCATTTCCTAAAAAGACTGCAAGTAGAAAAGGCGAGTGGCGGCCCTAGAAACACAAGATCTTGGAAATTAAATCAAGATGGCATCTTATAAATATTTTAGTTCAATCCTTTCTTTGACATGTGTCAGAGAGGAAATAAGAGACTTCTTCAAGATCACATAGTGATATTGTCAGATGTTGTATTTGCCTGTTAGCGCTGCCATAACAAAATACTACAGACTGGCAAGCTTAAGCCACAGACATTTATTTTCTCACAGTTGTGGAGGCTGGAAGTCCATGATCAAGATGCCAGTAAATTCCATTCCTGGCAAGAGCTCTCTTCCTGGCTATATCCTCACTTGTCTTTTCCTTGGTGCGTACACATGGAGAGAAAGAGCTCTCTCTGGTGTCCCATCTTATAAAGACACTAATCCTATCAGTTCAGGGCTTCAACTTCATGGCCTCATTTAACCTTAATTACTTCCTTAGAGGCCTCCTCTCCAAAGGGAGCCCCACTGGGGGTTATGACTTCAGTATACCGATTCTAGGGAGACTCAAACATTCAATTCATAATAATTGTAATTACCGGTCTTCACATTGATATTTAAAAGACAATACATGGGATCTAGGAAAGGAGAAACATGCAATACAAATGCTTCTTCTATAGTATGTTCCACATTCGTGTCTTCACTTCAGTGTGGGTTTGAGGCATGTTCTATGTCTTACCTACATTAGAAGATTCTTGTATTGTGAGAACATAGGTGTATGGTAGAAAGGAGAGTAGAGGTGGAGGACAACACATGTTGTTTATGCCAATTTGCATAAGCCTATCATTAGCATCTTTTCATAACTCTGTGTTCAGATGATGTCACATCAATAGCTTGAAATCAATGATAGGGAGCATTTACAACATGGAAATTAGCTTATGTGAGAAATCGGGGCCCATTTTACCCCATCTGCATCCCAGGGAGCTAGTTGTTAAACATTTACCAGCACATTGTTTAACATATTTGATCACTTACTTGGGAGTGCATGTGCATAAATAACAGCTTATGGTGGGATCTTTGATCAAAGGATAGACATTCTGATATATATCATGCATACACTGGGGTATAACATAAGACAGATATGGTACTGATGAATAATGGGTTAAATTCTCACTCTTGGTGGATATGAACTCTGTCATTTATAAAAGGGGATGAAGTATCTACTCTTCAGATTAGTCCTGGATTTTTATATGCATACACTTCTGAGAAGATACTGCTTTGTGGTTAAGAAGAAAAAGCTTCAGAATTTGAAAAAAAATTAATATGGGGGAGGCCATGTGATTTAATAGCAAGTCATTAGGTCCTATGTTCCTATCTATGAATAGGGTTGGTTCATTACTTCTTGATAGCATTTTTGTGAAGGATAATTACATCAGGTTGTAAAATGCTTAGCACACTTCCTGGCATTTTAAATAGTTGGTTCATGTTACTACTACTACTATTTCTACTACTAATTCTACTACTATTCCTACCAAGGTATTTCCTTACTTTACTAGGTGCAAGGCAGGAGTTGGGAGACCTGAGAGCTGGAAAGCTATGGCTCTTTCTGGATCTGAGCAGTCAATATTCTTTTTATTACAAAGCAACCAAACTGATGTTCTCTGCCACTAGGTTGGCACCTTTCCTATGCCAACAAGCTTGAAGTTACAAAATCCAAACTTACAAGAGCTTATATTCGAGCAGAGAATTAACAGCAATTAAACAGGTTTCATTGTGAACACCTCGGTGGAAATCATTCTCTCCAACTGATTTCTTTTGACAGCTGGCTATGGTCTAGAGACTAAATGAGAATTTCCCGGGAGGGAGAAAAGAATGCTTTTGGAATCCAAAGCAATGTTTGAGGATGGCAAAATATGACTGGGCATATTTAAAATGTGTTAGAGAAGATAAGTTGGAAGACTCCTGCAAGCAAAAATCTATGCACGTCACATTTTAAAGAGGAAGTGGATAGATGTTTAGAGATACATTTAGATGGGTAAGGAGAAAACTATATAGGTCAAGAACTATGGCTTTGGAGACACGCAGGTCTGAATTTAGATCGGAGATATGTTCTTTTCTACATAGTTTAGCCTAAGACAGCTATGGATTTTTCATTGTAATATCAGGATATTGATGTGCCCTCCTCACAAGGCTCTTGTAGGGATTAAATAATACAATCAGTGGGAATCACAGATCATGGTGCCTGGAACAGAGTACTAGCTTGATAAGTTGAAATTATTAAGTTTATTTTTACCAACATTATCATTTTCCCATCTCTTCTCTTCAGTTTTCTTCCCCCTCTTCCTCCTTTTTTCACCACAGTTTGTAATTATCAACATCATCCTCACTGCCATCATCACCACATAAAGTATGTGGAACCCTTATTGTGGGCTGGACACTCTGCCTATTTAATATTCATTATAATCCTGTAATTTACATATCTCATTAAAATTATTTTACACACTAATAAATGGAGATACAGAAAGTAAATTAATTAGCACAAGGCTTCATAACCAGTAGTAGAACTGAGCTTTCAGTCCAGTCATTTTTTAAAATTCAGAGCTTGTGTGCTCTTAAACATTTATATGTTCATATATTTGCTGATCATTGTAAAAATATAAATTCCCAATGTTCTTTCTTAGAATCATTGCCTTTAAGAGTCTAGTTTTAATTTTGTCATCTGGCTATTTGGGTGGTGAATTGACTACAATCATCACTAAGTTTCTAATATTTTTTGTTTTTAAATTTTGACTATATGATAGACTAAAAATGATGCTGGCAATTCAAAATTGGTTTTATTGATTCACAAATATTTAGAGATTGATTACTGTATGTTAGCTACCAAATTTTATGAGGATAAAGTAGTGAAAATACAGAGAGGTACTGAATTACCATGAAGCCTACATTCTAGTGGGAGGAAACAATGAACTAATGAGAAGGTTAGAAAAATATTTTTCTGAAAATGGCCGGGCATTAAATATTTTATGCTTTGTGGGCCATATGATCTCTCATGCGACTACTCAACTTTGTCATTACTATGAAAAAGCAGTCATAGATAATACTTTAAGAAATGGCTGGATTTATAAATAAAACTTTATTTACAAAAACAAGTGCCTGGCCAGATTTGGCTTTTAGGGTATAGTTTGCTCACTCCTGAATGAACACATAAATAAATACATAAATCACAACAGTATTAGTTAGTGGTAAGTGCTAAATAAGTATTTAATGTAGGTAATGTAGCAGACAGTGACTTGGTGCTCTCTTCTTTAGAGTATAAGGATTGAGAGAATCTCTTGGAAATTTAAGCTGAAATTTTAATAAAATGAGAGACCGACATAAAAATCCGAAGGAAGAACATATGAGGAAAATGCAGAGTCTAGAAGAGAAATTTCTAAAACCTTCTAAGGGAAGAGGAGAATGAAACAGATAAGGTTGGAGGGATTAATAGTTGATATATAGCCAAGAAATTTATAAACTAGGGCAAGAAGTTGTAATTTTATTATAAATGAATTGAGAAATCAAAAGCAGGTGTTAGACAAGAAAGTGACATAATTTGTTTTTCATTAAAAGAAGATTACTTCAGGGGATTCTAGGAAGATGACAGCTGTGACATAGTCTTTTATTCTCTCTCAGTCACCACCCCAAAGAAAGTAGGTAGCAAAACAAAACAAAAAACACTGGATTATATTTGTAACAAACCTAGCCAGCAAAGTATTTGCAGCAGTACCAAACTATAAGCAAATTACTAGCATCCATAGGACCTTCATGATATCATCATCTGTGTGGCAGATGACAGAGAGAAGCAACAGAGAACCAAAACTGAAAGCGATCAACCAATATTCATTAGAAACACAGCATGTCATTTTGGTAACAGGAGAGAAAGGGGTCTGGGCCAGAGGAAGACAGGGGCGAGACAAGGAGTAACAGAGATTGAGCAGGTAATCTGCACTGAACTATTCACCAGCACTCCCTTGCAGAACAGTGCCCACACTTAGGAGAAATTTCTGGAAAGACACCAAAATGGTGCAAGACAGTGACAACAGAGACAAAGGAAAGCTCATTTGCAGATAAAAGTTGTTCAGATAAACAAACCAAGAAATAGCAGATAATAAGCCACCATATTTTTGAACATGACATGATAGGAGCAGTTGAGAGAACCAGAAAAAAAAGTTATAAAAAAACATCCTCAATCAAAGCCCTATTTAAAATATCAGGAAGACTAATTTTACATATAAATAAATAACATAGAAGTATTGACTTTAAATCCCCTACCAAATTATTACAAGACAAAATGGAGTAAGGAGCAGTAACATCTCTTTGGTCCTTCAAAACTTCCCAGAAACATAGGCATTCAGAACATGGTAAAACTGTAAATTGTCTCACAAGATAAAAGATGTAAGTGATGTACGAACTCAAACACAAGGGAAAGTCAGAATTAGAAAAAAACTAAAACGTGAGTTCATGCAACTAGGGGCAAAAATTAAAAGAAAAAAGAAATAATTTGATATATGAAATCTTAACCAGAGGAAACACACAAAAAAATAAATAAATATGACATAATGATTTAAGAGAAATAGAGAAAAGGAGGGAAAAAATGAAAATTTTTTTCAAAAAAATAAGAAAAGCTGACAGGCATTGAGGGTAAACAAAGATATCTTTGTTTTTAAATAAATAAATAAATATTATTTATTACACAGTAATAGAGTCCTTAAAGAGAAAAAAAAAATCATTGGAACAGAATCAATAATGAAAGTTGTGATTCAAGAAGCCTTTCTTGAAATAAAAAAGACTCAAAATGATACATTACAAAAGTGTACTATGTACTTGACATTACTGACCCAGGAAGACCATACCAAGATATATACTTGTAAGATTATGAGACTTTAAATAAGAAAAATCCTGGGTGACTCATTTGGTGAAGTGTCTGCCTTCGGCTCAGGACATGATCTCAGGGTCCTGGGATCCAGCTCCACATGGGGCTCCCTGCTCATCAGGGAGCCTGCTTCTTCCTCTCCCTCTGCTCCCCCTGCTGTGCTCTCTCTTACGCATGCTCTCTCTCTCTCTCTCTCAAATAAGTAAAATTAAAAGTAAAAAAGTAAAAAGAAAAAAAAAACAGGAAAAGTCTTTGGGACATGGAGGCAAAGATATCAAGTGACGTAAGAGAAAGAAAATTCAGCATCAAACTTTTTAACAGGCATATTTTATGCCAGAGAAAATGGAGTCATATATTTAATATTCAGAGTTGCTATCCAGCAAAACTGACTCTCACATATAAAGAGTGCAAACTCTTATCAATATTCAAGAACCAAAAAAATCGTGTTCTGATGAGCTCTTCCTAAAGAAACTCCTAGAGAATGAACATCTGACAATCAAAATAACGAGGAACACATTGACACGAGAATTAGTGTAGAGCTTGAAATGAATAGTTACTTGTGGACATAAAAGTGGAGGATTTTTAAAACAGTGGAGTATAGTATGTAGTATATGAGCACTGCTTCTGAGCTGTGTGCTCAGTGAGAGTACAATGATAAAAATTGAGAGGGGAGACAGAGAAACAAAACATAACTTTCTTTTTAACTGCTTTTAGTGGTAAAAGTATTAGTATTTTTTTTCTAAGAATGTTGTACAGATAATGTGGGATAAAGTGAATATAAAAGTATATGGACTATTTTAATTTTATTATTTCATGTACCCTCAAGGGCCAAGATTCTTGCTATGAAAGAGGAGCGTTGCAGAAGTTAAGCAGAAGTCCAGGTTTTAAAAGGGTGCCTGGCTGGCTCATGGAGCGTGCAACTCTTGATCTAGGAGTTGTGAGCTCAAGCCCACACTGGGTATAGAGCTGATTTAAATAAATAATAATGATAATAAAAAGAAGCAAACAAAAACTCCTATAGTTTTAACTTTGAATAAGAAGTATCAGTAAAATAAATTTCCCCCACATGTACATTATCAATACCTTTGTCTATGTCGATACCTGTATCTATACCTATCTGGTTTTTTTTTTTCTTCTTCTAGTTCTTCCAATGAAGAAACATTATCAATGACCAGACCAGTACTGATGAGCACAGATAGGGTACTGATTGTGGCCTTGAAATATCAGTTTCCACTTACAGAAAAAATAAAACAACATAGCAAGTTGTCTTGGAAAAAATAGCTACTACCAGGTCTGGGGACAAGAAATGTTTAAATCAATCCAGATATTGGGGAAGCAATCAAAGACCACTAAAGTCATGTCAGATAGGCTTGGGAGTCATCCCAAGGAGGCTCTCATTGCCAAAGATAAGACAATCGCTCTCCAAAATGAATAGTAATTGCCATTGATTGAAACCTGTCAAATATGTTTAAATAAGTGAGTTCCTGATGAAACAAATTTAAAACAAAACAAAATAACAACAAAAATTAATTGGTCACATTTAGAAGATGGCAGGGAACCCAGTTTTTCTAGGAAACTGGTAATTAAGAGAAAAAATTAAAATGCTTATTGTTCTCTCTAGTTTCTGTATGAATAGTACCACTAACTGCTAGCCACACAGCAGATGAGGGAAGCATTTATTTACAAAAGTAGGACAACCTTAAAAAGAGAGAGAAATGAAACAATTTGAATATCAATGTTTGACAACTCCTAGTGAAGTAATGGGTCCAGACACTTAGTTGTACGACCTGACAACTTCTCTAAAGAGAGAGACAAGCAGACTTGATGTGCCCCTGATGAAAGCCCACAGCACCACTTCTAGTCTTGCCAAAGCAATTGAGTGTGCAAATCATGAGTGTGATTAGGCTCTGTATCCCGCTGCTAATGTGAAGGGTGAAAGAATGTGTTGAGCTGTACTGTGGACATGTAATCAACAAAAGCCAGACTGTGGGAAACTCTACAAGTCAAATCCCTTGGGCTAGTCAACAGATAAGTTTTAAGAAAAAGAAAGGAAAAGATTGGTTTTAGTGGTTATAGATTAAAAGAGACATAGTAAACATAAGTTTAAAATATAGGCAAGACTAATCAAGGGAATCTGATGGCAAAATTTTTTAATTAAAAAATAATTACTATGAAAGTCAGGAGAGTGGTTCCTTTGGATTGAGCAAGATTGTGAGTTAGAACAAGCCAGACACCAACAGATGTAAATGGCAAGGTTCTATTTTCCTGGGTAGTGGTTTCAAGTGGGTTTGCATTGTAACACTACAATAATACCTATATTTCTATCTATATATGTTTTATGATTTTTATGTCTGTTTTGTTTTACAATGAAAAATACTAAGGTAAAATATTTGTTCTTCTATAAGGACATGACTTAAAAGGAAGTAAAAATAAAAACAGGGTATCCAATTAGGGAGGTTTTAGAGTAGTCCAGATCTAATGATAGAGAAGAAATTTAATGGGATTCCCTGTCGCGTGTCAGAGAAATAGAGAAATTGCTTGGGTTACGTTCTTCTTCCTTGTGGAAAAACACTTGACATTGAAAGGGATGTGGAGACAGATGCGCAAAGAAACTTGATTGACCCCTCAAACTTGGTACCATTGGGGATTCTGCACATGTTCATGAGATAGCTACTTTTTAAAAAATGAATAGCGCACTCTGATAAAATCTTATAATATTTACCCAATTTCCTCCTTGGGCACTGCTTCAGTAGGACATTTGATAGTCACAGTGGCCAAATTGCATCTAAGGCTTTTTCTACATTATTTGATTTATTTCACACTAGTAAACATTAGTTCAACTTGGGAACAGCATTTCAATTTGGGGGAAAAGGGTATAAAAAGGTGTTGCCTACAGGTCTTCCACAAAGTCATTTATGTAACACATATCATCAGTTACTAGAGAAGGACCTCACCTTATTTGCCAGTGCTGCTGTTACAGACTTGATACACTGAATCCAAAATAAAATTCAAAAAATAAATTTATTACAAAAATAATGAATATCTACAAAAATAAATGATATTGATAATTTCTATATCAAACTCATACTTACATTTCCATATGAGGGGAATATATCTTTATAATTTCACAGAAACCAGAGAGAATAGACCGTGTTAGGGGTTGGGAGAGGGACTGGAGGACAGAAGGAAACAAGAACATGGTGCAAGAGAGAATTGAGTTTGATGTCTGACTTACTAATTCCTAGCTGTGTACACTGGGTGAAAGTCACTTATCACTACTCAACCTTAATTTCTACAGTTGTAAAGGATATAGAACAGGAAGGATAATTATGAGTCTTGAAAGAAAGAGCTTTTATTCTATGGGTCCATGCTCCTACACCACACAAAATTTGGTCCCTAAATGTTAATTTGTTTTGTTTTGTTTTACTTTCTTAGGGATGATTTTATGTGACCCTCTTCTACCGATTCTGAGCCTAGCTGCCTTTTGCATGTTGGCTAAGCCCTGATGTATCAAATGTTGCTGCATGTTTTTGATCCTGAATGGCTCACCCTTGACATTAGGGCTGACAGTTCCCAGGACATCCTCTGTAACGGCTATGTTGATGCCAATGTGACCCGAGTGGCTTCCGTAAGAATCCCTTTCCTCTACATACTCACCTGCTGTCAGGAGCTGCCTGTGCAGAAGGAACTGATTCCTAGTCCCATCAGAGCCCTAATTAAAAGTGCACCAAATTAAACTTGAATGCATGGAAAACAATTAGCTCTGTCTTTTGTCTCTCCATTCGAATCCATAATGCAGAGCAGCCAGGTGTCATGTTCAACAAATCTCTATCACTTGATGGCTAGAGAAAAGAATGGAGTTGGAAAAGCTCCAAAATCTTCCCCTAGAGGGCTATTCTGGCCTTCCTATGTTTGCAGTGACTCAATTGTCATGCTTCTATTTGAATCCCTCTTTCTCAACATTATCATCTCCTATCTTTTTCTTCTTCCAAGGAAACATCCCTCAGCATGGTTCTCTTTATCACTACTTCCTCTGTCTGGAGGTTTGCAGAAAGTTTTTTGACAAAATGCCAAATATGTTTGTCTGGCATATTTTTATTTTTATTTTTTTATTTTTTTAAAAAATTTTTTATTTTTTATAAACATATATTTTTATCCCCAGGGGTACAGGTCTGTGAATCACCAGGTTTACACACTTCACAGCACTCACCAAAGCACATACCCTCCCCAATGTCCATAAACCCACCCCATGTCTGGCATATTTTTAAAGGACTGATGGAACAAACCCAGACACTGGTTCACCCTATGTTTGCTCACACATTACATGTTTGGATTAGTGGGCACCCCTGCCGTGGTAAAATTAGTTGCCCCGCCCTGTGTCGGCTGTGACGTTATTTCCCCAAATATGTGCATCAATTATTCTACCTATAACTCTTTCATATAACTGACTAACCCTCGACCTCACACTAATTTCAGTAAGTAGGTCTCTACGTTATAGAGGGCAACCAAATAAACCGCCTAATCACCCTAGCCCTCTATATCCCCCAGACCTGGAAGATGATGATTTATCATTAATTCCTGAGGAAAATGACTAGGAATCCAAAATTAAATCAAAATATACAAGCAAAACTAGCATATTATCGAAAATAAGACCTTAGGGAGGAGAGATTTAAGAGCTAGGAAAAAAAGAAGAGGCAAGGGATTTTTAGACTGGGCAGTTTTGAATTCAAATCTGAGTTTCACTACTTACCAACCATGTAAACTTTGACACATTATATAACCTCTCTCTGTGTCAGTTTCTTCACTTATAAAGTTGTGATAACAAAATAGCATCATACTATGTAGCTGTTCTGAGGATCAGAAATGTATTTATGTATTATCTCAGCATGATGTCTCGAGTATGTGGAAGCTGGTCTTACGGATGTGAAGGAGGTCAGTCTGGCTAGAACCAAAAACCCATGCTGGGCTGTTGTCTGGAAACAAGACAGAGGAGAAGATAAACTACAGAATGCAGTAGAGTAAAATTAGCAGTTTCTCCTGGTGGTACTGTGGCTCTAATGATCTAACTTAACGGCCACCTGATTAGCTATGTGGGAAGGTCGTAGAAGTATTGGAATACATGGAAGTTCTCTTAGCAATATTTAATCCCTAGTAAGCATACAGCATAAATGTGATAACTCCCCACCTTGTCCCCAGTGTAGACTCTGCCATTTGGTCCTTGGGCTCTTTCCCAGTGATTCAGAGCATATTCTCAGAATTCTGTTCGGTTTTTAGTTTATGTAAATGATTTATTACAGCCTCTAGCCTACAAAGCCTCTAGTTCATAATAAGTGCTAATAACAAACTGAGCTTTGTAATTTACAGGTTTTCCCAATCAGAAAATGTCATTCACAGATACTCACCCATGCATGTACCTTCTAGCTTCTATGAATGACAGTCATGGTAAACAGACAACTCTGGTCCAATCCATACAGCAGTGGGGAGAAAAAGTTATAGGCAGCACACATTCAAGTACTAGAATTTCTGTTGTCCCACTTGAAGGCACAGAAAGACTCAAACAGTACTAAAAACTCAGTAACAATTAGAACATCATCACTACCACAGTATAACAATGCCTCACAGATTCTATAAATTCATCCATGGTTATTAAACCATTCACTTGGTCATCCTTTGGCACTGTTTTGCCATTTGAGGAGAACTGTTTATGGCCCTATTGAACTTTTTTACCATCTCATGAGACTAAGGACTCAAAGATTTTAGTAAATGCCCAATCATTCTTTTTGCTGGCCTGATGTTTTACTGCACCTCTTACTGGTAGCAAGAGGTCAGCATTACACAAACTTCTCAGCTCAGTGCTCCATCAGGCATCACCGTCGTGATATGACGTGATATGAAGTTATAGCTAAAGGGAAATAGAAATCAGCATCTGGTGATTCACTTGCGATGGGCTTGCAGTACACCAGTGTGCTGGTGGGGACCGTTTTTATAGAAAAACAAAGCTGCCACTATAAATCACGAAGGGAGATTGGGCTGGTTAAGAGAGGCCAGTCCTTCAGGGAGAGTCTTTGGGACTTGACAGACAAGAACAAATCCTCAAGAAAATCACCTACACTGTAGCCACAGAGGGGAGATCCTCACTCCTCTCTGTATTCTAAAAAAGAAATAAGGAAACCTTCCAGAACAGAGTTTCATAAATTATACCCATCAAGAAAGATATTCCCAAGTACTGGTTTTCAGTGGGAAAGGGCACCATGCAAGTAAAATTTAATTAACACTCTGGAAAAGATAGCATGGGTTAGAGGCTCTTCTAGCTTTTGCCCTCTGCTTACTATTGACCCTTTTCTCTCACTGACTCCATACCTTCCAAGCACTGCCTCTTTTATAGGAGAACAACTTCTCTCTTAGTATGACACAAACTTCCATCTTATGTTTTCATGTCCCAAGAGTTAGCAAAGACTACACTACCTTTATTTATTCCACCTGTATTCATCCAGACTCTGTGTCACTGGACATCCTTCATTGTTATGAAGCTTGGATACACTTTAGAGATATTGCATAAGTGATTTCTTCTTATTAAAGCTCTGTTGTCTTAACTTGGAATTTTGAGAAGTGCTTTAGCTGTAGTTTCTCATTTACTTGCTACTTGGTAATTTTCATGTGTGTATGACATTTCAATCCCTTTACTTCTTTCTTGCTCTCTTATATCTTTTGTTTTTATTTACTAATTTATATGTGTTTTAATTTTTTTCTTTAACTATTATCATGTAACCTCTAATAGGTTTAAGATTGTCTTTATAATCACACCTCAGAAGCATAGCATATACTAACACATCCAAAGGACTTATGTCAGAAGTTAAGAATCTCATTCTTGATTCTGCACTTAGTGATTACATAAATTTCTAAAGATATCTCATGCCTGGTGTGGACTGGCTATTCAGATCCCTGTTATATTGTTTCTTAACTGGGTCCTAAATTCTATTATCTGCCTGGGTCTTCTCAACATACTCTTCATAGAATATTTTTTACCTGCTGGCCTGGTGAGTTTTCACTGTTTCCTCAGTTGTACTCTTTGTTTTCCTCTTTCCCATTGACATGTAAATTGCTGATACCAGAATCTCACCCCACCCCTCTTGTGCTTATAGTCCCTTGAAGATCATTCAGAAGAAACAGAACTATTCTGGTTGTCAGAATATTAGGTTATTTTATTCATGTCAGTATGAGGTAGCATCATGAAAAAGACTGAACAACTTGCAGCTTGATCCAAAAATACATTCTGTTGTTGTTGTTGTTGTTGTTTAATTTAAATTCAATTGGCCAACATATCATTAGTTTCAGATGTAGAGTTCAATAATTCATCAGTTACACATAACACCCAGTGTTCATCATATCACCTGTTCTCCTTAAGGCCCATCATCCAGTTACCCCATTCCCCCATCCACCTCCCCTCCAGCAGCCCTCAGTTTGTTTCCTAGAATTAAGAGACTCTCATGGTTTGTCTTCCTCTCTAATTCTTTTCCATTCAGCTTTCCCTCCCTTCCCCTATCAGGATATTTCTTATATTCTACATGAGTGAAACCATACAATAACTATCTTTCTCTGACTTACTGCACTCAGCATGATACCCTCCAGTTCCATCCACATTGATGCAAAATGGTAAGTATTTATCCTTTCCAGTGGCTGAGTAATATTCCATTGTATATATGAACCACATCTTCTTTATCCATTCATCCGTCAGTGGACCTCTCGGCTCCTTCCATAGTTTGGCTATTGTGGACATTGCTAGAAACATTGAGATGCGTGCACCTCTTCAGATCATTACATTTGTATCTCTGGGGTAAATACCTAGTATCACACTTGTGGAATGAGAGAAGATATTTGCAAATGACACATCAGATAAAGGGCTAGTATCCAAGATCTATATAGAACTTATCAAGCTCAATATCCAAAAAACATAATCTAGTCAAGAAATAGGCAGAAGATATGAACAAATATTTATCCAAAGAAGACATACAAATAACCAACAGACACGTGGAAAACTGCTCGACATCATTCAACATCAGGGAAATATAAATCAAAAATAGCTTTTGACTGAGCCTTATGTATATCATAAAGCACTACTCCCATACAGCTCCTTCTTGCTGACCTTTTACCTTACCTTCTTGCTGACCTTTTACCACCATTATCCAAACAACCAACATGTGAAGAAAACTTAGGGAAGTTAAATAGAAGGTATTATAGAAGAAGGCTATTCAGCCACAACACTTGGCTTTCTGTTTCCCTTGGAGACTTTAGATTTTGACATGTCTACCTTTAAATTCTAATAGTTTTCTAGATTTTGGCATTGGTCAACCTGTCAGTACCTAAGGTATCCTTTTTGCCTTCTATATTGAGCATCAATCTATGAGCCAACTATTAGAGTTGCCTAAATTCCACACCTCAATTGAGGGAGACTAAAGGAGATTTTTAGATCTTAACTGAGTTCACTTGTGAAATAAGAAAATATAGGTTAAATGAGTTCTTAGGAGAACTTCAATACTAGAAATGAGAGTACAAGAAATATTAGACAGAATTTTATTCTAATTCTCATGTGCTTAAGCAGCATATTCAGAGGAACACTTTCAATTCTTCAGAGAAGTTGACCTTGATAAAGTCAATTTCTAGCACCTGAGTCTTCTGCACTTGAAACTTATGAGCCACTGACCTTTATATAGTTCCTAACTATGGGCTGTCTGATTCTGGATTTTAATATTTGGTCTTTGGTCCCATATTCACTCTTCTCCCATATTTTATTATTATTTTATTATTTTTGTCTAAATACATATCACTGTTCATTTTTATACATTACCCCTCAGTCTTTAACACTTAACTTCTCTTTCTTCCATTTGTTTCTCCTAAGGCAGAATCCCTAGGGAGTAACTCCTGCTTGTAGCTATGTTTTTTGGGGTCCACTTAGAAGTAGAAATCTAGAAGGGATAAGATTTACAGCAGATTTATTAGGGAAGGGACAGGAGAAGACAGGCTTTACAATGCGATGCGGGTCTGACATCTGTGAAGGGAGAAAAAGAAAAAGATGGAAGGGTGGAGCTTCAGATTATGGGCACAGTTCCGAGAAAGATTCAGCTGGGCCAACGGAAGATCTTGAGCTAAAGTAACCCATCCAAGTAATCCGTTTGTCTCACTACAGTGGACCTCATTGCACTCAGCCATTGGCTGGGATCAGCCTGTGGGAAGCAGGCATGGTGTATCCATGGGGGCAGTAGCTGGGGGCATCAGTCAGATATGCCCCGTACAGTAAGAGATCTAAAAATTTCATTTCTCTGTCTGCCACACCAGGCTAATGAACAATAGTGGAATTTAAGGCAGTTACAGGAGATATTTTTGGCCTAAGGTCTTTTCTCATGATGTTTCCTATGTGATATTCAGTCTAATGCTGGCTCCTTTTTCTCTTTTAAATCTTAACTCGAATATCAATTCTTCAGGTAATCTTCTCTGACCACATCATTCAATGTTGCTCTCACTCCTGAGCAACTCAATATCACATTACCCTGTTTTATTTTCCTCCTGGCCTGAATTACGATCTGACATTATCTAATATATCTGAGTACTTATTTATCGTGTGTCTTCCCCACCCCGTTAGAGCTGCAGTCCAGTCTGATGTGTTGAGTACTCTATTGTCAGTGCCTGAAAAGCTCAACAGTAAGCCTAGAAGGAATCATGTGCACTATAAATATTGTTATTAAAACATTTTTTCTCCTAATTCTGTCCTTTTTTAGACCACCCAAAATACCAGATTACATACTATGATGCCACAATGCACCGTAGCTGGTGTTATCACCTCTTTGTCTCTCACTAGTTTTTGAGCTCTGTGAAAGTGAAGGTCATGTTTTATATTGCCTATAATAGTGCATGAAGTATCTAGTAGTACTGAGAAAGGAATATTGATAAACAGTAGAAGGAACGAAGGGAAGATTGTCAATGCATGTGTTTGTTATGCACTATCTCTTACATGTGTAATGACCCGTGGGCCAGGGGAGTATAACAGATGCATTTGAGTGCACACACAACTATGGAAGAAACACGGCAGGAAAAGATGGCAGATAGTCCAGAGAACTGGCAGCTGTAAGAGCAACTGTGAGCAGAGTCTACAAGATGACTCTTCTCTTTGCAGGAGGCGCGTCCATTTGGTGATCAAATAGGAACTACATGGTCAGGTTTGGGGAGGAAACCTGGTGTCTGCCTTTGTACTAGAGACAGGCCCTGAGGCTGCTGCCTGATCCTGGAGCCCGGGCAGGGGCTGATTGTTTCTGTGTCCGTCCTTGTGAGAGCAACTGCTTTGTTCAGTGATCAAAGGCCCCTTCCATCCCACATTCCCACTTTGCTGTCACTTTTGTCCTACGCCCCTGGAGAGAGGCCCCCACGGTAAGCGGATACTATTTTTTGGCTTGGAAGGAGCACTTGAGTGTGCTTGTTGAACACCCATCCTGTCAATTTGTTGTGACATTATTCTCAATTTTAAATCCCTGATTAAACAACTGTTGGGTTTCATTTTTTAGAGAGGGAATGTCCTGGGACTCTGCATCGACAAGGAGGGAGGTAAAGTGGTAAGAGCATGGTGTGAGGTATTAAAATAATCTGGGTTAGACTTTAGCTTCGCTGTTTCCTAGCTGTGCTCTCTCGAGCGAGTTACTTAACCTCTTGGTGCATCAGTTTCCATATCCCCAGAGTTTGAATTTCGATACCTATCTCCAAGATTTTTCCTGATGGATACACAGAATGAAGTGTGCTTTTGCAAACACACTTTCCAGCCCACACGGTGCTCAACACACAGCGATCCCCTGCAATGTCTCTGAAATAGCTTTCCCATAACCTTTATGACCACTCAATAAAATGAGTGTGCCTCTAGTGGAAGAGGAAGACACTTATTCCTCCTGACCCAGACCCTGGAGCTTTTTGTCACCGGAGGATACTCACGATTCTCTCTCCCAGTTGAGTTATTGCTTACGGAGGCAGTTATGAAGCAAAGAAAGGCTTTCAATCTATTTATCAAAGGCCTTGCAAGCATCTGCTTCAAGGTAGGTGAATCAATTAGGCAGTATTGAACGGCGGGAAAGTTAATCTGCATCCAAAGCGTTTTACTGCACAAACAAGTTAAATAAAAAATCAAGTGCAGGCCAATTGACTTTATTCCACTGTGACTGGAATTGAAGGAAGAGAAACCATTCTCCCTCAATGTCTTCTAATCCTTTCCTACTTCTGCCCTAGAGAAGGAAGGATAGTCTTCTGGGAATACGAGACTGCAGGTCCTGACATGTGACAAACAGGAATTGCAATGATGGCCATTACCTGAAGAATTAAACACTCTTGTGGATATTATGGCTCTTTTGGTATCTTGGAGGAAATTTTATCTAGAAGCAAGTTTGGGCCAAGTTTGGTTTATATTATGGGGAAACCATTGTTTCCCAAGAGATTTTCTTCTCCTTGCATAATTAACTGGGGTTAGATTTTAAGGCTTATCTCTAACAGCTCTCTCTTTTGGCACCCTGAACCCAAGCAGGCAATAATCCTTAAAGGATCTATCTTTTCATATTAGTCACTTTTCCCCATTCCAATTGCCACTTCTCTATCCATATTCTCATTAACTCTTACTCAGAATACTCCTGGGGATTGTTTAACTATACATTCCTCTGTATCCTGACTCTTCTCTAGTTCATTCTACACATAAAAGCTAAATCAGTCTTCAGTATGGTGGGAAAGAATACCACCATGTTCTTAAGTGTCAGGGAGACTCCATTTCACAGCCCGGCTTAGCAATTTACTGACTTTGGGCAAGTTACTCCACCTTTCTTAACATCTACTCATCTGTAAAGTAGGGATAATTATAGTCCCTAACTCACACAATATTTGCGATAGCTAAAAGAGTGCATGAAAAGCATTTAGTATAATGCTTGGTATAGTAAATGCTCAATAAATAGACATCATAGGAATTTATTGGCAAATGACTTTTACAGATTATATCATTGCTAGGACTTTAGTTTCCTTGTGAGCAGAAAACATTATTATTTCTTCTCTGTCTGAACACAAACAGGGATAGTTGCAGTGCATAGGCACCTACTCATAGAATTCTACCTATATAATGAAAGCAAAATCCCAATTTTACTATCTGTCTTACAGCTCAGTATAAAGGGGGAGGTATTTCTTCCAGATGGGGCAATTGTGTAAAAAGACATGTAGAAGTGAAACACAACAAAAGTCTAAGCAAAATATTCTGAGTGAAAATGGCCTCATGCTCTCAAAATGATGATTTAGGTAGGGAAGCCATGAGATATATCGTGGAAGAGGATACCAGGGAGGGCCTGGAAGGTTCTAGAATTCTAGGTTATGAGTGCATCAGGGTGCTATTGAGAGTTTTGGGGCAGGGGAGTGATGGAATGCACCAGCCAAGAGAAACGTCCACCCGTTTAGTTCGAGGAAGGACAAAGCACATTGCCTTCAGAGCTCAGAACAAATCACCCGATTCTATTTCCCGAATTGTTCATCTTCTATGAGGCATGATGAATGCTGACTTTAGACTCTTTCCTTTGGTTCTGCCAGCAATTCAGTAGCTTAATCTTTTTCCAATCTCAGCTGTTGCCTAATAATCTGTTCCAGGCACAGAAATTTCATTAACTCCTCAATGATGTCCACAGGCTTTGACCATGGGTTTCATCTGTTAAGCTGCTTTTATTTCAGCTACTATACAAATTACCCTCTGCCTGGAGAGAGGGGACCACAACAGCCAAAAATAAGGGGGAGCTGAAGAGGAGATAGAGGAGAAAAGAATGGCCAAAGCCCTTCTGTATTTCTCAAACAACTTCCCTCTCCTTAGTGAAAATAGATGTCCAGAGGAGAAATTGAATTCCAAAGCAATGAGCCTATAATGGAATGGCCCCAAATTTTCTCACAGGTAGCTTAAGTGGGGGGTCCCTGTCTCAACCAGCATGATATGTGATTGTCTTATCATCCTCAGAAAACTATGTTATACTTATAGGTAAAATGGAACTGTTACTGGTGCTGAAAATGTGGTTGAGTGTGTACTTGTTTCTGTTAAGTCTGAGACGTGGTTGAGATGGGGAAGTGGAAAAGGAGGGAGGGTAATAGGAGGTCTCCACCAAACATCTACTGCTTAAAACCTCTGCCATGCTGCTGTGCACACCTTAGTGAATGATGCTGGGATTTCAGGCATAAGTGGAGAAAGCATTTTTGGACAGAAGTCATTCCTTCTAACCTTTCTTCTCTGAAGCCCCTTCTGATTTGCAGAGTGAGTTGCAACTTCCCCTATGTTTCTATGATACACTGAATCTTCTTCTGTATGCCTTATCAGAGTGCTTCTCATTATTTGATTAACATACATATTTTTTCTTCCCTTTTGAATTCTTTGAGGGTATAGGTTAAATTGTATGTGGCTAACAATAGGATGAGAGGACCAGAAATTGCCTATGTATCAGCAGCAGCATAGCTAAGGATAGAAGTTACTAGTAGGTAGCCAAAGAAACCAGAAAAAAGAGCAAGAGACAGAGTCCATTTTGGATTAGAGAGGGTAGTGTATATAAAGTGACTGCTACCAGGTGGTGGTATCAGTAGAGCTGGCAAGTTTTCTCTGTCAAATCCATGGGCAGATTTGTACATATTGATTTCTGTTATTGTGCAAATTCGAAGTTTAGCTAGACCCTCAGAAGCTTCTGTGGGAAGAGGTAGTGATTTAGGGTGGAGTGGGTACCCTGATGGTGTGCATTTGCTTACTTAAGAATCTGGGTTGCAGCTCAACTCCTCTCCTTTCCGGACTTGACTGTATTATGACACACAAGAGAGGATATAGGGTTATTGGTGCTAAGAAAAGACTATAGAGGTCCTTTCTTATTCTGGGTGATGCTTCCAAAAAGACAATTAGAAGCCGTTGACTAGGTATGGGTTAATGGCAGCATTGCTGACATGTTTTCAAAATATCTCTCATTAACAGATTTTGGATCACAGTTTTATTTTGAAGTGAAACGACAGAATGTAAACATTTTTATAAAGGTGATTGGTAAGTTTTTGGTATGGTGTCTTATACTAAAAAGATGCCCTCCCTTTGCTTATATTGCACATTAACCATTTTTCATGTTTTGAAAGATAACTTTTATTTATAAATTACAAGACTATTTTATAATTTACTTGAAATTACCAGTTCAGAGATATATTGATGGGATTCTATTTTGGGTGGCTTTTATTCTATTTTCTTTGAAAAATGTAGAGTTGGTTTCCCATCTTCTATTTCTCCATATCCCTCTATGAAGTATATAGGCTGGCAGTCTTATTTCACAAGTGATAGAGACTGAAAAACAGAAATATCAATCAGCATACTCAATGTCATCAAATATCTGTGATGAAACCAGAATCCAAGTCCCATTCTTTGCTTGAGAATGACTTACCGGCACCCGACCTTTCAAAAAATCCTTTCAAGTTATACTACTCTTTTCTTTTGTTTTAATTTTATTGAGGAATAATTGACAAATATATTCATATATATTTAAAGTATATGACATAATGATTTGATATGCATATACCTTGTAGAATGATTACCAAGATCATGACAATTAACACATCCATTACCTCACACAGTTAACATTTGTTAACGCGCGCCCGTGTGTGTGTGTGGTGAGAATGCTTAAGATCTACTCTGAGCAACTTGCAAGTATATAATGCTGTTATTAACTACAGCCACCATGTCATATATAGATCCTCTTTAATTATTTCTATAACTGAAAGTGTGTACATTTTGGTCCTGGCAGGCACCATTCTATTCTCTATTGTAACTATAAAATCAGGTTTTTTGTTTTATTTTGCTTTGTTTTTTTGGAATCCACATATAAGTGATGGTATAAAGAATTTGTCTTTGCCTGGCTTATTTCACTTAGCATAAGGCCCATAATTCATCCATGTTGTTGCACATGGCAAAATTTCCTTCTTTTTTGTGGCTAACATTTCACTGTATGTGCTATATAATATATATGATATGTCATATGTATATATCATATTAATGTCTATATGTCATAGATCCCATATTTTCTTTGTCTGTTCATCTGTCTAAGGGCCTTTAGGTTGTTTCCGTATCTTGGCTATTGTGAATGATGCTGCATGAACACATGTGTGCAGATATCTCTTCAAGAAACAGATTTCAGTTCCTTCAGATATATATCCATGAGTAGGCTTGCTGGATCACATGGTAGTTCAACTTCTAAATTTTTGAGGAACCTCTACACTGGTTTTCATAATGGCTATACTATTTTATATTCCCACCAAAAGTGTATCAGTTCCCTTTTCTTTACATCCTTGCTAACATTGTTACCTCTTGTCTTTTTGATAGTACCCATCTTATAAAGGTATTGATTCATTCTGGTTTTGATTTGCATTTCTATGATGATTTGTGATGTTGAACATCTTTTCCTATGTCTACTGGCCATTTGTATGTTGTGTTCAGAAATATGTCTATTCAGGTCTTCTACCCATTTTTAATTGGCTTATTTGCTTTTTTTGCTATTGAATTATATAAGTTCTTTCTGTATTTAGGGTATTAATACCTTGTCAGATATATATTTTATAAGTATTTTCTCTTATTCTGTACATCGCCTTTTTAATTTGTTGTTTTCTTTGCTGTGCAAAAGCTCTTTAGTTTGATGTAGTCCTACTTGTTTATTTTAGTTTCTGTTACTGGTGCTTTAATATCTTACCCAACACTCCCTCTATTTTTGTAATTATTTATTTTATTATTATTATTATTATTATTATTATTATTATATTTTTACATGTAAGATCAGTCCTTGCCAGCATCCATACTTTAGACCTGTAGGTCTAAAACTAATCCCAGTTAAGATTTCTGTAGAGTTCCTGAGTCCCCAATTTTTTAGACTTGAGTTACTTTCATTTCTGCTACCCTAGACCTTCTTCCTCAAGGAGGTAGCATATAGTGCTGTGGTGAAACTCAGTTTTCATAGGCAGGCAGAACCTCTGTCAGTTCTGCTTACTGAGATAATGTTAAGCAAGTTACACTGCCTCTGCCTTCTACACTTGATGTGAAATTTAAATGTTGTAATGCATTAAAAAGTGAAAAGTGTACAGTAATGGGTACATTTTTTTATGCTACATCTGACGAACATTAGGATAGGTAATATTGGCTAGACCAGTGGTCAAGTTTATATCTGAACCTGAATTCTGTCCATTGGATTCTCATTTTCTTTTCAGCACTTGAAACTGACTAGTTAACTGTCATCATTCTTCTCCAGTATAGTGATTTCTCAAAGTGTGGTGGTCAGACCATGTATACCTAAATCTCCTTAGGAGACTGTTTAAAATCAGATCTCTGGGGTGCCTGGGTGGCTTAGTTGGTTAAGTCGCTGCCTTCGGCTTGGGTCATGATTTCAGGATCCTGGGATCGAGCCCCATGTCAGGCTCTTTGCTCAGTGGGAATCCTGCTTCTTCCTCTCCCTCTGCCTGCTACTCTGCCTACTTGTGCTCTCTCTCTTTGTCAAATAAATAGATAAAATCTTAAAAAAATTTTTTTTTTAAAATTAGATCTCTGGGACTCACCCCTATCCTACTGAATTTGTGCGGTAGAGCTCAAAACCTTCAATGCCACAAGCTCACAGTTTATCCAGGGCTACATGATGATCTGAGAATCCTGTCCTATTCCAGGACTACTGTCTGTCGTGAACTTACAGGACATCCTTTCCCTGAGATTAGTGGGACTGTTTTCATTTGTCTGGATCTCTGAAAAATCTCCTTTGCTTTCATTTTGTGTTCAATCTAGTTATCAAACATCTCCCTTACTCAAAGTAGGAACCTTTAGAGCTACAATTCTCCTAAATTCTGTCCTTTGTTGTTGTTTTGATGCCATGTGTTGGGGTTCCCCAGGTGGCTCAGTTGGTTACATGTCCAAGTCTTGATTTTGGCTCAGGTCATGGTTGCAGGGGTCTGAGATCAAACCCTGAGTTGGACTCCATGCTGACTTCTGCCCCTCACCCACCCCCTCTTAAAAATGAATGAATGAATTGAATGAATTAGTAAAATGTCATGTGTTGTCCCCAGACCAGACTCCATTCCATCCCTGCCCTTCAGTGAACAACTTCTGGCTGGATTTGTCAGTCTGCTCCCCTTTTCATCTGTGAATATATTTCTCCTCTGTCTTTTCCCCATAATATTGGGGTTAATCTCTTTACTCTACGAACACTCCTTTCTTTGGGTTTGACCGCACCTCTGGCTCTGACATAAACCTGAATAGCTTAAATGGATGAATATGTGCCATCTCCCTGGCCATAGCCAGTGGCTCAGATGGCCACTGATCTGATCCAGTCAGTGAGAAATAAGGAGATGCTGGGAGTGGGAAAGAGGCTGAATTTAAAAAATAACAACATGTGTTGTAGAGGATGTGGAAAAGGGGAACCCTCTTACACTGTTGGTGGGAATGCAAGTTGGTGCAGCCACTTTGGAAAACAGTGTGGAGATTCCTCAAGAAATTAAAAATAGAGCTTCCCTATGACCCTGCAATTGCACTACTGGGTATTTACCCCAAAGATACAGATGTAGTGAAAAGAAGGGCCACGGTCTTCAATGTTTATGATGAGCTGAGAATCCTGTTTATAGCAGCAATGGCCATGGTCGCCAAAGTGTGGAAAGAACCAAGATGCCTTTTAACAGACAAAGGGATAAGGAAGATGTGGTCCATATACACTATGGAGTATTATGCCTCCATCAGAAAAGATGAATACCCAACTTTTGTAGCAACATGGACGGGACTGGAAGAGATTATGCTGAGTGAAATAAGTCAAGCAGAGAGAGTCAATTATCATATGGTTTCACTTATTTGTGGAGCATAACAAATAGCATGGAGGACAAGGGGAGATGGAGAGGAGAAGGGAGTTGAGGGAAATTGGAAGGGGAGGTGAACCATGAGAGACTATGGACTCTGAAAAACAATCTGAGGGTTTTGAAGGGGTGGGGGGTGGGAGGTTGGGGGAACCAGGTGGTGGATATTAGAGAGGGCACAAATTGCATGGAGCACTGTGTGTGGTGCAAAAACAATGAATACTGATACGCTGCAAAGAAATTTAAAAAAAAAAAAAAAAAAAGACATGTCTCCAAAGGCAAAAGTAATAAAAGTGAAAATGAACTTTTGGGACTTCATCAAGATCAACATCTTTTGAACAGCAAAGGAAACAGTCAACAAAGCAAAGAGGCAGCCTATAGAATTGGAGAAGTTATTTCCAAATGACACTACAGACAAAAGGCTGATATCCAAGATCTATAAAGAATTCCTCAAATTCAACACTCAAAAAACAGATAATCACATCAAAAAATGGGCAGAAGACATGAACAGACACTTATCCAAAGAAGACATACAAATGGTTATCAGACACATGAAAAAGTGTTCAACATCATTAGCCTTTAGGGAGATTCAAATCAAAACCACATTGAGATACCACCTTAAACCAGTTAGAATGACCAAAAATTAACAAGACAATAAACAACATGTGTTGTAGAGGATGTGGAGAAAGGGGAACCCTCTTACACTGTTGGTGGAAATGCAAGTTGGTGCAGCCACTTTGCAAAACAGTGTGGAGATTACTTAAGAAATTGAAAATAGAGCTTCCCTATGACTCTGCAATTGCACTACTGGGTATTTACCCCAAAGATACAATTGTATTGGAAAGAAGGGCCATATGCACCCCAGTGCTCAGAGCAGCAATGTCCACAATTGCCATCTTGAGAGAGCTAAGGTGACCTTCAACAGACAAATGGATAAAGAAGATGTGGTCCATATATGTATATGTATATATTCCTCCATGTATACGCCTCCATCAGAAAGAATGAATACCCAACTTTTGTAATCAACATGAATGGGACTGGAGGAGATTATGCTGAGTGAAATAAGTCAAGCAGAGGAAGTAAATTACCATATGGCTTCATTTGTGGAACATAAGGTATAGCATGAAGGACATTAGGAGGTGGAAAGGAAAAGTGAAATGGGGAAATTGGAGGGGGAAACAAAGCATGGGAATCTGTGGACTCAGAAACAAAATGAGGGTTTTGGAAGGAAAAGTGTTGTGGGTATGAGTGAGTCCGGCGGTGGGTATTAAGGAGGGCTCGTGTTGCATGGAGTACTTGGTGTGGTGCATAAACAATGAATCTTGGAACACTGAAAAACAAAGTTGTAGTAAGTTTGCAATAACAAAAATAAGGTGATGTGGAAAAAATATATATATATTTTTTGGGGCACCTGGGTGGCTCAGTGGGTTAAGCCTTTGCCTTTGGTTTGGGTCATGATCTCAGGGTCTTGGGATGAGCCCTGCATCGGGCTCTCTGCTCAGCGGGGAAACTGCTTCCCCTCTCTCTCTCTCTGCCTGCCTCTCTGCCTACTTGTGATCTCTCTATATGTTAAATAAATAAATAAAATCTTTATATATATGTAAATATATAAAAATATATATAAATAATAAATATATTTATAAATATATAAATAAACATATAAATATGAATATATATATATATATTTTGTGTGTGTGTGTGTGTGGAAATTATTGGAAGATACATTATTTTTTCCTAAGTCATTTTCTGCATAGAATGTTTTATACCCTTTCCATTCCTCTTTACTTTTTTTTTTAATATATCTTGTGCTATCCTATCTGTCTATTGAAATTTTTTGATTATCTTAAACCATCATATTCACAACTAATTGGGTTAGTTGCCTTTTCACCCTCAGTGTGGCTATGCTAGTCATTTGAGATTCAACAAGGGACATTTGTTTCTGTTTGTATTCTATTTCAACTTTCTTTATCATCTTTGTTAATATTTTTTGATTATGTCATATGTCAATCTGGTACCAAGGGTAGAACTATATACAAGCTATCCCTAAGGAAGTGCTCCACATTTTATTCACCAAACTCCCACTCAAGTCCATTAATGACCAATCTTGTTAGTCTCTGTGTTCTCCTTCCTCCTATTCTTGGCACACAAATGAAGTAGAAATGTGTATTTTCTTATTTCCTCTTCTTTCTTACACAAAAGGTAGCTTCCAGAGATACTTTTTTTTTGCATTTTTCTTTTTTTAAATAACAAGATTTCCTAGGAATCTCTTCTTATCAGTCCACAGAAGATTTCTTCATTCTTTTTCAATAGTACCGTATAGCACTGCTCGTTTTATACCATTCCAAACCACCTAACCACTTTATTATATGGTCTTTAACATTATTGTTTCCAGTATTTTAAAAATTACAAACAAGGCTTCAATAAATAAGCTTGTGTATACACATTTTTGCATATCTGAAGGATGAAAATCAGGATGAACTTCTGATGTGGGGTTCCTGGGTCAAAAGGTAAATGCATATTTATTAGATATTGCCAAATCCTGATCCAAAAATCATCATACCAATCTGCATCCAGATCCTCATGCATGAGAGTATCAGCTTGTCTGTAGCCTGGACAATAAATAGAATGTGTTCTCACACATTATATCAATCTGATAGGTAAGAAATGGTTCCAGTTTGCACACCTCTAATTATGGAGGAAAGCGAATATCTTCACACAGAATTTTCCATATTTTTTCTCTATTTCAGTGGTTCTGAACTGAATGTGCGTTAGAATTGCTGTGTGTGTTTGTGTGTGGGTGTATGAGAACACATGCACATGCATGTCTTCTGACATACGAGCTTTTTAGGTAAAAGATTTGTAGGTGATTGATTCACTTTTGGCACAGCTGGCATTATAAAGTACTGCTTTAGGTCATTCAGAATGAGGAGATGGGTGTAGAACTGCAGCAGTCACTGTGGCTACCATGGGAGGATCAGCTTGAAGAAGAAGCCAATGGGTAAAGAAGAAAATGGTGATTCACTGGAGTAATCTACATGTAAAGTCAATTCCATCTACCTATTCTTCTATATAAATCACTGGGTTTTCCCCCATAAGTCAATATATTGGTTTTTTATGCATGGTCAGTAATTCCATTTCCTTGGTGCAGCATTTTTTTCTGCATAGAATGTTTTATACCCTTTCCATTCCTCTTTACTTTTTTTTTTTTTAATATATCTTGTGCTGAATAATCCCTTCAGACTTTGAGACATTCCTTCCCTCTCTTCTAGAAACCTTTCTTTCATCACTTCGTCACCTTCCTCATCACCTGTACTAGTTATGTGCATCTCTTCCTTGCTCTCTAGCAACCTGTATTATAATAAAAAATATGTGCTATTGTACAGAGCCATACTGCTTTGTTACTGTCTATCCCTTTACACTGTGAGGCCCTTGTGTGCTGGGAATACTGCATATTCATGTATGTATTGGGGGAAGGAGGAACTCAAACTGCCTTAAATTTGAACTTAACAATAAGTACCTGGATGGCTCAAGTCAATCGAGCACCAACTATTGATTTCCAGCTTGGGTCATGATCTCAGGGTCATGGGATCAAGCCCCACTGGGGGCTCCATGCTTGGCAGAGGGTCTACTTGGGATTCTCTCTCTCTCTCTCTGCTCTTGCCTCCCCTATATCTCTAAAATAAATAATCTTTTTTAAAAAGTAGAAGTCATGATCCCTCTTTATAGACATTACTGCTTTGAAGAGGAAAAAAGTTGACACTGCAGTAAGTATGTTTAAATGTGTCATACTTCAAAAAGTATATGAATGATTGTAGGGAGTACTATGGATACCATTTATTAAAGAAATTATAGAAGGTTCCATGGAAATATGCTAGCAGAGGTGGCCTGGGTGAGAATTATTCAGTGCTCTATTTCCTGTGGTAACTGGGAAAGAAACTTCAAGAAAGCAATCTTCAAAATTTAGATTTTAGTCATATCTTATGCTGTGATGTGTCCACTGCTATATCAGTGTTCTGCCATATAAGTCTTTCAGAGAAATGTCTTTCCAACACAGCACCCCTGTAGCATCACTGTCTTGAAGAAAAGTAAATTATGTCACATACAGCAAGAGAAGCCCAGAGCAGAAAACCAGAAGGAGCTGTGTCAGGTAAAAGAAAGCAGAGTCAGGTAAATTTGATAAAACCAGGTGATATGCAGATTAATTTGGGAGGCCTCTTTTCCCCAATCCTACCAGTACATTGAAAAGACACCAGGCGACATCTAGAACCTTGTTTTTGAAAATCAAGTTTACTGAGGTATAATTTACATTCAATTAAATACACCCAGTTTAAGTGTAAAGTTGATGATTCTTACTAAATAGGTACCTCCATGTAACCACCACCCAGTCAAAAGTGTGAAATATTTTCCTTAATTCCAAAGGTTTTCTGTGCCCTTTCTTTGTTATCCCACCTTCCTCCTCTCTATTTCCGAACAAACACTGATCTGCTCTGTGTTTCCATAACTGTGATGTGACTTCTTTGTTTATATTTCTAAGGATCTGCCAAATGATATTCTGAGGAGATTGTATCATTTTACATTCCTACCACCATGCACAAGAGTTCTAGTTGCTCCAAAAATTAGTCAACATTTTCTAGTGTCAGTCTTTTTACATTTTAGCTGGTATATTTCTTTGTGCCTTTAATCCTAGCACTTTATGTAAATTTAAGAGACTAGCTTAGGTGATTAAAAAAACAATAATAATCAAGTTTCTGGAGATGTCTTCAACCATCCTTCTTCTCCCTACTTGTACATGCTGTTTTTTTCTTTCTATCAAGAGATACATTTTATTTCTCCTCCTCTTTAATCCAGGCTGGCAAAAGAAATGACTGGCCAAAGAAATGTAGCAGAAATGATATTCTGAGACTTATGAGAACAAGACTTAAGATGACTGACAGCTTCCAATCCCTGAAACTAAGGATTCATGTGCTATGCTGTTAGAAGCCCAGCCCACATAGCACTTAGACACTGGCTCACCACCACTGGTGAACTCTCAGCCAGCCAACAGCCAGCACCATGTATGTGAGTGAGCCAAGTTAGACATTACAGCTCTGCTAAGTCTCCCGATGACCAGACTCCACTGACAGAAGAACCATCCATCTGAATCCATTCAACACATAGTTGTAAGAAATAATAAAATGTTTATTTTAAGCCACCTGGTTTTGGGGTAGTTTTGTTAAGTAGCAGTAAACAACCAAAATACTTGTATACAAAGTTCCTAGTTCAGGGCTCAATAAATATTTGCCAAGTAAATACATTCACTCATTCAACATGAGTTGAATACCCATGAGTACCTTCATTGTGTACTTAGCACTGCTAAACATCACAGCATTGCTATGTGTCTTGAGAAAAAGAAAGGACATTGTTTCCCCAATTTGAAGATGATAATAGCATTTAGTTATAACATTTAGGAATCCTTTGGCTGTATAGCATTGACCCTCATTTAGCCATGATCAAGAAAGAGTCTCTTTATCCAAATCAGGCCCTTCTGGGAGTCTGGAATAATTTCCATAGGCACCCAGTACCATGAAACATCAATACCCACTCCTCTAGCACAGCCCTTGTAGCTTCTGGGAACCCAACAATACCCACTGCTTGAGTAACACAAGAAACATGACCTACTTCAGTCACGTCAGCAAGGATTTTTGTCTTGCAACAGTTCATTCTTTGAGTAAATGAGGTGCAATCTTGAATAGCTGTAGGGTAGTAAATTGATCACTGATGGAGCTCATTCGAGCAGCCCCCATCACCCACCACTCAGCTGCAGTTTACAGGCAGCTGTGACAGATTAAGTCCAAAAAGAGCACAGCAATTGCTCATGCCCAGAGCACAGGATGCCCTTTTTACCTTTTTTGAGAATGAAAGAGACAGAATGAACCACCATAACGCGCTCTGCCCCTGACTATGTTCCTATCCTTCTTGCTCCCACAACAAGGGATATTGGTGGCTCAATGATGGTTTGAGCTGGATGAGACCTAATGCAGCCCAAACTCATCCTTTACGAGATAAGGAAAAGGAGGTCTCAGGAGGTTAAGAGATGCTCTGCTAATCATACAGAGAATTAAAAACATTGTTAAGACCACATGTCAAGTCACTAAGATCTTAATCATATGTCATTTCCATTTTAACACCATGTCTTTCTGCTTCCCTAAGACTTGGGACTTTTTTCCCCCCAATAATTGCTTATGTATTAGAAGTAATCTGCCCATTTCCTTGAGAGGATAGATCACAAAGACCAGGATATGTGCTGAGACCATCTCTAAAACCTCATCACCTTCCTGTCCCTAGCAACCCCTGTCTAACCTACCTTTCTATTTTATTCATTCAGCAAAGTTTCCTGGGTGACTAAATGTAGAAAATTCTATACAAGATATTTTTGGGGATGCAAGATTATAGAACACTACTTTCTGGGCTCAATAAATATATTTGGTGAGTGATAATTAATATTCAAATACCTATAATAAAAATCACTATGTGGTGATTGTCCTGTATATATGATAATTAATAGTTTCACAGTCCGATGAAATGAAACCTGATTGTTTCCCTACAACAGTGGAAGTCATACAAAGTCTACAAAGTGTGTTCCCCTGGAGCAGCTGCCTCAGCAGGATCAGAGAGGTTAGTAGAAATGCAGATACGCAGATTGGCACCCCAGACCTTCTGAATCACAATCTCTACTTTAATAAGATTTTCAGGAAGTTTGTACTCACATTAAAGAGGAGTAGAGGAAGGAGGAATGGGTTTTGACCAGTGTGATTAAGGGAAACCCTGCCGCTGAGGGTGGCAGAATGATGTGTTGATCAAGACACTTGGATCAGACAGAACTGGATTAAGCCAGAGGCATTTGAGCAAGTTATTTAAATAATTTATTCATAAAAAAGTTATAGCATTAGTGCCTGTCTCCTAGGGTATGTGGAAGTTAGGTGAGCATTGAGAATGAGAAAGTGGGTGTGGGAAGGCAGAGCATCAGAAGACAGTGATCCACAGCATTGTTGTAACTGAAGCTATGGAGAGGTGGAGCTGAGTTCATTGTTATCCAGGTGCTTGCCAGGGAGTGCTAATACCATTAGCAAACATTGAAAAGCAGAGGGAGAGGAACAGAAGATGATGATGATGATGATGATGATGATGATAACAATAACACTTCTAGTCTTACCCTATGGGTGTTGACCCTTGAGCCTTATTCTAACTTGTCAATCTCATGTCTCCAAAAAATTTACAAGACTGAATACAGTGGAATAGAGTTAGAGGTCCCTTGGGAGTTTGAATATTTTTTTCTCCTGAAATAGACACAGAGCAGCCCTTTAACTCTACTGTAAAAAGGCTCCCTAAATGCAGCTCTATTTTTCACACCACATAGCATTTTGCTTTATGCACATAGTCATGTAATGTAAAGGGTAATTCGGAGTTGATAAATTAGCAGCCAGGAAAAAGGTCTACAAGGAGCTTCAGTAAGCCATTTAGCATTTGGCGAGTTCTGTAGAGCTTTGGTCTCTTCCTACACCCAGAGGTAGTAAATATCCCTCTCTGGTTGGTACTTGCAGAGAGTGCCTCTGCATTTTGATACTCTGTGAAGTGCATTCCTGTGATCAACAGTCATTTCATGTTCTAGATTAGAGCTTCAGAGATATACTTCGGAAGCCCTTTTCCATTCCGTGGGGGAAACTATAGCCCTGGGAGGCATCATGACTTCCCCAGATGCTTACCAGCTAGTTATCGGGGGTGGGGGGGTGGTTCCTGAGGTTAAGTGATTCTTTCTTTTCCTCCTTCCTTCCCCCATCCCTCTTTTCCCGCTCTTTTTTCTGTTTCTCCTTCACGACTTTATTGTTGGTGAAATATTACTGATGTTAGATAAATAAAACTATAAAATCAAATTAAGTCAGGGTTGAATAGGAAGCATACAGTTAGATGAATTTGCTTTCTCAGTGATTGAGATGCTGGAGTCTAACACCTCCTCAAGTTTAGGAACCTAGATCCTTAACCAACATTGCCTCAATGTGAATCTACCATATGATGTATCTGGCTTAAAAAAAAAAAAAAAAGGAAAAGAAGTAAGAAACACCAGATATAAACATCATCTCATGCAGATAGATTAGGGCTGAACTAAGGGATAGTTGTCTCACTCAATTTAGCAGCTCCAAGTTGGTAAGTGGACGAGAAATGGAAGATAAGGTGAGCTTTTTGAAAACTTGAAAATTGCACACATGAGCTCTGAATTCAGCATCATCATTCTTTTGTCAGAATTGGCTCTTCCCATCAGGACTCACGGTGGGCCAGAGCTCCGTAGAAGGAAATGGTTGCATTGGAGACTGTGAGGAATTATTTACAAAGGAAATCCACTTGCCTTGCAGGCTCTTTCGTAATGGACTCTTTATTGAGCTTATTATCTTGTTGATAACACACACAATCACTTTGCTACCAGTTTCCTCTTGTTTCAAGCCAACATGTTCTGATCTTTAGGGGAAAACACAGCGATCTAGTAGGGATACTGGACTAAATAGCAACTAGCCTGCCTGTATTTCTGTCTCCGCCAACGAATTGCTGACTATGAGCCACTTAACCTGTCTTTGCTTCTACTTTACCACCCACCAAATATAATAATTCTAGTAACTTCCATCCTTGGCAATTGTATAGAAATCTACAACTTCAAATCATTTTCATATCCACTTTTTTGTTGGAATCTCAGAATCAACCTATGAGGAGAGCATTGATATGGACCTATATGTGATATAGATGTAGTTTTTTTTTTTAAAGAAGAAACCCACAGGGTGATTAGTTAGGTGATTGCTTAAGGTTGTACTAGAATGAATGATGAAGCCTATCCTTGAACTCAGAGTTTATAACTCTTGTTAGAAGATCATTTTTCAGAAAGGTAAAATTATGCCTCTCATACACATGTAACATGAACACATTTATTTTGTTTAACTAATTAATTACTAAGAAACAAATAAGATGTTACAACTGGTTCAGAGGAAAACTCAAAAGTTTCATACATTGTAGTCACATAAGGAATGCTGAAATTTCAGATCTGCAAAACTGTTCAATGTCTATAGAGTGATAATCTGTTGCATTTCATGGATATGCTTTGCATTTCTGAAAATAACGATTATTTGTTTTACTGCAACTTGCAGTGTTATAAAAGCACGCAAAGATAATAAAAGGCAGAGATCACCTGATGCATGAGCATCTTACAAAATATTGCACATTATTTTCTTAAACTCAAAATGTGGTATTCTCGTTGCAGAACATTACACTCTAAAGAGCCAGTGATATCCTTTTCTTCTTCATAACTAACTCCATAACTCATCATCATCTCTGATGTTTCTTAGATACCTATCAATATTTTAGAATTGCTAACATT
Source organism: Mustela nivalis (assembly GCF_964662115.1). Classification (NCBI taxonomy): domain Eukaryota; kingdom Metazoa; phylum Chordata; class Mammalia; order Carnivora; family Mustelidae; genus Mustela; species Mustela nivalis. The sequence goes on from NC_139032.1 coordinate 77,861,598, forward strand.
TGGTAATAGAGACAAAAATACTTAGGTAATAATGATATCGGTAATTTAAAAAAAACCGAGCATTTGTTGGCTATCTAATGTGTACCAATTGCCAATAGCATCTATCAATCTGTTTTTGTTTTTCTTATCTCATTTAATCATTTAAGTAATCTTATCACAGAGGGCTTACTCTAAGGAAACAGTCACAGATAGAGTAACATGCCACCAATCATCCATAGAATATTCCATGGAATATGGTCCTAGATTTTAATTTTTTTGACACTTAAATGAATTAGATCATAGATAAGATACTTAACTGTCCTGGGACGCCTGGGTGGCTCAGTTGGTTAAGCGGCTGCCTTCCGCTCAGGTCATGATCCCAGCGTCCTGGGATCGAGTCCCGCATCGGGCTCCTTGCTTGGCGGGGAGCCTGCTTCTCCCTCTGCCTCTGCCTGCCACTCTGTCTGCCTGTGCTCGCTCTCGCTTCTCTCTCTATGACAAATAAATAAATAAAATCTTAAAAAAAAAAAAAAAGATACCTAACTGTCCTGTACTCGAATCTGGCAGCTAAAAATGGAGTAATTATATAAAATTATAATATTATTAATGCTACAAGGGATTTAAGAACTTTAGGAGGGAAAATGTTATATCAACCTGAGGATATATCACTTAGAGTTGTCTGTAAAGTCTCATTGCAAAGAGAATGATTTTCATCAGTTTCTCTCATTGGACTCCTACTGAAAGATTGTTGTGGAGGTGAGAGGTGAGGATATAGGTCCCTGTTTAGCAGAAGGAAATACTGTTTTGATTAAATCATGGCCCTGGGTGGCTCAGTGGGTTAGGCCGCTGCCTTCGGCTCGGGTCATGATCTCGGGGTCCTGGGATCGAGTCCCGCATGGGGCTCTCTGCTCAGCAGGGAGCCTGCTTTTCTCTCTCTCTCTCTCTCTTCCTCTGCCTCTCCGTCTACTTGTGATCTCTGTCAAAAAAAAAAAAAAATCATGGCCTTTAGAAGTGGGTTGAGCTAATACTTCGGCTGAGTGATTTACCAAGATTTATTTAACCTACCTGAGCCTCAGTTTTCTCATCTTAAAATGGATAAAGTATCATAGCCAACCTCAGAAGGCACTATGGGTTAAGTGAAATAATGCAGGTCAAGCACTTTGAATTGTGCTTGGCGCATGGCAGGATGCAATAAATGGAAACGTGTATTCTTTGCTATTATTATTAGAACACCTGCATTCAAATTCAACATCCTTCTCTAATGTTACCTTATATTTTAAAATAATGATTGTGTCTGAAAGTAATTTTAGGTAATGGACGTTTTAGAGGGCACACTTATAAACCTTCCAGAGTCTTACGCTCTCCTTGAGGATTCTCTTACATGCCTCAGGGAAAACTGCTTTTCTTTTTTTTTTTTTTTTTTTTTTTATAAACATTTATTTTTATCCCCAGGGGTACAGGTCTGTGAATCACCAGGTTTACACACTTCACAGCACTCACCAAAGCACATACCCTCCCCAATGTCCATAATCCCACCCCCTTCTCCCAAACCCCCTCCCCCCCAGCAACCCTCAGTTTGTTTTGTGAGATTAAGAGTGCAACGTTCTCAACTAGAAAACTGCTTTTCTAGTTGAGAACGTTGCACCAGCTCTCCAATGTCCCTTTGAATTTGTGTTCATTATAAGGCAGGAGACTCATCTGCCCTTGGACATCGGAATGGGGAAAGGGATGGGGTGCAGGTTAATTGAAAGTTCAGTCCAGGTAATTCTTAGCCTTGTATTGGGATGAACAACCTAGTGTCCCAGGTTCCTTGATATGGAGAAGATTACTTTTAAATTGCTTAAATCCAATCTCTCACTTCCATGAAAGTCTGCCATTTATAAAGCATTATTAATTTAATGCCATTCAGCCTTTCGCGCTCTTTTGTTTCAGGTTTGTTATTGGACCGTGGGAGGGCTAGACATGGAAGGATGAAGTAGATCTCCTCTAGGGACTTCCTGCCTGTCTAGTTGGGAAGCCCAGCATTCACGAGGGCACAATTCATGCCAGGTAGAGGAGGTTAACATTAGAAATCGGATCCAGAAATTACAAACAAATGGCCAGGAAACCTAGTTGGCCTGTAGGTACGTGTATGTAATTTGAGTTCTGATGCAACTTTTTTTTTTAAGACCTTGGTTTTTTTAAAATATTTTATTTATTTATTTTATTTATTTATTTGACAGAGATCACAAGTAGGCAGAAGAGAGGAGGAAGCAGGCTCCCTGCCGAGCAGAGAGCCGGATGTGGGACTCCATCTCAGGACCCTGGGATCATGAACTGAGCTAAAGGCAGAGGCTTTAACCCACTGAGCCACCCAGGCGCCCCTCTGATGCAACTTTTATAAGTCTAAAGGAAAGAATCAGTATTTTCCTAAATCAAAATAAAAATAGATCTCATAAGAAATTCAGGATTTCTGGTATCTCATTTACATGGCATTCACAATCTACCTAGCCACCTTCAGCCTGCAGGTGAGCAGTAGTTGCCCCTTCTAAAGGTTTAAGAAGTCTCTAGTTCACCATATGCAGCTTAAATTACTGATTTACTGTAACTAACTGGTCACTGTGTGCATTTGATCCTGTGACCCTGACAAGAGCGTAATGCGTCCAGGGAATGACTCATTTCAGAATTTATTTCAACGGAGTGATAAAGCTGGGGAAATGGCAAACCAAAATTGGAGCATTTACTGTGTTTCACTGACTTTATATATATTTTCTCAATTAATTCTTGCAACAACTATCTTAAGGAGGTGTCAGTATAACTTCCACAACTGAGGAACATGAGGTTCTGTATTTATTTAGAAGTTGTCTAATTGGCAGAGGTAAGATGTAATTCCAATGTAGTGGAAAGAAAATGACCCACCAAGACTTTGTTTTTAAACTGATATCCGTACCTTGTGGTTTATAGTAGTCAGAATAGAACAGACAATTCTGTGGCACCTGGGTGGCTCAGTGGGTTGAGCACCTGCCTTCAGCTCAGGTCATGATCTCATGGTCCTGGGATCGAGCCCAGCATTGGGCTCTCTGCTCAGCAGGGAGCCTGCTTCCCCCACTCTCTCTCTGCCTGCCTCTCTGCCTATTTGTGATCTTTGTCTGTCACATAAATAAATAAAATCTTTGAAAAAAAAAAAAGTAATGCTGTGGTAATAAACAAACCCTATGTATCAACGGCTCAACAAATAGTAGTGGGTCCAGCAGGGACCCAAGGCAACTTCCTTATAAGAAGTGGACTGTTGTTGATCCCAGCAGATTCTGTCTGTGGCAGCAAGGAGTTTCCATAATCCCTGTGGTAAGGAGAAGAGAGAACTCAAAGGTCTTGCATGTGTATTCACTGTTGCAGCCTGAGCACGCCACCCTATTCATAATTCATTGTTCAAAATTAACAGAATGACCCTGCCAAAGAACAAAGAAGCTGACAAGTCTTTCTTGTGTCCAGGAAGGAGAAGGGGCTGCGTATAAATGCGTACCGGTAATGTCCACCATGATTGTGTTGGCAAGTTACACAGACTCTTTGTCTCACTTGCCTTATTGGCAAAGGAGCATGATGGCTTTCTCACAAGATTTTATTGGTGCTTTGGATGATGTTTATAAAGCACTGAGTACAGTGGATGACTTTAAGTGACCAATAAACTCACCTGTTTGATTTGCTCTATCTGATCAAGACAGCATGGGATCATAGTGCTTTTCTGTACTGAATCAGACAACGGAGTGGTGGCCTCAGTTCCACTACTGATGATTATCTAGCTTTGGAAAAATCTCTAAGGTTTCATCTACAGGGTAAAAGGCCTGAACTACATGATCTCAGGGCTTCCCTCTGCCCCCAAAAGTCTATGTTTACCAGTAGTTTTCTTCAGAACAACTAGATGTGCTGTCAGCCCCTGCCTAGCGTGGTCCTTTGATCCGGAAGTTATTCCATTTTTTAGAAAAATTCAGAAATTTTAGAAAATTTAAATTTTCTAATCTAAATCTAAAAATTTCAATGTTCAAAAAATTTAGAGAAATATTTTCCTGTGTGAGGATTACACCCTGCGGAATGCCCAGCACTATGCTAGATGAAGAGTAAATGTTTAAATAAATGAATGATCCCCCTATGACACAGCTCCCGCTGCCATAACAAAATACCACACAGCAGACTATTTCCTCACAGCTCTGGAGGCTGGAAGTTCAAGATGGAGGCACTGCCAACCTGGTTGGTTTCTGGTGAGAGCTCTCGTCCTGGCTTGCCGATCACCCACCTTCCTGCTGTGTCCTCACATATGGACATATGTCCTTTGTGTACACGCATTACTCTTCTCACAAAGACACCATTCCGTTTGGATTAGTATTCCAACCTTACTGTGTTAATTAACCTTTATTACCTCTTACAGGTCCTACCTTCAAATACAGTCACAGAAGGGGTGGGAGCTTCAACATAAGTATGAATGGGGGAGGAGGGACACTTTTCAACCCATAACCCCCATAAAACCATGATAGTTGCAAATATGGCGTTAGAGGATGGGCCATTAAAATACCCCTGAAAGGATTCCCTTTTCTAAAGAATACGGTGATTTTCAATGGAAAGAACTCTATCCTGGGAGCACTTTCTTAGATTCTTATCGCTTCTCTTGGTCCCTTCTTCTTATCTGCAAAATTAAGGTAGTAACTAAGCAATATATAGGTTTTTATCTTTGATCCAAGCCAAAAGATTAATGATGAAAACAAAAGAACTGAGACGGTGTCTGGGGATCAGTGAGAAAGTATAGAATGATTAATTAGAAATGCCTTTCATGGGCACAGAAGGGGACAAAGATGATATATAGAAAGCTTATGTACCTGAAATTTTTGGACTAGATAAACTATAAGGAAATTTCCAAATCTTCCATTTTATCATTTTATAAAGGAGCACAATTCCTCTCAGATAAAGAGGCCCTTAGACCCACAAAATCAGAAAGTAAATAGTATTTGGCTGGTTTTTGTAAGCTTTTTTCCGGCGAGATAAACACAACACCAGGCAAAGTGGGTGCAAGGCAAGATTTATTAAAACGCTCTCCAGCGAAGTTTCAGGGCTCAGGAGAAGGGGAGCCAGGAAAGTTGCGCCGGGAGGAGGTGGGCACCCTCGGGCGAGGTTCCGCCACTCTGAAAAGCAGAGTGGCGGAAGTCGCGCCCAAGGCAGGGAGGAGGGGGCTTTTAAGGGGTCTTGGGGAAAGCTCAGGGGTCTTTTGGCAAGTTTCCCTTATTTGGATATTCTGCCTGCTCATCGGGATCCCATTGGTCCACAGGAGCCCGGGGCGGGGGTCTCAGGTTCCTGCTTGGGCCTTTGTTCTCCTGTCCGAGCTCAGGTCTTGTGGCGGGAACTTTTGCCATCTTTGGTAGCCCTTCCTGCCAGCCCAACATTCCGGCCTTTTGCTTAATATAATGGTGTCAGGGGCGTCGACTGGGTTCTGGCTACTTCCTGCTGACAGGGGGCGTCGTCATGGGGGTAGTTGGAAGTGGGCAGGCGAGAGTAGGGCTGGAGGAGGAGTTGATTGACAGATACTCAGGCAAGTTCTTGTAGGCGACCCTGCAAGTACTGGAAAATACAGGGAGCAACTGAGATTAGAAGGAGGATTATGCATACAGGTCCCGCCAGAGGGAGCAGCCAGGTTACCCAGTTGTAGGGGTCCAGGCCCCAGGAGGACGTGTCTCGCCACGGTGCTTGGATCCGATCCCTGAGCTCTTTGATCCTGGAGGTAACTATATGATTGGTTAACAAAGTAACAACATTCTTCATTTAATAATAGGCAAGTCCCCCTTTTTTCGGCGGTCAGAAGGTCTAAGGCCCTTCGGTTCTGTAGAGCTAAGGCTGCCAGGCTGGTGACTTGCGTCTCTGTAGGGCTGTGAGGGAGTCAGCAACCCGTTCTGTGTCATCATTCAGGGCTTGGGAGAGTTTGTAAGAAAAATGTCTATGGAGGTTCCTATCCCCGCTGTTCCAGTTGCCACCTCTGTGGCTATTCCTGCCCCTGTTATGAATGGGAGGAAGGCAGCCCTTCCTCCATGGTGTTGGGGAAATAGGATGGACAGCAGCTGGGATTCAGAGTAGATGGTGGTAGAAGGAGATAGTAGGATGAATATACAGCCCAGGGAGTCGTTAGTGGTCAGGCAGCGATGGATTCCCTGAGGGCACAAGAGAAATATTCCCGAGGGAGTACAGTACAGGAGGGAGGAATTAGTGATATGGCAGCTGCGGTGGTGGTAAGGGAGGACACATTAATAATATGTATGTTTCCCCCCATGGGGCCCATATGGACCGTATTATTTGTGGCCCTGAAGTTGGGGAGTGGCCAGTCAATAGGGAGGGGTATCCCCAGGACGTGTAGAGTGAGGTAAGGTAGATAGGATAAAAGAGGCGGGGAAATGGCTGGAGGGCTATGATTTCTAAGAAAGGGCGGCCGTATAGTAATTCAAATGGGCTTAAGCCTGAAGACCCGCGGGGCGTAGCCAGGAGTCTGGTGAGAGCCATAGGCAGAAGTGTAGGCCAGGAAAGACGGGTTTCTAGGGTACGTTTGGTGAGTTGGGCTTTGAGCAGCCCGTTGGCCTTTTCTACCTTACCGATGACTGTGGGTGGTATGGGATGTGAAGTTTCCAGGTTATGTTGAGGCTCTCAGCTACCTGTTGGGTTACACTGGAGATGAAGGCAGGTCCGTTGTCCGACTGGAGGGTCCGGGGCAATCCGAACCTTGGGATGATGCGCTCGATGAGTATTGTAGCCACTACGTCCGCTGTTTCCCAGGCCATGAGGTATGCTTCAATCCAGCCTGTGAATGTATTTTATGGCGAAGCATGGGAGCGAAGTCCAGTTGTCAGTCTTCCCCCAGCTGATGCCCTCAGAGCTGTTGGTTAGGCCCTGGTCTGCGGATTCCTCCTTGTGAATTCACGGCGGAACAGGTTTTGCAAGCCCTGTGGACAACTTCGATTACCTTAGATAAGGAAGGATGATAAACAATGGTTGAAGAAATTAGTGGAGAGCCTATGGGCCACTATGGAGGGATTGGTGGATATCAGTAATCAAGGTGTGCACCAGATTGCCTGGCAGGACAATCCTGTCCTGGATGTAGAACCACCCCTTATCTGGCAAGGGTATAGGCAGTAAAGTTGCAGGGTTTAAGTGGGGGGAGGTAGAGAGAGAGAGACATGCGGGTTTTCTAGGAATAGCAGATGGAATAGCTGGAGACAAGGGTCAGATGGGCCAGGTATCGGTGGCTAAGGAGATCTGTGAGTCGGCAGGAGAGTAGACCGTGATGGGCTGCCCTAAGGTCATGTTGAGGGCCTTAGAGGGGGGCACTTGATATCCCTTGGCCCCCAGAAAACTAAGTAGGGTGGAGGTGTCGTCTTGGGAGACCGAGAGGGAGGGGCTACAGAGGAGGAGGTCATCCACATATGTAGTAGAGTACTGGCCTTAAGGACGCACTGCTGTTAAGTCTGTAGGCCTGGCCGAAAATGTGAGGGCTGTCCCTGAACCCCTGGGGTAGAACAGTCCAAGTTAATTGTCCAGAAGCATGCGTGTCAGGATCCTCCCAGGTGAAGGCAAAAAGAAAATAGGAATCAGGGTGCAAGGGGATGGTGAAAAAAGCGTCCTTTAGCTCCAGTACAGTAAAGTGAGAGGTGTTTGGGGAAACGCGAGACAGTAGGGTTAGGAACGACTGGGTGGAGGGGGACCACGACCTCGTTGATAAGCCTAAGGTCTTGTACCAGTCGATAAGCCCCTGAGGGCTTGCATACTGGGAGGATGGAGTGTTACAGGGGGAAATGATGGGGATCAGGAGTCCCTGACGTTAAAGCCATTCTACAATAGTTTCAGGCCCTGGCGGTGGGCTAAGGAAATAGGGAACTGAGCTTGAGGGAAACTTAGAGTTATCCTTAAGCTGTACTTTAACTGGGGTAAGGTGGGAAGCAATGATGGGTTCTGAGGTGTCCCACACCTGAGGGTCTATAGTAGGTAGGTCATCTGGAGTGAGGGTCGAGGGAGTGGAGAGGTGTAGGATGAGACGGGTTGAGGTGGATAGAGGGGAGGAAGGGGAGAGGCAGATAGTTGTCCTTAGTTTCTGGAGAATGGCCCTACCCAGTGGAGGGACCAGGCAGGAAGGAATCATAGGAACGAGTGGGGGAAGGGAAACCCATCCAGGCTACAGGTAAGGGGAAGGGTCACCCTAGGGTTGGAGGAGGTCCCATCGATCCCCATAACAGTAATTGGTGAGGTTCGAGTAAGTCCCGAGTAGGAAGGCAGAACAGAGTAGGTAGCCCCCGTGTCCAGCAAAAAAGAGATGGACTTACCCATTACCTGGAGCATAACCCTGGGCTCGGCCTGGGTGAGAGGGGTGGCTGAGTCTGGGCTTCGTCAGTCGTCCTCCAATCCAAGCAGTTGAAAGGCCAGACTTACTATCTCGGGGGGTCCCCCACGTTGAGGCGCCGAAGATACCCCGAGGTTAGGGCAGTCGGATTTCCAGTGGCCCATCAAATGGCATTGAGGGCAAGGCCGAGTTGGCGGCTTTGGATTGGGGCACTGGCGAGCCCAATGTCCCTCGGCCCTGCATTTGAAACAGGCCCCCCGGCGGGGTGCGATTGGTTGCCCCTCTCTGCTGGCTCCCGGAGCCGGCCGGCCACAGGGCTGCTACCAAGGCTTGGGTCTGCAACTGAACCTTTTGCTGGAGTCTGGCTTGTCATTAAAGCTCAGCCGCCTCCTCACGGGAACTAAAGACCTTAAATGCCATTTTCACCAAGTCAGAAATGGGGGTCTGAGGGTCCTCCTCAGCCTTCTTTAACTTTCCCTATATATCTGGTACCAATTGAGAGATAAAATGAGTAGCCAGTACCGTGGCCCCCGCAGGAGAGGCAGGGTCCAAGCGAGTGTACTGGGTTAAAGGTTAGGTCAACTGGTTAAGAAACATGGTGGGGTTGTCGTAGGGGCCTGGACAATATCCCTAATCTTGTCGTAATTAACGGCCTTATTAGAGGCTGGCCACATGCCTGCTATGAGACACTGGACCATGCGGTCGCGGCGCCAGTGGCCATCTTGGCCATCCTGATAATCCCAACCTGGTTCTACAGCTGGGACCGCCCGGGCTCCAGCATCAGTGAGCTGGACCTGATCCGCGTGCTCCTGGGCAGCAGCCTGGATGCGTTCCCTCTCCTCTATGGTGAGGGTGGTGGTCTGGACCACATGTAAATCATGCCAGGTGAGGTCATAGGCTTGGGCTAGATATTGGAATTCTTTAATATAGTTATCAGGACTGGCCAAAAAGGAGCCCAAACGTTTCTCAATTTGGGAAAGGTCCTGTAGAGAGAAGGGCGCATGAACTCAAACTTCCTCAACTCCAGCAACCTCCCTTGGGGGGCAGACTAACTCAGCAGGGGGGCTTTCAAGCCCTAGTGCGGCTGGAGCCACACAGACACATTCACGCAGTCAGGCACTCTTCAGATTCAAACAGATTGGACACCCTCCCCTTTGGGTATCCCTGGCTAATGGGAGGTGATCAGTCTCCCCTTCCATTCTTTACGAAAGGATCTAGCTCAAACAGTAGCCCTGCGGCTGTTACAACAGAATTCAATTAAACACAAAAGGTGTTTACCAACAGATTTCAAAAGCGTAAACCTAGTTCTGGCGACCAGCGCTCGGGTATTTTATCCCATTCTGTTAAAGGTTACCAAAGACTTTGAATGCTACCTTAAGAATGACCCATTAAAACTCCGAGACACACAATTAACCAGCAGTTCTAGTCATCTCTTTGCTAGCAGACTTTAACAAATAACAAGAGCCTATTTGACCTTCAGTAAACTTTGATTGGAGTTTCCCGTTTACTGCGGATAAAATTTGTCAGGAGTTCGGATAGGAGTGGGGAGGGGAGAAGGAGGGGTTGATGAGAGCCCCGGTTCAGAAATCCTGAATTTAAGGGGCCTTGGGGTGAAGGATCGCGGTAAAGAGGAGGAGGAGGAGGAACCAGAGGCCCTCTCGTCAGTGGGTGGGTGAAGCTCTCTGGGGGTTCAGAGAGAGGAGAGGGGGAGGAGAGGTCCGAGTCTTTGGGAGCAGTGGGTGGCAGGGTAGGGGTAGGGGAGCGGGCCAAGAGGACCTGAAAGGTGGAGCAGGGAGAGCAGAGGAAGGGGCGAGAGTGCAGAGTCCAGAAAGCTGGACATAAGGGACCTTGGCCCATCTGCCTTGGTGTCTGCCGAGGTTATTTAGGTCCATGAAAGTCTGATAGTTAAACGTGCCTTCCGGAGGCCATTGGGACTGATTGTCTAATCGGTATTGTGGCCAAGCGACAGTACAGTAACGTCGTTTTCGCAGGTCCTGGTCCAGTTCCAGGGTTTTAAGATTGGCCAGCAGGCCTAAAACACCCCCGGGATGTTTTAGGGTCGAATTTGGATTGGGAGGTCCCCACGATTCGTTGCCGGGCAACCCGAGGGCTGGAGGAAGGCGTCCCCTCGTCCACCACTGGGTTGCGGAAAAACTGTGTCGACTGCCATAGAGGTTAGGACGTCTCCCAGCCTCTCGGAGTCACGGAGGTCACCTGGTGACCGGCGGGGTCCACCCTGACGCGGCCGCGATTAGGGCAGGGCTTTCCGGAAGGAGGCGCGGAATCGGGGAAACTCACCACAGCTTCGGAAGTGGCGTTTGGAAGGGCAGGTCCGGTTCAGCCAGGGAAAGGAGAGAGCCTCCCCACTGTGTGGGGGCTCAATCTCCTTCCCGGGTCTCGGCACCAAATGTAAGGTTTTTTCCGGCGAGATAAACACAACACCAGGCAAAGTGGGTGCAAGGCAAGATTTATTAAAACGCTCTCCAGCGAAGTTTCAGGGCTCAGGAGAAGGGGAGCCAGGAAAGTTGCGCCGGGAGGAGGTGGGCACCCTCGGGCGAGGTTCCGCCACTCTGAAAAGCAGAGTGGCGGAAGTCGCGCCCAAGGCAGGGAGGAGGGGGCTTTTAAGGGGTCTTGGGGAAAGCTCAGGGGTCTTTTGGCAAGTTTCCCTTATTTGGATATTCTGCCTGCTCATCGGGATCCCATTGGTCCACAGGAGCCCGGGGCGGGGGTCTCAGGTTCCTGCTTGGGCCTTTGTTCTCCTGTCCGAGCTCAGGTCTTGTGGCGGGAACTTTTGCCATCTTTGGTAGCCCTTCCTGCCAGCCCAACAGTTTTCGAGTCAAGACCTAAAAGCAAACTGGAAATAAATAGGGTGGTGCTGATATCCTAGGGGAGACTGTGTCAGGCTGCACGGGAATCCTTGTCTTAAAATTAGGGTTAGGGCTTGAGGAGAGAACCTACAGTGTGTGCGTTTGCCAAGAGGGGGCAGTAAAAGCCAGGCTCAGCAAAGTGGGTCAGAGGCACTGAGCTGGACCCCAGGACTCCAGCTCTCTGCTGTCCTTGCCAATTCCCAGGAGCGGGCACGAGGGGGAAAGCCTGAGGCTTAAATGACAGAGCAGGAGTGGTTTTAGCCAAGGTGCACTCGAACCATGTGGAGAGAAAACTATGGCTTTTCATTTGCTTTTAAATCGTTCCCCTCACCATCTTGAACTTGCTGACCTGTACCAGCACATTCACCCTAAGCGGGAACGGTAAATTGCATGTCTCTTGCTGACCTGGGAGGGCTGGAGCTGAGCACCTGGCTATTTTCATACAACCCCCTGCCAGTGTTTATTTCTGCCTCTTGGAGGAAGGCTTGTTAGGGAGGACAATTAACTCATCAGCTACTATTAGTGGGGCCTAATGACTGCCAGGTTTTTCTGGGAAACAGCAGACCTCTCTCCGCCCTTCCCAGAAAGGATTTCCTCCTGCCAGAGGCTGTTTAATCAGAACCACAAACAGTCGTCAATAAGGGGAAGGGAGTCATACTAAGCAACGTCTCTCCTGGAGGGAACACCTTGATTGCAGAGGAAGACTCCTGAGCAAAGCCAGCCTGCATCTCCCTGGGGTGCAGAGGCTCTCTTCCCCCCATAGGGTGGGAAGAAGCTGCTCTCTCCATGCTCCCCGTGATGACCCTTCTGGAATGCTGATCTTGATCCCGTCACCCATCCTCTTAGTGGTTATAAATTCAGCCCACATTACAGGATGATGCCTGTGTACGTTTCTTTCGAATTGAGTCTGTATTTATTCTAGACACCGGTATTAAATATCCCCCCACTCCAGAACCACTCTCTTCGTGGCTACTTCAGTAACCTTCTGATTTCCTTTCTATGATTCTTACACTTTCCATCCATTCACCACAAAAAAGTAACCAGAGAGATTTTTTTTTTTTAAAGAGGTCACTCTGCCAGATCACGATAACCAACTCTCTTAGAAATTCTCTGTGATTTCCCATTGCATTTACAACAACGTCTCCACTTCTCACCACCACCTGCTATGCCCTGCTTGACCTGAAACCTGGCCACACCGCGGCTCTCCTTCATGATACGATCCCCCATGCTCACTTTTTTCTATTTCTAGAAAATATAAAATGTCTTCCTTTCTCAGAACCTTTGCGTGTCTTCCTTGCTTTATTTCAAGTGTTCTTTTCACTTCCTCACTTAACTAAATTCTACCCATGCTTCAAATCTCAGCTTCAGTATCTCTCTTCTTAATCTTTTCTGATCTTCACAGAGGTCCTAGCCATCAGCTGGGGCTACCATAACAAACCATCACCTTCGGCAATAAAAGTTTATTTTCTTAGAGTTTTGGAGTACGGAGGTTCAAGATCAAGGAAGTGGGCAAAGCTGGTTTCTCCTGAGACTTCTCTCCTTAGCCTGTCTTCTCACTGGTGTCCTTACATAGCCCCTTCTCTATGTGTGTACTTCCCTGATATTTCTTACAAGGACATCGCTTCCACTGGATTAGATTAGGGCCTCCCCCTTACCACCTCCTTTCTCGGCCCTATCTCCAAATAAGGTCACATGTGGTCTTAGGGCATTAACCTGTGAATTTTGTGGGACCCAATTGAGTGCATAAGAGGGGTCTTTCCTGGTCCACATTCTCTATGGTATTGTCTGTTATAGCACTCAGATCTTCCATTTCATTTCATAATTTTATTTTTTCTTATTTTTTAAGAAAAATCACTATTTAAAAGCATATATTTAGTTCCCTATTTATTATAAATTTCACTAGATGGGAAAACTTGACTATCTTTTTTGTTTGTTTGTTTGTTTAACCACTCTATCTTCAACACCTAGAACCAGGCACACCACAGGCACTCAGATGTTGATTGAATGGAAGAATAATTTGGTTGTTAAATATGAAGAAAATAAAAAAAGGAAATAAAACAAAATATTAAGGAAAAACATAATCTCACAACATTATAAAATTTGGGCCTGAAAGAATGGAAGAATTTGTTTATAAGCCATTAGAAGAGTATTTTAATAAAAAAAAAAATCAGTATTTTATGAGATCTGCTCTAGTTTTTCCAATTATTACCCCTCCCCCTAAATTTTAGCTTCTCCAAATATTTCCTGATTAATGGAAATATTAAGCACATTAAGTCAAATTGTGCTCCCTCCCCCAATAAAAGATATATCCAACCAAAATCAGTGAGTGTGACCCTATTTGGACACAGGGTCTTTGCAGATATGATTAAATTAAGGATCTTGGGATGACATTCTGCTAAGCTAAAGTCCAATGGCAAGTGTCCTAATAAGAAAAGACAGAGGGTGACTTGAGACATGGAGACACAGGTAGAAGAGAGCAAGCCACATGAGGACAGAGGCAGAGATTAGAGTGAATGTGTCTAAAAGCCAAGGAATGCCAAGGTTTGCTAATAGCCACCAAAAGCTAGGAAAGAGGCCTGGAATGAGTTCTTTCCCAGAGCTTCTAGAGAAACTAACACTGCTGACATCTTGATTTCAGACTTCTGGCCTCTGGAACTGTGAGAACATACATTTCTGTTGTTTCAGGCCACAGAGTTTTTGGTATTTGTTATGGCAGCCGTAGGGAACTAATACAAATATTTCATAATCAAATGAGTGTGGGAAAGGCCTATGTAATCTCAGAGCCACCATCAATCTAGATCAACATATTAGCAGACTGGTAAATCTTGCAGTGGTTTCTTAATGGTCTGGTGGTAAGCAATATTTTTAAAGTCTGAAAATAACTATAATTTGGAAAAGTGCACATGTCCAATACATTCATAGTTTTATATACAATCCCAAGACTGGGAACCTATGAAGCCCAATCAGAATCTAGATTAAGAATGCTCATCGAGGGGCGCCTGGGTGGCTCAGTGGGTTAAGCCACTGCCTTCGGCTCAGGTCATGATCTCAGGGTCCTGGGATCAAGTCTCCATCGGGCTCTCTGCTCAGCAGGGAGCCTGCTTCCTCCTCTCTCTCCCTCTGCCTGCCTCTATGCCTACTTGTGATCTCTGTCTGTCAAATAAATAAATAAAATCTTTAATAAAAAAAAAAAAAAAGAATGCTCATCGAGGAGCACCTGGGTGGCTCAGTCGGTTAAGTGTCTGCCTTCAGCTTAGGTCATGATCTCAAGCCCCAAGTTGGGCCCCCCATTCAATGGGGAGTCTGCTTTTCTCTCTCCCTTTGCCCCTCCCCCTTGCTCATGTGCTCTCTCTCTCTCAAATAAATAAATAAAATCTTTAAAAAAGTGCTTACCTAAAATGTATCTTATTCTCATCTTCTGTGATACATGGTCTGAATTCAGAAAGATAGGAGGAGTGTAGATAAACAGGAAGGAAGACTGGAGACTTGGCATGGGGCAAGAGTAACGGAAATGCTGAGTTATGTAAAGAGCAATTATGCACTTTGTCTTTTAGTTACTAGGGACTCATCAAAACCTTTATCTAGAGGAACCACAACAGGTTACCTGTATGTGTCTGAATGAACATTAGCAATTACATTTTAGGGAGCTCAGTCTGGCACCATAAGTAGTATACATTATCTTTCCACAACAAAGCCATAGTGCATGAACAATGTGATCTAAGCTGGGACATACACCGCACTGGTATTCCAGCAGCAAAGACATCCCGGGGATTGTGCTGGGGGACATATGGATCATTGTGGATTGCAGTCTTTCTGTGCATTTCCAAATATGCCATTATATATTTTCCAGTTGTTTCTTCCACAGCAATTATTTTCCCCATATGTGCCATATGTGCCACTGTGTATAACAACAACCTAATGAATGGACCTCTATGGCAATCATTATTAGATGTTTAAAAAACATAAAAAGTGGGGAGCAGGGGGTAGTTGGAATTGTTTGGGAAAAAGAACCAGTCTCTCTCCAACTAGTGGTCAGTTCTCCATTCAGGGTTTCTTTCTCCTCTTTACAAGGTTAAAGTGCAACAGCTAAGAACCTCTGTAGATAAGAGAGAGAGAGAGAGCGCGCGCATTTGGCCCTGGAAAGCAGGTATCGGGGAACATACCAGCAGACTCTGTAATGTAAAGGAGATACAGATCAGAAAAGACATGAATTTGGGAGAGATAGAATCCAGGCTCTAAAGTTATTTACTGCATAATCTTAGCCAAGGGCTTTAATATATCTGGGCCTCACTTTCTTGACCTTTAAAATGGAAAGAATACCCACCTTCCAGGGATGCTTTGAAAGTTAAAGTTCTTTTGCCATAGATTGTGCAGAAAATATTGTCTTTTTCATCGATGTAGAGGTTGGGGATACAAAAGAAAATTAGAAAAAGACATGTTAAATGCAAGTCTCTCAATGGTCTTCCCTTATATGGAGTCACATATTCCTGTGCTCAGGGGACTTCTCATCTTTTTAGTTTCCACAAGCCTTCACCGATCACTGGAAGCAAATAGAACAGGATCCAAAGCCCTAAAGTCACGAGTTTGTGATAAAACTTTAAGCAAGTCATTTGCTATACCTGAGCTCTGGTTTCCTTATCTAAGAAAGGGGCAGCATAGCTACCCTAGAGCATCTTTGAGCTAAAATGCTTTAATCACATTTAAACTCATCGTGAGTCATCCCTCCTCTTAAAAGTATATAGTAGTTCATGAAAACTTTTAAAAATATATATATTTTGGGGGCACCTGGGTGGCTCAGTGAGCCCCTGCTTTGGCTCAGGGTCCTGGAATCAAGCCCCTCATTGGGCTCTCTGCTTGGCAGGGAGCCTGCTTCCCTTCCTCTCTCTCTGCCTGCCTCTCTGCTTACTTGTGATCTCTGACTGTCAAATAAATAAATAAAATCTTAAAAGAGTAAATAAAAAATATTTTTTTCAGCTCTCTTTGCTCGTATATGGATTATTTTCCCAGCTACTGGTGATCAATTCCATTTGGAGCACCTACCGTGTGTTTGATGTTGCGTGTTATTTGATTCTAATAGTGACTTGATGAAGGAGGTAAAACTATTATCCTTAAATTTCAAATAAGGCAACTGAGGCTTGATGACCAGAAATGGCTTTCTGAAGGTTTCATAGGTAACGAATCAGAGCTGGAATTGGAGCTCAGAACCGTTTGTCTGACTGAGAAGCCTGCACTCTTTAGGTCTCTTTGACCCCTGAGAGTACACAGTATGCCTCATCTGTATACCCTTAAATAGGTAGATCCTGTCACCCTACAGGAGAGGTGGAAGGCACTGGCGTCAATAAACAGTCTGAGCATATGATTTATCACTGTCCAGTGGTGGAAATGGTTTTAAGAGTAGCTATCAAAAGACTTGGGTTTGAGTTCTGTCTCCGACCTTGAATAAGTGACTCACGTACCCTGAGCCTCTGTCCAATGAGGATAATACCACCACACAAAGCTTTAGTATCCTTGTCTATGGAATAGGGATAATGACAAGGTCTATCTTATAAGCTTGTCCTGAGGATCATATGAGATTATTGATTTAAGAAAATGGTGGTGGTGTCCCTGGAGAGTGGAGAGTATTCATAAGTCCCAGCTATTCTTACGTGCAGTTGTGAATCACAGTCAAACTTCCAAACCAGTAGGTCTTAGGGTTTATGTCTTTTGATGTGTTTCAAGGCACTGGCAGAGTATTTGTGTTGTCTAGAGATTTTCAACAGGGAAAGAAGGACCATCAATCTAAGCCTCAAGAAACTGAGCTTGTAGCAAGAGACACAAATGCTGTCATCATCAGAGCTGGAACTAACTCAGTCACGTGCTGTCAGAACAGAGGAAGCCCAGCCTTGTGAGGGGAGTGTGTATCACTCAGGGGTATTGATCACAGAGGACTATATGGTGGGTGAAACAATCACGTGGAATTAGAATGCATTGGCTCAGGTTTTGTTTCTGAAGCTAACCAGCTGCCTGACCTTGAGCAAGTCACTTTAGCTTTTTGAGCCTTGGTCTTCTCATCAGTAAAATATAGGTGTTCATACTAATGTCATAGAACTTTTGTAAGGCTAAATGAGAAGATAATTAATGCAGAGCATGGCATACAATAGTAATTAAGGAGTACTTATAGGGAGTCAGTTTTCATTCTTTTATTTGTGTTTAAGCAACTTGTGACCCATTTCTGAAAAGCTAGGCAGTTGGCTCATAGAAAAATAGAATTTTCAATTTGAGTAACAGTTTCAAGATAAGGTTATCGAAGATTCCTTCATAGGTTTCATCTATTCTTGTTTGTTCATTCAGTTATTTTTGCAACAAACACAAAATGCTTGTTCTGTAAAAAGCATGGGGAAAGGGGAAAAACCAGAGAAGAGAGCATTTACTATCTCCTTTTCTACCTGTTTTTTCATTCTTTCCCAAGGGAATAAAAATCCTTCCGACTACAAGAGACATAGAGGGCCACGTTTATAGACGGACAGAATTACTGTGTATTAAAACGTTATGTTCCTTTTCAAGCTCATATCTTCTGCACTACCAAATCTGTACTATCAGTGTAATTAAAAAGGACAGAGAAGACCTTGGGGAGGTTCAGACAGGCAGATTGTGCCTGCTTTTAGCAAGACCACATAAGTGGACTAACCATAGCATAGGGTTCTATACCAGGAAGCTAGTCCTATCAAGGTAAGATTTCAAGATCCAGCAACTGGCATACATTGAGGTAGAACCCTGTGAGCTTCAACCTGGTTCTACAGAATCCCCCGCCACCGTTGGGTTAAATATGTCATGGACACTCACTCTAAAAAACAAACAAACAAACAAACAAACAAACAAAAAAACTCTTATTTGATTTTCGTCTTTCCGTGTATAATTCTCTTAGAACCAGAACTAACTGACAACGAAGAGTCAAGTATTTCTGTTACTTCTAATCCAGTGATTCTCAGCTGGGGGAAGGGTGGCCTTTGACAATGCATGATGACATTCTGGTTATCACAACTGAAGGGAGAGGGGTGCTACAGGCATCTAGTTGAGACCAGGGATCTTGCTAAACTGTGTAGTGTGCATAAGACAGGCCTCCTGAATAGAGAATCATATAGCTCAAAACGACAATAATGTTATTAATTAACACTGAAATCTTATTAACAGATATTAGGGTCCCTCCTTAGCAGGCATTTATAGTTTAGACTAGTCGAGATTCTCAGAGTGTTGTCTCCAAAATAACAGCCTTGGCATCCACAGGAAACTCATTAGAAGTGTAAATTCTCAGTCCCTATACCAGACCTGCTGAATCAGAAACTCTAGGAGATAGCCCAGAAACCTGTGTTTTAAAAAAAAAACCTTCCATGTGAATCTGATGCTTACTTAAACCTAGGAACCACTGATTAAGGCTCTCTAAAAGATGTGAAAACACACACACACACACACACACACATAATTGCTTCAAAAGTGGGTGAGATAAGCACCCAGTAAGAAATGTAGAGAAACAGGAGTCATTGATGTTTTAACGAGAGGGTGGCTTTTGAGCAGAGCTTTGGAAATGGATAATGTGTTACCTCGTTGTAATGAGATGATGAAAGAAATAGCATAAACAGAGACAAGAGCTGGTAGACTACAGGTGAGTCTCAAGGAATGGTAAGTTTAAAGAAGGATTATGTCAAGAGGAGTAGTGACAGTGCAATAGGAAACACTGGGGTCAAACACGTTATACATTTGAATAGTTTTGAGTAGCTAACTTAACTGATCCAAGTTAGTTTTAGGAATATCAATTTAACAGTTAAAAATAATACTCTTACAAGTCAAAAAAATGATAATAGTGGTCAACAGAAATGGTGTGCAATAGGAAGTAAGTGTGAAGGTAAAATTTTATGGGATAAAAATAATAATATTTAATATTTCTTTTCAAATTTTCTAATCAACCACTATACCAAGATTTCCATAATTGGGGAAAGAGTCATTTTTACTCAAGAATTCAAAACACACATGCACATGATCACATGGACACACTCACACAACTATAGGAGAAAACAGGACAAACTTACACAGACCAAAGCATCCGTGCTCTTAAGGGGTTAGAACTCATTCTCAGAGCAATAGTATGTACCCATAAATCCAAGAATCAGGAAGAAGAAAGCAAGGACAAGTGGGCCAATGTATGATGACATTCTGGTTATCACTGAATGTGATATGGGCCAATGAGAATCTAGCAACAGACCCTATGGATTAGATGGCTGCATCAATGTGCAGGATAGGTGTTTGCCCTAATCCCACTACTTCCCATTTAAAATCCATAGTCCACCACTAAGAAATCGATCATTGGTTCAAATTTCTCCTATGGCATAGAGAAGAGAATTTCATTTTATGAGAGTTAAATCGTAAGAAAGAGTTGTTTTGAAATCAAACTAAAATCTCCTAGCTAAGTTGTCTGAATGTATTCTACATCTGCCATCTGGATCTATATGGAACAAACTTCTTTTCCTATGTACCAGCCTTTGATTATTTAAGGTTGTCTTTCAAGTTTCCTTGGTTTTTCCACACCAACAGAATATCCAACTTCTTTAAATATTCCTCATATTTCAAAATATTTTATAGTCCTTATAACTTGGGTTGCTTTCCTTTGGATGTACTTCAATTCAATTAGGGGACTCTAAAATCAGGCTCCCAGATCTAAACTCAATATCCCAGATAAAATCTTGCCAGTATGGAAAATGCTGCAATTACAGGCCCTATTATCCTGACACTATATTTCTATTAATGAGCCCAGGCCAGATATTTGGATAGTGACCAGAGTGATCTTTATTACTCAAACCAGGGTAGCATTTCCTCAAAGGCAATTGAAAATCTTCAGAAATGTTGGAGACCTTTCCTGAGGCTGCATAATTATATTTTTTAAATGCTTTCAATTTCCCATGACAAGTTTGGAGTGTCTAAAGATGGCAAAGTGAAGGAGATAAATAGATTATTGATCAGACAGGCTTGTAATTCCTTAGCGAATTGGATTTAGTTTCTTCATTGAGATCAGGTCAATGCCATAAATCTCGTGGAAAATCAATGCCACAGAGAGTGCTATGAGCTGGACTTGAAGACGTTTTCCTGGCTGCTTCAGGACAGGGAGGTTGGCACCTGCTCCAAAAATAGAAAAGGAAACGGACCGGAAAATGACTATATGAGGGGTTCGAATGCTGGGTATGTGAGTGAAGTGCCTGAATGGAGTCAAAAGATTTGGGAACTCTTGACTTGGCCACTGTTCTATGTGTGACCTTGGGCAAACCACTCCATGTTGATCATCCTGTAAGTTACAATGGCAAAGTTGGACCGTACAAACAGTTCTCTATATCTTTTCTCCACTTCTTTGTAGGGAAGAGTCAGGCAACTACTAAAAAAAAATTCTGAAGTGTAGTCACTCGACACAATGAAAGTTTAGTTCTCAGTCGCACAAATATTCACATGTAGTTTCTGCATCAAGTAGCTCAACTCCAAGCTGGTCCTCAATGACTGAGGTGTCCCAGCTTTTTACATTGTGCAACTCTGCTGTTGCATAGAACCTTGTCATGTATTGCTTCCAACCTGCCTTCACTAGCACAGATACCTGCAGAAGGTAAGCTAAAAATAGGGCATGAGAGGGTGGGTAGGAACAATTGTGAAGCTGTTTGAAAAATGTATCCTGGCTTTTGCAATGAGCCCATCTATCTCCATATTCATAAAGAACCAGAAAACGTTAGAAGGATGATATTGGCATATAAACAATTTCAATTGTCTTGCCTAAACTCCAGCCCAATCTCCAATGAAACCTATTCAAAAGCCTGATAAAATTGGGCCACCAGAAGGAAAAGTCGAAATTTAAAGAGAAAAATGGTAGTTAGGGTGTCTGAACAGATGCACTGCAGATAATTGCATTTTAAAATTGTCTTTTTGGTAATTCCTTGTTGAGATGCTCCATTTGTTTTGCCATATTTATCCACTTTATTTATTTTGCATGGAGAAAAATGCATAACTGTTTAAAGACTTTGGGAAAAGTTATCATTCTGAGCCTGATGTTGTCACAAAGAGCATTGGGGGAGGACACAAAGTAAATTGAACTTGAGACTATGAGAAAGGGAGAAGAAAATAGAGGATCAAGGTAGAGAAGGATGGAGACGGGTTGAGTAACATCCAACTTGGTGACCACATAACTTCTCAAAATACCATGAACTGTACTGTCTAGGATCTATACTTTTTACAGCAACACGACTCACTTTTAAAAGCATACACCAACATTCCAGTGGATTAACACAATATGAGTTTACTTCTTATTCACATAATTATCATAAACTTGGTGTCTTAAAGCAACACACATTTGTTATCTTATAGTTCTGGAGGTCAGAGGTCTAAAATGAGTCAACATGGCTGCATTCCTTCTGAGGTCTCCAAGGGAGGATGAGTTTCCTTGACTTTGCTAGTTTCTAGAGGCTGTCTGTGTTCCTTGGCTTATGAGCCTCCATCGCTCTCGCTAGTCTGTTTCTTTTGTCATATCTTCTTATACTCTGACCTTCCTTCCTTCTATAAGGACCCTTTTGATTACAGTGGACTCACTCAGATTGATCCAGGATCATCTTTCCATCCCAGGACCCTCAATATAATCACATCTGTGAAGTCCCTTTGCCACGGAAGGTGGCATATTTGCAGGCTTCCAGGGATTAGGATACCCATGCCTTTGAGAGAAGAGGAGTGCCATTATTCATCCTACCACAGGGATTATGGTTAAAGAAGGACTTCCTAGCCTCAACAGACAGTTTCTTAGGCAGTCCTGGGTGTCAACATCCAGCAAATGGAGAAGTGAACTGATGGCACATGGAAGGATTCGATGCCACTGGAATCACAGAAAACACGCAATGTGTACACTAACTCTTACGTCATTCTTTTCTTTCCGGGTATCCAGAACTCTCCAAGCAGCGTGCTTCGCACACAGACTTAGGCGAGGGAAGATGTCGGTATTGCCTAAGAAAAGAGCACACAGAGGGTAGGGTGAGAATACAGAATAGGGGAGAAGAGCTATAGGCAATGTGAGTCATAACAAGGCGAAAATGTGCTTGGACGTAAGGTTTTATTCCCCTCATGTTTTCAAGGGTGGCTGAGATTTCCTTCCAGTGGCACTAGCAGGCTTTCCCTGCTTGTGGCCTCCCCAAAATAGATCCTGAGTACCATGGAGCCCATCTGCAGTGAGAATTCGTTAGTGACACATGACAGCTATTCCTTGAAATGTGCTCAGTGAGTCACACAGCTCACAGCGGCTGTGCAGTGGGGATTATTGGCCTGAAAATGACTTTCTTCCCTCCCTTCAACCCCCATCATCAGCTTGAAAAATTACCTTGGGACACATTTTTTATACTCTCTTCTCTGGAAGCATTATTTCAGTTGTACCTCTGATGCCCAAAGCCTTGTGCCTCCCCGGAGAGGAGTTGTGCCTCCTGGAACTGGCTGATCATACCACAGAGATCCAGGAAACCCCAAATGTCTGCTGAGCATGTAGTCTTCCAAGACCGTCTATTGTGTATGTGTTTCATCATCTCTATATGACTGACATGTCTTTCCCTCCCAGAAGTGCTTTATTATACTTTCTACCACCATTTAAATAAATCTGGTGTCCATAATTTGCTTTTTTGGAAATAGATACAGATAGATCAGGTATGTTTAATTCCCCTTCAATGATTGGGTGATTTAAATTCTATCCCTCCCCACCCCTTCAACCGGTGTTTCCAAACTTCTTTGATAATCAGAACTACCAAGATGTGTTTTTCACTGACTAGATGACCAGGTATCTCTTTCAAAAATTATGACTCACTAGGTCCAAATCAGGAGTGTATGTTTCTAACTAACAATACATAAGCTTATTCTAATATTCAGGCAACTTTTGCAAACAACACAAACACAATCTAAAACGCAGAATGGATTTTTGTGCCAAGCATCTGGATTTAAATCCAAGGTCTAAAATCTACCAGTTAGATGAGAGGGGCCAGTTGCTTCATATTTATGTAGCTGGGTTGATAAATATGTAACTCTACCCAAATCCAATTCTTTGGTTATACCTCTTATTCACTTTAAAAAGCACTTGTACAAAAGACAATAGCAATGCATGTTATTTTGTACTGAATTTTATTCTACGGAGGGTGCTTTAAATTTTTAAAAAGAGGGATGCCTTGGGGCGCCTGGGTGGCTCAGTGGGTTAAAGCCTCTGCCTTCAGCTCAGGTCATGATCCCAGGGTCCTGGGATCAGGCCCCGCATTGGGCTCTCTGCTCAGCGGGGAGCCTACTTCCCCCTCTCTCTTTGCTTGCCTCTCTGCCTATTGGTGATTTCTGTCTGTCAAATAAATAAATAAAATCTTTTATTAAAAAAAAAAAAAAAGAGGGATGCCTGGGTGGTTCGGTTGGTTGGGCCACTGCCTTCGGCTTGGGTCGTGATCCTGGAGTCCTGGGATCAGGTCCCACATTGGTCTCCCTGTTCAGCAGGGAGTCCGCTTCTCCTGCAGATGTCTCTTCTCTCATGCTCTCTCTTTCTCATTCTCTCTCTCTCAAATAAATGAATAAAATCTTAAAAAAAAAACTTAAATTTTTAAAAAGAAAAAAAAAAGATTCGTGTTGTCTGAAGCTGTCGGGAATTTGCATGACAGAGTAGAGGAACATAAAAACTGATCTAGGGGAAGACATAAACTCTGAGTAGCGAGAACCTTTCAAGTGAGGTCAGAAAGGCATTCCTCCAGCTAAACTTTAAAGGACTCCTAGATCATCCAGTGATTGTTGATCTTCAGTCTGTGGCCATGCTCCCCTGGGAGTGTCTGTGTGGACTACTGGAGCACAGTGGAAGACTGAGTATGGACAGTGTTCTTTTGAATTGAAATTAGGGTGTTATTTAATCATATCTCACTCCTCATCCTCTGAATTCCCTCTATTTATTTTATCCAATCTCCACCATCCCCAAGAATCACCTTTCAGACTTCTAGTCTGGCCACCAACAATTTGATTTCCTATTTCACTCACATCCTCATCACTGATCATCACTGGTACTTTCTAAAACACCTACTCTGTTGCAATTTAACTCTTTTGGATGATAGCTATAATGGCAAAAAAAATATATGGCGTCAAGTATGTTCTGGACATTTTTCGTACATTAGCCCATTCAATCTTCACAACAAATACTATTATTAACTCCATTTTACAAATAAGAAAACTAAGGCACAGAAAGTTATGGAGTCCTGAATCCTTACACATTACACTAAGCATATGGACATTTAATTAATGTGACGATAGCTAATGGCACCCCCTCTGATTCCAAAGACACATACATTTTAAAAGAATTGATTGATATAAAGTAGGGATAAATGTAAGGTTAACCTAAATAACCAGATAATGATTTCTTAACTATGCCTTTTGGGGAGGAGGCTCTTCCTGTTTAAACAATGGCTTGGGAATTTCTGATCCTATTTGGCAAAGGAATCTAACCACCATATACCTCTGGGATTATCCTTACTCATGAACCCAGAGCTGCCTTACAGATCGTCTAGCTTCCCCCTCCATTTACAGATCAGGCAACTGCCACCTACACAGAGAATGTGGCTTGCTAGGATCACATAGCTGAAAGCATGCAGGGCTCCTGACACCCAATCCACCCCACACCCAGGTGATAATGAGTCACTACCATTTCAGTTATTTTCCATCCACAAAGCTCTGGGCAAAAAAAGATTAGAATTTGCTGAAAGTGCAAAAGCTTTCATCCCACATATCCAGTCCTCAATTCCCTAAAGCTTTTCTTCCATGAGCAAAGAAGTAGCAAGGAAGACATTGTAAAGGCAGGCATCTGAGACATGTGAGAAAACACAGGTCGAAAAGTGATTGCTGGTGAAAAATTAAAACTTGCTTTTCTTTTCCTTCTTGATTCCCCTGTACACTGCCTTCCTGCAAACAGCAAAATTTCTAAAAGCTCAGCAAGGCACTGCTATCAGAGCTAAGACATTAGTTTTTGAAAAGAAAAACAAACAAACAAAAAAAACACATTGCATTACTGTAAGAACAGATGATGAAATATAACATAAAAGGAAAATTGCCACATTTGTGTGTGTGTTTGTTCACATGCGCACATGCTAAGGCACACAGAGGCATAGAAAGTTATGGAGTTAAGGATATATATCTATATGTATATATAGATATATATCTCATATCACATGTCTTTCTGTGGAACAAAAAATTTATTTTGGAACAAAAAAATTGGAAACAAGGGCAGTTGTAGCAGAAAGGTTGAATTGAACAAAAGCTCTGGAACCAATCACAGGGCACATTTGAGATTGCATTTCCAGGCAAGCCTTGAGACCATTAAACCAAATATACGATATTTCATTAATTTTATCTTAGACCTCAGTTGGGAGAGCGGTGTAGATAGAGATATGGTTTTACAGACTTAAAAGGACCTCAATAGTACATTAATTTTTAAGAAATCTTATTTGTTTACCTTTTTCATTTATTACTCTCAGCTGTGCTCATTGATTCTATTAGGTCTCACACTCAGAGTCTCAGTAGCATAATTGTTAATATGACACAGGTCTTGTTCAGAATTCTACTTCTAGTATCCATCATGATTCTTGACACATGAGGCTTGATTAACAAATGTTCTATGGGATTGATTAATATTAAATTGAATTAATTTACGTTAAATTAATTGAGAAATGACTCTTAAATCTGTATTCTCCATCTTCATCATCAGTAACTTTGGTAGAATTCACGATTATCTCTTATTCCTTTATCACTTCCAAAAATGAAATCCTTCCAGTGCATTGTTTAAATCAACTAAATCACAACACCACCCCCCCCCCCAAAAAAAAAGTTTCCCAGTGGCACTGCTGCTTACAGGATAATGTGTAAGTGACCTTCTATGACCATTAAGGACCTTTAAAGTCTTTGTTTCATCTTCATTTATTGACTCATTGATCACTACTCCTCCCCCTCAATTTTTATTTAATGTTATAGCTACATGCAATTACCATTTCCCCCTTAACATGCTATATTTTTTCATGCTGATACATGTTACCTATGTCATATACTTTTCTACATACGCTATATATTATTATAGATGTCTCGTGTTTGATAGTTCTTCCCTGGAATATTTTCCAAATCTACAACTTTTAAATCCCTGTTCCTTCTTTAAGATCTAGTTCAAACATTACTTTAAGTCTTGAATATTTTCCTTCTTCCCCAAAGGAAATGAATTTCTCTCTTTTCTGCCGTTTCATAGCACTTTCCACTAACTCTTGTTGTAGCATTTTTACATTTAATGTTTTTTTTTAAACATTCAATCTATCCTGCTGAACTTTGAATTTAAGGAAAGAATCATGTATCTTAATCATCTTTACCCCCCCCCATATTTATCATAGGCTATGATACACAGGTATTTAAATATTCTCCAAATTCCAAAAAGGTATATTTAAAACCAGTGGTTACAAACTCAGAATCTTTTAGGAGCCACATAAGCAACATAAATCATTACCTAGGCTGACTGGGCATTTTGAAAAACAAGCAGTTGCACACCCTCCCCTCCCTAAAGGACAGGTATATTCTTGTCCACGTGATTGTTTTCATATGGGAAAATGGGTCCAGTATTGCCAGTCTTTAAGAAAACCCAGAAATTGAAGGTTTTATTTGAAACATGTCAACTTTTAGAGCAGCACCTAGGCCACCATGGTCAGGATTCTCTAGCGGACAACCAATTTGCACTCATGCTCTAATTTATTCAAAACTGATTTTGTCTGTCATGTTATTCATGTAGTCAAGGAATGCAACTTTTAAAATATGTTTTAATTATTGGAATTCTCTCTTCTGGCTCTCTGTATTCTATTTTGCAGCAGTACACGTCTTGGTGCCTATGTGCATGAAAAAATTTTGTTTTCAAAATCCTTTTTTGAGTTCCCTTTCCCTCCCACACCTTCTCATGTTGTTTCTCAGCTTATCCTTACCACTCTCCCAGCACCCTGAAGGAAATTAGCCTTAATTTATCTTTCTATTCAGTAAAACAGGAATAATAAGATAATTGCATAAGGCAGTCATAAGGCATAAACAAAGAGGTAAAATATCCCAAAGTGTAATGGTTTATATTATTATTTCAGTAGGTATTAATTCCTTTTTTCTTGCCTCTCTTATTTTTTTTTTCATTTCTCTCTCCCATTCCAAATAAATATTATCTTCCTGGGCCTCACTCCACCCAGACTCAGAAAGGGGTAAAACAGTGTAATTGTTCAATTACCAATAAAATAATTTTAGAACATAAGTTGCTCAATTACTTATCCTTTTTCAGTCATGTGTTTGAACCTAGTAAGGACTATCCATGCCTTGACCTGTTACTGACATGTCAGGCATGTGTTAACCTGGTGTAGAGGAGATTGTCGGCATCAAGACAATGGTTAAATGCATGTTGTTATTACCCCATAGTTCATTTCTTTACCAATATTCATCCCTTCCTTCATCCTACTTTAAGTAAGTATTTGGTTGAATTATTTCATTCATTTGTTCATATGCTAATGATTCTCTCTCTCTCTCTCTCTCTCTCTCAGTAAAATGAAAAGGTAACCTACAGAATGGGAGAAAACATTAGCAAACCAAGCAGGTGATAAAGGATTAATATCACTAAAGAACTTGAACAACTCAATAACGGTAATAATGATAATGATAATAACCTGATTTCAAAATTGGCAAAGGACCTGAACAGGCATTTTTCCAAAGAAGATATTCAAATGGCCAGTGGGAATATGAAAAGGTGCTCAGCATCACTCACCGTCAGAGAAATGCAAATCAAAACCACCATGAAATATCATCTCACACCTTTTAGAATAGCTATTACTGAAAAGACATAGATAAGTGCTGGTAAAGACATGGAGGAAAAGGAACCCTTGTATAATGGGTTCAATGTTCGTAAGAAGATAAATTGGTACAACTACTGTGAAAAACAGTATGGAGGTTCCCCCCCAAAATTATAAAAACAAAAACCAAAAAGCTACCATATGATCCAACAATTCCACTTCTGGGGATCTATCTAAAGGAAATGAAATCACTACCTTGAAGACCTATCTATGGCCCCATGTTCATTGCTGCATTATTTACAATAGTCAAGACATGGAAAAACTCCCTCTATCCTTGATGGATAAACAGATAAAATGTGTGTGTATGCATTCAGATCATAAAAACAAAGGAAATCTTGCAATTTGCAACAGCATGGATGGACCTTGAGTCCTTAAGTCATGGAGAGAAACATAAATAGTGTGTGATCTTATGTATATGCAGAAGCTAAAGCAAACCAACTCATGGAAACAGCAGACTAGTGATTGCCAGGGTTGGGAGGAGTTGAAGACATGCTGGTCGAAGGGTACAAACGTCCCATTATAAGATGAACAAATCCTGGGGATGTACTCTTTAGCTTAGTGACCATACCTGAGAACACCATATTGTATATTGGAAAGCCACCAAGACCTTAAAAGTTCTCACCACACATGCATACACACAAAATTCTAAGTATGTGAGGTGACATATGCATTTAACTAACCTTATTGTGGTAAACATAAACACATGTGTTGCAAATATAAACACATATTAAATTATTACATTGTACAACTAAACTATCACAATGCTGTGTCCATTAATCTCAATAAAGCTAAAAAAGAAAGAAAAATGTAGTTAACTAACTTTCGTAGGAAAAGATTATACTTATGTTAAAACAGAAGTGGTTGAGGTGGGATTTTTCTTCTTCTTGATCAAACTTTCTTGGATACATTTTGATAATAATATAAGATAGGTAATTGCATTTCCAGCAACGAATGACAACACAAGGATGAGAAGCTGAATACAGCAATCAAAGAATAGAAAAGGGGTAAAAAAAAAATCTGATAAAAGATCTGTTTCTAGGGAATTGTGAAGAGAAATATAGAAAATCAGACCTATAAATATAAATTCACTAATACTTATTTCCGCTTCAAGACTCAAGATGCTCATGTTAATTGGATGTTCATACAAAACGAGATGTACCCACATGTTTGCTATGTTAACATGGGGGCACACTCTGGAAAAAACAGAACAGGGTATGCACTGTCTTTATTGAACCAGCTTTGTCAAATTAAAAAACAAAAACTAAAAACACACACACACACAAAACAAAATCCAAAATGTAATGCCTACTGATTAGCTTATATGCTGTTTTTGTTAGTCATGTGAGACATGATCCACAAATGTGGCAAATAATTTCACATTAACTCCTTCATCCATCCATCCATTCAGTCAGTCAAGTGTAGCAATTGGTCAGGCAAAAGGGAAAAGTGAGGTTATACTAAGAGGTAAGATAAGACATGATTCAGAGAAAGAATCATTCACAGTATGTTTTAAACTTGTCACAAAGACCACATTGCCAAGATCTTGGTACCACTCTGAGTCAGCTTACTTCTCCTCCCCATCCTTTTTCTTTCTCTTATCATTTGGAAGAGAGAAAGTTTTCCACCAGCTCTTAAGATGCTCTAGATAGATGCACATGAATTCCAACCCCCACCACACAGAAGGTCTTCAGAATCACAAGCGCTTTGCAGCAAGGAAGGCTGTCATGGAAGAAGTAAGTGGCTAAAGCCCTGTCCTGTTTCCCAAGGGTATGATTATGAAATATATTAGAATCTGATTATCTTATCTATTCTCTCTCTATTTACATATATCACAGTATCTTATGAGGCCTTAAACAAGCTGCATACTCTGGCAAGGTCTTATTTTCTACAGTCTGCAAAATGCATTTTAGGACATGTGGTGTGGGAGTATAACTTTGGGGCTTTGTGTCATGAACCCATGTACATTCAAATAAATATTTGTTTTCTTATTCTATAGAAGTTGATTAAAAAAAAAAAAAAAAGCCCATCAAACCCTGCCATGATGTCTTCCTTTCCTCTTCTCTTCTACAACATGCTTCTAGACGTGTTTAGTTCTTCTTTCCCCTAAGGATTGCTCTTAGAATAAGTAAATACACCTATGACTCAAAGAGACAGACTAGCTATCAGTCTCTTGGGGAATTGCGATAGAAATGCACACTCAGGACAGGAGGCATTTGAATTTTAAAACCTCCCTTCCCTCCACCCCCTTCCTTCTGTGCTCTCAGCTGCCTGGGTGAGGGCCACAGAGGGATTCAGCTCCAGACTTGAGGTTGTCTCTGTCCTGACAACTTGACAGTTTAATAATTTAAACTCTTTCCATTCTCCCAAAGCACATGAACTGGCATTATCATGATTTTCTTTATTTTCTTTACTCTGCCTTAAACCGTACTGTAGTCTTTGATATCATAGCAGTGTCTAATGATAATGGGAGTTTTTTTTTTTTTTTTTGGTTTGTTTTTGTCTGTTTGTTTTTCAATTCTTGTCATCGTAAATCTTTAAAATAATGAGGAGTGAACAGAACCAGGTGTTTTTCTCATGTAATGAATTGTTATTAACTGAAGGGAAAGCGAGTCAATTTGGAGGGAGGTAAAGATGCATTCTAATCCATAGGGTCTGAGAACATCCTCTGAAACCTTGGAGAAATGACTAAACCGGTTCATACTTGCTGAGTTTTGAGTGATTAAAGAATTACATTCTCAGGAAGTCCTCCGAGAAAGCCCCAACAGAAGACATCATCTCTTAACATATAAAAACTGAAGAACAGGGGAAAATGCATTCTTAAATGGGCTACGAAGACTTAACTCATGTGAGTAAAAATCTTATTTTACTCAAATTATTTAAGTCAAACTTAAGGATCTAGTTTTGAAGGCTGATGCGTACAAAGACATCTCTGGGATAATTACCCATTTCTATTGCACACTGAGAGGTACAGAACCAGCCCCACTATCAATAGAGAGCATCCTTTGCTCACATTATTATACAAGTAAAGGAAAACCAGGCTTTTGGGCCACTCCCTGGGTTCAGTGAGGCTGTGAGGGAAAGCCAAACCAAGAATGTGGCCTGCAGTGTGGCTCTGCTAGGCTTCTTCAGAAAGGTGAAAAGCAATGACATATGTATCATGTGATGGCTGAGAGGAGCCCATAAGCATGAACAGCTTAGTAAGGCAGAATGGATAGTAAAGGAAAGGCTTTCTCTCTACACCATTGTATTTTTTCTTATTTGTAAGTATTACCTGCCCCAGTTTCCAAGACAAAAACCTTGCAGATTTTTTCCCACTCCTTTATCTGCCCATATCCAATCAACCATTAAATTCAGTTTCATCATCTTCAGACTGTCTGCCCTATACTTCACCTCTTCTCCAGTCCCACTGTCATATCTGCACTGAAGACCGTTAACTCATGCCCTCCCCTTATTATGAAGAAACTCATTTGTGGTTTTCCACTATCACTTTTGGATGAAAAGAAAAGTTAGCTTAGGAAAAATTACTTCCAGTACAGGGATTCTGGGGTGGCTCCGTTAAGTGTCTACCTTCGACTCAGGTCATGATCCCGGGGTACTGGGCTGAAGTCCCATATGAGGCTCCTTACTCATCAGGGAGCTGGGTCCTCCCTCTGCCTTCTGCTCTTCCTGCTTATACTCTCTCTCTCTCTCTCTCTTTCTTTCTTTCTTTCTTTCTCTCTCTCGGACAAATAAGTAAAGCATTTAAAAAATCAATCTTTACAGTACAAGCTATAGTTTCCTAAATGTTCCTTAATGACCTCACTTATTTTCAGATGCCTGTTCAGGTGGCTTTTGCTGAAGACTTCCTGATTGCATGCCTGAAGTAGCCAGTATTCTAGGAAATCGAGAGTATTTTTTAATGGTTCCAATAGTAAGAAGGGACGAAGCACTTTGGAGGTAGTCCTTGCCTCATTCTGGAAAGAGCCATGGATTTATTTCATGGCTTTTGCAATAGCATTTCTGCTCTATCACAAACTTAATTCCTTAACATTTCACATAGCCGTGTACAATGTGAGGATATTACTACTCGTGTTCAAAGATTACATGAGATAGGGACTGGCATATGTTCCTATATTGGATGTTCCATAAATATGGGGGAGCACAAAATATATTGTTTATAAAGCTGAATAAATTTTTGAGGGATATTGAGGACTCCGGAGGGAAAAGCAGGATGACACCCATTCTGCTCTTACATTTTCCTTAGACTCCTAACCATATTCCACCAACATATAAATCAACATAAATTCTTGCATAACTAAGGTCACTTTTGAAATTCAAGTTTTAGAGTACGTACCTTAGGGTAATCCTGGAATTCCAGATTCTAACGTGAATGGCTGAGGTCGTGGAACAGTATCTTTAAGAAAGTACTTCTCCCTTCCAATTGGTTGTCCCTCTGCAAACTCCATCCATGTTCACATTCGCCCGTCTGATTCCCACATTCCACTTCTCCCCGTATTATTGAGAAATACACTATGCTATCTTTTTTATTCCTTGTTCCAATTTCCCTCTAGTTGATTATACTTATATTTCCCAAACTCATCCATCAGTTTTCAGTGATCTTTATAAAATCATAGATCTGGAAAAGGGCTTCAGAGATTCCTTTTTTTTTTTTTTCCACTTAGCTCCGGTTTAAGTTGCAGAAATGGAAGCCCAAAAAGACAAAGTAATTTCCCCCAAAATATGCTGCTATTTAGGAACAGTAGTGGACTTAAAACTTAGATGTTCTAAATTTAACTCAGCAAATGCTCTTTTCTTCACATGATGCTGCTTCTGAGTACTTTGGATAATTTGTTACATTGTAGTGTCATTTTTTACCTATTCTTAATCCCTCTGTAGATTCTATTTGCTTTTGTTCACTCACAATATATGAAATATATTAATCTTTTTGTAACGTCTGACCCAGTTACCTTGGACCTCATGTGGTCATTATCTACCTATGCTAAATGACCACAAGTCTCCTTAAAAATATTGGCTGATGTCTGAAGCTACTGGGCCTGTTATTACAGTGAACTCCGTCAAAGACGTTAGTCTGATACTGACATAAATACAAAGAAATTGGTGTATCTTTTCTCGACTTTAGAAATATCTTCAGTGCAACCTACATTATTGTGACAGTCCCTGCAGGTTTGGAGACCACAAGATTGATGACTTGAAATAAAGAAGAAGGACTCTCTGGACCCTTCGTTTTCTCAGTGGCTGGCATTATTTTGACAAACATTTTGTCATTATTGCTTAACAGAGGAATTGGTCTGTTTTATATATATATATATATATATATATATATATATATATATATATATATCAAAATTATTACCTTCCCTGAATAATAAAAATCAATAAAGTGTCTTCTTGTGTGAAGTCTCCAGACAACCTTCTCTCAACAAATAATTAAACATTTGAATCAATTCCAGTACGAGCTTATTGTTCACAGCTTTATGAAACTTTCCTGCCTGACCATCTTTGCCTGGAATTCTGTTATTATTTAAAAGAGAAATAGCTTCTAATATGAGCTCTTGTGAAATTGAAACGAGCAACTCTATTTCATCTAAAGAGCAAATCTAGGCAAGACTGGTATTGCCCAGGGAAGAGAAACTGGTTCAGGCAAATCGAGACCTGACTTGAACTATAGCCGGAACTGAACCAAGATTGAACTCATTTTTTTAAAACTCAAACACTAGGAGAGCTTTATGGAAAACAATGACAGGGAAATCTGTTTAAGCTGAGTTTCTTTAAAAGGAAAGAAAATATAAGTTAAAATGTGTGCACATGTGGTGCTGATATCAACCAATACCAAGGTATGTATAGGTGTGGAATGACATCTGGGGAAATTTTGAATTAGACAAAATTAATGTTCAGAAATGGTTTCTTTATTTTAGCCCTTAGTAACACATTCTGTTTAAGCCTTTCTATTTAAAAACTTATATGACATGTACATTACTGAATGTGGGGGAAATCTGATCTTTGAGG
The DNA here is from genome assembly GCF_964662115.1 of Mustela nivalis. Classification (NCBI taxonomy): domain Eukaryota; kingdom Metazoa; phylum Chordata; class Mammalia; order Carnivora; family Mustelidae; genus Mustela; species Mustela nivalis. The sequence goes on from NC_139032.1 coordinate 77,895,689, forward strand.
TATGGGATCTCCAAACCTCCCCATTACTCTTAAAGACCAAAAATGTAGATCCTATTACATATATGGACTTGTCTTCTCTTTGTTCTCTTTATTCCACCCAAAATGGTCCACTTTAGTTGCCTAAGGAGCCAAGCTGTCACCTCCACACCACCCACCCTCAGAATATTTGCATAGGTATTCACCTCCACCTGGGAGAATCTTGTCTCTCTAAAACTTCCAAGATTAATATTGTTATCTTTTATGTCTTAGCTCAACTGTGGCTTTTTCATGACCCATCCACCAGTGGACCAGTTATATATTCTTATAGCAACCTGTCATTTTTTATAAATTCACTTACCACAAATCACCTAAAATTAGGTATATGTGGGACACCCAGGTGGCTCAGAGGATTAACCCTCTACCTTCAGCTCAGGTCATGGTCTCAGGGTGCTGGGCTTGAGCCCTACATCGGGCTTTCTGCTCAGCGGGGAGACTGCTCCCCCTCTCTCTGTCTGCCTCTCTGCCTACTTGTGATCTTTCTCTTGCTAAATAAATAAAAAATCTTAAACAAATAAATAAATAAAATTAGTTATATGCTTGTGTAGTCATTTTATTAATGCCTGCCCCCCCAATGGGTTGTAAACTTCATGAGGACAATGTTATGTTTGTTATGTTCAACATTACCATATAAAGACTATTAAATATTTAAATATGTGTTAAATAAAAGAATGAATGGATTTCTTTTTTCTCTTTCTTTCTTTCTTTCTTTTTTTTTTTTTTTTTTTGTATTTAAACACTAGAGAAGAGAATGTGATTTGTTAAAGATTGAATTTCAGGAATTAAGATATTTTTGGTAAATGGGAGCTAACCTAAATTTCCTCAGAACCACTCTAAATTCCATCAACAACTTTGCTTCTAAACTAGCCCTGCTATGGTCACCAAATCATGCCAACCATGACTAATAACCTGGTTCAGGTAACTAGGGATGCATAATCTTCATATTTTATTCAGAAGTTACTTATTTTACAATCCAAAGAAATTATGGGGTGCTGAGTTGGCTCAGCCAATTAGGTGACTGACTCTTGATTTTCGCTCAGGTCATGATGTCAGGATTGTGGGATCAAATCCCGAGTTAGTTCTGTGTTCTCCATGGAGTCTGCTTGGGATTCTCTCCCCCATCCTCTGCCCCTTCCTCTCCCTCTGACTCTCCCCTGCTCCTGCACAACCTCTCACTCTCTCTCTCTCTATGAGGGAGAATGAGGGAGTATGAGGGAGAAAAGAAAGTATGATTACATAATAACTAGCAAGATATTTAGAATGTCTGCTCAACAGAAATTTATAGTCAAAATAAACTTTGAAAGTAATCTATTCCTCCTTTCACTTCCCAGTGCTCCACCAAATTACAAGTTAAGGCTACCAGTATTTTGTGATGGAAAGAACACTGAGAAACTCGTTCAAAAGGTGCTCATTGAACATTTGCTCCAAGCCAAGCATTGTACTTGTCTTTGTAGATACAGCAATAAAAAAACAGTAGTCTGATCTATTTATTAGTAGACCTGTGTTCCTATGACAGACAAATCAGTTTGTTTTTCAAAGATTCGGGTTCTTTTCATCTGTAGAACATACACGAACTACCTTAGATCATTGTTTTTAAAGATCTTACTATTTTATTTGAGAGAGAGAGAGAGAAAACAAGCAGGAGCAGAGGCAGAGGGAGAGGGTGAGGGAGAAGCGGACTCCCCACCAAGCAGGAAGTCCGATGCAGTGCTTGACCTCAGGACCCGGGATCATGACCTGAGCTGAAGGCAGATGCTTAATGACTGAGCTGCCCAGGCGCCCCACCTTAGATGATTCCTAACATTACTTTTGGTTCCAGCATACTCTATAATTTTTAACTTTAGGATATATTATTTTTTTATTTGTCCAACAAAGATTTGTTGAGCCCTTACTATGGATGTTATAAGCCCATTTTTAAGCGTTGGAAATAAAACAGTACAAAAAACAGACTTTGGCCTCATGGAATTTGTGTTTTATTGGGGAGGTCTATTATTATAGACCTTAATAAGGATAAGCTAGAGCATATATTAGGAGATAATAAATACCATTGAAAAATAGAGTAGGGGATAACAATAGAGAGTTCAGGGAGTAACGAATACAATTTAAAATACAGTGGCCAGGGGTGCCTGGGTGGATCAGTGGGTTAAAGTCTCTGCCTTCGACTCGGGTCATGATCTCAGAGTCCTAGGATCGAGCCCCGCATCGGGCTTTCTGCTTGGCAGGGAGCCTGCTTCCTCCTCTCTCTAACTGCCTTTCTGCCTACTTGTGATCTCTGTCAAGTAAATAAACAAAATCTTAAAAAATATATATATAGTGGCCAACAAAGACACCAAAGAAAAGATGAGATTTAAGCAAATACATCGAGGAAGTAAATGTGACACATCTAGAGGAAGAGTAGTTTAGTCAAAGGGAATAACTTCAAAGGATTAACTTACATATACTCCTGAATGTTTACCGAAGATCAAGGGGGCCATTGTGGCTGGTGAGGGTAAAGAGTTGAGATCGCACAGGTTTGACTTCCAAGTCACATGGGGCCTTGTAAGCCACTGTACTCTTGGTGACCTAAGAATGCAGTTGTTGGGAGGATTTGATCAAAGCAGTGACATTATCTTAATTGTGTTTTAACAGGATTAATCTGAATTCTATGTTTAGAATGGATGGGAAGAAGGGTGGTAAAGTTAGAAGTAGCAGGAGTAATTAGGAGGCTATTGTAATAGTACAGGTGAGAGATAATGGTGACTTGGACTATAGTGGTAGCAGTAGAGGTGGTGAGAAAGGACTAAATTCTGGATATACTTAAATGTAAGACCAACAACATTAGCTACTAGATTGGCAAAGGGGTTCAAAAGAAAGAGAAGAGTCAAAATGATGCCAAGATTTTTGGTCTGAGAAAGTAATTTTCCATTAATCAAAATAAGAAAGCCTCTAAGCAGAATAGTTTTGTGAGGTAGGGGAGGAAGAATTCAATTTCAGAATTTTTGTTTGTGGTGCCTATGAGAAAGTCAAGGGAAAAGTTCAGTAGGCATTAGTGTACACAAAACTGATGTTTAAAGGAAATGGGAAACTTTAGGAGTCAGGAAGTATACATGGTATTTGAAACCATAAAGTGAGATTATCAGGGGAGTGAGTAGAAACCAAAAAGAAGTTCAATACTAAACCTGGAAGTACGTTGGATTTAAGTGGTCAGTGAGATGAAGAGGAGCTAATGAAGAAGACTGAGAAGGAGTGAGTAGTCTGTGAATGTGGAGGAAACCATGAGAGCATGATCTGGAAGAGAAGTGGAAAGGATGTATCAAGCAAGGAGGAAAGATCACCAACGTCAAATCTTGCTGATATTTCAAGCATGGCAGGGTGAACACTTTTGCCAGTCTCAATCACTTGATTGTATCAAAGTGGTGGTCAGAGTGACTCTGGAAGACACTTTTAAGGACAGTGGTAAGGATCAAACTGTGTTATTCTTTAAGGGCTCCTGCTCTTAGAATAGATTCTCACAAGCATCATACTTGCAACCTAGAATTACTCAATGTTTAATCAAATAGTTCAAGTGTCTTGATGAATAATATTCCATGGTTCATAGGGTACAGTCTCAGCTCAATGATTAGGAATTCACATTAGAAGCCACAGGTGACTAGTTCTTCCAAGAGTGAAAGCAGACCAACCTCTCTAATGTGATGACACCCAACCTTTGTATAATCTTCCAGGGTGTCATTCACAAAGCACATTGAAAAAAAAAATTATAAACTGGTGTGTCCATCTTTTATTGGTTGTGTATTCCAAAAGATTAGATCATCCTCCCAAATATATATGGTTTATTTTAAGAACCTATGTTTTTACCACCCCCTCCCCGAGCATTTGTTGAGGCATTTATATTTTCAACTATACCATGTCTGGGATGGCTTCTAGCATTGGCTTAAAGTTTGGCTTCATATAATTTGATTTAAGCTCTGGTTTCAATAGAGCCTTTTGTAAATTAGTGAAAATTAGACATATATTTCTTGTCTTGTTCACTGAAGTTTCTTTTATGCATAAATTTGTTCCTTGTTCTTGGAGTATCCTCTCACCATCTTATGAAGACTACTATTGATCCTTTATTGTCTTTCTTCAGTGACATCCACTCTTTCCCAAATGTTACCCCATGTGCCCAGATGTTTTCTTCTCTTTATTACCAATGCACGTTTGTCTTACCTCTATGATTCCTCTGCATTTACTTCTACTTCAGTTGACTTTTTTTTTTTTTTTAATCTTTTTTCATTAGACTGTCGGCTTCTGGGCATGGACTCAAATGCTGACTTCTCTATATTTCTGGCACTCACCAGTTGTGTATCAGTTTTATTTTGGAGATTGATGTTTTCACAGTTATGATACTGTCTTCAATCGCACATACAAACTTAATCCCCTCGTCATAGACTTCTGGGTTAAAATATTGAGCCAGTATCCTTTCTTGTATTCTGTAATCAATTAGTAATTATCTTTGCAAACTACCATTCTTCAAATCCCATTGGTATGAGATTGAAGAGATATCTTCATACCATTTATCTTTTTTTTTCTTGACCACACCATTAAGATTTTATTTAAAAGCAGCCCTGTTGCATCAAAATGGCAATACTTTAATTTGCAGTCTTGTGATTAACTATTTCTACACTGCTATCAGTTGAATGTTTGTGTCCCTCCTGCCCCCATTTCTTATGTTGAAACCAAATATAAAAATATAATAGTAATTTTATGATAATTTGGAGTTGAAGCCTTTGGTAAGTGATTATGTCTTTCCAGAAGAGCTCTCATAAATGAGATTAGTGCTTTTGTAATAGAGACCCCATAGATCCAACCCCCTCTCTGCCGTGAAAGTTTATAGCAAAAGACATCTGTCTATGAGCCAGGAAGTTGGCCCTTGCTAGACATTGTCTTGCAGCACCTTGATCTTGGACTTCTTAGCCTTATATATTTTTGCCTATTTATTATTTATTTCAAAGTTTTGCTGAAGTAACTTGCATGTCTGCTCTTTTGATCCCATTATAAGAGAATCTTCCAAATAATGTAATTGCTGAGAAATCTCTTAATAGATGTTACAAATTGCCTGATTTAAGTATATAACTGAAAACAGATGATAGATAATATAAATATTCTATTAATCAATTCTGTTTTCTTAAAATCTTTGTATATATTCTATGAGACAACCAAATTCTATATTCTCAGACAATGGCATATGGTTTGTATGGTACATATCCAAAATCAGACTAAGAATAGGAGCCAAGTCCTTGATAGAGAGACCAGATTGGAAGGTTTCAAGATTGGAAAATCAGACATACTCAGTGGAGTCAGCAGACACATAATCATCCCACTGAAAGGAAGTTGAATGCAAATCTTGACGAGTATTGAGAATAAATAAATGCATCTTAAGAGAGTCTGTGGCCCTTTAGTATCCAGGAGATCTAGATAGAGGTGATAGACAGGTGTACCAAAGACTAGGTGGATCATTATGAGGAGGAACAAGAGGGATAAGAAAATAAATATCCCATTTGAAAGACCTGGGATAGCAATGAAATGAATAATTGTCATTTAAAAATATATACAGAATACCAAGTGCTTTGTACACAATATCTATTTTGAGTTTTTCTAAGGTAGAAATAATCAGCCCCATTTTTCAAAAAAAGAAAACTCAAGTCTAAGTTAGGCTAGGTAGTTTGCCCAGTGTTGCAAAGCTAGTATTAGTATAAGATTCAATGCAGATGTCTGAGCCCAACGCCAGAACCACACCACTACCTGGCATGCTAACCAAGCTGGGATTCAGGCATGTAAGTATATACATGAAACTGATTTACTGAAACTTAAATGTAAGATGGATATCCTATCAGAAAAATAAAGCATACCCATTTACTAAAAGCCAGACACACTCTAGAGCTAGATCCCAGTAAAACCAACTTTATGTTTCATCTTCCAGATGACTGAGTAAATATTCCTGAGCCCTTCTGCAATGAGGCAAGATTGGTCCCAGTCCTCTGCATGTGGCCAGACATGTATCTTTGAGAGCCAAATCACTCAAAAGAGTAAAGAAAAGTTGAAGGTAGCAGGAGCCTGGGAAGTAATCACATGAAGTAATTGAGTATGTAAAGATTAGTTTCATTGTTATCTGAAACATATATCTCAAAATGCCCCCTACTAATCAGCCAAATCCCACAAAATAACTATACTTTGGCTGCAAATGAAACATCTAATTGCCTTTTATTGGCTGATCATGGAGCATATTTATATAAAGATTTATAATCAAACTCACAACAAAATTCAGAAGCCAGGATATTGAATTGTTTATATGTGGGGGTGGGCTGATTGGGAGAAGGGATTGGTTTGGATTGTGAATTCAGCCACGTTCTAGTACTTTTCCCTTGCCCATCACTGCATCCGTCCAAGGAAAGGTCACTGGTGATTGATAATTGCTACCAACTTGTCTCACAAAAATTAGAAATCTTTTAATGAATAGAGTAGCTGAAGGACTTTGTAGTCAGCACGAGTATCATACTGGGTTCATTCTCCAGGCATCCTTTACTTTATAGAATAGCTGTGTCCCAGCCAAGTGAATTAAATGTGATTTTTTTTTCATTGGCTCTTTTAAAAATCCAATCTCAACATGCCAATCCCAGAGGACTTAATGGGTTAGGGGTTCAGGTGGTAGTCAGCTTCATAGATTATCTAGCAATACTTCAACAATGGCAGCCCTTAGGAATCAACAGGATGTGAAAGAATGGTATTAAGCTGGGGATTCAGACAATTGGGTCATAGTTTGCCACTATCTACTCTGTGGCCTCGAATATTTTCATTTCTCTGAATCTCTGTTCTTCTCGCTTGTGAAATGGGACTATGTCGAACCACTGATCATTACAGTTTGCCCGTGTTTAAGGGTTCTCTGCCATTTTCCCCTTGGTTCTAAAATCCCACATACCCTGTGAATCACATATAGATCCATAACATGTTCTGATGTTAATAAAAACTCTGGGTAAAATAAGTTTTGTAAAAGCTGTGTTGAATTTGGGCAAATTTCTTTTCTTAAACATGGATGTTTTGGTGTCTTCAATAAACGAGGTTCGCCAAAAATGGAGGGCAAACACTTTTTTTTTTTTCCAGATTTCTAACTCTTTAAAAAAAAAAATGTTTTTCCTATGCTTCTGACTCTCAGGTTTTTAGACCATGCAAGTTACCTGCTTCATGAGGGGAAGATCAGATTTTCTCTCCTGAAGTTTGGAAATTGGGATTCAACCAAACTGAGACTTTTTCTTGAATGGTGCTGATAATCTATGGCTGCATCCAAGACAGAGGATTACAAATGAGTTCACCTGCATCTAGAGGCAGGGAAGTATGGTATATATATAAAGAAGAGCAGATGTGAGAGCTTGTGTTCATCCAGAGAGAAACCTACTCTGTCTGGAGATGCCTGTTAGTGCCAGGTTGTGGACCACTGTCAGGTCCAGCAGCCCCTTTTGAACTTGAGTTTTCTGCCCAACCCTCTACCATACCTATAATTTCCTTGGCCAGGGCAAGTCCCCATGTCTTTCTGTTTCTCAAAACCACTAGCTAGATTTAGATACAGATGATATAATGAATGCATTCCTCTCTTCATAAGCCAATAAGAAGATCAGTGTTCTATAGAACATCATATGCATCAGCATAAGGCATAAGATTATCTAATGATGACATTGCTACTTCTGCTGCTACTAATAATAATATAAGCTAACATATGTGCCTAGCACTCATTATACAAGAACATTTCGTTCCTCTACTTTTTGCTTAGGTATTTATGTTATGCGATTTATAAGAAGTGATTATGCTTGAATGCTACCCATATAGCAGGTGTGGTTCTAGACCCTTCATAAACATTATTTATTTAAACAATAAAGTGGCTTAGGGAAATAGATATTCCTATCCTTGTTTCCAAAAAGAAGGAGAAGGAGAGGAAGAGGAGGGAGAAGAGGAAGAAGAAGAGGAGGAAGGGGAAGGAGAAGACGAAGAAGAAGGAGAAGACGAAGAAGAAGAAGGAGGAGGAGGAGGAGGAGGGGGAGGAAGGGGAGGAGGAGAGAGAAAGAGAGGAGGAGTGGAGGAGGAGGAAAAGGGAGAGGAAGAAGAAAAAGAAAAAGAGGAAGGAAGCGGAGAAGAAGAAACAAGTGTTCTGAGAATTCATGTATTTGTGTAAGGTCTACAGCTATCAAATGGCAGAGGTATCTTCTTAGCCAAAGTCAGTCTGACCCTCAGGATCTTTGCAGTTTTGTTAAGCTGTGGCTCACTAATTTACGATGATACACAGTCATGCCTTCCTCTCTCCTCTTCCTCCTCTCCACCTTATGTTCTTTCTGAATTCTTTCCTCTCTATCCCCCTTCCTCATTTTGCCTTTCCGACTTCTCTCTCTCCTTCCCTTGATTTGTCCTTCTCCTGCTCCCTTCCTTGCATTGCTAGAATTGAGTATTTTACAGGCTGCCCCAGATATCCCTAACTGTTATCTCCTCTGCTTTGGCAAAGTGTGTCTTTTTTGGTCTCACTCCTCCTCTCGCCCTGTCCCTGTTATGACTTTGTATTCTTTGCCAACCCAACCCCCCCCTACCCCAGCCTCTGAGATCGCCTCTAAAAACCTGCATTTGTCCCAACACATTCCGAGGAAATGTACATTTCCCATAAGGCCCCCACTTAATTTTTATCACCAGCACCACTAAAATAACTGCTCTCCATACATTCATCCAAGACTTTCACAGCCAGCAACCCCCTTTCCTTTGCTTCCTTTGCTTTTTTAAACCTGTCAGGAAAAGGTGTTCAGAAATATTTCATTTTGTTGCTACTCAGAGCAGTGATTTTCCATCCTCACCATTTCAGGGACTGTGAGTCAGTGCTGAGAACTGGCTTGTGATTTCTTCAGCTCTGTTCAGACTGGAAAGTGCACAGAGCTCCATGCCTGTCTCTATTCTCTAATAAAACGCTCCCAGTGTTTGATGCAGGTACCGAGACTGTGCCTTACCTCTACTCTCAATCCTTCAGCTCATTTTTTTTTTTTAACATTCTCTGGAATCTTCCAACTGCTACAAAAAGCACACTATCGAAAGCTTGTATTAGACTCTCCAGAACATGACAAGTGATTCAGAGCAGGGTTATCACAGGATCAAACCTTAGAACCTCTATGGTGTGTTCTGACTAGTTCTATGGAACTTCCGTTTTGAAAATAACCTCCCAGAGCAGTCTCTGCTATAGACAATACCTAAACGACTCAGAACAAATATTATTTTGGCCCTGTGATTTTTAGTTTATATTTGCATAGTAATTGTTTTGGAATTGTTAATCCCTCTTATGCAAAAAGGAGAAGAAGAACAAGGGCGGGAGGAAGAAGAAGAGGAAGAGGACTCTGTGGCCAAATACATTTGGAAAACCCTGTGTCAGGCGCCTGGGTGGCTCAGTGGGTTAAGCCGCTGCCTTCGGCTCAGGTCATGATCTCAGGGTCCTGGGATCGAGTCCCGCATCGGGCTCTCTGCTCAGCAGGGAGCCTGCTTCCTCCTCTCTCTCTCTCTGCCTGCCTCTCTGCCTACTTGTGATCTTGTGATCTCTCTCTGTCAAATAAATAAATAAAATCTTTAAAAAAAAAAAAAAAGGAAAACCCTGTGTTAGGCAAAAGTCTGCACTTGGTGCCTTCTGACAACCTGTTTTGAGAATATTCTGGATGAGATTCTTCAAATTTTATAATCATTTTCGACCCAAGAGCTTTTTGTTTCCTATAGATGATCGCATCAAACTAGAGTTTTATAAAACATGCTTCAGGACATAATGTACTCTTTGCTTCTTTCTAGAATCATAGAACCATCAACACTACTCATGTTCATTCATTCATGCATACATATATTCGTTCATTCATGCCCTTATATGCTTATTCAACTTTTTAACTAACGTTCACTCTGATCTAGGCACCGGAGATCAAAGATGAATGAGATAAGATCTCAGTCCCTAAAAAATCCAAGTTCTAGTTTAGGAGATGGACATTCAGATGGAGAGATGATTAAACATTGCGGTAAGAGCAAGATCATGGAACTAGATACTGTGCAAGCATACCACAGAGAATACATTTTCATGTAAAATTCATGGGTGAGTCCCTTATTCACAAAATGGGGACAATAATACTTCTTTCATGGGATTGTTGGAAGATGCAATCGACTACACTGGAAAATGACATGATTCGTGTCATCTGGTGATTTGTGTTCTGTGGATTTGGGAGCAAGGAGGCCATTAGAAGAACCTGTGAAATATTTCAGGAAAGAAGCACCAAAGGTATGAGAAAGGGAATTAACTGTAGGACCAGCGAGGGGTGACCAATGAGAGAGACATGACATCAAATCTATGTGAGAAATGGTCTTGACTAAATGGGACCAGAGAAAGAGCTCAGCAAATGTTTATGTTGAATTAACGCCATTGTTTGGTCACAGCTGGATCTGAAGAGCTGATGGATTTTAGTCTATCCATGCAGAGCAACAGTAGAAATCTCAGAGATGAGTCAGTTCACTTTGCTATTTTTAGTATATTTTCCATTTCTCATCTCCAAACTTTTCCCTCTAGTCTCTGGCTAATTTCATCTCAGAACCCCACGTTGCACTACTCCTGTGAATTGACTGCCCCCTTTGGGTTCTCTCTAAACTCTGAACCACTGCCACCTTGTAAAGTCAAGTCAGCTGATCAGAACTCAGCATGACCCAGTGCTGGATTCAGGATGGCTCTTGCATCTAGCTGCACCTCCCACAAGGCGGGGATCTAACATGTTGCTTTATGATGCTCTTTTGCAAAACTGAAGTACAAAGTATACTATATAAAGCCAAATTCTCTTCTCTTGTAAACTGCATGTTAAAACCCTTTAAATCTCAGCGGGAGGTTGGATCTGAATCAAGCCCCAAAATAGCTCTGGCAACTTTCATGAAAAAGGCAATACACATTTATTATATTTAATATATTTTAACATAATTTGGGTACATTTGCTGCTTGTTCAGATTTTTTGGTGTGGATTTTTTTTTTCCTTTAGAACTTTTTTTTTTTTTTTTAAATGTATGATCTGATAGTAGAATGAGCAAAGAGGGGGAAAAATAGAGAAGACAACTTCCACTTGCATGGTATCCACAACTTCCAGGTGTTTGTCCTGAATTTTATTATTTAAGATCCACTCTCTAGTAGCAGCTAACTGAGAGTGCAGCAAATTATTAGGCTTGTCCTTGAACTCTGCAGATTAATGAAGGGTGCTAGTTGGAGATTAGTAAACCTCAGGAGCCACGTCAGAGACCACAATTAAATGGGAACTGTGGTGTCAGTGTTTTCTTGTTGGTAAAATGTTTTTCACATATTTTCACATACCTCAAGAGGCTTCATTTCACATATGAAGAGAACGAATTGTGAGATTTTAAAATCTCTTTCCCAGTGTCATGCATATGGTAATTGGGGAAACCAGGGCATGCAATTCATGTCTTTTAATTCCTTTAATTATTTGAGTTCTTTCCACCAGAACACATGACTTATAAATCCCTCATTCATTTGTTCATTCATTCATGCATTCATTTAAGACTTATTGCTTAAAAAAAGGAATTATTATGTTCCTATTATATGTTAGGTATTAGAAGTGTGGTTTTGAAAAATCTCTATATACATCCACTGATATTGGAGCTTGATGTTGGATTTACAGATGAGGAAGCTAAGGAAAATAAATATATAACTATAAATAAAATAACTATGTTGTTTTCTATTAAAAAGCTAACTTGTGGTAGAACTGGGAAGAGACCAGGACTCCGGATAAGAAAAAAAGAAAATAAAGAAAAAAGCTACCTATAAATCATGGTTGCATAAATGAAATCTTATTTTCCACCTCTTTCCATTATAATGGTAGAAATGTTTTATCTTCACTTCTGATTGATTTCCAATAGGCAGTGGCCCTGAACACTTTTAACTGTCTCCCTTTCCTGAACAGACCCTCTCCCCAGCCAGATTCCTCTGTCTAGTAGATGACTTTTAAACAAACTTATTTGTTAAGAGGAAATCAATATTGTGGGAAAACACAGAAGTGAATGAACATTTTCTGATATAAGTCACATTTTACTCTATTTTTTATCCATTTGCATGTGTAGATGGGGAAAGTGTAGGTTGTTTTCTCACATTTGGATTTATCTATAGCGTTGTTTGCCTGCACTTTTAAAAATATATTTGTATCAATTTATGTTTAAAGGTACAAAAGAAATAATACATATTTCTATTTACACTTAGATCCTCCATCTTAGCAAAATTGCAGAGGAAACAATAGACATGTAGAATAAGAAAACTGGAAGAGATTTCAATCACTATTTCTAGTCATTTTTAATTTTTTGGAGATCAAAGCTTATTTTAAGAATTTGATTAATTATGGGGCACCTGGGTGGCTCAGTGGGTTAAAGCCTCTGCCTTCAACTCAGGTCATGATCCCAGGGTCCTGGGATAGAGCCCCGCATCGGGAGGGAGCCTGCTTGCCCCCTCTCTCTGCCTGCCTCTCTGCTTGCTTGTGATCTCTGTCACATAAATAAATAAAATCTTTAAAAAAAGAGAACTCAATTAATTATATTTCAGTGGAAAGGCCTTTTCATTTTTTGTTGTTTTTACAGAGAAATATTCAGGAGGAAACAGCACATGTTGTCTCTAGGAAAATCAAATACACATACAGTGTTACAAAATATTGTGTATAATATCAAAGAGTACATGGTTCTCTGAAAAAATGTATAACATTCTATGGTCCAGGGACCTCCCAGATAAGAACACAGCAGCCCTACACTATAAATGCTTTGAGGACAGAGGCTCTGTGTCTGGGATTTAATGTCATGTTTGAAGCATCCCAAACTGTGTCTGGTTCATTATGGTTTTCCACAAGATTTCTGAGTGACCCAAAGGACATTATATTACAAGGGGGTGTAGGTATTATTTAATATGGTGCTTTCTTATTCACAGTTTACCCCCAAAAACCATTTTCTGTAATGAAACATGACGTAGATAATAAATACATAGACTGGTAAAAATAGAACTGTTGTAGATGAACCTGGAGTGGATCAAAGCCCAGAATCTTGTCCATCTTCACTTGCCCCATCCTTGGGATTGGCAGAAGTTTCAGGGAATTCCTCCTTTTACAGATGAAGAAGTAGAGGCACTACTATATTAATTAGTGAAGGTCAGGCGGCAAATAAATTTGCAGAGCTAAGATCTGATACCCAATCCCAAATGATGATTTTTTTATTGACCCATGCTGTAATCACGCCTTCTGAAAAGTTGATAACCCTAAGTTGAAAATGGCTGGCAAAACCAATGATCTAAGCAGACTTCCTCAACAGACACATGAAGAGACAGAGGCACATTTTTGAATTGACACAAGCAAGATCTCTCAGTTTGGTCTTCTTTGTGCTAAGCAGCCTTAGAATACAAGAAGCATTTGATTCAACAGATTTACATTTTTCAACCTGATGATGTATTCCAGGCATTTCTAAGTGCTGTAGATATAGTGATTAATACCTGTTTTTAAGGGATTTGCGAGCTAGAAAGGAAGACAGAGAGAAAATAGTTGCAGTGCAACATGATACGTTCTAAGATGATCCATCTCTCCATCTCACGTCCCTAACTCATTGGCCGATCTTACTGATTATATTTCTGAGATCGGATCTACCCGCATTTTTGCCACCCTAGTCCAGACTGTCATTACCTCTCACCTGGATTGCAATAGTAGCCTGTTAACTGGTCTTTTGCTTTCACCTTTACTTCCCTGCAGTCGGTATTCAACACAGTACCCAGAAGAATTCTTTTAATAACAAAAGAGAGAGCATGTTACTTCTCTGAGCAAAATCCTCCAATAGCCTCTGACTTCAGAGTGAAAAGAGCTTACAATCAAAATAACACCCTTTAGAATCTGTCTCCTGACTGTATCTCCTGTCCCAACCCTTATTACTTCCTCATTCCACTCAGCCACTGGGAATCCTTGACTATTGTTTCTCGGACATACCAACTCACGTCACCCCTGGCAATTGACGTTGCTCCATCCTCTACTGATATGCCCTTTCCATGATTTTGATGGAGCTCACTCCTGCGCTTCAGTCAGGCCTCTGTTCAAACACGACTTTCCTAACATAGCTTCAAGGACCTCCAGATATAAACATGCTAATCACCACCCCCATCCTAGTCTACTTTTTCACTCTGTGTGTGTGCGTGCGTATGTGCTTAGGAAAATCATTTTTTGAGCAGATTTAGATTCACAACAAAACTGAGAGGAAGGTACGGATTTCCCATATACCCCTACCCACATTCAGAAATAGCCTCCCCTCCTTATCAGCACCTTCTACCAGAGTGATACATTGGTTATAATTGATGAACCTACACTGACGCATCATACTCACCCCAAGTCCACAGTTTACATGGCAGTTAACTCTTGGTGTTGTGCTTTCTATGGGATTGAACAAAGTCACATTGGCATGTAGACATCATTACAGTATCATACAGCCTATTTCCTCTGCCCTAAAAATCTTCTGTGCTTTGCCTGCATTCCTCTCCTCTACCTCCCGAACTCCTGGCAACCATGATTTTTTTTTTTTACCACTATGATTTTGCCATTTTCAGAATGTCATATTGTTACAATCATAAGCATGTAGCCATTTCAAATTGGCTTCTTTCACTTAGTAATATACATGTAAGTTTCTCCTATGGTTTCATGGCTTGATACCTTGTTTCTTTGTAACACTATATAATATTTCATTGTCCACAATCTATTTATCCTTTCACCTACTGAAGGATATCGTGGTTGCTTCCAAGTTTTGGCAACTATGAATAAAACTGCTATAAACATACACATGCAGGTGTTTTTGTGGAAATCACTTTTCAGTTCCTTTATATACCAAGAAGCACATACGATTGCATGATTTGTGTATCATATGGGAAGGGTATGTCTATTTGTAAAAGAAACCACCCAACCATCTTCCAGAATGGCTATACCATTTCGTATTTCCACCAGCAATGAATAAGAGTTGTATTGTTCCACATCCTTGCCAGCATGTGGCATTGTCAGTATATCAAATTTTGGCCCTTCTAATAGGTACACAGTGGTATATCATTGTTATTTTAATTTGTATTCCCTTAATGATATGTGGGGTGGGGCACCTGGGTGGCTCAGTCTGTTAAGCAGCTGCCTTCAGCTCAGGTCCTGACTGGAATAGAGCCCTGCATCTGGCTCTTTGCTCACTGAGAAACCTACTTCTCCCATGCCTGCCATTCCCCCTGCTTGTCCTTGCTCTGTCTCTCTCTCGCTCTCTATGTCAAATAAATAAAGTCTTAAAAAAATAATATGTGGGGACATCTTTTTTTTTTTTTAAGATTTTATTTATTTGACAAAAGGAGTGAACATGTGCTGGGGGAGGGGCAGAGCCAGAGGGAGAATTGACTCCCCACTGAGTAGGGAGCCCAAGGCGGGGCTCCATCCCGGGACCCTAGGATCATGACCTAAGCTGAGGGCAGATGCTTAACCAACTGAGCCACCCAGGTGCGCCTTGGGGCATCTTTTTATATGCTAATTTGCCATATGTGTATCTTCTTTGACGATGTGTCTGTTACTTACTTTGGCCCATTTTTAAACAAAACTGTTTTCTTGTTGTTGAGTTTTAAAATTTGTTTTGTATTTTGGATAACAGTCCTTTATCAGATGTGCCTTTTGCAAATATTATCTGCCAGTCTTTAGCTTGTCCCTTTATCCTTTTCATTCTATTTTATCATTATTAATTGCACCTATCAGTACCTATCCTTAAATCTGTATTTCTCCATTATCTTTCTTTCCAACTAGACTGTAAACTCCTTGAGGACAGGGACTTTGAACTGTCCACAGCGATGGTCTCAGCACAATGTCCAATGCATGTATATCACTCAATATATATTTAGGGAACAAATAAATTATGAATTAATTAATGAGTCCAAAGTAGGCATAATGTTTTGTGAGTACTTGGAATTTCACAATGTGAATGTTTCTGAGACAGCATATATTCCTCAGAATAGTTGAAGCTTAACATCTCTTTTGAAAATATATTTGTGATCCTGAAATCCAGCCAATGCCGAAGACTGTCTTATATCAGATGAATATTCTCTGGGCCAATCAGACACTGATCCTCCCCGGCTCTTTTTGGGGATATATTCAAAATGACCAACACAAGACTAGCTCCTATCTGTCTATTTATGGAAAAGATAAATGCTTTGGAGTTCTAAAAACTGGATTGGACTCCTAGCTTTGTACCTTAACATCTGGAAGATCTGAAAAACTTCTCTAACACTGAGGATCCCCAGTTTGTAAAGGAGGTGGAATATCTCCTATAAAGATTTGCCATTAAGTATTAAATATAAAAGTATTTGAAGCACTGCAAATAGCTTTACCATAATTACCCTTAATATATTTCAGAGGTTGGGAGAATTTCTCCATAAAAATCACATTTTTCTAGACCTGAGAGCATTTAAGATGTTATTATTCTGCATCAAGACTGATTGTCAATGGCTTGGCCACTGGATTTCTACTTGTCCTTTGGGAAGCTCCTTCAAGTCTAATTGACCTCATTGTCGGGACATGTTTCTTAATATTTGGACAACATTTTCATCTCTGTGTTCCATACTCTAATTTCTATTTATACCTCCATGGGGCAGCATAACAATGTTCCTCCTTCTGTGTGTATGCCCTTCAAATATTTATGTTGTTAGTATGTCCCTCCTTAGTTATGCTCGATCTATGCAGACAGTATTTAGTTCTTTTAATCTTTTCTCATAAATAAGTCCCTCCAGTCCTTTAATCATGCTCCCTGATGCTCTTTGAATCTCTTCCAATTTCTTGACAGCTCTCTCGTGTTGAGATGCCCAGAACTGTTTACAGTATTCTAGGTGCTGTCTGATCAGCCTCACACTGAGCCGCTTTCTCCCCTTGATGGTTCTTGACAGGCAGCCTCCCTGCCTGCAGTTCAAGGATGCTGTTTGGAGCCTCCAGTCATCATTTAAACTTGTAGGATCTTTTCCTCACCTTTCATTGCAGGTATCTTTGAGCATCCATTACCATTCCAAGCAACCATTATATGATAACGACTTTTCAGAAATGGCACGCAGTAATTATGAACTTTATCTTTTTGCGATGAGTGTCAATATTTAAAGGTGTGGACTTTGGGGAGGGCTGGATTACAACATAGATGTTAAGAGGCTTTTCTCTGGTGTCAGATTGCCTGAAACTGACTCAGTCTGAAATGCCTTTGCTGTCTGACCTTGACTAATTTACCAGTGTCTCAGTTTTTCCTTCTGTAAAATGAGAAAGAATACCTATTAAGTGACTCTAAGAAACAAGTGATATATGAACACTTAGAATAATGACTGAACCATTGGAAGCAGTCCAAAAATAATCATTAGCCATGTCATTTAAAAATATTTAACTGAGTTAATTTTAATGAAGTGCACATATTTTGAGTGTACAGTTTGGTAAATTTCAAAAATGTTTACCCCAGTGTAACCAACACTCAAATCAAGATATATACATATTGTCAGAGAGTTCTTTCATGCTCCTTCTCAGGAGATCAACTTCTTCCCCCAGGGAATCACTTATCTGATTTCCCTTAGCATAGCCCAGTTTTGCCAGATCTAAAAAAATCTTATCAGTTGAATCATAAGCTATGCATTTTCATATATCTGTCTTTTTTTACTCAACATAATGTTTTTAAGATTTATTCATATCATTGCACTTATCAAAAGTTTTTTTTTTTTTATTTCTGGACAATATGCCATTATATGAATAGTATGCAGTAGCTTTATCCAATCATCTGTTGATGAATTTGGATTACTTCCAGTTTTCCACTATTATGAATAATGCTACTGTGAACTTTCTTATTCAAGACTTTTTTGACATATATTTTCATCCCATTACCACAGGATAAGTCCTCATGAGCAATGAAGCCATTGTGAGGTAGACCCAGAACTCCATTTATCACCTATATACCATATGCCCTGATTGTATCAGGGGGTATCTTGGATCTCTTGGTCTCAATGTCAACTCCTAACCAGTATTCCAGATCTGTAAACAAATTGGAGTAATCTCTATTCCCCAGGGTAGAATTGCTCCAGTGTGTATGGTCATAAACTCTGGTGGCCTGTTAAATGCTTAACACTAAGATTTTTGAGGAAAAAATAAAAACAATAAAACCTTGATAAATAGTATTTGCCAGTTTCCATGGTGTAAAATTTTGCATTCGTGGGTAATTAAAGCTATCCACATCATGTTACTGAATCCAGAGTTAAGAAGAGATATGCACAATTTGCTTTAGCACAGCAGTGATCCCTTTGAAGAAAAAAATGGGGAAATGGATTTACAGCATATATTTGCAGAGTATTATAGGCTTCCTTACCAACATGATCCTATCTTCCCTTCTCTTGTTGGCCTCAGACCAGAATCTGAATAAGTGATCATGATTTCCCATTGCAGCCACTGATATAGCTTTATGATGACCAGCTCTTATAATTTCTTGGTTATATAATCACAATGTGTGCTTTTGAGCTTCCTATTTATATCAGTCCTAGAGTTGTCATGATTTACTAGCCATTTCCACAAATCCAAGATGGTTAAAGGCCTTCCCTTCTGCATGTCATCTTGACCCTGCTTCCAATAATGGCCAAACTACCTTGTGTCTGGTGGTGCTGAAACTTGGTCTTTTCTATCCTAAAATTTTATCCGCCATGGAGACTATGGGTCCCAGTTCCATATATTTCCTCTTATGGCCAACTCCAAATAAAAACAAACAGTAATTTGACTTTCTTTCTTTCTTTCTTTCTTTCTTTCTTTCTTTCTTTCTTTCTTTTTAAGATTATTTATTTATTTATTTGACAGAGAGAGAGAGAGATCACAAGTAGGCAGAGAGGTGGGCAGAGAAAGAGGAAGGGAAGCAGGTTCCCTGCTGAACAGAGAGACCTATGCTGGGCTCGATCCCAGGACCCTGAGATCATGACCTGAGCCGAAGGCAGAGGCTTTAACCTACTGAGCCACCCAGGTGCCCTGTAATTTGAGTTTCTTAATGATACTTGTAAAGTTTTGCAGGCGAGGTGAACACAACACCAGACGGGGTAGGCGCAAGGCAAGATTTATTAACGGCACTTTCTGGCGAAGTTTCAGGGCTCAGGAGAAGGGGAGCCAGGGAAGTCGCCCAGGGAGGAGGTGGGCACTCTCGGGTGAGGTTCTGTGACTCGGGAAGTGGAGGAAGTCATGCTGGGAGAGAGTTGGCGGGGGTCTTTTATCGTGTCAAGGCAGGGCATGGGCTCACATCCATATATAGTAAGGTATTTGGTGATCAGAGGGTATGGGGGAGGAGGTCCTGATACTCCTATAGGTATTGGGTTACCTATGGAGATGTGACCTGGGCATACATACATCCTTTAGGCGGGAGAGTCAAGGGTTGAGGAAAGAAGGTCAAGGGGAGGGGCTGGAAGATGGCGGCCCCAGCAGTCATTTCTATTGTTCCTTCTGCATTCCTGGAGCCACCAACCCAACAATACTAACATACCACCACCTTAGCCCATTTCTCATCTCTTTCTTGAAGGAAGTGGTAGTCCATTTGGTAGTTTTTCTGTTCTCACCTAATGAATCCTTGCTAATATGTTCACTGACATGAGCTTTCCAACTCCTTTCTCAGCACTTCACTAAGGCAGCTCTGGCATATCCACCTTATAACTTATGATCATGTTTAAGCTTCAGTGATTCATCTTTGCAGTATAGTAAGACTGACTCTAAGAGTCCTTCCTAGGATGATAAATCTTGAGACATGGGAAAGTGACCATAAGAATAAACTTAAACGCTCCCTTACCCAGCCTTATATACCCACTTCAAGTTTCACTCCCATAGTTACCTTCCAATTCTCTCAGTACGTATTAGCCAGGTTCTGCTGCTCCTTTGGTAGAACCAGCCGTCCCCTCCCATATGCCATTTTGGGCTATGCTAAGATAAAACTAATTACTGGTAAAGAAACAATGGGAGGTAATGAGCAAAAATCTGAAGGAGGAGATTTTTCTGAGAGGTATCTGTTTAGGGGTGATATTTCTAGACAATGAGAGTCTACTCCTCTTTAGCAAGAAGAATGAAGCACACTTTCTCTCCCCCCTCGCATGTGGGGAGTGCAGAATAATCTAGACAGTTCTCTTTTTCAGGAGCATCTACCCAGATATCCACTTTCCAAATGTTTGAGTTCCACTATTTATCAAAGCATTGAATTAACATAAAAGACTTAATGGGACTAAATGTTCCATCTCCTTTGTAGTTCCTTGGAATCACTGTATATCTAATATTGGGTCTGATTTTCATGATGCTCTGCCCTCTGGCTGCTGGAGATGAGCAAATCATGCTAACTTCCTTCTTTATTACTCTCTTTTAAGAGAATTTTGATTTTTGAGAAAAGAATCAACCCAACTTCTTTCTGTGTTGATAATGGTTCAGTCTTTTTCTAGATTAGAAATATTGCCATGGACACTTTCTGGCTTTCAGAGGGGCCCCTGTGCTGATAGTGATAAATTAAACCTCCATTTTTTATCCTCTAAACCTCTAAGGCATTTTCCAAAATATATCCAGTCCCATCACTCTTAGAATTCCATTGTCCTCATCCCATGTAAGTGCAAGGCCAGTTCTAATATCTAGACTTTCCCCTTCCATTTCCCTCTTATTTCAATTCACCAGAGGTGGATGACTTATTAATAAGGATGCCACACCACGGCATGGTTGCCACCACCTTACAAAGCAGCAAGCAGTCCCTGGTTTTTGTCTGAGCAGTGGTTCTTCCAGTTTTAGAATACCATCCTGAGGGTCATTTTCTAGACACTCTTCTGTACCCCAAAGCAGAGCCTGAGGCAGTGATTGGGAGCAGGTAGTTCATTTGCAAGACAATACCAAAAAGCACCTGCAGGAGGGGTGAAGAAGTGAGAGCGGGGAAGAGAGAAAGAATTCTTTAATGGTTGGATTACCCCTGCAGGCTACTGGAATCTTCTGGGGAATTACAGAATGTACCTGGGAGCTGTCCCATGAAGGGATGGGGAAGCTGGGGTATTCATTGACCAGCCCCCATCCCTCATTGCCTCATTGGTTAAGGGTTGCTCCTGGGGACATTAACCCTTTGACATTTTCTGTATGCTCTAGCTGCTGGCTGACAAAACTCCTGTGGTTTTGGTTAAAGGCAAGCAAGAAAGCAGAGAGATGTAGGCCCTTGAGGGAGGAAGTGTTTAGCATCATGGAAATCGTCCACTTCAACCACAGATGAATTTAGGTGGGCAAAAGTGACATTGGGTGGGGCATCAACAGTTGTCTGAAATAAAGATTATATGAAATAATGCATGTTCAGTCTCAGAAGAGTGTCTGCCACATACTAACACTGTTATCACACATCATGTATGATTTTTACCTTTGCCTTTGTTTTTACACTTTATCTCCTTCATTTCAGCTGTATGATGCTTGAAGAGAATCTACACTGTGTTCATCTCTGTGTTCATGAAAATTCTTAGCCTAATTTTTGATATGGAGTCATTGCTTAGTAAACGTCATTTGAAGGAGTGTTTTCAAGGAGTTGGAATAAGGCAAAGGCAACCAGTGTTTGAGGACAATGATAATTAAGCCTGTAGCTGACAAGTGTGTCAAACACGGTTGAACAAAAACAACAACAAAAAGGCAGTGGTAGTGGAGTTGAACTCCAGTCCTCCTTCAGATTGTGACCATGACACCCCCTAGACAGGTGACTGCAGGCCACTCCCTAAGCTGAAGCTTCCTCATTTGTCCAGCAGGAGGCAGCATTCTTTCCTCAGACTAGTTTGTGGGGACTTTAGTTCAAGGTTGCTGGAGAGTGCACAGGAGCTTCACCCAGGCTTCCCTCTTTCACTTCTCTCTTTTAAGAGTTTTGACAAAAAAGCTTCATCCGTACTTTGGATTCCGTGCTGCTAATGAGCCAGCCTCCGCAAAATTGGCCTCTCCGGAGCATAAGTTCATGGAATCAGAAAATCCTGAATTCCAATTGCAGTCTTCACCATTATTAGCCAAGTGACCTCTCTGACCCTCATTTTCCATACCTGTAAAACAAGACTTGTGATGTTCTCTGACCCCTGTGAAGATGCAGTATCTAAGTTCCTCCTAATGTCTGATACATTGTAAACAATAAGTTTTTGCCGTGGTTTTGTGTCAGTCATCTGACTGGGTGCACGGCCATTCTACAGACCTTCAGCATGACCAAGTCCTCGCAGTGATTTCGTTCTACAGTTTCCCCTGGTAACTTAGAGATCACAGTGGTTCTTTTATGGGTTTCTGTTCAGTCTGATTCTGCTGGGGACCAATACTTTTGGGAATCCTTAGGATGACACTTGACAAGAGCGAACTTTGAGATTCCTAATAGTTGTCAACAAGAAAAGACTAAGAGTTTGGAGGAAGAAAAAAGAGAGAGAACTATTAAAAGTTAAAAAAATATATAAAGGAAATAAGGAAACTTTTTGTATGGAAATGTTAAGTGAGTAGAATTTATATATATCTGAGTTATTATCTGTGTCTTAGACTGCCTCCAGTGAGGATTTAGTGTTGCTTACAGTGAAGGGCTTATGTGGGAAAAAATTGTTGAGGTAGAAATAGGGGAAAAAAATTAATCAAAAAGAAAGAATACATAACAATGCTGAAAATCCTAGGTGAACATAATTAATGCTTTATTAATTAATGCATAATTAATGCTTTTTGCATTGCTTATCCACTGACCAAGAAAATTAGAAATTGGATAGAAGGAATAGCAATCGATTATCAAAAGAACCTTATTTGGGGGGTTTTGGTTGAGGACTTAGACTTCCAACTGATAAGCAGTGAGTTTTAGACAAGTTACTGTATGCTACCCAGCCTTGTTTTTCTATGTGTAATGAGGTCGTTGCAGTTAGTCTTTTTCAACATTTTCTTTATAACCTATCACTTTAACTTCTTCAACAAAGTATTACCAAGACCCAATCAATTTATCAATAGATAAAATGGAGTTGGCATGTTGAAGAGGACATAGGTTTCTTATCTCCACTTTATAAATAGTAGTAACCTCAAAGCCATATTCAGAGAGACCCTTAACTGGAGAAGCATTGTCATTATGTATATCTTTCCTCCACTGTTTGTGATAAACTATATATATGTGTGTGTGTATATATATATATATATATATATATATATATATATGTCTACATAGACATATATATATATATTCACACACATAAACACACACACAATTAGGAAACATATTCACAGTGTATAATATATCTATTCACTTAATGAAGAAATCAATAGAATATTACATAGAGTCCAAAACAAATCTGTTAGGTCCATGTCAAGTGGTAAGGGTATGGTTGCAAAAGAAGCAGACATGCTCTCCATATTTCTGTAGCTCACAGTGAAGATAAAACTTTGGCCAGGCGATTTAAAATGTGGTAAAAGCTATAAAGAAGATCACTTTTTTCCTGTGACATGCACCAAAAAGGCATACCTTGGAGACATGCGGGTATGTGGGTTTGGTTAAAGACTACTGCAGTAAAGTGAGTATCACAATAAAGTAAGTCAAATAAATTTTTTTTCCAGTACATATAAAATGAGGTGTGCTTATGTATAGTTAGCTGCCCAAATGCACATATTTCCAGTACATATAAAAGTTATGTTTGCACTATGCTATAGTCTATTAAGTGTACAATGGCATTATGTCTTAAAAAAACAACTTACATACCTTAATTTAAAAGTACTTTATTACTAAAAAAAAATGCTAACTGCCATCTGAACTTGCAGCAAGTAATAATCTTTTTGCTGGTAGAGGTTCTTACCTTGATGTTGATGGCTGCTGATCAGGGTAGTGACTGCTGATGGTTGGGGTGACTCTGGCAATTTCTTAAAATAAGCCAACAGTGAGGTTTGCTACATCGATTGGCTCTTCCTTTCACAAACGATTTCTCTGTAGCATGTGATGCTTTTTGATAGCATTTTACCCACAGTAGAACTTCTTTCAGAATTGGAGTCAATCCTCTCAAACCCTGCACTGATTTATCAACTAAGTTGATGGAACATTCTAAATCCTTTGTTGTCATTTCAACAATCTACACAGCATCTTTACCAGGAGTAGATTCCATCTCAAGAAACCACTTTCTTTGCTCATCCATAAGAAACAACTCTTCATCCATTAAAGATTTGTCATGAGATTGCAGTAATTCAAATATAATAATAATGAAAAAGTTGGAAGCATTGCAAGAATTACCAAAATGTGACACAGAGACACGAAGTGAGCAAATGCCATTGGGAAAATGGCACCCACAGACTTGCTCAACGCAAGATTGCCACAAACCTTCAATTCATAAAAGATGCAGTATCTGCAAAGCACAGTAAGAATGAGATGCACCTGTGTATCTAATAAGACCTACCAGAAGAAGGTAGGAACAATTTTGACCAGAAGAATTTTAAATTCAATGCTAGACTTTCTTCTCCCTAAGAGAAAGTGTAGCAGTTTGTCCCAAGGAACACTTGACCAGCAGGATTCCTGGAAGTTCTCAGGATGAAAATCAGTTCAGGTTAATGCCTACCCTAATAAGTCAGGGTGTTCACTCTGGAGATAGGGGTCAAGTATAAAGACAAATTTCTGCCATAACAATCTTTGATGTCTCCAAACCCAAGGAACCCTTGCCTCCATCTGTTTAGCTCTAATAAATAGCAACATGCTTGGCACATGGTACTTAGTAAGTTGTCTCTGTGTGTTTGTATCTATGTCCACTTGTTTCTTTTATTCTCTAAATAAATAAAATAAGTTATTTGAGACTTTAATATTTATTTAATTTATTTAATATTTATTAATATATTTACAATTTATTTTTATAAATTATAAATTTATATTTATTTTTTAATTAATTAATTAATTTATTTATTTTATTTTTATAAATTATAAATTTATATTTATTTTTTAAATTATAAATTTATAATTTAATTTATTTAATGTGTATTAATATATTTAATATTTATTAATTATTTATGTTATAAATAAAATAAGTTATTTGAGAATTTTCAACTTGTGAAGACAGTATTGATATAACTTCAAAAAACTTATGCGAGACTGGAGAAGGAAGAGAAACATGTTTACACAAATGAGCATAAAAGGAGCCCCTTGTTCTCTGTGTACAAAAGGTAAGGAATTTGGCACTATGTGAACGTGTGATTTAGAGTAACCGCGTTGTAACATTTGAGCAACCAGACGGTGTGTACAGGAACTCAAGGGTGGCTATGCTCACTGACGCATGAAAATCTAGAACTCTTTTTTTTTTTAATGTGCAGACATGAAATAATAACAGAGAAGAAAGAGGGAAAAATGAGGTGCGCTTATGTATAGTTAGTGGTCCAAATGCACACAGCAGGGCGAGGTCTGTGCACATTCATGATGGAAACACTTAACCCTCAGCTCACCGACTTGCCCGTTTTCCCACAAACATTCGTTTAGCCTCTACTCCATGTCTTGCTCTGGAGAGCCCTGGGGGTTAAAATAGCGAGCAGCACCATCGCCCCATTCTTGGCAACTGCTCTGCCGTGAGACGGAACCTTTATCAAGTGTCAGCAAGAGAACCTGGCATTTATCAGGGTGGGTACTGCGCCCTGCTCTGCTGACAGGGTAGATTCAATACGTGTCATCCCCACTGTGCTAAGACGTTTTAATGGCTTGCACTTTCCTCTCTCTTGTCACCCAGCAGACCTTGTCTTTCTCTGCTTTTCAGACCCTTTTCCCATCCCCCAACTGTTCTTCTTCCACGTCTCCTTTGCAGCAAGCAGTAACTTTGAAGAAGTTACGGACTCTGCTTCCGCATCCCCGTCCATGAAATATTGGAACTGACTACATTATCCCTGAAGTCTTACCGAGCTCTTTCTGCTAAAATTGTGGAATTCTTGCTACTGCTTTCAGAATCATGCAGCTTGCATTCCCGTCGAAAGGCAGAGCCCGAGACAAGCGCTTGTATGGATGGAGGTGGTTTAGTTTAAATCATTTGATCATGTAGTACATGCGTGGAGGGTCCGAAAAAATGAGACAGGAAAGGAGGGCAAACACCAAGTTTGGAGGGTTAGGGAACTGTGAAATGGAGAAGGGAGAGCAGCTGATGCACAAGTGACTGAGCTGGTTACTATTATCGAAAACCAGAGTTCAATTCTGTTGGTAATGTTCTGAGGAGCTGGATGGAAGGTGCTTGTGAAATGTCTGAGGCTTGGACTAAGGGAATATCTACCCACAGCTCCTGTCCCCTTGGTCAAATGTCACCCAGGAAGTGTTGACACTTGTACATTGCCCAGTTGGTATAGACGGCAGCATGGCTGATCGGGCTCCTGCAGGGGATCCTGTGACTGAGGCAGATAAGCCTTGGGAGAAACAAAATAACAGATACGCAGTGCAGCTAAGATCAGGAGCTGTTAGGCTACACCTGAGTACAGCTGGTTGCTATAGCAAAGACCAGAAAAAATGATGGGATAAGTGAATAGGAAAAGGAAAAATAAATAGAGACACAAGCCATTGTATTCCTCAATGGTTTCCAAGTGTGAATATAAAGAAATTTAATTTTTCAAATCAGCTTTACCAGGGCATGAAATATATTGGAACTACGTTAAAAAAAAAAATTGATACCCATTTCCACAAATACATAGGCTCGCTGTTGAGTGGGCTCCACTGTCCATCCCCTTTCCAATTCCACCTAGGTCTATCATAATATTAACAATCATTATTTAAGAAGTCTACAGTGTGTCAGGCACTGTGTTGCGCACTTTCCTTGCACTATTCTTTTGAGCCTCAGATCAGCACGATCCTGCCAAATTAGTACAAAATTCCCCATTTTACAAATGAGAAGATTAAGGCTCATGAATGGGAAATGACTTAACTCCATTCACATAATTGATGAAGGGTTAAACTGGGATTCAAATCCATATATATCTCTAAAGCACAGGCTGTTTCTAGGAGTTGAAGCCATCTCAGTGGGCCATCAGGTTGAAGATCAGGTGTACGCCTCCTATTCTACTTTTCTATTCCTGCCTGGTCTGAAGACTCGTTTTAAACTCTAGCCTGCCCGGCTTGAGCCCTGATATCCTGCTTAGTTACTTGTCAGACAGCCCAGCTGTTTGACCTTATCTGCCAGTTAAGATATATTTGATATCAATATTAGCCCAGCTTTGACCTTGAAGCCTCACAATTTTTGATTTCTACTTTTTCTCATTGGAGGCCAGCCTATAATGGAATCAAAACCCATATTCCATGGTGTTTCTATTGCATGGTCTCTTCTGTGGTTTCAGCTTTCTCTTTACACTTTCCTTTCCCATTATCCATAATCTATTGGAAGAATAAGATAAAGCACAACAGAGAATGGCAGGAATAAACTGGGAGAGATAATACACATGATTGAGAATCAGAGAATCAGGGAATCGGATATTTGGAGGAAAATATCAGTCTGTTTCTGTACCCATTCCCTCCCTCAATGCACCTGTCCCTTCTTGACAGCTTCTTGACAGTCCATCATTCAGTGCATTGGAAAATCCTAGCTTACCTTCCTCAGTCCCTCCCTCAGACGGTGCATGTGTACGATTTATTTCCTCCCTCCCTGGACAGACTCGAGTTCACCAAGGGCCAGATCTGAACCTTGCTAGACCTCCGTTGGGAAAGAAGCAATGGAGAGAAGGGAGGCTGGAAAGGAAAAGTAAGGCAGGGGTGGGAAAGTATCATTTTCGTGTGGCAAATAAGAGCACATAGGTCGAAGAAGCAAACGGCAAATAAAGAATGTTGGTCTGGTGAGAATGAGGAGTCATTTCAATTAGAAAAAACATAGCGATAGTTGGAAAAGATTTCAATCAGCCTCCTATTCCCTATTCCCAATTGCACCCCTATATCCTGTATCACCGATCTCTGTCCCTTTTTCTTATGAGTGTTGCTTCTGGAATTTTCTGTATCCACCCCTCTCTCAATTTTATTTTTTTCAATGAGAATTATCATGACAGATCTATCTGGCTGTGTTTTTTGATGACATGAAATTCTCTGCCTCCTGAAATTCTTTCATTTCCCAGTAGATCCAATTGTTATAAAGTAGGGCTTTTTTTCCCAGAGTTTTTGTTTTATTTATTTATTTATTTATTATTTTTTTTTTTTAATGCTGAGCCGAAAGCAGTTTCCTCAAAACTTCTACTCGTTGGTTCTGTGCCTGCCCTTTGGGACCAAATAAAACCAGTATAATCTCTTCCTTATATTCCTGCCCATCCAGTAGGGAAGGAAACCAACCTTACTGTTCTCTCTACTCCATCAAGTTTTGTTTCCTGAGCGAAATGTCCCCAGTTCCTCTTGTTATTCATATGCGTGGATTGGAATCCTGTGGCTATGCTGATCACTTCCTTCTGGTTACACCACAAATTACTATGTCTCTCTCATTTCCAGACTCAGCTGGCCCAATGTATAATGTGTGGGTCTGTTACATCCCTGTCCTTGGAGCCTTATTTCCATTATTAAAGTCTAAATCTCCTTGAACCCAAAGGGGTGTGTGTGTATGTGTGTGTGTGTGTGTGTGTGTGTGTGTGTGTGTAAGTGATAGAAAATAAGGGCTTATGAAATTTGGACAAAGGACGTAATGGATAGAACATGTGCCTGTGACTCCAAAGTCAAGCAGGTCTAACGCTGCGTGGCGGTATTATGTTTGACATCAGACATGGCCCAACAGGGGAGAGGAATATGCTTCAACAGTTAGATGATTATGCTAATACAAACTGGGATTTATTATTATGTTTGTCTTATTCGGGACTGAATTTGATGTGATTGCTGCCGCTGCTTCAGTGCTAGGTAATGGAGGCTGAAATGTATTCCCTCAAAGATCCTCCGGGAACAGCCACCTGGGATTGACAGAGAGAGTCACTGGGTGTCACTGTTGAGTCATACGAAGGCAGCTATCTGCTTGCTTATTGAAGTCTGGTTCCTTAAAGAAGCTGGGAGCTGGAGGTTTGGGGTGGCTGCCAGTCCCCTTCTTGTTGGCATCTCTTCATTAGGGTCAGGATAGATGATCCCTCTCCCTGCATCCCCTTGAGAAGTACTGGGTCAGATGTGCCCATGTCAGTGTGGGCCTTAGCTGCCTCAGCTGCTGCTTAATGAGCTGATCTGTCCTTGATCCACCTCCCAGGGCTATGATAGGGGTCTGCTGTTACGCATCAGTGCAGCAAGTGATCACCCCCACCAGCAGACAAAAGAGGTCTCCCCTCACACCTGGGACTTACGGAGACTAACAGCTCTCTTCACAGCAGACAAACCCTTCCATTCCACAGCTAAGGGTTTGTTCTAGACACAAATACCATGATTCCAGCCTCGGGAAAGAGTCAGTGGCACATTTCAGTTTTTCACGGGAGTACTGATTTTGATAGAAATAAGGACAGGTGAAATTGTAGGTGCCCAGTATGTTACAGGGCAAGGAGAGAAATTGACCAAGGATAGAAAAGCTAAGGATGGGAAGGCCAGCAGACCTAGCAGCCTTCTGTCCAAGAACTGATCGTGTTACTAACGCAGCCTGATCTACACATAAGCAATGAAATTCTGGTGCCTTGATGACTGAGTATCCTTTGTAATATGGTTATTCAAGCCCTTTGGCAGGTGCTTTTAATCCTTCTAGGAGAACTTAATAAAAGTGCAAATGCCAAAGTCCCATATCCTAGGAACTTTTCCTAGATGTCTGAGGAGAGCCCCAGGCATTTGTATATTTATCCATTCTACATGTTATTAAACCATATACAGAGAACACTCTTCCAGGTCTAATCTATAAGTTATGCTTTGTGAAGATTATGCATCATATTCAATTTTTTAAAATTTTTCCCCCTCTGGAATTCAATACTGTTCTGTGTCCAGACAGATTCTTCCAAAATGCAAATATGGCCACTCTGTTCTGCACCTTTTAAATTCCCCAATGGCTAATCACCACATGTAAGTGAAGTCCAAACTCATGCTCTTATCCTTTGGGTCCCTCCTCACTGGTTGCCTTGACTTATTCTAGGTTGGAATAAGTTAGGTTAACTCTAATTCTGCTATCATACTTTGTACCAGTGTTTTCTCCCTTGGCTGCACATTGAAATCACCTGGGGAAGTTTAGAAACACTGATGCCTGAGTCTTACCCCCCAGAGATTCTGTGATTGGGTTAGTGTGGGAAGGGACCCAGGCCTCCATGGCTTTCAAAGCTTCCCAGGTAATTCTAATGGGACACAAAATTTGAGAATCGCTATTCCATGATACTCACCTTCCTAGAACACACCTACCTTTTCTGAGGAGTTTTTTTTCAAAGGAGTTTGACTGGCCCATTGTTCTTGATCCTTCTTCGTTCAACCCTCACATCAACTCCTTGATGAAACCACCTCTGAGCTCAGTCCTCAGCCATGTTAAAGACTTTTCTCTGACATTCCACAGCACTGCATGCATACTATAAGGTACTGGATTGGAGATATCTATATATTTTTAATTTTCTTTTTGTTTCTGGACTCTAAGTTCATGCTGGGGAAGCAAATGGAACATTGTTGTCATTATGGACCCAGCACAGAGCACAGAGCCTAGCACTTATTAGGTGCTCAGGAAGCATTTGTAGGACAGCAATACTGATGATGGGGACAGTGAATGAGTTAATGAATGAATGATCAAAGGCAGTGATAATGATAGTGTCTAATATTTATCAAGGATTTACCATGTATATGGTTATATACAAAGTGTTATATAGGTATCCTCTCATTACACTCACCAAAGCCCCACAAGAAAGACTGATCTATACTTTACAGATGAAGGAACTCAGGAATAACAGTGCTAAGTACATGCCACGGCCATGATTTGAAACCTGGTCTCTCTGACTCCACTTTTAGTTAGTCTAATGATTGCTTCCAAAAATAGAAAGGTAAAGATGTTTAACAAGATTTTCTCATTGTAGCTTTTATTGGACTTCTTTTGCCAGAGAATATATTAGCTCTCTAAAGACATCATCCTATTTAACCCATACAACAACTCTATAAATCAGTCTTATCATTCCCATTTAATTGAAAAGAGAATCGAGTGTCAGAAAGAGGCGAATTCAGGCAAGGTCCTGTGGAAGTGCGGGAAATGGTAGTTGAAAACCTATGGCTCTCTGCCTGTCTTCAACATCCAGGATTATTCACTATATTACAATAGTCTCATAATGATGAGGAAGAAAGGGGAGAGAAAGAGAGAGAGATCAGATATATAAATGACTCTTTTGGACTTACTTTCATAGGAACAAAATACCTCAAGGATAGTTTTCTTTGTCTATGTTCCCCAAACCCTTAGCACTTTTCCCCAAAGGCTCATTGGGACAAAAAGGCAAAATGATTCTTTTTTTTTTTTTTTTAAGAGATTGATCAATTATTCTGAGCCTACCAAGGATATCTGAAGTGTGACCTAATTTTTGCATTGATGCCCTTGCAATTTCTTTCTTTAGACAATTAACACAGAGTGTTAATGCCCAGGTGCTTTGGTCCTCTTTCTTTTCCTTTTTTCAAGGATGGGCACCTGAGGCCCATAGAGGAAGGGCATGTGAAGTTCACGCTGCGAGACTGTGGCCAGGACCCTTTTCTCCTAACCCTCAGTCCAGCGTCCTGACCCACGCGTTGATGCAGTGATTAAAAACATCATTGTTAAAGGTGATGCATATTCTAAAAACAACTTGGGAGCTTTTAGTTGTACAGTACTCTAAGTGCTGAACACAAGGTATTTTCATTGCCTCTCACTGCCACATAACAAGGCCATTTGCTCTGTGGGATCTTAGTAATAGGGATAAGTAGGTGCAAACAGAGGTAAGGTGCAGATTCCTTTCTCTTACTAATGTGAACAGATGGTTTAAAATGGGAAGTGGATCCTGGCTGCAAAGCACTGTGAACCACTGTCTCCCTGCTGAGGGCAGATGATATCCTTTGAGAAGGAGTGGAGGAGACATCTGGAAATTCAGTGGATGAGCCCTGAATGAAGATGGGTCAAAGCTGTGGGAAGAATGTCAGGTGGAGGGTCAGATGACTTCTAATGCTTCCAGGGGCCACAACTTTAGGAAGGCTGCACCCATGCCTCCCATGTACCAAACCAGAGTTAATATTGGCCAGTCTGCAAACATATCAGGTACTTGCATAAATTTGCTCATGGCAGTTCTTCCAGTCTGTTCTCCTTCTTATTTCTTTGACCATCAATATTTCTCTCATCCTCAAGCCATGACAGTGTTGTCACTTTTTAAATCTTTCACAAGTGTTCCCACAGGAGGTCACTTTTCTTCCCTCTCTTCATCCCAGTGTTGGCTGCCTGTGTGTGCTACAGCTCTTAGTCCCCCATGCTTTTATTTGTGATTAGCTGTCGTTATATCTATCTCTTCCACTACACTGTCTAGTCCTCCTGGGCAAGATCTATGTTTCAACCATTCCTCTTTCTTCCAATGGAATCTCACAGCTTGTTTGGCATAGAATAATTTCCTATTCAACATTGGTTGAGTTGAGTTAAATTGGGAGCGTGGATGCTACCTGCCTTCTCCCAGACATCAAGTCTAAAGATTATGGGCATCTATTTCTGGATTATTTGAGAGAGTGGCTGGAGAAACTGTTTAGAAATTTACCATCCTATGAGAAAGGACATGGAACCAGAATTCCTGTATATGAGATTCAGATGAGGGATGTGTGGCATTAGGCAAGCAAATCACTTTTCTGGGCCTCAACTTTCTCATTTGTAAACTAGGGGTCATAGCACCTGGCCTGCTTATTTCACAATATTGAATGAGATTACATTTAAATGCCTTTTGAAAGCTATATAGTACGATGGACAGATCAAGGTTGAGTATTATTTTTATTAATATTATAGTTATTATGACTACATCATAAATATCTAAGGTCTCCTGTGCTCTAAATAACTATAATTCTTAACTCCATGAATTTTTTAGTGACAATGACAAATGAGAGATACTTGAATTAAAAGAAAATGACCACAGTCTCCCTGGAAATTTCCTAATGGAGCAAGAACCCAAGTCTGAAATCCCTAGGATAATACCATTAACAAAACCAACACATATCAGAAACTCTGGGTGAGAGGTCAGGTGCTCAGGAACAGCAGCAGAGATCAGAATGGAACTAGAGGTAGGAGAGCATTTTTCATAAGCTAGGATGATATTAATCCTTGCTCCTCGATGAAACCCTTTAATGTACCTGCTGATGGTCCTGTCTTCAAAGAAGGTTCTCATTTCAGGGTCTTTGACTCACACTTTAAGAACTTGACTGTGGATACAAAGAAAAGCAGGAGAATTGGTTCTATAATGGAATTGAGCCTTGCTTCTTTTTGACTGTAACCTTGAGTAATTTATTTCTGCTATCTAAATCTGCTTTCTCATCTGTAAATTGGGGGTACAAATGAAGACAGTAGCTGCCATGTACTGAGTTACTCTTAGCATTTCCTAACTCCGAGATCATTACTCTGTATCTCTTTCATTGCTGAGGACACTCAGACCTAGGGAGCTTAAGTAACTTCCTTACCTTAAGGAAAAAAAAAAGAAGAAGAAGAAGAAAGAAAAAGAAAAAAGAAAAAACAAAAAGTATGTATATTTTAAGAGTACATTGGCATAAAGACAGATATAATTAGTCTCTGAATCAGCTGGGAGAGGGTGGGGCTAGGATTTGGACAAAGGTTTATTGGAATCCAAAGCCTATAATTTTGACTACAAAGTATTACACAAATGTCAGTTGTCATTGCTATTGGTGATACATTCAGACAGCCTGGGTATTTAAAAGAGAAAAGTTCATTGACTGTGGCCGCAGAAGCCTAAGACGGTTCTGATCATTTTCTAAGCAAATTTATGAAAGCCCCACATGTGCCTATGTGGAAATAAGGGAAAATAGAAATTCCTCTGTTACATTCATCAGGACACTGAGACATCAAAAATGTTAGCAAGGTAAACCCACAGTGTGAGTTAGCCACCGCAGCAGCCCCCGTTCTGCACAAGACTCTTTCACCTTTCATTAATGGGTCCCCAAACATTTCGTACCGCTCCGGTCTTTGCGTCTGATGTCCACCCACCCTGCATCAAACACACACCTCCTCCTCTACCTTGCATGGTTCAAGGGAAGTAGGTGAGCAGAATTGGCATGGAGACAGGGCTGCACTGTGCCTTTGGTGGGTCCCATGCACTTTTGTCCTTATGGGCCCCTTTACCCATAAAAAAATAAATTTAAAAACATATTTTATGA
The DNA here is from genome assembly GCF_964662115.1 of Mustela nivalis. Lineage (NCBI taxonomy): Eukaryota > Metazoa > Chordata > Mammalia > Carnivora > Mustelidae > Mustela > Mustela nivalis. The sequence continues at coordinate 77,929,997 of NC_139032.1, forward strand.
CTATGTTGGTATCAAGGTGGATAAAATCTAGGTTAACTTCATTATTATACATTCGTTTTTATTACACTTATTTTTTCTTTGATTTTGAAATAAATCAAAATCAAAACTTTTTATGGTTTCCAAAAGCATCACAGGCCCTGGGCACGGTACATATTGTGCCAACAGAAGCATTGATCATGAATGAAGAGCTTGGAAAACAAAATGTCACTGGGTATGAATCCATCCTCAGAAACTTTAAATGTGTGACCTTGAGTAAATTTTAAAAAACTATGTGCCCCCCAGTTTCCTTCTCTGTAGAGTAGATAGTGCTTGACTTGACTGGATTAAGAAGATAGCAAGTAATGTACTATAAGATCTTGATAATTCGTACGGACAGGGATTCCAGTGTCTTCTAATTGGCCAGCCTGGATCATAGGCCCTTGCTGGTATCCAGAGAGTCAAAATAACAGAATTCACTATGCTCCCAGAACCCCATGGAATGTACTGAAAGGAAAAAAAAGTCCTTTTGTGGTTAAAACAAGCAAACAGAAAATAAAAACTAATATCCACTAAAATCACCATCACCATTTTCAAGTTAAAACTGAAAAGAGAAATATACATTCACTCCCTCTTTCTTCCAAAAGCACTTGTCCTAGAAACTCGACCCTAGATTGCTCTGATTTCATTTGGGTAAAACTATTCAACCAGTCACTCTAGTTCTGGTTATACTAGCCATTCCCATATGGACGCAGGGAGAGACGTTTGACGAATGTCTTCCTTAAGTCCAGGAAAGGTCTTATAGTAACTTTCTCTGGTCTCATAAACTTAATATAGGAGAACATGAGGTTAGTTTAACACCATGGCAGCTCAAAATTTTCTGTATGGAAGGTAGTGATTAATTTGAAGGGCAAGTGCAAAAGATTCTCCTAAAGGTGTTTGCAGATCAAGGAGTCTCTATTTCTTTATGGAAGTAATAACTAAAGGAGATTGATGGCGGTCATGAGAGCGCCGAGAAGCCAAGGCCGATCCAGGGGACGCTTGAGACAGGGCTCATCCCCCGGAGTTTTGCCTAGTGAAACGAGGCTCAGCTCTAGGGATCTTTGCTTTCCCTTTCATCATTGCCCACCCAGGCCCCAGGTACCTGAAGATAGCAAGATGGGCGAGACATCTCAGCTCTTTCAGGGACCTCCAGACCTTTCCATCAACTTATTATTTTAGAATCGCCCTTAGAGCAAGTATCCAAATCATCAGACTGTATTTTGTCCAACCCAGCTTATTTCTACCTTTTTAAAATAATAAGGACCTATGTTTGCCTCCAGTCTTTCATCCCTCTCTGTATCTCCTGCTGCATTCTCCTTGACTCTGCAGAGATCATGGTGAACAGTTCATGGGCAATGGAGGCCTGTGTAAATAGGATTGTCCTTCAGAAAACAAACATTTTTTAATGGGGCTGTGGAGAAGAGGGGGAAAAAAAAAAGGTGTATTTGGATTTACAAAACCTAGAACAAGTTCATGCTCCAGTAGTAACTAACTGGGTCCTTTCGAGCAAGCAAACTCCTCTCAGAGTTTGGTCATCTGTAGGATGGCTTTGTAATAACTGACTTGCCTACCATACAGGGATTTTGTGAGACCTAAATGGGATTTTGTTTATGGACGCCCTTTAAAGCCAGCAAGGTGGTGTATTTCATACAAAGTAGGAAGCTATACTTATTGCTGGGATCACTGTATACATTCTATCTCAGTTGCACCAAACATTGGACTACTAACCTGATTTGCAGTCCCTTCTGATCGGCCTCACAGTCTGAACAACCCACAGACATTATTTCTACCTCCTGGGGAAGCATTTCAATGATTTAATTGGCTGATCTTTATTTACATTTGACTGCCACTAGGCTGGACAGAAGTTGACCGCTATTTATCCTTAAGATACAGTTTTCTTTCTTTCTTCTTTTAGGTCTATGTTCTTTGAATGGATCTTCTCAACGAAAGAATTGTTTCATTGTACACATTTGTCCCTATGGAATAGCTGCCAGCATTAAGTGCAATCATGGAATTTCATCATCAGAGAGAATGGCGTTTCTGTGGGTGGGTATCGGTGAGGAGACGGAGGGAGGACAGTAAGAGAAGGAAGCATTTCAGATCAGTGCAGTTCTGTGGCCTGGATCTCCCTTTCATTGGCATATCAGAAAAGAAGGCAAGCTAAGTACCTGTAAAATTAAAGAGACACGAGCATGGAGGAGGAGTATCAAATCGAGCTTTTGTTGGAAATTGTTGAGGAGGAGGAAAAATTGCCTTTCAAAGCTTCAAATGCTTTCATAAAGTTCCCTTAAAACATGTTCACTGACTTTCTTTACTTCCACCCTTTTTAAAATGTACATCACATTTTAAAGTTATTTTAAAATATTCTGAAAAGTCATTCACAAGTTTAATTCACTAAGAACTTGAGGGAAAAACAGACGAATGAAAACATATTCTTAGATTGACAAGATTTGTTAGTCATAAATGAAATCATGCAAATAAAAACACTAAATAAACTATAGCCTTTTATACTGTGTAAAAGTTTATCAGTCAAGTATTGATTTATTGAAGCTCTTCTATGTGTGATAAATGAAAAAGCAAATGTAAAGTAGTATATGACACATAGTAAACCCCAAATAAATAAACATTAAATTTCTCCCCTTTTTGATAAGACAGCTTCACTTGGATCTCATCTACAGGGCAAGCTTATATTAGAGAAAGAATATCTATTTGTTGTTGCCAGCCTTTTTTTTTTTTTATTGAACATATATTGCATCAAGGTCACAATGATTGATAGTGTCTTGAAAGTTGGCAAACTTTCAGAATGGACTTGTAAACTTGTTCATCTCATTTTGCTTGGCAATAGGTATCAAAGGTCTTAAAAATTTTTATTTTCCCTTTGACCCAATAATTTTACTTCTGGGAATATATCCTGAGATAATAATCCTAAACTCAGAGAAGGTTTTGTATACTAACATGTTTACCACAATCTTGTTCACAATGAAAACTTGTGAACAGATTTCATATATAACAGTAGAGCAATGATTAACTCAAGACACAGGACAGTAGTGTCTTGACCCACGCATCACCAGCCCTGGCCCCCTGTTAGTGTTATATAAATACAATCATATGGTATATATATTTGTTAATTTTTAATTTTTTTTATTTTTTAAGATTTTATTTATTTATTTGACAGAGATCACAACTAGGCAGAGAGGCAGGCAGAAAGAGAGAAGGGGGAAGCAGGCTCCCTGCTGAGCAGAGAGCAGATGTGGGGCTCCATCCCAGGACCCTGATATCATGACCTGAGCCAAAGGCTTAACCCACTGAGCCACCCAGGTGCCCCATTTGTTAATTTTTTTTAACAAATACAATCATATTATCTACATTATCCTGCATCTCTATGTATTTTTTCTTTTTTCACCCCTTAAAAATAAATTGTAGGCAGTCCTACGTGGCAATACATGTTTATAATTCTTTACCTTCTAATTTTTGACATATATATATATATATATATATATATATATATATATATATATATGGGAAGCCTCCTTCTCCCTCTCCCACTGCCTGGTTCTCTCTCTCCCTCTGTCTGATGCTCCCTCTGCTTGTGTTCTCTCTCTGTCAAATAAATAAATTAAAATCTTAAAAAAAAATAACAATCCTATAAAAGCTTACATTATGATACTCATATCATGGAATTTCCTTTTTCAAGAATTTTTTCCCCTTAAATTTGTTCCTCCTCTCCTCTTTTCACACAAATCAACTCTTCACCAGTAACTCTTTCTACTGAGTAATCATGGTTGCACCTCCATGTGTATTATTATGTATCCTTGCCATATTTATCATATATATGCACACCCACCAGAAAGAATATATATGATTATATATATACACAAACATGTATCAAAAGAAAAAATGCAGATGCAAAGTAATATAATAAAATGATTTTATTTTTTAAAAATAAATACTACCACTCTTGTTGATTATAAAAATACAATCACAATATATACATTTTTAACATCTTGTTTTTTGCAGCAATACCATTCAGAATATCTTCCAAGTCAAATGCTACCAGTCATGTTTGAGTTGCTATGTGAGATTCTAAGGTTTGAACATTTTCTATAGTGTAGGATGATGATCACTCACCCTGTCTCATAATGAATGGAATCTGTTTTGTTTCTAGTTTTTGACATTATCAACAATGTTGTAACAAACACACTGTGTGTAGGATATATATTGTGTAAACACACACACACACACACACACACACACACAGACTGGGAGAAAGGAAATATTTCCTATTACCACTCTAACAATGTACCCCATAACTGGTGGTTTAAAAAAATGCTTTTTCTCTTACAGTTCTGGAGAAGTCTCCAGAAATGGGTTAGCAGTTAATTCTGGAGACTCCAGGAAAAAAAAAAAAATTTAGTTCCCTTGTTTTTTTAATCTTCTAGAGCCTGCCTCTGTTGCTTGACTCCTAGCCCCTTCCTCACATATCTCCAGCTCCTCCCTTCCGCTGTCATATCTCCTACTACTAACTGATCCTTCTGTCTCCTTATAAGGACCCTCATGAATGCATTTGGCCCACACAGAAAATTCAAAATAACTTCCCCATCTTCAAGACCCTTCATTTAATCATCTCTGTAAAGTCCCTAATACCATGTAAGATAACATAGTCACAGGTTTTGAGGGTTAGGACATGGACATCTTTGGCCATGGATATTATTCAATCTCCTACATATACACTCATACTTAATTTTTTTAAGATTTAAAAAAAAATTTTTTTTTAATTTGACAGAGATCACAAGTAGGAAGAGAGGCAGGCAGAGAGAGAGAGGAAGGGAATCAGGCTACCCACTGAGCAGAGAGCCCGATGCAGGACTTGATCCCAAGACCCTGGGATCATGACCTGAGCCAAAGGCAGAGGCTTTAACCCACTGAGCCACCCTGATGCCCCGCTCATACTAAATTTTTCAAGGACAGATTCACTGTAGTGGGAATTCGGTTGAATAGTGTGGTAGATTATCCTATTGCTCAGCAAATAAATACTCATTTTCTTCCTTACCACACTTTAACTTTAAGTGTATTTTTCCAGCACTGACTTTGGACTTGGTATGGTCAAAAAAATTCGACTTTGAGAAGAATTAAGCTCCAGATATTTTCTTGAGTTTTTTCCTCCATTATGAGAATAGACCCTTTCTAGTGGTTGTTTTTTGAGCCTGATTCCCAGAAAGAAAAAACTAACCAAATTTAGCAGAACTATAGGTGATCCATAGATAGAGTAAATATGTGTTTTGTTATTCTAAGTACCTGTGTTTTGGGGGATTATTGTTATTGCAACAAAAGCTAATTGATACACACATAGAATATGAATATATTCAGTTTTAATAGGTACTGCCTAATTCCTCTATAATAGTCCTCTAGCAAGGCAAATTTATACAAACAATACATGAGAGCATTTTTACCCTGTATCTTCAATACAAAAGGAATGATCAGTCATAAACTTTTGTGAACATGATGGATATAAAGGTCTGCCTCATTAAACTTGAGAATTTTATTTCCTTCATGTGAATATTTCTTCATATTTTCAGTCACTATTTAGATTGGATATAATAGTTTACATTTTTCTTTTAGTTTTTTTTCTTTAAATTTATAAAGAATATGTCAAACCTGTTTCTTTGTTACTGGTTTTTTGTTTGTTTGTTTGTTTGTTTTGATCATCAGGTTGGTAAGTATTCTATATTTCCCTAGTTCAGTTTTTGGCTATTCACTAGTGTATATATACATAGATATACACACACATAAATTAGTATATGTATATTCCAATTTTATAGAGATAATTGGTTTTTTTTTTTAAGATTTTATTTACTTATTTGAGAAACAGATAGAACATGAATGGGGGGAGGGGCGGAGGGAGAGGAAGAAGCAGACTGCCCGCTGAGCAGGTTACCCCATGGATGCAGGACTCCATCGCAGGACCTAGAAGTCATGACCTCAGCCAAAAGCAGCCGCCTAACTGACTGAGCCACCCAGGGGCTCCACTATCTTTCTTTTTTTGGTTATGAAGGTTACTCCTGTGCATGGAATGTCTTGTGATACTTTTGTTTTATTTATTTAATCATTTATTTTTGTATTGAAGCTTCTAAACCATCTGGAATTTATTTTTTCTATCATGTGAGACAAGCTCCAACTTAATTTTCTTCCAGATGGGTAGCCAGTTGTGCCAGCTCTATTAAGTTTAATCATCCTTTTCCCCCATATTGAAATGCTGCTTTTGTTACATTTTGAATTCTTATATAAATATTGTGACCTCTTTTTGGATTATGAGTACAAACTTTCTGCCATGCAATTTTCTAAGTCCTGGAGTTACAGTGTGGAATAAAACAAAGTCACCATTTTTCTGAAGTTTATGTTCTAATAGAGGAAAGCAGACAAAATAACTAACTCAATCAATCAATCAGTATTTGATGGTAATAAAATAAAGCAGGGGATAGAGAGTGAGGAAGGATGCCCTTCTCAGAAAGACAATCCAGAGATGTCCTCCTTTGTAAAATGACATTTGAACAGAACCTGAATAGTGCTAGAGAGTAATCTATGTGTATATCTGATAGCAGAGCATTTGAAGTAGAGGAAACAGCAAAGTCAAAGACCTTAATGAGGAGCGTGCTCTGCATGCTGTCTCTGAAAAATACCAAAGCTAACGTGGTTGGCTAATGTGTCAGAATAGTTAAACTGTTATCAGCTTCCTCAGAGATTGATGTATTTTATCTTCTTATTCTAGTACTACAATGAGTTGAACAGAGGCTATAAGAGTATGTTCAAATATCAGCAAGGCCAATCAACCTTTATTATTCCACCTTTGACACTTTTCTTAGATATGATTTAGGACTTTTTATGATATTAAGATCATTTTATAGAGTTGTCTTCTTTCTTCAACAAAGCAACTAGCAGAAATCTATCTATCCATATCCATACACATACACATACATAAATACACAGAGAGAGAGATGTTTAGATAGAAAGAGGTAGATAAAACTTGCATGTGATTATCTAATTGCAATTGACCCTTATTTTTATTTTAATTACTGCAAATTTAACCCTTTATGGTATAAAATCTTTCCACCCAGGGGCATGCTACTGTCCTTGGCAGATTTTAGTTTGTGTTTTTCAATAATATTGAATAGTATTATGTGGTTCCCGTCTCTTTGATGATAATTTTATTTTTAATAATTTTTAATTTTGTGGCTATTTTGATGATATCTCTATTCTCTTTTCAATTACTTATTGCTAGAATAGAGAAAAATATGTATATAGTGTACATTTATTTTATATCCAGCCACCTCCCAAATTCTATTATTTCTGTGCCTTCTACCAGAAACATTGAGTTCTTTTTATAAATAACTTTGTTAAAGAAAGGATAGTTTAAAAGTTCTGCTCATCAAATATGTATCAAATTTATTTATTTTCCTGCTTTGGGATATTTGCCAAAATATCTAAGACATTTTTGAATACTAATATGAATAGTGGCCATTTTTTCAGTTTCTTGATATTTATTGTATTAGTTTAATATTCTTATTTAAACTATGTTTTCTCAAGTATTGTTTTCAAATTTATTAAGTGCCTTTTGAGTCAGCTAATTCCCCCCATTATAAGAATGTAGAAAATTATGTTGATATGTTCAAGTAAACTGTATATTCAAAGAATAAATCCTACTTAGTAGTGGTTTTCCAAACTTTCCTCTACTATTTTTTTTTGTTGTTTTTCTTCACTATATGTTCCTTTTTCTCCTTTTTTTTTTTTTGTTAAGATTTTTATTTATTTATTTGACAGAGAGAGATCACAAGTAGGCAGAGAGGCAGGCAGAGAGAGAAGGAGAACCAGGCTCCCTGCTGAGCAGAGAACCCGATGTGGGGCTCGATCCCAGGACCCTGAGATCATGACCCGAGCCAAAGGCAGAGGCCTAACCTACTGAACCACCCAGGCTCCCCCTCTTTCTCCGTCTGAAGCTTCTACTGTTTGAAGAGTAGGTTTTCTGTATTTTTTGTCACTTATAACTGCATTCTTGATATCTATTACTTCATGTATTATCTTTGTATTTTGAGATACATTTTTTTCATTCGATCTCTTCCTCCCTCTCCCTGACCTCTCTCCATCCATTTCTCTTCCTCTTCTTCTCCCTTTTATACTCATTACTAGAAAACTGACCCTTTATAGTACTAAGTCTTCCCATCCAAGTGTCTGTCTTTCCTCTGGCAGATTTTATTTTACATCTTTCATTAAGATTGCAAATGGTTTAGAATATTAAAAGAGGGGCTCTCCTTGGTGGCTCAGTCATTAAGAGTATGCCTTCGGCTCAGGTCATAATCCCAGGGTCCTGGGATTGAGCCCTGCCTTAAGCTTCCTACTCAGCAGAAAGCCTGCTTCTTCCTCTCCCACTCCCCCTGCTTGCGTTCCCTCCTTGCTATCTCTTTCTATATATCAAATAAATAAATAAAATCATAAAAATATTAAAGGATTATGAGGACTATAATCATAAGATATTATATATATAATAGACATTGTATTTACATATATATACACACATATAAAGCATTGCTAGAATATATGTGTATATGCATGTACATATATACATACATGTGTATATATACATATATATACATATACATATGAATATATATGTAATACATGTGTATATACACCCACATATATATTCTAATGATGTTTTAGTTTAGACAGATTTATTTCTCCTTTAATTCTTTATTTTCTTCTCTGTTCTTCCTCTGTCTAGCTACAAGCCCTATTGGGTATCTTGTTATGTTCCTTTAATCCCTGGCCTTTCAGTCAAGCTTTCAGAAAAACCTTGAGTATGACAGTCTCATGAGAAATAGCTGGCACATAGTTGTATTTGGTAGTCTATGCTCTTCTGAGACAATAGGTCATGACTCTATTCCCTGGTATCCTACTGTCTTCCCACATCCAGTTCTCTTCCCCATATGTCAGGATATAGGGGACACTTAATGTAACCCAAGTAAACCTTCTCTAAAGGGCTGCACGTTTTGATGGGTCAGCTGTCCACCAGGATTCTCCACGAATCCCTAGTCTTTCTAACTGAAAGGGGACACTGTTCTTCACATTCCAGCCCATTATAACTATGACAGGAACTGAGGCTTACCACACTCTCCATATTCTGCATATCTGCTTGCCCCAGCTCTGCTCAACACAATGGCATGTTCAAGACACAGTAAAGTACAATGTAAACCAGGCCAGTTCTGGAAATAGGCACCTCACCTCATGTTTGAGTATCTTATCTCATCTAGAGCATCTCATCTTTGCCGAGTATGAGACTTTGATCTCTGGGTATCATGAGGCACTGCTTAAGTTTATTACTGCTAAGTGTTAAATGCACATCATCACAGTGTTATTTTTATTTGAAAGCACCTTTCACTTCTCCCCAAAGTGACAAAATCCTTATGGAAATTTTCCAACCCATTCATGAAAGAGAGAGAGAGAGAGATTTTGTTAAGAGAATAAAACAGTGAATTATTTTCTGCATGTATATGTCATTAACAATAATTCCTCTTCTTTGCATTTTAAAAGGTGTTTATCACTGCTAAGATTCCTCACATAAATTATCTTGTTTGATCCTCATCATAATCCAGTAAGGTATAATTTTTAAAAAATATATAGTTATTCATGGAATGCATTATTCCAATATTAATGATTACTTGGCAGACGTTATATAAAATTTTCCACATTTAGACTTCACATGAACTGTTGGGAGAGGGCACTATCATTATCTACATCTTACAGATGAGAAAAATAAAATACAGTATTTTATATTTTTACCACAAAATCTCAAAATGAGTAGTCCAACTGTAAATGTATACATAATCAGTTGTGGGACTGGAAATTTGCACCCTTCAAATTTAATTGTAGAGTTGTACTCTTAGATACCATTTCATCATTTAGGTAGATGTAACCATTTATATTTACTGATCAGGAGACCAGTGGAATATGTGGATTTGCTTGCTCATGGTCACTCAGCAAAAGTGAAACAGAGACCAGAAATCTCATTTTAAATATTTGTTTCTTCCCAGGATATGATATGTAACTAATATAATTGGTCCCATTGTAGAAACTGAGCAGTATGCAATCATATAGACCCATTTGAAGATATTATAATACCATTTCATTTAGCAATGGGTAAACTTGAGATTCGCATACATGTTTTTTAATGTGACTTGCAGTATAACCTACTTTTTAAAATTGTTGTTACTGCTGCATAATTAGATTAGTCTAATTATGGCCATTACCATTTGATTTCATTTTGGAATTTTATTCTATTTTTTATATTGATTTTAACAGTTAATCAAAAGTAAATTCAGTGGCAAAGCTTTTATAAAATGCAAGCTGATTTCTGCTATTGTAAAGAATATATTAATAGAAAAGCAATTGAAATAATTTCCAAAATTTAAATGGAGTCAAGTTTCAGAAATGTGAATTTGTTTGAGTCCATGAATATTCACTGAGTTCTTATGACATGCTGGGCACAATGCTAGGCATAGTGGGAGAGAAAGAGCAGTCCCTGCCTTTGGGGGCTCTAACTCATGGAGAGAGGCAGGCATGTACACAAGCAATCTTAATATTAGCTAGAATGCTATAATTGTTATAACAAAGGGACTGAGAAAGTGCAATAGGGATATAAAGGAAAGAGATATTAACTCCAACTGGGCGAACTTGAACAAACAAATAAACTCCACAGCTGGTGCAATAAAATGTGATTTCAAGAGAAAAAAAAAACTTTCATTTTAATTGCTTTCAACGTTATTAGGCAAGTTGCCAAGAAATGTTTTCTTCAATATCAAGTTATATCTCAAGGATATCATTTTGAAAATGAAAAAATATACCTTAACAGTTGGACTACTCACTCTGAGATTTTAGAACAAAATATCCATCCTGAAATTTACCTGAGTGGTCGGTTCTTATAACCCATTCATTTTTCAATGGTGCAAACTAAGTTTCTAGACAAAGGAACGAACTTTCCAAGAGTCATGGGGGACAAATCACTAGTTAAAATTAAGACACAAGTCACATGACTTTCAATTGACCTGGTTTTCTGCCTTACTGGGGTTTTCTTTATCTTTTATACCTTCATTCATATAGTCTTCCCTTCAAAAAATATTCAGGTCCTGAACCATTAAGATCAGGTTGGGCTCTCTCTTGGAAAATCATGAAAAACCACAGAAAAGTACAATAACTGGAAGGGACATCAACAACTTAGCTAATAATATGCCCTTAGTTACATCTTCCTCTCAGCAACAATTTGGTATCAATCAAGGACAAAAGTGCTTTTGTGAGAGCTTTGTGAGAGCAGTGCCATACACCAAGGGACCCAAGAAGAAGTCTTGACTAACCAAACTTTAGGTATTAGGCATAGAGATGGTGGCCTAACTGTGGACACTGCATGGCACTACAGTGGCTCTTATCACCATACTGCAGTGCTGAGCTCCTGGAGAGTATTATCATAGACAAGTGAGCCTTTGTGGAAGTCTAGGCTTTGAGAGTACAATCTGCAGTCCATCATTGCTGGAGAAATTTAAAAATAATAAGCAGAAAACAAATACAAGGTTGGACACATTGGGAAGTATGAGGACCCATTGGAAAGTATGAGGAACTTTACTCACTTCAGTCAAATGTCGAGTGAAATCTTCTCAGCCTGTGATTTCATCTGCAGGAAAAAGTGAGAATTTGTGAGTGAGTATCCAGGTTCCTCAGCTGTGTGGAATATTGCCAAAAAGGCCCATTTTTCTCTCATCCCATTTAGAGTACTGAGTCAAGAGCTGCATAATGGGGAAGCTAGGACAGTAGCAGATAAGACTCTGGAGATGTGGATCATAATAACTGCACTGTAGATTCCATCAAGAGATGTTCTCAAAAGCCACTGGGGAGACCTCACCAATGGATCCTCCCAACAGGGCAACCAGAGCCTGCCACACACTTCACCTACTCTCCTCCACCAACTATGGCTGCTCCTTAAGTGCGATTCCAATGGCAACAAGAGTGAGCATTGGCAGATGGCTAGCGAGTATGTACAAAGCCAGCTCCAATCTGCAGACCAGAAAGAGACTGCAGATTTTAGCTTTAGCTCCCTTTTGGGGACAACAAAAGGAGGTTAGAATTCACATAGAAACACAAAAGTCCCCAAGTCACCAAAGCAGCACTGAGAAAGAACAAAGCTGGAGGCCTCACACTACCTGAACTCAAACTATATTATAAAGCTATAGGAAACAAACCAGTTTGCTACTGCATGAAAATAGACACACAGGCCAAGGGAGCAAGACTGAGAACCAAGAAATAGACCCTCACATGCATAACTAACTAATATTTGACAATGAAACCAAGAATGATCAATGGAGAAAGGGTAATCTTCTCAAATGAATGGTGCTAGGAAAACTGGATAATCACATGCAGAGAATGAAATTGGATCTCTATACCACTCAGAAAAGTTAACTCAAAATGGACTAAACACCTAAACATTAGACCTGAAACCATTAGACCCCTAGAAGAAAAATAAAGAGAAACCTTTTTGATGTTGGTCTTGGCAAAGTTGTTTTTGGATATGACACCAACAGCACAAGCAAAAAAAGTAGAAATTGGGGTGTCTGAAGGGCTCAGTGGGTTAAGCATCCAACTCTTGATTTCAGCACAGGTCATGATCTCATGGTTGTGAGATGGAGCCCTGCATCAGGCTCCATGCTCCGTGGGAGGTCTCCTTGAGATTCCCTCTCCCTCTGCTCCTACCCCCACTAATGCACTCATGCATGCTCTCGCTCTCTCTTTCTCAATTAAAAAAATAAATCTTTTTTTTAAAGCAAAAATTATAAAGTGGAATATCAAATTAAACATCAAACAGTAGAAGTGGCAAAAGAAATAGTTAACAAAGTGAAAAGGTAACCTAAAAAATGGGAGAAAATACTTGCAAGTCATTTATCTGATAAAAGATTAATATTCAAAATATATAAGGAAATCATAAAAATCAACAGAAAAACAAACACACTGATTAAAAATGGACAGAGGAATTGAATAGACATTTTTCCAAAAAAGATGTATAATGACCATCAGATACATGAAAAGATGCTCAACATCATGAATTATCAGGGAAAACCAAGTCAAAAACACAAGAGAACGCCTGACACTTAGAATGGCTATCATCAAAACAGAACAAATAAAAACCTCCCACAAAAGATGACGTATGTTGACCAGGATGCGGAAACATGGAAGCCCAAGGGCACTGTTGGTGGAAATGTAAATTGATATAGACACTGTGGAAAACAGCATGAAGGTTCCTCAAGAAATGCAAAATAGATGTACCATATGACCCAGCAATCCCACTTCTGGATATATACCCAAAAGAAATGAAAGCAAGGAAAGCAATACCTCAAAGAGATTTCTGCATTCCCACATTCATTATAGCATTACTCATAGTAGCTAAGACATGGAAACAACTTAAGTTTCCACCAGCAGATGAATGGATGAAGAAGTTATGGTAAGTATCTGCAAGGGGGTATTATTCATCCATGAGAAAGTGGGAAATCCTGCCATTTGTGACATAAGTTTAGGGCATTATATTAAGTGAAATACATCAAACAGACAAATACTGCGGGATATTGCTTATATGTGAAATCTAAGATAGTCAAACTCACGGAAACAGAGCATCGTGGTGATTGCCAGGGGGTAGGAGGTGGTGGAAATGGGGAGATGTCGACCAAAGGGTATAAATTTCCAGTTATAAGATGACTAAGTTCTGGGGACCTAATGTACAGGGTGATGATAATAGTTAATAATATTGCATTATATACTCAAAAGTTGCCCAAAAGAAATGAAAGCAAGGAAAGCAATACCTCAAAGAGATTTCTGCATTCCCACATTCATTATAGCATTACTCATAGTAGCTAAGACATGGAAACAACTTAAGTTTCCACCAGCAGATGAATGGATGAAGAAGTTATGGTAAGTATCTGCAAGGGGGTATTATTCATCCATGAGAAAGTGGGAAATCCTGCCATTTGTGACATAAGTTTAGGGCATTATATTAAGTGAAATACATCAAACAGACAAATACTGCGGGATATTGCTTATATGTGAAATCTAAGATAGTCAAACTCACGGAAACAGAGCATCGTGGTGATTGCCAGGGGGTAGGAGGTGGTGGAAATGGGGAGATGTCGACCAAAGGGTATAAATTTCCAGTTATAAGATGACTAAGTTCTGGGGACCTAATGTACAGGGTGATGATAATAGTTAATAATATTGCATTATATACTCAAAAGTTGCCAAGAGTGTGGATCTTTAATGTTTTTACCATAAAAAAGGAATGGTAATTATGTGACATAATGGTGACTTTAACAAACCCTTTTTATAGTAATCATTTCACTATGTAGAAGCATAAGAGATCATCACAATATGCACCTTAAACTCCAATGATTACATTGTACAACTTAAACTTACACAGTGGTATATGTCAGTTGTCTCAATAGAGCTGGAAAAAAATGCAATCACTGTCCACTTAGCATAGAGTATGCAGTACTGTCTTTTGTATTTTTATTTCTACTCCAGTGAGATGCAGTCTGTGGTGGTTAACAGGAGTGCTGCAGACCCAGTCAGTCATCCTGAGTTCGAATTACCTATACACCACTAATTTTAGACAAATTACTTAAAATTCCCTGTGCCTCCTTTCCTCATCTCTAAATGGTCAAAAAAAAAAAAAAAAAAAAAAAAAAAAGAGTGTGTGCCTCATGGTTTGTTGCAAAGTTTAAATGATATGATAGATGTAAACCATTCAGAAGAGTGCTTTGAGCATGTGAACATTGTAAGGATAATCTATTATTCATTCTATGTTTTGCCTTCCTTCATTTCAGAGGCAAACTGACAGAAGATAGTAATAAGCCTGCATCTGGGGAATTAAATGTCCCATATGACCTTTAAGACCAAAATGAAATAGCTGTATTTACTGACTATTCACAGGACACTAGTACTATTACCTATACTCTTAAATGAATGAGAAAAAGAAAGCTAAGAGAAGTTGTATAACTTGCATAGGGTACACAGAAGGGAAGATTCACAGGTTTGGTTTTGTTTTTAGACTTTCTACTGCTGGATATAGACACATACAATCTGCTTGATTTATATGTGTATCACCAGATAATAAGAAAAATTACCAGCTCTAGGGGCACCTGGGTGGCTCCGTTGGTTAAGCATCTGCCTTCGACTCAGGACATGATCCCAGGGTCTTGGGACTGAGCCCTGTGTCTGGCTCCCTGCTCAGTGGGGGGCCTGCTTCTCCCTCTCCCTCTGCTGCTCCCCCCTGCTTGTGTTCTCTCTCTCTCTGCTAAATAAATAAAATCTTTTTTAAAAATTACCAACTCTTTATTTAAGCATTCGGTCTATTGATCTTTTACCATATTGCCTCTAGAAAGTCAGGTTGGGTTACATGGAGAGATGTAAACACACGGCTATTAATTCCTTACTTGCTTCTCCTCACTAACCAAATTTCAGTCATACTGATTTTTTTTTCTTTTCCAGTCTTGAATAGGCCATGTTCTATCTGACCTTCTAGCTTATATACATGCGTGTCTTCTGCTCAGCCTTCTAGACAAACCACACACACACACACACACACACAGATATAATGCATCCCCACCTTCATTTTCCCAACCAATTCCTATCGCTTATTCTCAACTTTTTTTTATAAAGATTTATTTTATTTTATTTATTTTACAGAGATCACAAGTAGGCAGAGAGGTAGGCAGAGAGAGGGGGGGAAGTAGGCTCCCCACTGAGCAGAGAGCCTAATGTGGGGCTCAATCCCAGGACCCTGGGATCATGACCTGAGCCGAAGGCAGAGGCTTTAACCTACTGAGCCACCCAGGCGCCCTTATTCTGAACTTTAACATCAAATGTTCTAGGATACTTACTTGTCCCCACCACCCTCAGTGTGTTTAGGTACCCAACTTCTGTCTTTCCACATTGCTTTATGTCCCATCATCATAGCACTTATCAAGCTGAATTCTGAGTGTCCAGGCGTCTTTCTTCTGCTAACGTATAAACTCCTTGGGATTGGGACTGAGAGCATTGCACTTACTGTTTCAATTCTATGCCTAGTTCAGTTGCCATTGAGTTGTTCTATGAATATTCAATGAATGAATAAGTGAGTGAGTGTCTGAATGAATGAATGAATGAGAATCTATTGGTACTCATTAGACTTGCATAAGAACATCTGCACCAAAATCTCCATCATTTGCAACAACAACAAATAAAATAGATAAAAAAGATTTAAGGAATTATAGGCTTAAAGATGATTTTAAAAATAATAACTGGCATAGAGAATAACCCTTCAAAAGCCTAGTCACAAATGTAAGCCCATTTGTAAATTGCAACATTCATTTCGCCCACATTTTGCTTACCTCAAACTAGAAAGACACCAAGATGCCATGATTAGGGCAGAGCTTGCATCCAGAGATTTGTACATAATTCATAGTTTAAGTTCTGCAACTTTGCATAATAAATAGTTTAAATACTGCAGCAACAGAGCTGGAGAGGAAATTAGGATTCTGAATGAAAAAGTTAATTATACCTCCAAGGATTTTTTTTTTTTTTTGCAATACATTAAAAACAAGCTTAGAAGAGGATAATTTAGGCTAAAAAGAGACGGAAATGCAGGAGATTATGGGAGTGGTGATAACTGACAAGTTATCTTATTAAGTGGGGGTAATTAGACTAAATTAATTTTAAAATTGTAGCAGCGGATTCTAGATCAACAATAGCGTAAATAATTTATGGGGCTGATGATCTTGCAGCTGGAGTCATTTCTGTTAGATGGACTTTGTTCTTAACATTATTGGCCATTTTCTCTGCTTCAACCACTCTATTCAGATAACCCTGAAGGGTATAGTTTACAACTGGAATCTCCACCCTTTTAGCTAGGCTGCCAAAATAGATCAAAATACAAGAAATCTTCATCAAAGAAAAGCAGCTTTTTGTAAAAGATGTCACAGGATAACTCTCCATCCATTTGCATGTCCATTCATCTATCCATCCAAACTATGGATACTACTACTAATACTGTTACTAATAAATAGTATTAAGTTAATAATTTTTAGAACTTAATGTGGGTCTAGGTACTATGTTGAGCATTGCACATGCATTATTTTGTTTATTATAAACAATGCCCTTGTGAAATGCACAGATATTAATCCTAAACTAACTGTTCAGAGTAATGAAGCAACCTGCCCAAGAACACACAATTAATAAGACCTTTGGTCAGACCCCGACACATATGATTCCAGAGCCACCTTAAAAACTATTGTGCTGTACTAGGCATTGACCAGATGTCAAGAACAGATATTCTCACTTGCAGATTTTGTAATTAGGGAAGTAAACATACAGGGGGAAAATTCCTACCTTTAAAGGTCAATACTGGAGTGTAGTGAAAAAAGGGAAAATAAAGAGGCACAGGGCTTGGTTGGAATCTAGTCTTGTTTTAAACTGTAGCATAACCATATAAACTTGAGTTCATTATTTAACCATTCTAATTATCATATTCCAAACTGTAAAATGAGGCAGATGTGAAGTTTTGCAAGTTAGTAACAAGGCCTGCCAATTTCATTTTAAAAGAGTGTTCCCAGACCCTTGTAGGCCAAGCACTCTTCATCCACACCCCCTGCTGAAAGGAGAGCCCCAGGTACACTTGACTTCCAGTGGGGAGCTTCTCACATGCCCCACTTTCAAGTTTGGCTACCATACTTGCTCTGGATGGATTGACCAACTCATATACCATCCAGTAGCATGGTAGGAAATGCTCTACTCAGAGAATCCAACCCCTATTCTTGGAATAGTGTGCTGTGAGTTAAGATTAAACAAGGCAGTTGAAACCTTGATTTTTTTTCTATCAGCCACAGCCAATTCAAAAGCTGGCAACCCTTACTTCAAAGTAGACTCCAAATCTGCCCACTTCCTACTACCCCTTCTGCTACTTCCTTCATTGTAGACATCTGCGTCTCTCATTTGAATTATTCCATTGTCTTTTCCCCTTGCCTTATATTCATCTATTTTTAAGCTAACATCAAGAACATCACTCATCTGTTCAATAGCTTCCTCTCTCGTTTAAAATAAACCAAAGTTTTTAACACAGTCTGCAAGGCCCTATACAACTTGGGTCTCTGCCTTACCTCTAACTTTATTCTCTACTACTGCTGTCTTTCCTATTCATCCCACTCCAACCACTTGCCCTCCTTTTTGTTCCTTGGCATTTCCAACATCTACTCCCATGCAACAATCTTCCCACTAGCTCGTCTGTCTATCACATTCTTCTTGCAGATCCCCATGTGTCTCATTCCCTCACCTCTTAAAGTTCAGTGATCAAATTTCACCTTCTCAGTGACCACTCTGACCACTCTTGTTAGTTTGCCAACACTTCCACCCAGGTAACTTCTCACTCCATCTCTCTGCTTGGGTTTTCTTCATGGTGTGGATTATCTTCTAATCTAATAGGTTATTTACGATCTGCCTATCCAAATTAGAGCACAAAATCTCTGAGGATAGGGATTATTGTCTATGACACCACTGCATCACCAGCAAGGCAGACATTGTAGCATAATAAATATTTGTTGAATATTGTTTGAGTAGGTGAATGAGTAAATGAATGAAATGTGCATCTGGAAACAAAATAACCATAGGAGGTTATTACCAAGCTACAGAGCTGAGTAAATAAAATCTAGAAGGCAGAAGCTATAGGTGTAAAGAAGAGGTCTAAAGCATAGAAACATAGAAGTAAAAATTAGGAGATGGGTAAAACACCTAGAGCAGCTACACCTGCTGGAGGGAGGAACCACAGCTTTTTGCTGTGAGGTCCACAGAACCACCTTCTATTCAAATTCCAGTGATGTTTTCCTATTGTGGCATGTCATTAAGATTTCAGCTTACTTCATAGTTTCTCATGAAATCTATCATTTGCCTCAACTATCTTAAATTCAACCTTTGTTCCTTATATTTGGAGAACTCAAACCAACCATTGTTTCTCAACACTACTGATTTCTTTTTTAAAAATTAATTTAATTTTTTTCAGTGCTCCAATATTCATTGTTTATACACCACACCCAGTGCTCCATGTAATATGTGCCCTCCATAATACCCACCTTTATTTAGTATCTTCACATATATTATCTCATTAATTCTCCCTAGATATTTTGCATCATAAACATTGTTATGAACATTTTACAAGTAGCAGAATTGTCATGAAGATAACTCCTCTGTCGAAGTCACATATGATGTTGGAGCAAACTTGGAACTGAAATGTGGGTCTTCTGACCCCAAGACCATGGTTCTTTTCTTACACCACACTGTCTCTTCTGGGTTTTAGGTGGCTTTTTGTTTCAGGGGCATAATCATGTAATTGTTTATGTCATCCTGCCTATGATTCTGACACCTTACCAATTCATGGGCCCCCATCTAGCATTACCTCCAAAGAATACTTAATTGGCTAACTTAATTTTTGATAAAACCACAGAGTTAGGGAAGGATAAATATCTTTGTTTCCTTTTTATCTTCTGAAGGTACTATTTTGCTTGTTCCCCTCACTCCTCACCTTTCTGTAAGTTCCTAGCAGGGTCATGGCTGCCAATATATTGAAACACTCAGGAGCCAATTACACAGAGATAAAGCAGACACCTGACAGGCAAGAGCACCCTTCTGGCCATGGTGGACAGCTGATCGTAATTAAAGGGATGATTTATGGCTTAAAAGGAAGAATAGTTACCTATCTCATGAGCACATATACATCTGTACCTATAAAACATGTCTTTCTAAAAACCTTTTGAAACAAAAAATTACCCTGGAATTTTTCATCTATCCTGTGTATATCAGAAAATAAAAATGGCTTGCCCACAACCACATAGCTAACTAATCAGGATCCTAGATTTCCTGACTGGCTCATTTGTTGTTTTGTTTTGTTTCCAGGCAGTACGTTGCCTCTGCCTTGGAGAATAAAATTCAAAGTTGTTGGTTTCATTTCCAAGCACCTCTATGGACTAAAACCTGTTTGGAGTCCTTCTTCCTCTGAATCTCAGACTAAATGCCACTTCTTCCTTGAAGACTTCCACTCTCTTCAGTCACAGTCCTTCCCTTGCGTTAGCTCTTATCACATTGCAGTTGTTGAAGCAATTATCACAGTCTAGAAGGTTGAAATTATGACAGTGCTTCTCTGACTTCCCAGCTCCTAGTGGAAGGAACCAGAGCATTATATACCACAAAAGCATTAAACAGGAGTGACCATAATCTAGGACTTTCCCTCTCTGACCAGTATTCTTTCTATTATCCGGATTCTTCGGATATCCTGATTCTTTAAGGATATACTGAATGTGGACTCAAGTAACAATTCCTAATAGCAATAATTTACCCTAACTTGCCTAAAAACATGGAACCAGAGGTAATCAGTAGAGTTAAAGGGAAACATAATCTCCGCCCACCCCGCCCCCCACCCCACTATAAACTTTGAAGTGTGTAGTCGATCAAGCTCCAGGTGGTATTTCCACCAGATCTGTGAACTGGGATAGACAAAGTAAACAACTATGACAACAAAAACAGCCATCGTAACTCAGGCTTAAGAGCAGCATGTCCAGTTGGTTTCATTCCAACCCTCATCATGCTCTTTTTGGTGAGAGCTTCTCACCAAATGCTATTTGCACCGGCCTTACTCAGCCCCATTTAGGAGTAAGGATCTTGATGTGCTTTCAAGCATTGGTTCTGCCCCATCAGAGCCTAGGGAAGGTAGGATAAGTCTTAAACAAACAGAGCGAAAGAGTGTGGACCTCGAAATCTGCTGCAAGCAAATGGGCTTTAAAATAATGACATTTCAGGGCACCTGGGTGGCTCAGTCAGTTAAGCATCTGACTCTTGGTTTTGGCTCAGGTCATGATCTCATGGGTTGTGAGGTGGATCCCCACATGGGGCTCTGTGCTCACTTGGGAGTCTGCTTAGGGATTCTTTCTCTCTGCCCCTGTCCCCATGCCCATTTGTCTGATTTCTCTCTCTTTCTCAAATAAATAAATAAATCTTTAAAAAAATAAATAAAATCGTATTTCCCAACGTCTGGCATCTTCTCTGAGTTCAAATACCCAATCTTTCTTTTTCTTTAACCTAACTAATAGTAAACGCTTACCATGTGCCATTCACTCCATGTAGCTTTAAACTACATTATTTCATTTAACATTTTTGCTAGTGAGGTAGGCATTGATTAGGGAGTTGTGAATTCAACCTGTGAACTAAGCTGTCTCCCCCTGGAGTCCCCACTCCTGGTCACAGGATTGGACATTAACTATGAACTCCAGCTGGCTTGGATAAATCAATGATTTCTGTTTGTTCTTACTGAACCAACAGTAAGAACGACTGTTCTTAAGAATCAGAACAGTTATTTTGCTTTGCTAAGTTCCTAATACAGGGAGTCACAGCTGATCCTGTTTCAGGAGGCTCAGACTCCCCAGAATCTGGATTCTTCCATTGTCTCTTGCTAAGACTCTTCATGATTTACTTCTTCAGAGATGAATGCCAACTCCAGCAGAGACTAAGATTGCAGTGTTCATGTGAGCACTATTATATGCACTTTTCCCCTTCTGCTTCCCTAAGCTCATCTCATCCCATGGCTCACATCTTGGCCCAGATCATATCTTATTTCCCTTTCTCAGTCTCTCTGCTATTAAATATCATCATGGATGTGCCCAGTAAATGGATTTGAAGATCTGGGATAGGTCAGTTTACAATGTTGTCTTCTTCTTCTTCTTCTTTTTTTTTTTTTTTTGGGTCATGGTTATTTGAACCTTCTCCCCCTCCCATGAGAATCTAGACTTATCATTGAGTTGGTAGATAATGGCTTTCCCTGAAAATGACAAGGGCAAGAGGAGAGGATACTGCAATGCTAATCAGACAGGAACATTTTTCAAAGTGGTTACAAACATAGGCTCAGGACTCAGATTACCTGGGCTCAAAGCCCAGCACCACCACTCATCACCTGTCTGCCTAAGCAAGTCATATTATCACTAGAATTCTAATCTGCAAATTCAAGATTGTAACATTTCATAGGATTGTTCCAAGAATTCGATAAGTTTATCTTATAAGGTGCTTCATCTGTTTGCTGGCACAAGGGAACCTTTAAACATCTTTATTGCACATGTTATAGCAGCAAAAAGTTAGGGTCCAGGAATCAGAAGTCTGAACAAATGGGAATGGGAAACAAGGGGTTGAGCACAAAGGAACGCTTTCTTCCCCATAGCAATGTTCTTTGTGTCATTCTTACAAGAAGTATTGAAGAATTGACTTCTTTTAAAGGGCCAGAGATGAGATGGTAGCCATCTTAAATATTTTTTGTCTCCAAATTGTGCCGTTCAAAACAAACAGCAACAACAACAGAAAAAAACAAGTAGAAGCACTTCTCTTGAGTAATTTGGAATACTGAGATAAGAAGAGGTCAAGGAATAGAAGGATATTTTGTTCAATCACTTGCTTGTTTATTGTTTAGGGAGGAATTGAGTTCCTGAAATTACTGTTTGCAGGAAAACAGGGTTTTTAATTAATGTAATATTTGAAATGTATACCTAAGTTAAGAAGTGAAATAATAAAAGAGATACTTGTTAATCTGTTATCTAATACAGAATGACTTTTTTTGTTTTTGGAACAATAGAATACTAAGTAACATTCATGACTTGGCCACCTTACTGTGAAGTCTTCGAACCCTAAAAATCAAAACCTTTAATAACTGGTGCACCTGTAATAACTGGTGAATTGCATTGTATGTATTCATGTCTTTCTCATAATAGTGAATAAACACATCACCATTTGTGGGCGGAAAGCTCCATGAAATCAAGAGCCATATGCTTTTTATTGCTGAATCCTCCCGCAACACCAAAATCCCTCCTTCCCCCACCCCATGGCCTTCATCTTAGTAGCATACTTAATGGCCTTGTACACAGGAAGGGCCTAGTAGATGTCTGCCAGACTGATTGGAGCAAAGAGCACTGAAACGCCCACCCAAGGGCTGTGTTTAGAAATCGCTACGATCTTTTCCAATGATTGCAAAGCAAATTGGATTTACCTTTTCAATTTTGCATTATTCTTACGTTATTGGGATTATGATGAATAATAAGATAATAACAGCAATTAGCCTCTGGATGACTAATGGTCCCCTAAATTGATTTTGAACAATCAATTTGAACATCTTCCCGTGGCCAAATTAGAATAGGGCGGGCCACAGAGTGTTCCATAAACATTCCAGTCTTTAAAATTATGTGAAATTATGTCCAATGAATACAGAGGGAGGTATGGAGGCTCCCTAGGGTTTGGGAATGGCAGCGGGGGGCTATTTCATGATTTAAGCTCTGTTTCTAAACAGCAGAAAACTAAAAGATCAATAGACTTTGTGCCAAAATTTGTAAGTTGGTTATTTAAAACTTAGCAGTTATATTCAACATGGAACCGGTATCATTCATTGTGTTTTGGGCTCCCCACCTCTAATATTCCAAAATCTATTGAGCCCCTGGAGGGAATGGAGTATACTTGATCTTAGCCATAGTTTATCAGACAAAATCATTGAGGAGTTACACCTTCAAGGCCCAACATGGATCTCCAAAGAGACACTGTCTTCCCACTGCAATGGCTCATGGGGCCACACACTGACTATCTCATCACCACAGAAGTGGGTCTCACCTCACTCCGGGCTACTAGGGATGTAGTTTTAACTTTTGTCCCAGATTCAGTAGGATGGGGTTGAAGGGGAATGAAGTAGAGAAGCGGAGAGGGAAGACAGTATTGTTTGGATGCAGATGGCTGTTACAGAGAGCATAGCTTCCTGCCAGTAAATTCTGTAAGTTGGTCTTTAGGGTTTGTCGAATTTTGGTTCACTTTTACTTTTTTTTCTTTTCTTTTTTCTGCAGTCTTTAGAGATTTCTGAACATGGTGTCACAGTTTCTACCATTCTAGCTGGGTTTTCCAATCAGTCCTGAACTAATTCTCTTACTTTCCTTACTTTCCCAAGTCTGAATCAATGGAGATGCACGTAGCCTTTTATTAGGGGGCAACGGAAATTTGTTATAAAATAACTTTAATTCATTGCACAGAACAAAGGAGTAATTTCTGGAGAAATATGAAAAATAAGCATAGTACTGAGGAGCAGATAAGGGTGAGAGGCACAGACATCAAAGTGCTTGATGACAGGTTTTGTGTCAGCAAAGTGATGTAAGAGCATGAAGTAATTAATTTTTCTTGGACAATGTTTGATGAAGACTCCATAGAGAAGACAGCCGATCTGAGTTATGGGGAGTGTCCAAACCAAATGTTCACTGAGCCTTCCTGACCCTTTCTAGATATAGAAAAAATTGGTTTGGTTTTCAGATTTTGTGCTCTTCAGAAGTTAAAAAAAAATCTCTCATGATGTTTCTGAAGATATCTGGGGAGAACTGTACTTCTGTAATTTGAAATCATGGCTTCCCTCTTAATGAGTTATCTCAGTATTACATGCATGGTGCCCTACCTGTAGACTGCTCTGAGCTGTGTCCACATGGACATTTATCTTTGCACTTTCTTTCATTCATTCACACACACACACCCACACTGCTTATATATATCCACTTCTATGTACAGAATATTTTAGTGAAAAATTTTGAGAGCTAAGAGTTTTGCATCACAATAATGCAAATAACCCCAGACTGAGTATTAGATGTCCTTGGTTATAAAAGTCCCTTTGGCTCTCAGCTGGGGATGATTCATGTCTACTTCATCCTGCAAAGTATCCAAAGCCTCACCCCACTTCCTCCCTTCTCATTTCTTCCTCTTGTCTTGTCCAGACCCCATTTCTCCCAGACGCCTTCAGGAACTTCTAAATCACATGATAGACAGAAGAATTATTGTCCTTGATTATACAAAAGTAAAAGATATTCTAGTAAAAATGTGACAAGAAAATATTTGAAATTATAAATTAATATGTGTTTTTACCCACCTAGGGACCTATCAGTTTCTTTCCTCCATCCCTGAACCAGTCCTTTACACGGGACACACTCCTGAACATAAGCCCACCCCTGCTTTGGGCGATGTTACATTTATAGACTGCAAAGACATTAATGGACTCAGACCTAAGAATAAAGGTAAGACACATGTATGCATAATGAAAACCCTCCCCCCACATGCATACATGCATAATCATCCTGGACTAGAGAAGATCCTATAGAATGGTGCAAAAGGAAAGAGGGGGAGGACTCTGTTTTGCCTGAGCACGGAGCAGCTGCCACCAATGCGGGAATGTGTATGGACTAAGGCCTACCCCTAAATCTATTCTGGTTGTGAGCACGTCCCACCTGTGTGGGGGAACAATGGAGCAGTCCCTGTAATTGCCATCAGTAAACCCGATAGTGACCAACTGACTGCTGCTTGGGTGCAGGATTTTAACACTTCCACTCTAAGCATCCTGCATGGACAACTATCTTCCAACAGCAGGATGA
This sequence comes from Mustela nivalis, assembly GCF_964662115.1. NCBI lineage: Eukaryota > Metazoa > Chordata > Mammalia > Carnivora > Mustelidae > Mustela > Mustela nivalis. The sequence continues at coordinate 77,955,538 of NC_139032.1, forward strand.
TTACAAACTTGAGACATAGAGACGAAGGCTTTCGATGCCTCGGGTTGTGCTGATGATATGAAAGAAGGAAAACCCTAGTATCATTCCCTGACCTCAACTTACCCCCCAACACACACGGTTGAAGCTAAGTATAAATGAACCAAGACAATATATCCTGCTGAGTTAATATACTGTTGGAATATCCATCCCTTTCTGGGTGGGGAGAGAGCCCACAAGGAGGACAAAAGCAGAGAGGAATATGGGTATTTCCTGGACATGTGTTTCAGAAATAGACTGATGAGTTAGGTATCTAGCGCTGAAGAGGAAGATCCCGTCTCTTGATTGGGTTGAGGGCATGAAGTACGGGTGGGCTGCTGAGAGCAAAGCCAGAATAAGCACTCCAGAAGCCAGCAGCAGCAATGGTGGATAAAGGGAAGAACAGAAGCCTCCAGAGAGGAATGACCCTCTTTTTCTCTTTCCCTTTCCTTTTGGTTTCCAGCATGCTTAGCAATTTCATCACATATGCATTAGTCTCACCAGGTGTCACCTTTAAAATATTTCTCTTAATGGGTGATTGAATGCCTACAATTTGTCAGGATATGCTAGATGCTATTGGGTGTGTTCTCATATATCTCATTTGATCTTCGCTCTGACCATAGGACATTGATATTTTATTCCCATTTTGCAGATTAAAAAAAAAAAAACAAAAACAAATCAAAGATATGAGTTGATTTGCTTAAGGTCACAGCAGTAATAAATGTCAGAACCAGAATTTAAACCTGGCCTTCTGATCCCGACTTCATGATTCTTTCCACGGCAGCAATATATTCCTGAAATATTAGATCCAAAATGAACGTTAGAAATTATTTCATCCAGGAATGACAGATATATTCTAAATGATGTGCCAACTCTAATTGTTCTAGGCTACCTGGAGTGTGTGCTAAGAAGAACACGGGGACCTATCCCAGGCTCAGTGGGAATACGTGCCATGATTGATTCGCCATGTCTGCTGCGGGCACCTCCGCCAGCTACCTTCCAACCCTACCTTGGTTCTCTCCCACCACGTTTACAGCTGGGAACACTGATGCTGGGAGATTTAAAAAGAATTGCCCAAAAACATGCAGCATGGTGTTGGCAGAGACTCCCTAAGTCTCCCCCCCTCTCCTGACTCTGTACCTGGTGCTCTTGGCTGAGCCCAGGACCTTCCCCTGGAGCTCTCATGGGAAAGGTGCCAAACCACTCTTTTCTCTCTGAATCCCTTTCTGACCTTGTTTTTTTTTGTTGTTGTTGTTTTTTTTTTTTTTTTTTTTTTTTTTTTTTTGTCTCCTATCCCTTACGCACATCATCTGAGTCAAGTGCTTTGAAGAGGAATCCAATGTGAAATACTAGCTTGCTGTCGTCGGTATGATTCCTCAGTCAAGGTTTCTGTTGAGGAATTGCTGAGAGGGACATGTTACAATGATTGATGGGCACTGCGTTCTGGTGTTGGGGCTGGGTAAGCAAAGGCAGGGCGGTCAAGAAATAACCAGAGCCAACTCAGCATTTAAGAACCGGCTGGTGCTAAATTTTCCAGCACCGTTTTGATCTGATCAGCTCAAAGCACTCCAGAATGGTTCATTGGTGCAAGGAAAATGACTGAAATACTGTATTTAAATTTAGAAGAAATAACCTGAAGACCATAGTCATTCACTGAAATGGCATCCATTTAGTGATGAAGAGGAAGTGCATACGCATACAATGAAGTGAAGTTTGAAAACTCTATCCCCGATAATTCAAACAGAAAACTATTTTAGAGTAGTACCTAACTCATGGGTTGTTATGAAATTAAATGAGATGATGCTCATAAATTATTTAGCTAGTGCCTGGCAAACAATAATTGCTCAAAGAACAATAAACAATAATATATATATATATATATATATATATATATATATATTAACAAGGAAAGATCGTAGGAGAATGTGTGTGTGTGTGAATACACAAATGGATATGTCTGTGCCCTCTTTGCAGCATCTGCTTGACTAACTCAATTATCTTGTGCTGTAGACACACTCTTTCCAATTCTTTCTATATCTGTAAGTGGAGAACACACCCACTTTCAGCTGGAATACCACGTATTTCCTCTTTTTCACTGAAATAGGCATCTTATTCAATCTGGGGATGTTCATAAAATGTGACTAATTACCATTATTAGATTAGAGTTTCTGTTCAAGAAATGGAGTCACAGAAAGGTTCAGTGATCAGCCCCAATCACACAGCTTTTTCATGGCTGGGCATTGATGAGGAACTGAGTCTTTCCTTCTCAACTCAGACTGTTGTACATTCTCTCTTCTTCATATTAAGATTAAAATCATTCTACTCCAAACTTCCCTCCCCTTTCCTTATCCCTTGTAATTTTTTTTTATTTCTTACTCTAAGCCAAATTAATAACTACTTAAGAAATTTTTTTGTGTCTTTTGTTGATCGCTAGATGACAAATAAGGCTTTGAATATATTAACGGCAAATGCTAGCAGTTCCTACTTCCCATTTTCCTATTGACAGATTTTCTTGAAATTGCTCCCTCACATTAGACAGGGGAAGATAACCCTATCCTAGACTCCAGGAATATAAGAGTGTTTTTTTCCTGTATGTGCATACTTATAATGGAATTAAATACATCCAATAGACAGAGTAAGAGATTAACAGCAATAATTAATAATTGAATAGAACAACTAGGACAATAGACTGTAATAAATTTATGTGAATGTGGTCTCTCCCTCTGTACCCACCCTTCTTTTTGTGATGATGTGAGATGATAAAATGCCCACATGATGAGATGAAGTGAGTCAATGACACAGGCATTGTGATGTGGTATGAGGCTGCTACTGACCTTCTGCCAACATGTCAGGAGGAGGATCATCTGCTTCTAGACCGGGGTCGACCACCGGTAACTGAAACCACAGAAAGTGAAGCCGCAGGCCACGGGGACTACAGTCCAACCAGAATACTAAGGGTGCAGATTGCCTTGGCAGGGATGTGTCTAGTGGGATCATGTGATGACAATCTGTACAATTGTGGGGGGGGGGTCTGCTGATACTTTTTGGGAAAGGTTTCCTTATCAAAAAGATGTTTATTTAAAAAAAAAAAGTTTATTTTCTTCTTCTAGTGGGTGTTGGAATATCCGGATGAAAGCTAAATTTGCAGCTGCCATTGTCTCCAGAAGGAAAACAGTTTCTGGCATTCCAGGACTGGAACCTCTGGGTTTCATGGTTTGTGAAGCAATTTACCACATGAGTTAGGGTTTTCTCTATGTGCTTGAGTGACCCTAACTGGTCAGGTACCCTAAAGAAGATCCGACGTTCTTGCTGGCGGGATAGAGTGTGTGATTGCCAGCATGCCATGTGAGGTCAGATTCAAAATGGGATGTTGTTTCTACCCCTTGCTGCCGATGCAGACTTGGACAATTACTTCATTCCTCCCTGTCTGGAGTGCCTCCTTTCTCCTTCCCTGTTTTATCGTCCTGAGAACACACTTCACCGTGACATAATATGCCATGTACTGTACACTGACTTATTTAGTTAATGTCTGTTGTTGAAGGTAAGTGAGCAAGATGATGTGACCGCTGGTTGGCCCACAGCTGGACCACAGCTGGCCCACAGCTGGACCCAGGCAATTGGACTCCTCCCTTGTCTGCCACCTCCCATCCCAGGAAGGGATGCTCTTCCTAAGGCTGCCATGACGGAGCTGTTCCAGGGGCATAGCCTGGAGAGGAAGGTGTCATTGAGACCATCCAGACAGTATGTGTGACTGAATCAACTGCAGGTTTCTACAGACATTTTTAATATTTTGACAGGTGGATGCAGAAACCTACATGTCTTGCAGCCACCCAGGACACCCTTGTAAGTAACTTCCCTTGCTTATCGCCTCCGCCGCCTACTAACTGGGAGTGGTCGACCTCTGTCTTTGATTTCTCCCTGTTCTCCATGGAAGTGGGCCAGTCTGCCAACCAACATATGTCTTCCCCTTCTTTGTTAGGAGCCCCATGTAGGCAAGGATTTTTACCTTCATTGTTGACTTCTAAATATACAGTCTGTCAAATTTTAGAAGACTAATAAGTAATTGCTTAATAAATGAGTAAATTAATAAATGAATAAATAAGATAGAATGACAGCTAGGATTGCTGTGATGGTAAATTTTGATAACATATGTCCATATTGCTACACTGTCTGGCATACTATTTTTTTAAAGATTTTATTTATTTATTTGACAGACAGAGATCACATGTAGTCAGAGAGGCAGGTGGGGGCGGGGAAGCAGGTTCCTTGCTAAGCAGAGAGCCCGATGTGGGGCTCGATCCCAGGCCCCTGAGATCATGACCTGAGCCAAAGGCAGAGGCTTAACCCACTGAGCCACCCAGGTGCCCCTGGCATACTATTATTAAAACAAATAAAGACACCCACTTGTTTAAATATTGGCATGATATCTGTAACTAGTTCTGATATAAATATCTATTGAAAGTCATCTGTCATGTCAGCTACCCCCAAGAGATAATAAATGTTTATTGTTTTAAGTTGCTAAGCTTGGGGATAATTGGTTATGTAGTGGTAGGTAACTGATACACTTCCTCTACCCTCTACCTTCCTTACCCTTCTTTCCATGCCCTGTTTCTCCTTTATCATCCCCAGTTTGCTGACGGACGAGGGATAGAGGATATAAGACGGGGCTCGATGGCAGCACAGGCACAGGGACTGAGCTGCTGGAGGGGTGGAGTTTGTATTTACAGACATGAGTCAGACTGTGGGAGCAGGTCTGCGGGGGTCAAGAATGGGACATCGGTGATATTTGATAGGCTTGTAAGACATGCAAGAGGAGATACCTGGTGTTGGATACAGTCACTGGAGCTCAAGCAAGACAGCTTGGCTGAAGATGTAGATACAAAAACGATTGTAGTAAGTGGCATTTAAAACCATGGACGTAGCTACCTACTTTGGTAGAGCATGCAACCCTGGATCTGAGGGTCATGGGTTCAAGCCCCATGTTAGGGTATAGCTTAATTCAAACAAAACAAACAAACAAACAAACAAACAAACAAAAAACAAATCAAACCATGGGCTGGATAAGATCACTAGCAGGGTAGTTTAGCCAGAGGGAAAAAGGAGCCCTAGAACATCTAACACTTAGGAAAGAGAAAGAGTCCCCAGAAAAAGACACTGAGAGTGTTTGGTGATATACAAAGAAAATTAAAGGGCATGTATCTTGAAATTAATTGGAGAAAACATGTTCCAACAACAGGGAAGTGATAAGTAAGTAAAATGATGCTATTGAGTCAATTAAGATGAACATGACAAATGGAATATTGGCTTTAGCAACAAAGAGGTTACGGGAACCTTGAAAAGACACATAATGTTGTCATTATTATTAAACTTAATGAGTGGAAAGAATGCTGAATTTGGAGTCCCAGCACTTGGGTTCAAGAAAGACATAATAAAGGAAGGAGATAAAAACATGAATGGTTTCCTCCCACGGTGATTATCATGATCAAATGATATGATGAAGTTAAACATTCTCTGTGGAACAGGAAGGGAAGTGCAATTGTCAACTCAAAAACAGCAAGGTCATGGGGCCTGTGTGATCATTAAGTCTCTGTAACTCCTTTTATGCTCTTGAAGACCACTCAGGCACTACGTTCCAGCCTCCACCCCACCAGACAGGTGCACAGGCACACACACGCACACGCGCACGTGTACGCGCGCACACGCGCACACACACACACACACACACACACACACACGGTGTGCACAGATTCTCTCAATAACACTAGAGATTGAATATGTATCAGGGAGCTCTAGAAGGTTTAAGAGTTAAGCCAGCCTGTTGCAGCTCTGGTGCTGCTGACATTACCAGACGGCATTAATTTAATTCCACTCAGTTATGCTTTTAAATTTGATTTGAGAAATGTGTCATAAAATGCTATTGAGAAGTGCAGTGCCGCATTCCTAAGCAGGCTGGGCGCCTGTGTCTGTTCTGGGAATCCTTGAGGAAAACGGATGGAGTTCAGGTTGAGCTTATGGACTTGAGGGAGTTTACTCTTTGCTGGGGTTTGGTGACAGAGGTTTGCCGATCCTGAATTGCGCACTGTTGAGAGGGGACCACGGGCAAAGCAAGAAACCCCTAGGGAGTAAGGAAAGGCCTTGCAAAGACTAAATGAAAGCATCGGAAAAATTATAATTTTAGCAAATAGCAGGGATAGTTTAAAAGACTTTAGATAGGACGCTGAGTTTGTTATAAGGTACTGTAGTGTACTTTTTATATTGGGTCATCAATATTATTTTCTCATTTCTCTTCTCTGGCCCCATTTTCTTGTGCTTAAACTGGAAGTGATAGACTACTAGATCAGAAGTCTTCAAAGAGAGACAGGTCTTTCCTAAAGTGCATACACAGTGATCTACTGGTAAATAAGGGTAGAGGGTATAAAGGAACTTTACTTTCATTAATTTCTGGGGCATCTTTTAAAATTTGTATGTCTTGTATGATTTTTTGTAACACACATAATATAAATAGCAAATAAATAAATAAATAAGCCTATGTTACGCATGTATCCTTCCTCCCTCCCTCTCTTTCTTTCTTTTTTTTTTTTTTAAAGATTTTATTTATTTGACAGACAGAGATCACAAGTAGGCAGAGAGGCAGGCAGAGAGAGAGAGCAAAGCAGGCTCCCTGCTGACCAGAGAGCCCGATGCGGGGCTCGATCCCAGGACCCTGAGATCATGACCTGAGCAGAAGGCAGAGGCCCAACCCAATGAGCTGCTCAGGTACCCCCCTCCCTCTCTTTATATATGTGTGTGTGTATGTATATATATACATACACATATATACACACATACACATATACATATACATACACATATATATACATATGTATATATACACACCCACACATACATCTCTATGTTTGTATGTATTTTTTATTGTTTGATTGACTATTTGATTGATGTAATCTGACACAGACATGTAATTAAAATAATCTAAAGAATACTTGCTTGATTGATCTCTGAGTTTTTATAGTTTTATTTTTTTTTCCTTAATGATTTTATGGCCCTGACATGAGTTATTCTAATCATTGTGATTATTTTAAAACTGTGAAATCGCAGTGTGACTGCTGAATTGAGTACTTGGCTTTGGGGTTTTGGTGATTTTAAAAACAAATATGTGAGGGGCGCCTGGGTGGCTCAGTGGGTTAAAGTCTCTGCCTTTGGCTTGGGTCATGGTCTCAGGGTCCTCAGATCAAGCCCCGCATCAGGCTCTCTGCTCGCCAGGGAGCCTGCTTCCTCTTCTCTCTCTCTCCCTGCATCTCTGCCTACTTGTGGTCTCTGTCTGTTAAATAAATGAATAAAAAAAAAATCTAATAAATAAATAAATAAATAGATAAATAAATAAGTGAATGTCTTTACCAGGAGCTGAGTGAAGGCAGTAAGCACTGTGTCAGTTTATGTTGAGAGAGAGTATCTATAGGGAAAGTTTATGTGGAGTCCTTGAGTGGGTGCAAGGGACATTAATGTGGTCCAGGATGTCTTGGCGACATTCCTAACTCTGTCCCTGATTTTCTGGGGGAGCTTGGACTAGTCATTCCTCTTTCCAAGCATCACGGTCCCAGGGTCTGCTGATTTGCAGATTTGGATTTCTCCTGGTGCTCATCTCAGCTCAAACCTGGTTTCCTCAACTGGGTCTGACCCCTCGCTCAAAGGGTTGCTTCTTCCCTGCCTACAGTAACTCTTTATCACACATCCTATTTTACTTTTCTTCATTGCAGAGTAACTATATGAAATTGTCTGTTTACTATTTTGTTCATGTGTTTATTGTCTGTCTCCCTGAACTCTAATGTGAGCTCCATGGAAACCACAGGGAACAGAGGCAGATGTACCAGGAGGCAAATGAAGTTTAAGCTTTAGGACTGTGGGACTTGCATTAGCATTGTGATCACGTGGTCATGTGTGTTTTCTTTCTTCTTTTTTTTCACAATTTTCAAAGGGAAAGTACTGCATTACATAATTGATCAAGACTGCTGTCTCTTTTTAGTCTGAACCTTCCTTCATTACACTTTGCTTCTTCTCCAGTGGTGTGAGCCTTTCTGCATGTAGCTAAAGGGAATTTTAAATAGGTCTATATTTGGTAAAGTTTGGTGAGGTGTATTTTTGTGGTGTGTCCTCCCTTCTGTGACTAGTTGTCATTAAAAAGATTCCACAGGTCAGTAAGGGGGCAGAGCTATGACTCAGGTGGATAGGTATCTTCTCGTACTAATGATCTTAACATGTAGAGTCATCACTTTTTTGTAAATTCAGTGATAAATCAGCAGGTATCTTTTTCTAAAATTTAGAAGTATGATAATACAAATCTGACCACTTGTCAGTATTTAACACTCATTCCAGACCAGCCTTCTTTGCTGCAAACATAGTTCTAGTCTCAGTACCCACTGTTGTCTGGCTCGCTCGCTGTACTCTATCTGAACTAAATCCTTGGTTGTATTAGACGACTAGGATGCCTGGGTGGCTCAGTCAGTTAAGCATCCGACTCTCCATCTCAGCTCAGGTCTTGATCTTAGAGTTGTGAGCTCAGGCTCTGCATCAGGCCCCATGCTGGGTGTGGAGCCACCTTTATAAAAAGAAAAGAAAAGACTATTTGACTGCCTTTTCCGACCATTTTCATTGGTCCAAACCACTCTGTCCAACTGAGTCTTTGCGTGCTCTCACTCACTTCTTGCTGATTTGGCATAAACTATAGACATCAACAAAGTTAGCATGAAAGTCCTACTATGCCAATCCAATGTTGATCACAAACTGGTTCATGAGTATTGTCAACACAAGGAATATTTAAATTACATTTTGCATGAGAAGACCTGAAATTCTCTGAAATCTGAATGCTCACATATTAAAGAAATTTGATACTAGTTTTCCCACAATGATATCAATGCTAAATATTTACCTACTAATTTTCAATAAAGAATTGGGGAGAATAATGGGAAATTTTTGAAGTGTCAATTAAGGAAAAAAAAAAAACAGCACCAGAGGGGGAAAATAACTTTATTTCTGAATCTCTCTATAGAAAATAGTATAGACACATCACCATATGAAAATATCAAAGTATACAGGTAAAATATAGACAACAATGTAGAGGTACAATATGTTGGTTATAAAGAAAATCATGTTTTTCTGGTCTTTGTGAAATATATGTCAGCATTTCAGCCTTGTCAGCAGATTAGCATTGTCAGTTGTTACGATTCTTTTCTAAGGTAAAGATTTACTTTCAAGTTTAAACTTTTATTCATTATTTCCGTATTCATTTCTTAAGGGGAGTCCACGATTTTACAGTTTCTACCCTATAGGGTCCAGCCTGGCAGGGAACTTGTATTTTCCCAGAAGCTTGTATTTCCAGATTTTAGAACTGGGAGAGAGTCAACAAATGTTTGCAAGAATCACAAGATGTTTTCTCAGAGTCTTTTTCAGCTTGATTTGCTATTTCTTTTGAGAACTCTATGATAGAAACTTTGACCTTTATTTCTTAGAGGCCATGGGGAATTGCTCCAAGGAGATCTGTTCCTGGCGAGGATTACAGAATCCACTTTTAACAAGCACACCAGCACATTCATAAGCCATCCTCTGCGACCCCCTGAAGCAGGCTCTGCGGACTCTGCGGCCACCCCACGCTCACAAAGAAACCTCCTCTTCCTGCCTGAGCTTTGCTGTTGGTAGCACCTCCCTGAGGTCCTGTCTTCCAACAGTAAAGCAGGTTACATGTAAGTTCCCTGCCCCCATCCCGAGTCTGCCTTGCCGCCTTTACCCCATAGTTCATAGATCACAAATGTGTCCTCTGTTGGCGATCTTGAGATGCTACACACATATATTCTCTTCCGATATTTGGCAATTCAGTTGGGAGGTCCATAAGGATAGATTACGCCATTCACCTGTAGGAACAAAAACAACAAAGAGTAAAGCAAACCAAATATTTTCTTTGTACCTTTTTCTCATCACCCCTTGTAGAATAAAGTTCATACTCTTAGCATGAAAATCAAGGTTCTTCCTTATCTGGCTTCAACCACCTGTCCTATTGGATTTTAACCTACAAAGACACAGTGCTGGGAATGGTACAGCCTTCTTGCCATCATCATAATTGTGCTTGGAACTGCCTGAGAAGTGTCCAGCCTATGTGCCTATTAAAAATAAACTTTCCTGATCTCCTCTGAATTCCATACGCTTTTTGCCCTTCCTCATCATCTGCGTTTATCTAACTCTGTGTTATGCTTTCTTTAATGACAAAAATACAAATCCCCTTGATCTTTGTTTCAAATATTGGAATTAAAAAAGAGCACTGTATATAGCAGATATTCACTGAGAGCCTACTGAGTTGAATCTGTGGCCATTAGACATAGTCCAGTCTTAATCTGTCCAGAGTTAGCAAAAATAACTCTGTGCCTAACACAGTGCCTGACGTAGGATAGAAGGTAATGGAATGAGTGATGGGTATTAATCCCTATTAAAACAAGATCATTATCTTCATCTTTAAAACTCAAGAATCTCACCCACAAAATAATAGTGATAATAATAATAATAGTAAAGTTTATAATCTTTTCTTTGAGGCAGAGACTGTGCTAAACACTTTTAAGGGTGTTATCTTAGAATGTCAAGTTGTCTTATTGTCCCCATTTTATAGATGATGAAGCCGATATTTAAAAAGATGAAATAAATCACTTAAAGTTACACAATTAATAGGAAGCAGAGGCAGGATTTGAACCCAATTTTGATCGATTTGAGCTCCAGTATGCCTCATTACTATGCTATATCTTGCCTCTCATTGAATTAAGATAGAGCAATAAATTATAACCTGATTTGTATTTATACTTTTCTTTCTCTTCAAAGAAATCTCCTCTTTAAATCCATGTGCACGACATGCTGTCCCTGCCATTCTTTCTAAGAATGAACTGGGACTTCTTTTCAGTTAATTTTTATTTTCTGTCTTTCATGCCATCTCTGTCCTTCTGACACCAGTGGAGTTACATCTTCCTTGCAGTTTCCAACCTCAACTAGCAAAGAATAAGGCTCTTGGCTCTGCAGTCTGAGAAACTAACCTTGGCATAATGAATGACCTGCAGCTTCAAATGCCTCTGGAATGCCTAAAGACCACGGCTCCATGCTTCTGGAATGTGGAATGGCCCCCGCATTAGCCAGGTGACCCACAGCTGCACGCCCCTGGAATGAGAAATAGATTCTGCCTCCTAGAATACCAAATGCTCAAGGAAAAAGGAGTGGATAACCCTTCCTGCCGAGGAAGAAGCCATGGTGGTGACTGCTATCTGTTTGTACTAATCACACCTGACTCTGAGTCAGGGCCGCTTCTTTGAACCACCTGCTGGAAAATATCTGACCCTCCCCAAATCAGAGAAACAGATCTCTTCTCGTGGGTAGAAATGTGCGCTCCTCATTTTGTGCTTCCTTTACTTTGCCTAAAAGAAGAAACAGAAATCTTGTTTGCAAAATTTTCATTTTCCCAGTGCATTAATTTGGACTTGCAAAGCTTTGTATTCCCTTTAGACAGGATCGGCATCTACAAAGTCCTGTTCAGAGAACGCGGTTCCCCGGCGCTCTTCCCCCAGTGAGAGCGCCTGAACCCTTCCTAGAAGTCACTGGCAAAGCAGAAAAGGTGTAAGGATATTGGCATCAATCCTGCTCTGTAACTGAGATTTTAATGATTTCTATCCCCCTTTTCTTTCATCGTCTTTTGTTTTTCCCAGTGCCATTCCTCACTGAATATTTCCTTTTCTTTTTCTTCTTTTCCCCCTTTCTCTTTCCCATTGCATTTCAATGCACTGGTTTTAAAAGGAGGATTTGCAAACTGAGTATTAAAACTCCAGGGCACTAGGTCTCCAAAATCTATAAGAGGATAAGAAGATAAGAGGCCAAACCCACTGAAAGCTCCCCTCCTGGTGCCTGTGGAACTGCAGGCTGGTCTCTAACACCCCTAAGCCAAAGCTATCTGCCCACCTCCTCCCCACCCCACCCTTCCTGCCTAATGCAGGCAGATAAACTTAGCATTAAAATTCCCGCACTTTGGCAAATGAGTACCCAGGAGGCTGCTGACTCAATCAAGGCTTGTTTTACTTACAGTGTAGTACTGAGAAAAGGCCATAAACTCCAGCCTGACAGATCTGTAATGCTCATTTCAATATGCTTTCCCTGTGTGCGGGCTTGCTGATGAACTTTCATATTCCGCCAACAAAATATAACAAACATATTAACGATGTGTGGTAAATTGCCACTGGATACAGTGGGTCCTGATGACGGAAATAGTTGTGAGTAAATGAGAATGTCTGGCTGCCTAATACCACTTTGGGGCCCAAGATGATGCACTGTCCTGGAGGGATGTGCGCAGAGGAAGAGGGGGCAAGTCAGCTCTAGAGGGACATGGATGCCTTTGCCCAGGGCGAATGGGGCATTGGAAACCCAAGACAACAGGATGGGAGAACCATAGATGGTGTCTACTTAAACTCATTAATCTGATGTATATTAAAATCAAGAGCCAGAGAGGTGATGTGAGAAGACCAAAGCTGCACAGTAAGCTTTGTGCCTGAATCACAGCCCAGTGTTCTTCCGGTTGGTGGATTTGATGGATACCAGGAACTATCTTTGAGAAAGGAGTTGGACAGAAATAATATCAGGAATATTCCTGGACTCAAGTCAGTCCTACATTCATTAGTAGCAAAAAGCACTGCTGGGCTTGCCTTTCTCTTTATCCGTAGTGCTCGACCCTACTTTTGGGTGCATTAAGGGACACCAAAGGGTGATTCAGGCGAGTATATGGTAGTTGTTTGATACTACAACCCCAAAAGGACAAGTATAATTCCTTTACAATCGTCATAGATTGCCATTATAATTCTGACTCCAATTCTAATGTGTGTCTTTTCTCCCCAAAACCACCAAACCATTTTCTGATACCAGCTGGGTGTCTGTACTATGATCCAAAATTGATTCACACTGTCTACCTGGAGACAGTGTCAGATTCCACAGTTTAATCTCTCAGTCCCACAAAATTCCTCTCTACTTCAGATGCCAGTACCAAGTCCAGGCCGTTACCTGTGCTCCTGACCAAGTCATCACTTGTTTCAGTACACATTTAAGGTTTCCGATTACCAAAAATATTGTGGAAAATATTTTTAAGTACACCATACCATAAAACATAATTGTTGTTGAAAATTTTTATCTTACTTTTATCTATTTAATTCATTGTTCTTAATTATGTTTAGTCATGAAAATTTCATGAGACCGTAAACAGCTACCCATCATCTTAAATTATCTTTCTGCCTGATAAATTCTGTAACACAGATACCATAAGCTTATTTGACTTTTAGTAAACCCAGGGAGAATAAAAGTATTACACTTAATGCTGATAACTCTAAAGACATGCCTATTTTAATTAAAAAAGCAAAGTTAAACTAGTTTTTATTTACCAAAGATTATCCTAGATCCCAGGAACTTGAAAAACCTTTGGGTTACTTTTTTGTATTCTGAGAGTACAAGATGCAAATCAAGATGTTACAGCTTTTGCTTTAAAATTTTAGCCATGAGACATATAATAATTCAAAATCCACTAGTTTATAACAGAACAGTTGTATCCAAGTTGTGTTTCTGGCAGATGGAATAAGTTAAGGTTTTCTGCTCAGGTGACTAAAGCGTCTTACTAATATTTGTGAAAGAGACTTTTAAGATAGTTTATAGGCCTCGTTTTCAAAAGGGGCTCCCCCCTCCCTTTTCCCTTCTTGTAAGAAGTACCTTGTTTCCTGTAGACGACAAGGTAGAAGACTTTGATCTCAAAACTCACAGAGAAGCTTTGCGCAGTGGCAGTATCGTAGCCAATGAGGTTTATCCGAGGCGCGATTATTGCTAATTGAAAACTCACAGAGAAATAATGCAAGTTTCCCCAAGAAGGACTTTTGTTCTTTCAGCCCAGATCTTTTATAATATGTGCGAGCCCTTTGGGATAAATAGGGGAAGTTTTGGTATTGGTTTAAAAAAAAAAAAGTAGGAGGGCTTTGAATTGTTTCTAGAGCCAAATTCCTGTTCTTATAAAGACTCAATCTGTAGGACAAAGAGAGTTGTTTTTAATTCTTCAAAGAAATGGGTTGCAACCAGAATAATACCAAGAAGCTTGTAAACCATCCAACAGTATTTTTTTTTTAAAGATTTTATTTATTTATTTGAGAGAGATCACAAGTAGGCAGAGAGGCAGGCAGAGAGAGAGGGGGGAAGCTGGCTCCTTGCTGAGCAGAGAGCCCAATGCGGGCTCGATCCCAGGACCCTGAGATCATGACCTGAGCTGAAGGCAGCGGCTTAACCCACTGAGCCACCCAGGCGCCCTCCCCATCCAACAGTATTACTTTCCATTTGCTTTTTTTGTATCAGGAAGATCTTCAACTAAGATGAAAATGAAAGGATTCCTATGTTCCCGATTTAATGCTATGTGTCTCGGGAATGTTTTACCAAATCCTTCCACAAAGGCTTCGGGTACACAGTTTCATTCTAGCTCAGGGAGAAGGCCTTAAAAAAAAAAAAAAAAAAAAAAAAAAAAAAATTTCTCTTGGCCATTATATACCAGCTTCCAATCTGACCAGCTTCTGACCATGAGGCTCCCAAAAACAAAACTAGCAAACCGACCCGCCGAAATCTCTTTTAAGAGGACCTTCCTAGGTTTCAGCTGGGATCAACGGGAGGCATCCCTGGCAGCACGAACCACCTCAGGGACACAAAGGGCGTCGCCAAAGAGGGTGAAAAAGATACCAGCCTGCAGGGACCCAGAGCGTTTCCCGAAGAAAACCCAAAGGAAGACTCGGACCCATCGCTCCGGCATCTGCGGACAGCGGGTACCCGGCACACGCGGTGCGACCCGCACGGCTGTCCGGCCACCAAGCGGGCCAGCCCAGCCCCACGGCTGCCCCGCCGAGGTCTCCGACACGGAGACGAGACGAACGAAAGGGCAACGACCCTCCCTGGCAGGGAACGGAGGGACAACCAGTGCGAGCCGGAGAGCCAACCCACAGCTGCCATCTGGAAGATCGAACTCTCACCCAGTTCTGTTTTTGTTTTCCGTTTTCCTTTTCCTGCCACTGAAGTCGTGGCTTCGCCCCCCGACCTCCCACGGAAATCCACGAACGAGCTGCGGTGACGGTTCTTCGTCGTCGGGGGCGTCGGCCGCTTCCCCCCGGGATCCCGCCCGCAGGCCCCAGAGCGAGCTGAGGTCCCAGCAGGTCTCACCGGGACACGAGACACCGGAGAGGAGGAAAAATGACCTTCCCGCCGCCCTGCGCAGCGAGGGCCCGGCTGAGACCCCTTCGTCTCTAGGGCACCTGCCGGGGCACCCGCTCATCCCGGACGGTCGGAAGTTCTCCGCGGTGGTCGCTGCGCGGAGGTTAACCTCGTGCGGCCACGAAACAACATCCCCCTCACCCAGGGCCTCACGCGGGACCCAGCCCAGCTTCCCTCTGACCCAGTCTGGGGGCCGAGGCCGAACCGCTCCAGTCTGGGCTCCATCCGGTTTCAGAGTCGGACCTAGTCCAGCTCTGGTCGGTTTTAGGCCCAGTCCGACCCGACCCGGTTTGGTGTCCCAGGCGGTACCACTCCGTCCCTGGACCGGGCCTGATTACCGAGCCGGAACTACTCCGTCCCGAGACCCGGTCTGGCTACCGAGTCGGAACCACTCCGTTCCCGGACCGGGTCTGGCTTCCGAGTCGGAACCACCCCTTCCCCGGACCGGGTCTGCTGTCCAAGTCAGAACCACTCCGTCCCCCGACCGGGTCTGGCTTCCGAGTCGGAACCACTTCGTCTCCGGACCGGGCCTGGTTTCTGAGCTGGAACTGCTCCGTCCTGGGACCCGGTCTGGCTTCCGAGTCGGAACCACTCCGTCCCCGGACCGGGTCCGCTTCCGAGTCGGCGGGTCTGACGGCTGCAGCTCCCGGACCCGGACCCGGACCCGTCTGCAGGAGGGGCCGCTCCAGTCTGGAAGCTGCGCGCGCAGAGCCGCGGAGCTGGGATCGGCCGCGCGCGGGACTTGCCCGCCTGCTCCGGGGACCGCGAGGACGCGGCGGCGGCCGGAGATGAGCAGGTACCTGCGCCTCGTCGCTCCTCGCTCCGGGGAGCCTTGGGCTCGGGGGCCCTAAGGTCCTCTCCTCCGTCACCGGAGCTGTTCCCAGATAAGCTGAAGCACATTAAAACCCCAAGATTCTGAGTATAAATTGCTTCCAGTGGGAGCAGCACCCGGCCCAGCAGCTGTACAGAATGAACGAGTTCACAGAAGGAGCAGGAGGAAGCGAGTGAGGAGAGGCCCAGTAGGAAAACTAACGTAACGTTGTGAGCGGCTATACTTCAAAAACAAAACAAAACAAAACAAAACAAAACAAAAACAACAACAACGACAAAACCAAGAAGAAGAAAAAAAAAAAGAAAGAAAGAAAGAAAGAAAGAAAGAAAAGAAAGAAAAGAAAGAAAGAAAGAAAGAAAGAAAGAAAGAAATCGGCCGTTGCAAAGTTCCTTTCCTTTCAAGGGCAGGGAAGGTCCGCGGGCGGACCACTGACCTGGCACAGATGCTGCAGTTCCTGACGGACGGGCCTGAAGTCCGCTTCTGAGGAAGCCAGAACTGCAGGTCAGTCTTGGTTCCGTGCGGTTGGATGCGGTTACGGACGGGACTGAGTTTTGGTCCCGCGATTTGGTTGCTTTTGTTGACCCCTCATTCCTCCCTCTCTCCCTCCTACTGTTCCTTTCTTGGAGAAATATCTGCTCCAGGTCCCACGAGTATAACAAAATGGATGGGACTCCTGACCTTTTGTAAAATGCACTCAGTTGTAACGCATGTGAAATACCCGGTGATGGGACGTAGGACCGCCTGGGCCGAGACGGAATCGGAGACAGCTTCCCCAGGGAGGCGACTTCTAAGCTGGACCCTGAAGCATGAAGGGGATCAAACCTGGCTGGGGGTGAGGGTGGGGTCGGGGGAGCTTCCAAGAAGGAAGGGCTGGAGATGAAATAGAAATGTAGTGTGGGGAGCATCGTGTCTCTGCTGAGAAATAAATTAAGATAAATGAGCTCAGAGAGGCAGGAGGGAGATGGAAGATGAAGCCATGTAGCAGACTTAGAATTTGTTCTAAGGGCAGAGTTGATCGAGTCATTGAAGGGATTGATATTGTTGAATTTGTCTTGGGGTAAAATTACATGGCTGCCGCAAATACAAGGGCCGCTGATGATCATACTATTTGTTGATCCTACTGTATTTTTAAAATACATAATCAAATTCATAAATAAGTCAAACACTGGAAAATGAAATAGCTTCAAAGATACTTTTTGCGGGGGAGGGGGTTGTAGGGGCCGAGGGTGAGAGAGAATCTTAAGCAGGCTCTGTGCCCAGTGTGGAGCCTGATGTGGGGCTCGATCTCCCAACCCTGAGAGCATCATCTGAGCTGAAATCAGGAGTCAGTTGCTCAACCCAATGGAGCCACCCAGGCACCCCCAAGAATACTTTTTAAAGAGTAAGTCTCAAAACTCCCAAATGAACCATCTCAGTGGCAATGAAGGAGAGTTGTAGCCATAACAGAAGTGGTAGATTTTGATGGAAATCAAAAGCGCCGCATGTAGTAGTTGCACAATGTGTATTTGGGGTCACTGGCGTTCACGTTACACCAATTGAGCATTCTGTAAAGGCAGAACTTAGTGCTGGCTCCAGTCTCTTACTTCATAAAGTTTTTAGCTTATGGGAAGGAAATATTAATAAGAATGGGGGAGAAAGAAGCGAAAGTGATGCAGACTGTCTGCGCCGGCCAGAATGGCTTAGAAACCTACAGAGACAAAGCGTTCCCTGTTAATGTCTAAATGGTGAGTAATGTCAATCTTTAAAATAGCCAGAAAGGTTTGGATGGATGTGAAATCTCAGGACAAAATGGAAGAACAGGATCATTAACTGGGCTACAAAGTATCCACTACACACTTAAGTACTCAGACTGAGTGATCTATAATGCTATTCATTTAGAAGTAAGCATTTTATAAATGTTACAAGTCTTCCAAAGTTTATCATTAGGCTGGCCTCATTGGCTGATATTAGCTGAGGTTTAAGTTTAGCTATAATATGTGAAACGGCCACTTAAATAGTTTGAGAGTTCGTGTTGGATTGGAAGGTGGGTAGAAAGAAACAAACGTGGCTGTTAAGGAGAGGCAGTGTCGTGATGGGTGCGTCAAGGATTTCTATCAGTCGCTCACAGAAGGTCAGTTAGGAGCCTATTTCATGCTCACAGGTTCAGTGATGGATCTACTTATCAGTCATTTAACAAGTCAAAAATATTTACTCGCTACCTACTGTATGTGCCTGATACATACTTTTCGGGCATGAGGAGAAACAGCATTCCTGCTTTCTTGGAATTTTTAGCCTAGTGAGGGAGAAAAATGATAACAGAATAAGTAACAAAGTATATAACTGGAGACAGTTCTAAGAGGGAAATGACAGATATGGTGAAGGTGGAAAAGGGAGGGAGGAAGTATAGGACAGCCATGAAAATGCAGTGCTCAGACCTCGAGAGGTGGGCATTCCTGCTTTCTGATATCCATCACCCCATTTCCAGTAGGCTACAACCCCCAGGGGTATTCCCAGTCCGTGATGGGGCAGAGAGATGTTTGAATTCTCTAACTTAAAACTTTCCTCCTATGGCTATGCCAAACTTGCTTTCCATTGCAATACAGCTCCAGATGCTTTTACGCAGCCTTCTTTCATTCCTTCCCCTTCATTTAGTCAGAACTGCATTACTGTGGTAGCTCCCCCTGATAATTTTTTGCAAGCGCTCCCCCCTGATAATTTTTTGCAAGTGTAATTCTCTCTTGGTATTTGCTTCTTAGAGAGCTCAGTCTAATTCAGGGTCCTTTCAGTTAAGGTGGAGAGCAAGATCTCTAAGAGATGTGTTATTTAAAAAACACTAGGGGCACCTGGGTGGCTCAAATGGTTAAGCGTCTGCCTTTGGTTCAGGTCATGATCCCAGAGTTCTGAGATGGAGCTGGGATTGGGCTCCCTGCTTGGCAGGAAGCCTACTTCTCTCTCTTCTTCTCCTGCTCCCCCTGCTTGTGCTCTCTCACTCTCTCTGTCCAATAAATAAATAAAATTTTTTAAAAAACCACTAAATGATGATAAGGATTTGGATAAAGGTCTATGGAGGAAATGTTCCAAATAGGGAAGAGCTAAGGCAAATGCCCTGAGAAAACATGCTCAAGTGACAGTAAGGCTGGAGCAGAGTAGGAATGGGAGAAGATGATCTCAGATGACAGTAGTTCTAGGGGGTGTATATGAACAGAGGCTGCAGCATCCTCTGCTGTCTGGAAGCAAACTCCTGTCAGGTGCCCGTTGGAGTCAGATGCCTGTTATTGTTTTATGCAGCTTTAGAATTTTAGGAATGACAAACCTGAACTAGAGGAAAGAGAGATGACTGACAAATCATGAAAATACTTACAGTTCAGTCTGTGGTCAGGCTTGAAGCTGGAGCTCCCTATGGCAGCTAGAGGGAGTTCCACGGTATTTTCCAAGCACTGGCTTTCCTCTGATTACCCTCATCATGAATGAACAGAGGTTCATTAATTACAAAGCAGAATCTCACCTCTAGGGTTGTAGTTCTGGGGCTGTGACCTGAGCGTAGCTGTTCCTCTCCATCCTCTGCAGCCTGTTTTAACCACCCTTTGATTAATATCACGAATCGGAGGCTGGCACAGTCATAAGATGAAACTATAATTTTAGGACTGCGTGTACATCACAAGGTAGATAAATAAGCAGAATGTCTGTCCTCCTCTACATGTCCTGGACCTTAACTGATAGAATATCAAATGCAAGTGCTGGAGGGTCAGTCGAGAAATGAAGTGTAATGGCGTGTGTGCCTGCAAAGCTACATTTGCATATACCCAGGTCTGTATATTTTTGCAGTAGGCGGATATCCTACCCTTATTACTTTCAGGACTTGGTTTCCTCTTCCCTAAGATGAAGCAGTAATAATGCCAGAGACACCTGTGTCACAACAAAGTTGTTGGGATATCTGGTGGGGCCTAAATAAGATAGTGTATTGCAAAGGCTTACCATCTTCCTTTCCCTAACTCCAAAAGAATAAAGTCTCTTTCCTCACTCATGTATTATATATTTCTACCCCTTGAGATGGTTTTTGTCTTTGTCAGTCCTTTCCTTGGTATTAATCCTGGCATTATTTCCCGGTATTATGACGAATTTGGATTGGAGTGAATTAAATTTTACCCAGGACAGGGGTTAAAAAATATAGACGGAAAAAGAGTAAGAAGGATAAGACGTAAGCAGGCTGGAAAAAAGAAGGTTCTTTTTGATCTTCTTTGAGGTCCTTCCGGAAATATTTTAAACTGTATAATTATCTATTATCACTGCACTATATTTCCTTGAATGCAATTCTATGGTAAGATTGTATCATGTAAATTCAAGTTTTATGAGTCACAAATAAAATTATGAAACAGATGGGAAATTATTTTAGGATTATAAGAATGAGAGCCATTACTATCTTTGGAGCTACTGTGTTTGATGTTAAATTTTAGACTTTGGATCAGATAACAAGTTCATATCCAAGCCCTTCCATTTAATCTTTCTGGAGATGTGGCCACCATGAAGAGTTTCCATGAGGAAACTTAACCACCAGTTTCCTCATGAAAGACAAAATAATATAAATTTGCCTACTTCCCAAGTTTGTAAGGAAGAGCATAACTTAATATGTGAGCTACTTTGAAATTAGAAATCATTGTGTTGGCATGAGCTGTACATATAGATACATACATAAAACCTTGAAATATCCTTGACACATTCCTTGAAGAGTTAAATATGTTTTGTGATGTTAGTGCTAGTTTTATTTATTGGTTATTTCCTTGTCTTTGTTATGTATTCAAAACTACATATGATGTTGATAATAAATGGTCAGCATTCTCATACACAGATACACACACACACACACACACACACACACACACACCCCTCTAGCTACTGATCACATGTCCAAGGCTATTATTTGGTAGTTATGAAAAAGAAGAGAACAATTCGATAAGAAAGGAGCTAAAAAGATCCATAGGAAGAAAACCATGGAAAGTATTGGAAAGATGGGTGTCTCCCGGGATTTGCGCTACCCTGAGCATAAAACATGAAAGCTTTGGATACCCGATGCTACAGTTTGAATATTCGTGTCCCCTCAGAATTCATAGGCTGAAATCCCAATGTCTGGTGTGATGGCATCAGGAGATGGCAACTTTGGGAGGTGTTTAAATAGGAGAACGGAGCCCTCGTGAATGAGATTGATACTCATATAAGAGACACTCCACAAAGCTCCTAGCCCCTTCTGTAGTGTGAGGACACAATGAGAATCTTGCCACCCTAAAGAGGGTACCCTGATTTTGGACTTCAAGCCTCCAGAACTATTAAAAACAAACAAACAAACAAACAATTACTGTTGTTTATAAGCCGCTCAGTCTGTTGTATTACGTTATAGCAGCCCAGACAGAGTAAGACACCAGGAGCCAAAATTTGATACAGAACTTAGGAAGAAGGGGTGTATCTGACCCCCCCCCCCAACTTTCAGTATCTGTTCTTCACTCATTGCCATAAAAAACCATCATTCTGTCAGCAACACAAGCGTTGATAAGCTTGGGAGCATGTGGGGACACTCCTCTGACAAGAACATTGCCACTCCTCTGGTGGAAAATAGCAGCAGAAAGCAAGGCTTGTCTCAGTGCAGGTAGCAGTAGAAACAACTCAGGAGTCTGAACAAAAAGAAGACCATGGAAGGTAACGTATGGGGGTGAGTGCGTCTCCTGCACATGTGTGGCACCCATCCGAGGACCCGTTTTAAGAGTGGAGATCTTATTACTAATAGTGCTTGGGTGATAAGTATCAATTCTGCAGACTTCAGGGCTACCCTGCAATGTAATGCATAGGAGAAGTAGTGCACGTGAGAGACAGAAAGATACAGAAAAATAGAGGGAAGAGGGGAGAAAGAACCATGAAAATTTGAAGAAATAAGAAATTAAAGGGTGATGACAATAAGAAACATTCAGCATTTATTAACTGCCAGGCAGTATCCTAAATATGTGTATTATATTTTACTATAAAAATAATATGTGTAATGTAGAATATATTATTAATATAGAATAGGTGAGTGGATTATGTATTATGTTACTGTATGTGTGTGTATACATAAACATATACAAGTGCACCTGTGGGCACACAGTCGTTTATTTCTTACCACATCCCTCAGGTAGGTAAGTTAGGATCCATATGATATCCTGCCTCTCAAAAGCTGAAGCAAGGAGAGGCTTAAGTGAATGCTGGAGTATGAATCCCAGAAGACTGTCTCTTACACTCACAGTGCGAATCAGTAAATTCTGCCTGGGTTCAAATAAGAGGGTTTTTGTTTTGTTTTGTTTTCAGCTGGATCTTAAAAGATGAGAAATGCAGTGATGAGGGGCTCATTGAGCAGAAGAAATACCACAAACAGGACGATGGAGGTGGACAGCTCAGTATATTATAATAGAATGGTGGTAGGTAATGATAAGTGGTTGCTTGTAGGCTATCCAAGACAAATGGTCTGAAAATTCAGTGTCTTATTCCTCAGCCTGTCATCTAAGACTCAAGAGATAATGCCATAGGGTAGTAGAAATTCCAGTGATGAAAAATTTCATCAGTCCCTGCTTTAATTACAAATGATGAGTTGGGAGCCGTTGGGACTTATAGCAGAAATGGTCATCTATGATGGCCGTTGCTCTGAAGTTGTATCTTCTCACATTTGAATTCCCCATGGCAGTGGCTCTGGACAGAGTTCGAATGTCCAGACAATAAGAGTACCCTTTCAGTATCTGAGATTTCCTGGGAGATCAAAGTTCTGTCTAGCATCACCTCTCTTCTGCCTGCCGCTCTGAGGATTCCCTCCAATCATTTGTCCTTGATCAGAGGTTGGATGCTCTTCTTTCTCTTCCCCTAAGCATAGGGCCCAGGACTCTGAGGCAATATGACAACATGTGAGTTGCCAAGGTTCCAAATGGCCCGTCTCTGTGGACTCCTTTTTCTCACACTTTCTGGGCTGGAAATGTCTCTTCTTTGCAAGGGCAGATGCCAAAAACCCAATTTCCTGCCAACTTAGTTAACAAGCACTTATTGATCACTTACTGAGTACAGAATGGCAAATAATTTGTATTGGAAAGTACAAAAGAAATAACAAACTTGGTGCCTATCGAAGTATAGATGCAAATGGGAATAGAAATCGTTCTTGCAACAAAAATAAGGTGGTTATAATTTAATAATATGCAAATATAAAATGATTTGTTATATTTTAATATAATTCTGCAGCATTTCTAATGATGGAACCAAAGGAAATTGTGATAACTAATGGTTCTTAAATGCTGTTTTTAGGAGAGTAAACATTCAATATAGAGCCAATGAAGTCAAGAGCGTAATATGACCTGTGGAAGAACCAGCATAGGCTTGATGAGAGCAAACACGTGTGCTTCTCTGCGCTGTGGGGAGAGGTGATCATTCAAGGCTCAGACATTTAAGTTTAACAGTTCTTTATGCAGGTCTTCCAAGAGGAAAATCGATGTTGTTTTTGTTTGTTTGTTTGTTTGCTTGTTTTACAAATTCAAGATTGGAGGGATTTTTAGGAAAAGTTTTAAATGTTTAGTGAAGTGTTTCTGTAGAATGTGTATGTGTGGAGTGATGCAGTATATAAATGATCAAGGCAGCATGATCAAGAGCAACTTTTTGGAAAAAAATGTGTTTTGAGTTCCTTCTTCTAAGTTGTAAAGGGTGTACAATAACCCAAAGATGAAAGGAAATTCCAGGAAACATTCCAGAAAATCTTGGATTCCCTACAGGCTGATTTGGCTACAGGGCAGGGATCGCAGATTTAAATATGTAGGCAATAAAAATTACTTATAAAAGTTGTGTAATTGCAGGTGAAGGTAGACCTTGAATTTTGGATGCTATATCCCAATTAATCATATTTACAAAACTAGATAGTTATATAGAAATTAACACTGGTTTCAAAGTAATTTAGAATGACAAAGTGAGACTTGTTTAATTAATAGATTTGAAATTGTTCTCATCTCATCTGAGAGAACAGGAGAGAGAGAAAGAACAGGGCTGTTTTTAAATCATCACAAATATTTGATATCCTTTAGATTGAAACAGAAATTAGACCTCCAAGGAGGAACTCGTGAGACAAAATGGTGAGGGAAAGAAATAGAAATGAACAGATAAAGGGAAGAGTTTCAAACATGGAATGTGACCAGAGGAAAAGGACAAAAAAAGAGGGTGAAATGAGGCGGAGGTAATGACAAGTTTAGAAAATAAGCTTTGAAAAAGACCTTTGTTCAGTTTGTGAACTAATCTGAACTTTCTCATCTAGATAAGTCCTGTGTGGCATACTGGAGATGTTGTTGCAGAGTCACAACAGAAGCTAGGAAGTTGAGAGGCATGTTTCAGCCACACATACTGCTTCTCCTTTCAAATTCACCATTCAAAGAGTGCCTTCCTCCTGGTGGGAGACTGAGTGAAAGGTCACAAGGTGCTACTAGTGCAAGCCCTACCACAGAAGGATCCAAGGCCAAGGAAATGGAGACTCTCCTCTAACCACGCTGAATGGTTAGCCATCAACTATGGCTTAACCACCTTCACTCGCCATCTGCTCTATTGGCCTGAGTGGGAAGGGAAGGGGAACCAGGAGCAAACAGCCAGAATTTCAGGCATTAATGTGCACTAAGATGATATTCCATTGAAAACTGGGACACAAGAGAATTGGATTTTGTCACCTTCCTAGTTCTAGATTCATGCTGTTCTTTGCTTTTCTATAACTTGCATGAAATGCCTACGGCAAAATGCTCATTACGGAGACGAGGAGCCTGGAACCTACATTCCATGGTATGTCAGGAGATTAGCGTTGAGGCCTAGGTGATCTCCTTGACTCCTCCTTCCCACATCCAGTCCATCCCGAGGTCTATTCTACTTTGAAAATATTGGAATTTCTTTCATTTTTCTCCATCTTTAAGAGCTACGTTCTTATCCACACCATCATTGTCGCTTGCCTGGATCACTGCAAATGCCTCCTCACTGGTTTTGTTGTTGTAGTGCTTAACTCTGCTGTCAATTCCCATTCCCTATCTCACACCCCTGTAATGTCTGATCTTTCTGCAGCTAGGACAGTCTCCCAAACTGCAGATCTGATCATGTCATCCCTCTGCTTTGCTAACCATCCAGTGGCTCTCCAATGCCCTTGTATATAAACTCTAGGTACCTTATAATGGGCCTGCATAACCTGGCCCCTGCTCAGTTCTCTAATTGAGAATTTTTACATTCTAATAGCTTACCTCCCCACTTGCACTCTGTACTCCCACATGTTCAACTTCCCTGGTTTCCTTGAATACACAAGGCCTGGTTTCCCTTCTAGGCTTTTGGATGTTCTATTCCCTCCTCTCTGAACACACTCTGCCTTCTCCCTGTGCTCTTTTATGTCCATCATTTCTTTCCAGGAGTCCCCCTTGCTCCAGGGCTGGGGTAAGTATCCCTAAAATGTTTTCACATTTTGTCCTGTCACTTCTCAATTTGTTCTGTCTCTGTCTTATCCACATGGTCATATCCTTTACCGAGTTACAAAGTAACAGACTATGTTTGGTCTTTTCATCATCGTGTGTCAGAATTTAGCACAGTGTCTAGCACTGAGGAAAAAATTAACACTTACACATGGATTTAATACATTTTAACCAGACATTTCACAAATCCTCTAATGTCTTGTAGATAAGCAAGGATTTGGTGTCTAGATTAATAGCTAGTTGACTTGACATTCCTTAAGAACTCTCCAGGAAAAAAGAAAACACACACACACACACACATACACACACACGCCAAAGATCATTGCAAATGGTGATAACTTTAACACGTCCTAAAAACAAAGCAAAACAAAAACAACAAAAACACCACCAACAACAAAAATGTCCTGAATGTGGGTTCTCATGATCTTACAGGAGTTCTGAGCTGTGGTTTATGGTGCATTTAAAATACTGTGTTAGGGGGTGCCTGGGTGGCTCAGCAGGTTAAAGCCTCTGCCTTCGGCCCCGGTCATGGTCCTGGGGTCCTGGGATCGAGCCCCGCATCAGGCTTTCTGCTCAGTGCAGAGCCTGCTTCTCTCTCTCTCTCTCTGCCTGCTTGTGTTCTCTGTCAGATAAATAAATAAAATTAAAAAATAAATAAAAAAAATACTGTGTTAGTATGTTATCTGAGTAAAATTTAAATTAAAAAAAAAAGTACTCTGTTACCTGCTGGGGAGGGGTGGAATACTCATCAAATAGTATCGAAACAAGTTTCAGTTATTCATTTACCTCATTACCACATGAGTCAAGTGGAATAAACAGAACAAAGAAGGCCTTTATCTTTGGAGTCACTCAGACCCAGGTTCAGATCCCATGTTGGATCCAGATCTCTTGAAAAACCTCAGCTAAGTTGTTTCAAGATGTTCATCTTCCATTTCCTCATATGTAAATAGGAATGAAAACACTTCCTCCAAGAACTATAGAAAAAAATGTCTGTATCACCTGAAATAGCAGTCAGCAAACAGAATTTCTAGAGTAAATAAACCTTCTAAATGAAACTGGAGTGAAATGATGGGACACAGCTTATTTTTTATTCAACACATTTTTATCAAGTTTGTATATTGTGATAGGCACTCAACTAGAGTAGAGTACAAAGATAACTATGTAATTCCACCCTTAGGAATCACAGGCCAAAAAGAATGACAAAAATGGGGACCTGATAGCATAGAGTACTGTGTGTCATAGATACTGTAATGTGGAAAGTGCACTGAAAAAAACTGAAAAGCTCAGTAATGGCTGCTGTTGCCAGGGATGTGAGGCTGTGATCCTGGCCGGTATTGCTGGTTGTAGGGTAGTGGGCACAGGCATTCTGGAGAACATTCCAGTTATACCTAGTCAGGTTAAATGTTGGACTAGTCTTGCTCCTCAAGTCTTTGCTGGGTATATATTCAAAAGGAAATTTTCCTACATGTATCTTAAAGGATGAGTAGGAAGGTTTTCATTCCAGTCAGGGGGAAGGCGTGGAAGAGCCCGAGGAGGGGAGGTAAAATGCGACAGCTGCACATGATGGGATGTCAAACCTCACGAGACACAGTGTCCCAGAGGCGCAGTCGCTGTATGCGTGGGTCTGGAAAACAGAAACAACGGAATGAGGAATATAACAAACTTTCAGTTATACCCATTAAAGTATACATTAACCTCAAAATGACAGCATACATACATGAACTCCTATAAACAAAAGGGTACTGGTGAACTATATTAGACTGATTTTCTATAGTGAAGGAAATAGAGATATATGGGAAATAAATAAATTAAATAAAACAAAAGCAGATCCTTTAAGGACAAATTATAAAAATCTGCCATGACCTAAGGAGTATGTATTAGCCAATCCTGTCTGTTGTGGGGGAAAAAAGGGATAAAGAGCACACAGGATTTCTTAGAGTGAAGGGAAAAATGCCACAGAACAGCATTCACTCTTTTAACAAATATTTATTTTTGTGCCTAACAGTATTTGCTGGGAAAAGAAAAAGAACAAAAGAATCTAAATCCCTGAACCTAATAGTGCTTAGATTTTTTTTTTTTAAAGTGGGCATGCAGATTGTGTACACACATTAATAAACACTGACACATCATGTGTCAGAAATGCTGTGAAGAAAGAGAAACCAAGGTAAGTAGTTAAGTGAATCTAAAAAGCAAGGAATGCTCCAAATAAGGCCAAGGAAAATTTGCCTGGAAAGTTGGCATTTGAACAGAGAGATAAATAAAATCAGGGAGACTCATCTGAAAAGCCAGGTTGTGGAATAAATGGGCTCTGGCACCAATTTCAACATAGGAATGATTGTTCTCTCTACCAACAAGGGATGCTCTGGCACCAGCTGGGGTCCTACAATTCAACTCAATTCTGATGCTAGTATCTATCAGGAGATAGTATCCGAGCTCACAGGTTAGAGGTCAGTCCTACCAGAATGCCCGTCTCTCCACTGTACTTCCCACTTTAGACATCCATCACAAAGCCAGATTATCACCTTCTGACCCACTGGCTGTAAAGCAGAGGTTCCCATGACCTCTCTTTGGGATCAGTTAATTTGCTAGAGTGGCTCACAGAACTCAGAGGAACATTTTACTTACTAGATCACCAGTTTATTATAATAGGATATAACTCAGGAACAGCCAGATGGCAGAGATGCAAAGGGTAAGGTATGGGGAAGGAGCATGAAAGCGGTCCATAACCTCTTCAGGTGGGCCGTCCTTGAAATTATCCTCCTGTTCACCAACGTGGAAGCTTTCCAAACCCAGTCCTTTCAGTTTTTGTTCTTGCTCTTGTAGTAGTGCTTGTTTATGGTGGCTTCATTACATAGGCCCAATTGATAAAATCACTGGCCATTGGCTATTGATTCAACCTCCAGCCCATTTCTCTTCACTGGAGAGTTTGAGGGGTTAGACTGAAAGTTGGCTCCCCTGGCAACCACCCCCCATCTTTAGGTGCTTTCCAAAAGTTGCCTCATTAACATTACACAACATGCCTTCATCACGCTCATCATTGAGGAGTTTTTAGGTTTGTAGGAGCTCTGTGCTAGAGTAGGGGATGAGGACCGAATATATGTTTATTATAAATCACAGTTCCGCAGGGAACAAATAAGCCTGCTAAGGCGATGATGGGCGAACAGTGAGTGAGCTCATGGGCTTGAAGCAGGAAAGAAGGCCAACACAGCTGATGTGAGAACAAGAACCATGTGTGTGTGTGGGGGGGTGGGGGGGGACAAACAGAATGCGTGAGCAAAACCATGTAGGGTCTCAAGGGCAAGGTTAAGTATTCTGAATGCGATGAGAAGCCAGTCACAGAGTTTGAGCTGGGTGTGATCAGGGCTTCAGTGGGATGTTTACTTGCTCCTACAGAGCAACCTCAGGAAAGGACATTGTAAGATAAGGGAAATATTTTGAAGTGCCTCAGAGATGTGGGCTTCTAGATGATTTAGAGCATATGGAAAGTGAAGGAGGGAGGAAAATACATATACAAGAAAGACTTGATTTGGAAGGGCTGAATTGACAAACTACAGGGTTTGGACTCTTCCCTGCAGAAAATGTCACCACCAGGGGAACAGACTGATGCAGACCTCAGCTTTTATAAGATAATTATAGGAACCTTGTCAGTGATGATTTAGAAGCAGCAGAAGGCAAGAGGTGAGCAAAACTTAGACTAAAATCATAGCAGTTCTTGATGCTAAGAGAAGGCATGTTCATGTAATTAAGTATCTAAGGTACTTAAATGCTCTGCATAATGGATACGATAATTATATCTACCACTCTGGTTTCTTATCATGTTAAATGAGTTGGTGCATGAAAGGTGTTTCGAAGAGGATCTGACACAGGGTAGTCCCCTCCACAAATATTAGCTATTACTTCTATAAGTAGTAATGATATTATTTCTACATACTGTTGTGTGTACTAGTACTACTTCTATGTGTTTGGCATGCAGACACCACACAGAATATATAAACATTGGTCATTAGTTGGGGCAGAAAGTATTGAGGGAGCTTGTAGCTCAAGTAATGGTAACAGCAAAGCTAACAGCTATATTGGTGCAGGGTGCTCTGGGAGGATCTGGAGAGGGGAGAATAACTTACAATAAAGCCACGTTGAATGTTTGGTGGGAAGGAGGATTTGAGAAGGCAGCGTAAGAGCAAGGCGCAGCATGGTATGAAGTGGAAAACCTTGACTTTGAAATCTACCGGCTGCGATCGAATCCTGGCTGTGCCCTGTCTGAGCAGTTTGGTTTTTAGCACCCTCCTCCCTTTAAACCTCAATATCCACATCTTAAAAATTATTGAATTATCTTATGTCCCTTAGGACAAATCTTAGATGTTTCATTCATTTTTTTTTTTAAAAATAATGCAGGTGAAATGCTTAACATGTTTTCTTAAGAGAACAAGCTCTATTGTTATATTTTGCTTATTATTATGGTTCAGCCAGCTCAGACGCAGAACACTGCCAGGTTCCGTCTACTGATTTCTGTCTTTCTTTGAATGCTGTTGTCTCTCACCCTGTGAGAAGGTCAAAGCCTGGCTTGACATATGCATTTTGTTTCCTTAGTTTCTTCTGCCTTTACCTCAGTATCAAAGAAATCTCCCTGAAGATTTAATTTTGTTAAACATAGCTGCCCCTCTTGCCTTAAGAATGTGGCATTTTGATATGATTTGCAGACTTTCAGAATGAAAGATGCTCTATAGCATTAATGCAGTGTACAGCACTCACGTGGTCATGAACTGGCGTCAATATCCCAGACGGCCATGAGTCAGAGTACCCTCGACATGTGTTGGGTGTCCAGAGATTCTACTGTATAGGTGTTTATGAGTGACGTCTGGTGAAATGGAGATCTTCTTTTAAGGTGACAAAAGCAGCTTCCCTGTTTTTCCTTCCCTGCCCCTCTGTCTTTTTACATTTAGACAGAGTCAGAGAATATCTCTGCTCAAAGGAACATTCGCATGTGACTATTAATAGGATGTTAAGAACTACGGTCACAGAGGGTTTGGAGGGAGCTTTAAAATATTTAGTTCGACTCATGCCGTGTTGTGCCATGGAAGCTTAAATGACCCCTGGAGTAAACGATTTACTATCTTCTGAGGCCTCCCATCCCAATTTTGGACCACTATGACTGCTCAAATATTATTTTATTTTTATACTGACCTTAAAGTGTGTCTCTCTATAGCCTATACCTATTTGCTGAGACCCAGAGTTCTACACTTATTTTATCTGAGCCCCTCAAATATTTTAAAACACTAAGCACATTGTTCTGAGGCAATCCTGTCTTAGGTTTCTTGCTTGACTTTTCTTGCACAACCATCCTGTTGTTTCCCTCCGAAATTGTCCCTTACTATGTTCTTGTGCAAAACTAAGGGATGCTCAGGTGACACTCATTCACTTCTTTCAATTCCCCAGAGAAGATAAGGAAGTAATGACAGGCATATAACCTGCATAAGCTCCTATGGCTAGTAAGAGTGTGTATGGGATCCAGTCCAGGTCTACCTGATGCAGAATGCACACTGATGACAAACATGCTGTGTTGCCTCCCCTCTTTGACTGAAGCTCCTTATGCAAAAATTCAAAGCAGAATTACTGCAACAGTAATAATACTCAACTTATGATTGATAATAATCACTAAGATTTGTAGAGAGCTTACCTTTCTAGTAGCTTTACTCTATTAGCACTTCGTCCTCAGAGTAATTTTGAGGCTCTCATTTTACAGATAAGGAAACCAAGGCACAGAAAGATCAAGTCACTTCCTTAAAGTTGTGTAGCTGCTAAGTGACAGAACTAAGACTCAACTCCTGAAAGTCCATCTTGTGAGAGCCTGTCTCTGAAGCACTATGCTGTAACCCAGCTTCCCAAATCTCATGTTATCCCACAGAACAGTCTGAGGCAACACACATTTGTGTCAGCAGTGTCTCCCTTGTGCCTACTGAACTAGGCAATATTCCTCTGTGTGTGTGTGTGTGTGTGTGAGTGTGCGTGCGCGCACGTTCCTTATTTCACATGAGAATTCCTCGTGCCCTAACTTTCTCACACTGCAATTGTTCATTGGAATTTTCTGCAGGCCTACCATTTGTCCCTATCAAAGGCCAGATTTAGGGATTCAGTCCATTGACTCAGCCTGATGAGACTTGTTTTGTTCCCTCATTGATCATTCCATACCCACTTGCTAAACTTTGTGCCAATTACTGAAATGATAAACATATCTCCTAGCCTTCATCTAAGTCATTAGCAAAATCTTTTTGCACAAGATTGAACTTATACATTCAGAGGGGAAGGAACTTAAACTTCCAGGAGGATCTTTCGTCTTTAAGCATTTGACAGACTTATTAAGCAACACTCTGCAGTAGGCATTATAGTAGCGACCGTAAATGCAACTTTTAGCAAAAATAAACTGTATTTCCTCATGGCATTCTTAGCCTACAAGTGGGAGAAATATATTAATCAGATAATAATTCAGATTAATGATATGTGCCCTGAGAGAGCTATGCAGGATCTGTGGGTTGAAAATTGTTCCTCTGTAGAAGTGGTGGTCATGCTGAGATTTCCACAATGACCTGGGCTAAATACAAAGAGGGGAGAAAGGCAGACCAGGCTTTGTAATACATTCTCTTTGGCAACAAGACTTTAAACTGGTTGAACCATTGTCTTAAATGGGATGTGAAATTGTTGAAGATGAAACATTTGCATTTAATAAACCTTAACAATATTCTAGTTCCAATTGTCTAAACCTGTTGCTTTGTGTGATGCAGGAATACGTCATAAATGAATAGTGCCCTATTTTTAAAGAGTTCCTGAAACTTAACAGTGTGGAAAATCCCAAAAGAATCAAAGTTGAAGTTGTTTATTAATTGTAGGGCTTTTCAGATCCTTAATTATATTTAAATATATTGTGAATCTCTGTGAGCGTATTTTAAAGATTATTTATTTATTTATTTGACAGACAGAGATCACAAGTAGGCAGAGAGGCAGGCAGAGAAAGAGGAGAAAGCAGGCTCCCTGCTTGAGCGGAGAGCCCGATGCAGGGCTTGATCCCAGGACTCTGAGATCATGACCTGAGCTGAAGGCAGAGGCTTTAACCCACTGAGCCACCCAGGCGCCCCTGTGAGGGTATTTTAGAATATGGTGTTTCCTAAACTTATTTGTATGATATTCTTTTTTTTTTTTCTGTGCCATACTTCTTAATTCCTGCCCCCCACCCCCGCCAGTTTCTAGAATAGTTTGGGAAACACTGATCTAGTTTAACCTAACCCAACCTATTAACCCTGATGGCTTGAAGTCTCTCTGAAACATTCCTATCAAATTATTATTGTGTTCTTGAATAGCTTCAGTGAATGAGAAATACAACCAGTGATTTTTTTTTTCAGATACATGAAACACTTGGACTCTGCCTAATTATTTTAGTCTTGTGAACCTAGTTGCATTTTATTAGTCTGTTGGTTCCCAGAAGCATAGAAATGGTCATTCATTTTGTGATTCTCAGGAGGAGAAATGTATATTCTAAAGGTGAATACTAGGTTGGGGCAGAACCATTGAAGCCTGAATTAGTCATATTTTATTTTTATAAGAAAGACACTTGATGCTCTACAAGTACCATTTTCTAAATCTCATTAATAAATAAAAAATAAAGAGCCTGCGTATGAATAAATGATGAAAGTGCCTCCCTTGGTAATTTTTTTAAGTTTCTGAAAATAGTTCCAGTCTTCATCTACAAACTTAATGCAGTTAGAGCCACTGAGAATGTCATTATGTTGTATGTTTGTTGATAGAAGTGGAGAGAAAGAGGGAACCCTATCACGTTTATAGAAGATATCTTTGAACATGTAGATCACTTATGCAATACAGATTATATACAGTATTTTTGAATATTTCTTTAGATAGTGTAATGTCAAAAAAGGGCAAAATTTATAGCAGGTAAGTGTGGAAGAATCAGATGGCCCACTGGAGTGGAGCTGATCACTTTAATATGCTAATATATCATCACTGTTCCTAGGATCTGCTTCTATTATTACTCATATATCACATTAAACTGTTTACATATCTTTTCCACTACTAGCCTGGGAGGGGTTTGGGGTTTTTTGTTTGTTTGTTTGTTTTTTAGGTCAGGGCCATGTCTGGCTTAAATTTGTTTTTCTAATGCTTAGCATACTTCCTGATATAAAGTAAAGATTCAATAATTGTTTAATTTTTCACTGTAATGAATATCATATTCCAGGAATTGTATCTCTAGGACCCAGTAGAATTTCATTTGTGAAAGATGAACAAAATCACTCTTGATGATATTATGAGCCCAGCTGGTAGGTTGAAATTAGCTTTTGTGTGGGAGCGTTTATACCTAGGAGACTGCTAAGTACAGTTGACCCTTGAACAACACAGGTTTGAATTGCATGGGTCCACCTATACATGGATGTTTTTACAGTACAGTAGTGCAAATGTATTTTTTTCTTATGATTTTCTTAATAAACATTTTCTTTTTTCTACCTTTCTTTATTGTAGGAATACAGTATATAATACAACATACAAGATATCTGTTCACCAACTATCACACTGATAAAACTTCCAGTCAACAGTAGACTGTTAGTGGTTAAGTTTTGGGCAAGTCAAAAGTTATGAGCAGATTTTTTAAAAGGATTTTGTTTATTTGTTTATTTGAGAGAGAGAGAGAGAGAGAGCGCAAGAGAGAGTATGAGCAGCGGAAATGACAGTGTGAGAGGCAGAGGGAGAGGAAGAAATCTATGCATATTTCTAAATGTGTGTGTGGGTCAGTGTCCCTAACCCCTGTGTTGTTCAAGGCTCAGCTGTACTACAGATAGTAGGACAGCTTCCCCCATAGGAAGCTGGTTGTTAACCATTTACCATCCCAGTAATTTCTGTGCCTCATACATGTTCTACTCAACTCCATTTCCTTTTCTCTTGTTCTTAGATACAAGTGCCTAGAAGATCTTGTCGATTTAGATTTGCATCTTTAGCCTTGGCTGATTCTGTGCTTGACCTTAAAAAAAAAAAAAAAAAAAAAAAAATCACTGGGGTGCCAGGGTGGCTCAGTTGGTTAAGCATCTGACTTTTGGTTTCAGGTCAGGCCATGATCTCGGGGTCCTGGGATGGAGACCCAGATCTGGCTCCGTGCTCAGCACAGAGTCTGCTTGTCCCTCGCCCTCTGTTCCTCCCCACAGTTTGCAATCTCTCTCTCACAATCTCTGTCTCTCTCTCAAATAAATAAGTAAATAAAATTTAAAAAAAAAAAATCTCCCTGACTCTTTAAACACATGCGTGTCTGTCTGTCTCAGTTTTTCTGTCAAATTTAGTGGAAGCAAGCCTCATTCAGACATTACCTTTCACTGAAGGAAATTAGTTTCGGCTGGAGTCTCGTAATGAAGGACTGTAGCACGGTGCATAGGGGAAAGCATGGATTTCACTATTAGAGCTGGAATCCTCCCTTTACCTCCTTGCTATGTGTCTTTGAAGAAGTTACTTAACCTCACTAATCCTCTGTCCTGTAATCTGTAAAGGAGACAATAAAGCCAATCACACAAGTTTACTGTGAGGATTATGAGATCGTGTATCTAGAATAATCTAACAGAGTGCGTGGTTCAGAATAGGTAGACCATAAATAGAGCTATCTTATTATGCCATGTTTTTCTTTGAGGATTAGAACTGGATTTTTACTCTGTCAGCAGCACATCTGTGTTTAAATATGAATCGGAGACAAAGGGCCTGGAATAGATGCCAGGCTTTGCCACTTACGGATTGTATGATCTGGGCAGAACTCTCTGAATCTCAGCTTTCCCACTTGTGAAAGAGGATAATGATGTCTCACTTGCTTCCCTCACAGCACAGTTGAGAGAATCAAATGATATAATAAATCTGAAAGAAATTTGAAAACAAATGAGAACTCATACCAAGAGGCAACTTACGAATGCATGTATCATTAGCAAACAATTCCACCTTTCAGGAATTTAACTGAAAAAAATGTTATATGTGTTAAATGTTTATGCATATACAGAATATGCATAAAAAAGATCATTGTAGTGGTGTTATTAATAAGAAAATTAAAAATAAACTGCATAATGAGAATTATTAAGTAATTAAAATACATTCATATAGTGGAATGGTCTGCCCATATTAAATTCATTTTATATTAAACCTAAGAGAGTATATACCACATTGTTTTAAAGCAGCTACCACTGGGTGGTAAGATTCTTGGTGACTTTTCTTTCTCTTCTTTGTATTTTCTAATCACTTTATGATTCATATATACCACTGGCATAATAATAATAAATGTTTTGGAAGATCTTATCATTGTGTGGGATCTACAGCACATTAAGTTAGAAAAGGACGGTAACAAAGGTTATAAGGACAGTATGCAAGGGGCGCCTGGGTGGCTCAGTGGGTTAAAGCCTCTGCCTTTGGCTCGGGTCATGATCCTAGAGTTCTGGGATCAAGCCCCGAGTCAGTCAGGCTCTCTGCTCAGCAGGGAGCCTGCTTCTACCTCTCTCTCTCTCTGCCTGCCTCTCTGCCTACTTGTGATCTCTGCCTGTCAAATAAATAAATAAAATCTTAAAAAATAAAAAACAAAAAACAGTACACAAAGCATGAAGAACATAGTGGCAATGGCAGTGTGTGAACAGAGTAGGTTGTGAGTAAAGGTTTTTATGTTTTGTACATCTTGATCTCTTAACATTTCTGCATTGAATATATATTAGTTTTATAATTAGGGTGGAAGCACTAAAGTACATCAGTGAAACATGGGGAATCAATATTTAGGTGGCATCATTGTTACCATCCAATCAGCAACATTCACCACTCAGGTGAACTTACCTCCAGAATGGCTGCACTAAAAGGATACCCTAGGATTACCATCCCTTCATCTTCAGAGTCTCATAGTTTTAAGACTGGACACACCACCTTGAAAATTACTTGAGACATATTAGTGTTTGAGTGAGGGATAACCCAATTTAAAAATTGGACTTTTCAAGTCAAATCAGCTCATTCTTCCTAATTTTAGAAATATCTGTTCTTGTTATACACTCAAGGCAGCAGTGAAGAAAATGTGGCCGTGATGGTGGGAAGAGTTAGCTGAAGTTTGAGCCTTCTGTGGCTACTAAAAGGAAACATTCATTCCATACACACATTCCCAGTGGGAATGGCTGTAGTAGACTGTCCTACTCATATTTTTCTGCTGGAAAGTCCTCAATATGAAGGACCTAGACCCTAGAATCTTTGTTTCTATGGAGTGATCACACCTCCCTGGCCATACCGTATTGATCAGGGTGTCCTGGGATGACTTGTATGCAAGTATAATTCTTAAGACACAGGTTCTACATATCACAGAAATGTAGTCATAGCATTGCACTCTCCTAAAAGATGATTGAGGAGCTAGAGTTGCTGGAGTCCTGGGATCTGTCCTGACTCCTCGCTCCTAAGTCTTTTGATTGTTCAACCCATCTTCCATTTTATGAACGACCCCATTTCCTTCTAATAAATTAACCTCCTTTTTAGTCTCATGATTAGGTAATCAGTTTCGGTTGCCTACAATCAAAAGAATGTTAACTAGTGAAGTATGTGTCTATCTAAAAAAACAAAAAAACCACAAAACCATCAGTTGGATGAGGAGCGTGAGATCCTTAACTAGGTCACTGATAATGATCATGAATGAATATACTTGTCCTAAATCTGCTTTTAGGAAATAGTACAGCTGAATAGAATAGACTTATACTGAATCTGAAGGTGAATTATCTAAAATTTTCTGAGAGGGAATTGCTGTTATGGGGGCTGTGTTGTAAACGAGGAACCATTATGCAGTAAGCCTGAATCATGAATTGAAATGTGCTTGGAAGACAACAGGCAAATTTGGTGACTAGTGAGAGACATAGATTAGGGCCCCAAGTTTCATGCATCTAGCCAAGCAGATAGAGAAAATTACTACGTTATGTGGGGAAAACAATGTTAGGTATGTTATATATAATATATATACACATACATATACCTTACATATATACATGCATGTACATACACACACACATATACACACCTTGAAGAAGTAATGCAGAGCTAAACAATACTTTTTAAAGTGTAAGATATTAGTTAACTTTGTTATAAGGCTTCCACATCCCACACAGATGTTATTTCTATACCTAACACACTGTCTGTTCTAGCAATCTCCATCCATGATTTTTAAGTCGGCCATGACATCTTCAATTATCTGAAGATACACCAAAAATTTATCAAAGATTCTTGAAACAGAATTAAATGTCATACCTGCTAATTATAAAAATAAATGCAGGTACGAGGTAGTTTATGTCATAGAATTAAACTGATGGCTTCTAAATGCTGCTTGTTCATGGAGGTTTGGAACTGCTGATTTGGGAACTGCAGGATAAGGCAAATATATCAAAAGATGCAGGCAGGAAAAGCCATGCTTGTGATGAGGAAAGATGGAGAGCTGGTGACAAAAGCTGGTGAGTTGAGAACACCTTGCCACTTATTATCGTTAAGATAGCTTGCCTTGCCTTGGGCTCTTTATTTTAATGTAGATGTCTAAGAGTGAGTGGGTGATTGAGAGAAATGGAGAGAGGTTATGTGTCTTCACAGGGCAAGATGGCAATTGAATGACTACCAAACCCATCCCCTGTGATGTTAATATATGCACTCATTGTTCCACCCTCTTTTCTACTAACAGTAAACAACATTTGTCACTTGCAATAGACCACTTTTCACTTCCAAACTGATGGTGAACCCACATTTGTATTTCAAATACCAAAGCTCAGGCAGCAGAAGCAGGAGGCCCAGAAAAGATGTATGTGGTGGGTGGAAAGGGAGAGCAGGACAAGGTTCGCATGTGCAATTTGGCAGATCGTTCATAAGTCTGGCCTCCATGACAGGAGATGGCCTAATGCCTCATTAATTCCTGCAGAGATGACGATGATGTATCACCCCCTTTCAATCTGAAACTAAGTAATGCATTAAAAAAAAAAACCTAATTTGCACATGTTTAATGCGTTCATTAAGCTATTAGTCTTTCAACAAGAGATTTAATAGCAAATTAACATTTCTTTTAAATAAAAAAAAAAATCATCCCCCCAAAGTCCCCAGTTAATACAATTATTTTGTGCTTTGAGCAAATGGGCTATAGGAGAAAACACTTGGCACTAAATTGGGGCTGGGAAAAGACCATGTTGAGTTCTTCTCATTTATTATACAATTAGTCACCCTGGGGCATTATTTTCCCTGAATAACAAATATTTCTGGGGAACAAAAGGCCTCCTGGACATAGATGTGAGAAGGTCAAAGACAGAAAGATTTCAAAAGGGCTATTTTTGTGAATTGAATCATGATAAACTGAAATAAAATGGCTTACCCTAACCATAAGGTTTGTGAAACAATGAAAGTTGACTTTGGTCAGCATTCAGATATCAATATTTACCTAACATTCATTTAGCCCCTGTTATTTGTTAGATGCTTGGCTAGATGATGTAAGAGACTTAATGTAAAGAAACAAAAATGGCATGTGTTCTTTCTGTCAGTGAGGTTTTGTTGAATATTTACTATGTGATGTGTGCCATATTGGGCAAGATGAATAAGTCACGGGCTCTTTTCTTGTAGAAGTTACAGATGAATCTGGAAGAAAAACATGTAAGCAAATTTGTATCCAATTTACTAAATCTTAAAAACATAGAAAGAAACAAAGTTCTTTGAGAGCAACGAAGGAAATTCTGACTCAAAAAGGAGGCTCAGGGAAAGCTCTATGGGCAGACTACAGCTTAGGCTAGAATGTTGAGACTGGCCCACATTAGATATGCAGAAATGAGTGTTGGAAAATATGCTCCACATTCAGTGACTGCATGGAAAAAATGTACAAAAGAAAACATGTAATGCACAATGGGAAAAATATACTTTGGTTTGGCCTATGTCTTAGCTTGGGTTGCTATAACATAGCATACACCATATAACAAGAAAACCATAGGCTTGGTGATTTAAACAACACATATTTATTTCTCACAGATACAGTGTTTGGAAAGTCCAAGATCAAGGTGCTGGCAGATTCAGTGTCTGGTGAGAACAGTTTTTCTAGTTTCCAGACAGTTGTCTTCCGGCCGCACCCTCAGGTGGGAATAGAACATGAAGTCTGTGTTATAAGGGCCCTCTTCCCATCCATGAAGGCTCCAACCTCATGACTTGTTCATGACCCCAGAGACTCACCTCCTAATATTATTGTGTTGGGAGTTAGGACTTCTTCATTTATTTTGGGTTTCATAAACAGTCTACTGAAATTACCCATATTCTTTCCTCCCTGGATTTCAACACATTTTATTATATGAGTTGGAGTTCAGTTGTTCTCTGCAGAAGCAGAGAGGACATGGAGAGCACATTCACTGATTAGTGTCCACAAATAAATGTGTATGGTATTCTGAAAACAGGCTCTACCAAGCAATATAACTCTTACGTCCCTGTTGAGAGGAAAACCTTTTTTCACTTTCAGTAGTCAACTAGCTCAGGATAAAACAAATTCTAATGTATTTCATTAAATAAATATGAGATTTTATAGCGGTCTAAATAGATATAGCTCAAGGGCATTGCCTCATGTTCTTCTATTCCCACCCTCATCAAATCTCTTATTTGTTTCTCTCATCCATGGCACATTATGTGCTTTCTTTAACGGACTGTTGCATCACATGTATTCTCTCCCGTAAGTATATGTCATCAAATAAACCCAGTGAAATTTTAATTTTACTTTAATAAATTATATTTAAAATTAAAATCTGGAGTAAAATTTACCATATTGGTCAATCTCTTAACAGCACTGTGCATTATTCTTTCATTGCTGCATACGTACTGCTTTGGTGTGAAGAAGATCCTTAAGTTATTTCTGAGAAAAGACTGTGCTGATTGACAACTGCACAATACTAGTTATTAATATTATTGCACGTCTGACGGATTTCTCCCACCATGATATAGTTTACAGGTTCCTGGGGTGAACTTTGATTTGTCACCTTGGGAACTAAGGAAAGAAGAAATAAATCTTGAAAAAGCTCAGAATCCATCTTTCCGGAAAAAAGTAAAGAATCAAATGAGTAAATAACATCAACATCAATATTCGATGTCTACGTGCACACCCGAACTTTGAAGCACATCTGTCTTCCTGCCACTAATGATTTTGTTCCAGATGTAGTCCAAATATGTTTGTAAATGGGGAGCAGAGGGGTTAGCACAATTTACTTTGCAAGCAGTTGGGGGTTATAATAGCTACTTTTTGTATCCTTTTAAAAATATATACATTTCCAAAAGTGATATGGCACCCTGCACTGATGTGTTTGAAATGACAGTAAAATAAATCTAAAATTGCCTTTGGCTTTGCTCCGCTGTTCATCTTCTTAAAAAGAGATGATATGGTATAATGCTAACAATGTAGATTTTGGAGTCAGACATCAGTTTGAAGCCTAGTCGATCAACAGCTTTTTATGTAGTGATATGAACAAACTCCCAGTTTATGCCTCTGATTTCCTATGTAACCTCAAAAAGAGACATTGTTGTTAATAATGGAAATAATGGTAAGAATAATTGAGTATTATGGATTGTATCTTAGGTGTTTACTAAGTGATTTACATGAAATAACTCTTTTGTAGTCTTCACATCTGCCCTACAAACTGTTTGCTATTAATATTCTAGTTTTGGAAACAAGAAAACCAAGACAGAAAGGCAAAGTGATTTGCTCAAAGACCCAGAGTTAAAGAATAGAAAAGTCAAGTTGTCTAGTATAAATTCAGAACCTCAACTCAAAGCAGCCACATTCTACTGTCTTCATGTTCACTGTGTCTGAGACATTGCAGAATGCACCACTCCTAAATAGCAACAATATCAGTAACAGTAATAACATGAAATACTTATTAAGTGCCTACTATGTGGCTGTCACAGTCCTGAATTTTAATCTGATGAACCTTTACTCTAACCTTATGGGACAGATCCAGTTATAGAAAAAGAAGGGAGGCACAAAAAACTAAGCTGTAGATCATTTGGTTAGTAATGACTAGGTCAAGAATTGGAACCAAGACATTCTGATTCCTGATGCTGCACTTTTATCAACTGTTAAGGTCCATTAAAAAAAAAAAAAAAAGAATTCTATCCTAAACACTTATTGAATGAATGAATGGATTTTCCCTTTCTTAGTCCTAATTCTTCATTGCAAAATAGTTGTGATTAATAATAGTTCCAAATTTAATGAAATATATAGATAACAATTTTACGAAGATCGACATCATTATTATTCCCAATTTATGAGGACACTAAAGACAGTAAAAGGTTCTGCAATTTCACCAAATTTACTTATTTAGGTAAGGGTAGAGACTTAAACCTGGCTTTCAGAGGCCACATGTTCTGCTCCTCACCTCCTCCAAATTGCCTCATGTGAAGCAGGAGCGGTCTATTGAAAGTTTCTTATTTATTAAAAGTTTTGTCATTGCAGGTTCATACTCTTTCTTAGACCACTCACTCTTGCATTTAATATAACTTCTAAATAAATATATCGAATATAGTGTTAGGCAATGGTAGAAGGTAAGGAGCTGAGTCACTGGGATGTTCGAAAGATTTCTAAAAGCCATTTGTAGCCTGCAACATGGAAAATACAGCGAGAGAGACTTGGCACATTGAAATTCAAATGTGTCTTTCTGGCAGCAAACTATCACTGGGTCCTGGGAAGCCTGAGTCTGGGTGAGCTGACAAGTAATGAAGCCCTGCGTCTCATGTCATTGACTCTGGCATTTCAAGCACCACATTCATAACAGAAGATGCAAACTGCTGGGTCCCTCTGTACTTCACTAAATTAAAATGGTTCTGCAGGGGAATATGGCAACAGGGACAAAAGAAAAATAGCACTACTTTTTCCAGCGTGCAAAGAGAAGGTGCTGACAATGTTTATTCAAAAGAGTAACATCTGGAGATGGTGCTGGAACATGGTGACATTATGCCTAGCCATGCTTCAGTAAAGATATCTAGCTTCCGAGAGGGTGAAGAAACTGTTCTTTGTGTTTGTTTTGGTTTTTCTTTGTATGTAATGTGGAAATTTAGGGCTATGGAGAGTTCTCCCCTGTCACCTCATCTGCTCTGTGTAGCAGCGTGGACTTTGGTTCCTATCAATAGAAACCCAGATGCAAACTAGCTAAGGTTAAAAAGAAGATTTAGAGGATCCATGATAGAAAATCCAGGGTTACTAGCTTCAGGCAATGCTGGATATAGGGCCACGAATACTGCAGTGAGGATCCATTATTTCCCTCCCAGCTGTGTTGTTTCTGCTTCCTCTATTTTTAATCTCTTAGAGTTTTTGTTGCCTTATGGTTTCAATATCATCTGGGGCTAGTGCTTTCTTAGCTCCAGTCTAGCAAAAGGAAGAGTAATTTTCTTTTCCTAATAGCTTAAGAAAAGTTTCCAGAAAAAGTTCCAAAACCCTTTGTCTCTGACTTGGCTTGGACCATGTATCTATGCCTGAAACAGTCTTGCCACAGGAATACAGCATTTGATTTCCATAAGCTGCCCTTAGAGCTACAGATGAACTTAACTTCAAAGGAACAA
Source organism: Mustela nivalis (assembly GCF_964662115.1). Classification (NCBI taxonomy): domain Eukaryota; kingdom Metazoa; phylum Chordata; class Mammalia; order Carnivora; family Mustelidae; genus Mustela; species Mustela nivalis. Next base: position 77,998,723 of record NC_139032.1, read on the forward strand.
ACAGACTCAAAGTGGAGGAAAGATGTTTGTTTCCACTCTGGGATAGATTTTTTTTTTTTTAACAGAAAGAAAGAAGTGAATAGATGCTGGATAATAACAAACCAGTGGACCTACCCTTCTAACAGACCTCAAGGAAATAAAGACCAATTAATTTAAAACCAGTCATAGAACTAAAAGAGTATTTACATCTCACCTAGTTGAGAGATTGTAAATGCATGGTCCAAGGATAGGATTTATTCTAAAGATGTGTTTTCTAAAACTTGCAAAGGTTATTTTGTATTGTAATTACTTTTTATTGAAGTGTAATTGACATACAATATCCTGTTGGTTTCAGGTATACATCATAGTAATTTGATATTTTTTATAGATTGCAAAATGATCCCCATGATAAGTCTAGTTACCATCTGTCACCATACAACTTTATTACAATTTTATTGACTATATTCCCTATGCTGTATATTATATCTCATGAATTATTTATCTTATAACTAGAAGTTATAATTCCCTTTATCTGTTTTGCTCATCACCTACCCCCAGTAATCAACTGTTTCTTTCGTGTATCCATGAATCTCTTTCTGTTTTGTTGGCTCATTTGTTTATTAGATTCCACAAATAAATGAAATCATTTAGAATTTGTCTTTCTCTGACATATCCCATGTAGCAAAATACCATCTAGGTCCATCCATGATATTGAAATGGTCAAGATTTCCTTTTTTATGACTTGGTAATCTTCCATTTTATATATGCCACATCATCTTTATCTATTCATCTGTTGGTCACACTTAGGTTGCTTCCATATCTTGGCTATTATAATGCTGCTGCAATGAACACAGGAATATATTTATCTCTTCAAATTGATGTTTTTGTTTTCTTCAGATGAATACTTTGTATTGGAATTTGAGTTAATATATAGCATCTAAAATATTTTTAAAAATTCAGATTTTTACAAGTTTCCTGAGAAATTGGAAGATGAAACACCTCTGAGCCAACATTCTGGGTTGGCAGTTATCAGTTAGAGATGAGTAGTTGCTTTCTTTTTTAGCCAAAGACACATACTGTAGTCCAGCATAGTCTCAATTATTCAATATTGTTTCCTCAATACTGAAACCCAGTCTAAGCACAATGCAGTATATTTACCCTGTTGTTATCCTTTTGGCAGAAATATGTTTCTCTATGAAAAGGATTCATGTAGAATGAGTGGTTCCTGTGTATCAAGATCATGGACACATATATTCTTTGGGGAAGTTCTACGGCTATATACAGAAGAATAAACCATGACCATTCTCTTACACCATATACAAAGATAAACTCTAAATGGATGAAAGATCTCAACGTGAGACAGGAATCCATCAAAATCCTAGAGGACAACATAGGCAGTAACCTCTTTGACATTGGCCACAGCAACTTCTTTCAAGACTTGTCTCCAAGCAATGGGAACAAAAGTGAAAATGAACTTTTGGGACTTTATCAAGATTCAAAGCTTCTGCACAGCAAAGGAAACCATCAATAAAAATAAAAGGCAACCCACGGAATGGGAGAAGATAATTTGCAAATGACACTACTGATAAAGGGCTGGTATCCAAGATCTATAAAGAACTTCTCAAATTCAACGCCCCCCAAAACAAATAATCAAGTCAAAAAATGGGCAGAAGACATGAACAGACACTTCTCCAAAGAAGGCATATGAGTGGCTAACAGACACACGCGTAAGTGTTCAAATTTATTAACCATCAGGTAAATTCAAATCAAAACCACATTGAGATACCACCTTACACCAGTAAGAATGGCAAAAATTAACAAGGCAGGAAAAAACAAATGTTGGAGAGGATGTGGAGAAAGGGGAACCCTCTTACACTGTTGAAGGGAATGCAAGCTAGTACAGCTACTTTAGAAAACAGTATGGAGGTTCCTCAAAAAGTAAAAAATCCAGCAATTGCACTACTGGGTATTTACCGCAAAGATACAGATGTAGTGCAGAAGGGGCACATGCACCCCAATGTTCATAACAGCAATGTCCATAGTAGCCATACTTTGGAAGGAGCCAAGGTGTCCTTCAACAGGCGAATGGATAAAGAAAATGTGGTTCATATATATAGTGGAATATTACTCAGCCTTCAGAAAGGATGAATACCCACCATTTGCATCAACATGAAAGGAACTGGAGGGTATTATGCTAAGTGCAATAAGTCAAGCAGAGAAAGACAATTATCATATGGTTTCACTTATGTATGGAACATAAGGAATGGAGGAATTAGGAGGAGGAAGGGAAAAATGAAGCGGGGGAGTCAGAGGGGGAAAAAAACCATGAGAAACTGTGGACTGTGGGAAACAAACTGAGGGTTTCAGAGGGGAAGTGGGTGGGGTGATGTGTTTAGCCCAGTGGTGGGTATTAAGGAGGGCACCTATTGCTTGGAACACTGGGTGTTATATGCAAACAATGAATCATGGAACACTACATCAGAAACTAATGATATACTTTATGGTGACTAACATAACATAATAAAATAAAAAATAAATAAGTCAATAAATAAAGAATGGTCCTGAAGTTTTAGTAAGTGAGCACTCAGTGCACATAATTTCTTTAAGAAAAGCAGGCTTTTGCATTTGGAATCTTGAATCAACTTCATTCACCATCATTTTACAGATGGTGAAACTAAAACTGTGGATGATAGAATCTTGCTAAGATGCCATGGTAAGTTGAGGAGCTGAGACAGTGCATCCACTCTTCTGCTTTCCCTATCACCTGTGATAACACACATGCACATGCACAGGCACATACACACTATAGAAAATTGGGAAAATAGAAGGAAAAACTTTTATTTATTTAAACTGTAAAAGTAATGTAAGTATTTAGAGAAGAAAAAAAACTCACTTGTAATCCTACCATACTGAAACCAAGAGATTGTTTTTTCTTTCTTGCTTGCTAGTTTTAAGTTAATACTCATTATTTTACATCATATGCAACACTATGCCCTGTTTTGCTAAAATGTCTTATAAGCATTCCTCCTGTTATTATATAGTATTTCTCATTATTAAATACACAGATAATAGCCAAAGAACAAATGTACTATAATTTTTGTAACCATTTTATTTTTCTGCACATCTTTTAAACTTTTCTTGCTCCTTTGTACTCTCTTGCATTCCAATCTCTCTTCCAATCAAATGAACAGCACTTCACAGGAACACCCCCTCCCCAAGCACTTAGAGATATGGTGAGTTGGCAAGCTTGGGGAAATTACATAATAGGAATGGGGGATTTTAAGCTGGGTTTCAGAAATTCATAAATTAAGAAGGAAGAGCCAAAAGGAACATTTCAGATTGGTAGCAGGCAGAGAATTTTAAAGGCATAATGTTTCTTATTAGGAATAGTTCCATAGCATGTAGAGGAATTCAAACATATTAAATTTGTTCCTAAGATTCTTCTAAATGGAAATCCTAAGGGAACTGAGGAGCAAGTATGTCTTGATCTAGGGCTCAAATGATTTGTCCAATATGCTCATTTTCACGCTTGTTCTTTCTCTGTGTTTTGGCTCTTCTAGATTTTTAAATGGGTTCCATCTATGGAGCCCTGGAGAATGCAACTGCCAGCCTGATTTGCATTCCTTGGTACCATGACAACCAAGGAAAGAGATGGTATTTCTAGCAGAAAAGTCCTAGGGAACCAAGACTATGTTTGGTTCATGTAAGCATTCCCAAAATAATTATGGTGGTCAGAAAGATAGAATGTTCATTCATTCATTCATTCATTTATCACTTATTTTTGTTAGACCTGTGTAATGTGATCACCCTTATGACCTGAGAGCATGTAATCCATGAGCAAAGACAGAAAGAAGCATGCTGGCATCTGAAAATATTGGTTACTACAAATAGCTTCAAACTAAAGTTAGCATTTGAGAGGGTAGGTGAAGGCAGAGGATTAGAAATGGGTGGACCATTCAAAGATGTTTAAGTCCTTAATGTGTTCTAAACTGCATTGTATGAATTGAAATGATATGCAAATGAACTAAATGTCATCCTAGCCCATAGGAATTATTTTCTTTTGGAGGTAACAGGAGAGGGAAAGCAAGTGCTACAAATTTGGATCCTGAAGGGAATGTTGTCATCTCTAAGTGCTATGAGAGTTAGTGATAGAGGAGCTCAGCTTAGGCTGGGAATAGGAGAAAAGCTTTATGGGGAGGATGAGTCTTCAAAGTATAAATTAAGTGAATATCTAATGGCACTGATGAGCGTAATGTTTGGTAAAGATGAGGGGGCTGTGTGACCTTAAAGCTGGAATAGGATAAAAGCAGGAAGTAAATTTGGAAAATCAGGTAGGACCCATCTCAAGAGAGTCTAAAATATGAGACCCAGGACATTGAACTTTATTCTTTTTCATTATGAGATGACTTCAAAAGATTTGACCCCAGTGCCTTTGAATTAAAAGAAAAAAGTGTAATGTTTAGAAGTGAAAATGCATCAAGATGAGGAAATGTAAAGGCATTATATATTCAAGAGCACATTATAAATAACCACAAATATGAAAATATATTTAGTCATGTTATTAAGAAAGAAGGAAGGAAAGAAAGGGGGGAAATGAAAGAAGGAGAGAGATGGGAAGAAATAGAAAAGAGAGAAAGAGAGAGAGGTAAGGAGGGAGGGAGGGAGAGAAAGGAAAGGAAGGAGGAAGGAAGGAAGGAAGAGAAGAAATAAAGAAAAAAATTATCAGGGAGCCTGGGTGGCTCAGTCAGTTACGTGTCTGCCTTTGGCTCAGGTCTTGATTCCAGGGTCCTGGGACTGAGTCCCACATAGGGCTACTTGCTCAAAGGGAAGCCTGCTTCTCCCTCTGCCTCTTTATGTTTCTGTCTCTCATGACAAAAACTAAGAAAAAAATATTTATCAAAAGATTCATAAGACCAGGCTTAGCCAAAGGTATGGTCAAGCCAGCATCCTTATATACTTTTTTCTGAATGTAATTTCCTGGTGGAAACTAGAGCAATAAAGATTAACATTAAATTTGCATATTATTCAAATCAAGAATTTTAATTTGAAGAAATTATATTAAGAAAATCCTTGGTAGATCAATGGAGATATATACATATATTCAAGACAACATCGAAATGAGAAGAACCTAGGCAATGTATTTAAAATTGGGTTATTAATTTAATAAATGATTTGAAAATCATTCAGTGGGATGCTACATAATACTGGAAAATAATGTGGCTATATGTGCATTTTATATAATGATCAATATGATATATTGAATTTTAAAACTCAGAATTAAAGTTTGAAAGAATATATACCAAACAATGAACACTGACTCTTAAGCGCTTGAGGAGTGACAGAATGAAATAATTTTTATTTTACTTTATACATGGTGGGGATTCGTGAATATTTTACAGCAAGAATTCATTTCATTTATAATCAACAAAACATGCACAGAAAATTTAGCTAAAAAAAAAGAAATTATTAAGGAATAAGTAAACTAGGCATAAACTGATAACATGACTGACTAGAAAAAAGCAGGGAAAAGAAGTAGGAAAAGACTTGGCTGTCAAAGTCTAGCTTATATGGAGGCAATTATTTAATGAACTTGAAAAGCAGAAACACCAATTTAGACAATTGAGGTAAAATTTCACTTAAAAAAACACATCTGACTGATCTCTTTAGCAGATATCAATCTGCATATCAAATTATTCTATGGAGAAAATAAAATAGAAATATTTGACTATGCAATAAGGGTAGTCTGAGTGTTAAGAACCCTGGAGATATCAAAATCTGAGTTTGCAGAACACTAATTAATCCATTTGGATTCATATTACAAAAGGCACTCACTCTTTAGGAAAAAAATTACCCTGGGGTTCTTTTAAATAGCAAGTATTTCTAATGTAGTTAAGAAGCAACTAAATTTACAGAATTTCCACTAACCAAAAGCTTGTCATTAGCACAGAAGCTACATGAAGACGACTCATCTAGTTTCCCCATCCACACTTAATGTCGGTTTACATTTGACTGTGACCCCATGAACCTGGTCAGACTGCTGTGATAACCCTGATGGTTTCACCCATTAGTGCAAATAAAATGGAATGGTTGACATTCATAGGTGAAATTGATCAACACACACAGACATTCTGAATAAATCAGCCTTTAAAACTCATAAAATCTTGTTTTGTAGCATTTTATATACTTGGGAAAATCCTTTATGTAGTGTACAGATTTTTAGAATTAGAAGGGCCTTTAACACTCCTATAGTTCAATCTCCTGATTTATTTTATTTTATTATTTTTTAATTTTCTTTATTTTATATCTTTAAAAAATAACCTGAAGGAGGTAGAAAACTTGTCCCAAGGCACCTTTTCCATCTGTGGAAAATGGAGAATTAGAGAAATGTTCTTAAGTCCAATTCCAGCATCTTTTCCCACTAAACAATGTGTTACTTCGTTTATTTTTTACAGTTACAGCTTTACTTTGACATAGGTAAAACAGAGTGTTTACTGATAGTTGCCACTAAGTAATACTAGTTACTATAATTAAAGGACTTAATAAATCTTTTCCTGACCAGATACACACACATGCATACTCATGCATATACCACAAAACAAACAAAACAGAAAATCAAATTTTCACTTGGTGATTTGGGTTTGTTTTTTCTCCCATTTATCCCTCTAATCTTCTTTAAAGAACCCACCCACTTCCAAGCCTCCAGCAATTATCTATTTGTATGTAGATAATATTCAATTATTCATCTCCATCTCTAGTATCTCTCCTTAAGCTTGTTACCCATTTCCAATACTTTTCATGCTTCTTAACCAGTTCTGGAGATACACTGAAGCCAACAGAGAGAGAGAGAGAAGGAAAGAGAGTTCTGGGGTATCTGATTTCCTGGACTTATATTTGAAACAACCAAAGTCTGTCCTTCCTGTTCTGTACTTTGGTAAGTGAATTGGTACATACTGTTTTCATCTTTAGTTAAAGTTGGGTTTCTGCTGTTTACAGGATTGACTGTGACAGAGTATTATCTAATATAAACCTAAAGCCATGTAGCTCTGTATCTGATTCCAACTAGACAAGTGATAGGTAATAAGAATTTGCATGATACCGAGGTGGTCACATTATCTCTCATTCCACATGCTTTTCTGCAATGTAACTTTGCAATTACTCCATCAAGAGATGGAGCTTGTCTCTTCACCCACTTGACTGTGGGTGATTTGTTTTGACAAATAGAATATGGTGGAAAGATGTTGTTTCAGTTCTAAGCAGTCTTTAACTTTTAGGCAGCTTCTTCTTCCTACCACTTGGAAGTCAATCACCATGTAAAAAGCATGCGTACCCTGAGATCACCTTGCCTTGAGTAGCCCAACCCAGTGGAGTCCTCTTATGTTAGAAGACTGAGATGCCACGTGAAGGGAGGGAAGAAGGGAAGGGGGGGAGGGAGGAGAGACAGAGAACACCAAGTAGCACTGAGCATGCCAAGTAACGTGACATGTGCCAAGCGTGTGCATTAAGAAACCATCCTCTTGGAAGTACCTTGCAGCCTCAGCTGTCCAAGTGGAGACCACATGATCCAGAGACAAGCTGCCCTTTGGCATACTGAGTAAAGCCAAATGGCTGTGTTGTAGTCCGAAAAGTTAGAAAGTAGTTTGTTACATAGAAATAGGACAAATAATGGGGGCAAAATCACATAAATAGGAAAATTCAAAGAATGTCCAGAATATAAGGGAGAGACCCTCTCATTTCAGTAAGGAACATGAAAGAACATTATAGGAATAACTAATGTTATAGGAATAAAAATAGGATGGGATTGTTTTGAGAATGATCATGAAAAATGAAGTGGCATTGGTTTTACGGTGAACGTAGCTCTGAAGGTCTTGCTTGTGGAAGTTAAGGAGCATGATCTCAGCTAGGAGTCTGGAGCCATACACTTTCTCTCTGATCCGGCTCTGCCTCATACAAAACTCTGACCTTAGAAAATTGCTTTCTCTCTCTGTATTTCAGTATAATCACCTGTAAAACAGATATAACAATGTTACCTGTATCATAAGGTATCATAATGGTTGAGTTAATGTTTACACAGTGCTGAGGGCAGTCACCAACATATATAGATGCATTACCTATGTATTGTTTAAATTATCTATGTATTGTTTAAATTAAAATCTCTGTTAACTGAATAAATAAAATCTTTTAAAAAATTAATTAACCAACAAAAGATTTATGCTTGTACCTCTGGATACATAAGTAGAATCCATTCACTCGTTTCTGTTTTGTTTTGGGGGAGGATGTTAAATGTAAGGTTTTTTTTTTTTTAATGTGATAAAAATATATATGACATAAAACTTACTTTAACCATTTTACATATATGATTCAGTGGCACTGAATGTATTGCATTGCTCTTAACCATTACCACCATCCACTTGAAGAACTTTTTCATCATTACAAAGTAAAACTCTATGCATATTAAACAATAACTCTTCTTTCTCTCCACTCCCCCCATCCCCAGTCCCTGGTAGCCTCTATTCTATTTTCTTTCTTTCTTTCTCTAGAAAATTTAATCTTCTAAGTACCTCATAGGTGGAATCATATAACATTTGCCCTTTTGTGTCTATCTTACTTAGCATAATGTTTTAAGGTTCATCCATGTTGTAGCAGGTGCCAGAATTTCATTCCTTTAAAAGTCTGAATCTATTCCACTGTATATATACACCAAGCATGTTTATTCCTTCATCCACCAGTGGACATCTATATTGTTTCCAGCATTTGGCTATTTTGAATAATTCTACTGTACATATTGTACAAATGTCTGTTTCAGCCCCTGCTTTCAATTATCTTGGGGATACATCCAAAGTGGAATCATTGGATCCTAAGGTAATTTTTTTTTAAAGATTTTATTTATTTATTTGACAGATCACAAGTAAGCAGAGAGGCAGACAGAGAGAGAGGGAAAGCAGGCTCCCTGCTGAGCAAAGAGCCCAATGCGGGGCTCAATCCCAGGACCCTGGGATCATGACCTAAGGTGAAGGCAGAGGCTTAACCTACTGAGCCACCCAGGTGCCCCAATCCTAAGGTAATTTTATGTTTAATTTTTTGAGGAACTGCCTCACTGTCTTCCACAGTGGTCGCATAGCACCACACAAAGTTTCCATTTTCTTCTCACCAACATCTTCACCAATACTTCCTTTATTTCTTTTTCTTTTCTTTTTTCTTTTCTGGATAACAGTCATCCTAAAGGGTGTGTGTGAAGTAAGCTTCAGTTGAGGTTTCTTATAATAGGTGATGACTAAATTGAGATTTTAAGAATAAGTAAATGTTAGCTAGAAAGCAAGTGAGGAGGGTATTAGGGAGTGTTCCTTCCAGAGGGCACAGCCTATGGAAGGTCGTGAGACAGCTGAGAAGACAATGTATCATCAGCTCATTAGGAAACAAAAGTTTCTTATGGCCAGAGAGGGTGGTGAGAGATAGAGATGGGGATATAAATAGAGGCAGATCCTGCAGAGCTATGTCTTATGGGCTTGTCTAAATCTTTGCCTTTATTTGTATTGAAGTCTTCATCTCTAGTACCCCAGAATGTGTCTTTGTATGGAAGCAGGATTATTGCAGATACAATTAGGTAAGATGAAGTCATACTGCAGTAGCGTGGGTTTCTAAACCAGTTTATCTTTTGCTTATACGAAGACAGCTGTGTGGAGACAGAGACGCAACAAGAATACCATGTGATTATGGGGAGCTGGAGTGATGTATCTACAAGCCGAGGACCACTAAAGATGGCTGGAGAGTCACCAGAATCTAGGAAGGGGCAAGGCAGTTTTCTACAGGTTTCAGAGGATAGTAAGGTTACCCTGCCAGTATCTTGCTTTCAAATGTTTGGCTTCCAGAACAGTGAGAACATTAATTTATGGTGTTCAAGTGACTCAGTTTGGGGTAGTTTGCTGTGGTAGTTTGCTATGTTATCTCTAGGAAATGAGTCCACCATGTTACAAATAACGGGAGTTATCCTAGGAGAGATGGTGGACCAGTGGAGAGACTCAGAAAAGAGAAGAGCTGGAAAATAGATGAGCAGAATTGATGGGAGATGTTTAGTGAGACAAACACCAGCACTCAGGATAATAATAGAAACAAAAAAAGATGATGATGATGATGATGATGGAATAAAAACAAGTACTTTGCAAAACTGAGATAAGCACTTAATGGTGAGTTATTTCATAAAACACACCTATAACGTAGCTACTATGTTTACTGTGGTTTTGTTATAATGCAAGTGGGTCTTGAATTGTCCAAGGACAAATAGAGAATAGATGTTCAAAACAGGATTCTAACCAAAACAGTTCCCCCCCCCCCACAGCCTGTGGTCTGAGCCACTTGGGTGTACTTATCTCAATCAGAAGGAACAGTGTGAGGGTGAGAAAGCAGAATAAGAAAGACATTTATATGGAGAAATCAAAAACTGTAAAGCTTAGATGATCAGGTAAAGGAGAAACAGACAGTGTCATTCACACAAACAAGAATTGTTGAAATGTGGAGCAGGTGCAGGTCAATGAAGAAGGAAACCAAATTCTTTTTTGACAGGGACAGAAAATTTCATCATGTCCCCAGCCCTAAATGAGCTTGGTCATTTCCTCTCAGTGTTGCCTCCATCCTGTCTCAGCCATTCCATGAATGACGTGCAGCTGCACTCCCTCCCCTGTGTTCCAGGAAAGCATCTGGAAATAAACAGCACTTAGCCCTGCTGCCGAGACAAAGGCATTGTTTCTTTAATAACATGTCTCTTTGGAAACTGTCTCCAGACCTACTTCAGAAGCCAGGCTGTGCTGACCCTAACATGATGTAGCTTGTTCAGTTCTGCTGGGCAAAGGAGTATGTGGTAGCTGTGGTGGGCACAGCCTTTTCTCCTAAAAAGAAAGGAAATGGGATTTAGAGGTAACTTTTGGTGAGAGTCCCTTGAACCTTTATAGGCAGGTGCTTATTTAAGAGTGCAGTTGGTGGGGCCACAGTTTATTTAATGCAACTGTTCATACGTGTGTGTCTGTAACCATGCTGTCTGGAAACCCAGCAGACGTGAATCACCACCCAACCAGTGTTATAATGAGAGAACTGATAATTTTCATTTTGTACTCTGAATTGACACCTGCTAATATTTACATCAGTTGTAGTGGTGGGGAGGGTCTACCATTTATTTGTCACTGAGTGTATGCTTGGCATATTGTTATCTCACTTACTTACATATCCCACGTATATGTATCAGTTAGCAGCTGCTACAAAAAAAAAAGTTATGAAATGATTAACCACAAAACCTCAAAGATAATACAAAATAAGTACTCATTTTTTTTTGTAAGTCTAGAGTTACTTGGTCAGTTTTGCTGTTCTAAACCAGACATGATAGGGCTCACTCAAGTGTCTGTAATTAGCAGTGTGTTGGCCAGGCAACTATACAGATCTTAAGAGGACTTTCTCACATGCCTGGGGCCTCGGCTGCCATAAACAGACTGATTCAGCTCTGTTCCACTTGTCTCATTCTCTAACAGACTAGTCCAGGTACATTCTCATCAGGAAGGCTGAGGTAAGAAAGGAAGCTAAACACTTGAGCACATTTTAGAGTCTCTATTTGTGTCACATTTGTTACTTCTTTATTAACCAAAGAAAACCACAGGGTCAAGTCAAATGTCAGGGTGGCAGGGTACAGCAAAGAGTATAGATATAGGGATGTCTTTAGTAGGGTCCATCTATGTAGTCAATCTACTGTAACATAATTTTCCATCTAATTCCCGTAAGAATTCTATGACCATTTTAGAAATGAAGAAGCTAAGGAGCTATTTAATGTCACGTCTTATTCAAAATGGGAAAGCTATGAAGTTAGAAACCTGGGACTTAAAGTTAAGATAACACTTGTCAGTTTGTTTTTGTTGGTTTGTCTGTTTTTATTACATCATGGGAACTAGACTCCAACAGAATGGGGGCAGGGACTCAGAGAAGTAAGGAATGCCATGGCAGCCCAGTAGTCTTTGACCCAGGGAGTGACAGAGAAAGACCCATATTAGGAAGTCTGAGGCAGCTGTGGATGCAAGGAGATAGGTAACACACAGAAAGAACGTGGGACTTGGTTAGAAATTCAGCAAGAATCTATCTAGTGTTGTTATTAAGGAAGCAACACCAAGGTTCGTGGAAGAAGACCCTCCAGGATTTAGGCAGATAAGAAACCACATAGCCAGGGGGTGCCTTTTTGGGTGGCTCAGTCAGTTAAGCATCTGCCTTCGGCTCAGGTCATGATCCTGGAGTCCTGGGTTCAAGCCCCGTGTTGGGCGCCCTGCTTAGCGGAAAGTCTGCTCCCTCAGACTCAGAGGGAGTCTGCTCCCCCTACTCCTCTCACTCTTTCTCTCTTTCGCTCACTCTCTCTCAAATAAATAAATAAAATCTTAGAAAAGAAAAAGAAAGAAGCCACATAGCCACGTGGCTGCAGCAAATCATGACAGGATTTCAAGTCAAGGAGATAATCAAACACGGGGCCAAGAAACCCAGCTTAAGACGAGTCATTAAGTTCCCATGCAATGCTTTTTACATTGAATCCAACATCCTGACGTGGCCTGCGTTGACCTCATTTGGGGCTATTCTTCCAGTTACTCTCTCAGCAGCTTGATGTCAATGTGTCATGGCCTTTCTCATCTTCAGGCATTTATGCATAATGTTCCTCATACCTGGGACACTTTTTCCTGACTTCTCACACCTTCTTTATATGGTTAACTCTTACACCTTTTTTTTTTTTAAGTTTTTGGTTATACCAAACTAGTTAAATGTTGTTCCCACACTCTGAGACACTTCCAGAGCACCCTATATTTCTTCAGCATGACAGTCTTCATATTTATATGTATTTGTTTCATTGCACGTCTTCTCTTTGGAGTAAGGGTTAACTAACCTTTCTTTTAAAGAGCCATAAGTGCATATTACAGGCTTTGTGGGGTATGGAGTCCTCATTGTTACTACTCCATTCTACTATTATAGTGCAGAGGGAGCATTAACAATATGCAAATGAACGGGCATGTCTCTGTTCCAATAAACTTCATTTATAGAAACAGGTAGTGGACTGGCTTTGATCCATGGGCCATGGTTTGCTGATTCTTGCTTGGAATGTAAGTTCCATAAGAGTTGGGACTTTGTCCAAGTTGTTCACCACTGGGTTTCAGTAAGCAGAATAGAAATGGCACATAGTAAGTATAAAAAAAAATGTTTGTTGAGTGAACTACGAAATATGATCTTACACCTGGGGCAAATCTTGGATATGTGGGGTGTCTGTGATGTAGAGAGTTCAACATTTGAATTCAAGACTTCAGACCACAACCTCACCAGACTGTAGAGCCAAGGCTACAGGATCATTTTTGAAACATGTTTGGTTCAAAAACTGAAGTGTATCTAGTTCTGTAGGTGATGCCCATCAAAAGGTAAAGATAAAGACTTGTAACCTTGGGTAGTCCAAATGTCTAATGATTTATTAGATTTGCATAACTGCTATAAAAATTACCTCAGATTTGGAGGGTTTTCTCCCATAGTTTTCTCCTATGGTTTTATAGGTCAGAAGTCTGACATGGGGTCTCACTGGGTTAAAATCAAGGCATCAATAAAGCTACCTTTCTGCCTGGAAGCTCTAGGAGAGCATCTGTTTTGAGGTCACCATAGTCTTTGTTTCATGGCTTCCTTCTTCCATCTTCAAAGTCAACAATGTTGCATCTCTCTGACCATCTTTCCACAGACACAGCTCTTTCTTACCAGAGTCAGGGAATGTTTTTTACTTTTAAGGATACATGTAGTTATATTAGACCCAGATAAGAATCTGCTATTCAATCAAAGGGCATACTTTAAAAGTTTCCATAAATATATAATTATTAAAAGTATCTAACTTTCCTGACAGGCAGTCTTACAAAATTGGCTGCAATGAACACAAAGTGTTAAACGTTGACCTATTATATTCTTAATGCATTATACATGGTTCTGATTTTTTTCCAAACTTTACTGAGCTGTAATTGACATATAACTGCATAATTTTTTTCTGCAAAGACAAAACAAGACTCACATTATGCATTTTGTTTTTTGTTTTTGTTTTTAAATTCTTGGTTATTTCTGAACTTAGGAATTGCTTTAAGAATTTTTTTTAGTCTCAAGTTTTTATTTAAATTCCAGTTCGTTAACATAGTGTAATATTAGTTTAGGGAGTAGAATTTAGTGATTCATCATTTACATATAACACCCATCACTCATTACAACAAGTGCCCTCTTTAATGCCCATTACTCATTTAACCCATCCCCCTTCCCACTCCCCTACAACAACCCTCAGTTTGTTCTCTATAGGTTAGAGGCTGTTTTATGGTTTAACTCTTTTTTCCCCCACGTTCATCTTGTTTTGTTTCTTCAGTTCCACATATGAGTGAAATCTTATGGTATTTGTCTTTCTCTGACTGACTTATTTTGCTTAGCATAATACACTTTAGCTCCAACCACATCATTATGTATGACAAGATTCCATTCTTTTTATGGCTGACTGATACTCCATTTTATTGTGTGTGTGTGCATGCATGTATAAATATATATAAACACATATGCACATATGTGTATACATATATACATAGTGTGTATACACATATGTGTGCAAATGCACATGCACACACACACACACATATGCATTCCACAACTTCTTTATCCATCACTAGTCAATGGACATTTCGGTTCTTTCCATAATTTGGCTGTTATTGATAATGCTGTGATAAACATCAGGGTGCATATGACCCTTCAAATCCATCGTTTTGTATCCTTTGGGTAAATGCCTAATTGTATAATTGCTGGATTGTAGGGTAGCTCTATTTCTAATTTTTTGGGAACCTCGATACTGTTTTCCAGAGTGGCTGCACCAGTTTGTATTCCCATCAATGGTGTAAAAGGGTTCCCCTTTCGCTACATCCTCACTGACTCTCTTGTCTTCCTGTGTTGTTAATTTTAGCTATTCTGACAGGTATGAGGTTATATCTCACTGTAGTTTTGATTTGTATTTCCCTGATGATGAGTGATGTTGAGCATCTTTTCATGTAACTTTGTGTGATTTTAAGGAGTACAAACTGTTGATTTGATATACTTATATATTGCAAAGTAATTGCCACCTGTAGACTTAAATAACACCTTTATCCTGTCACAGATCACCTTTCTTTTTTGTGGTAAGAACATTTAAGATCTATTGTCTTAGCAACATTCAAGTATGGAGTACCATACTATTTACTGTAATCACCATGCTGTGCATTAGATCCCCAGAAGTTACTCATCTTGTATCTGGAAGTGTATACTCTTTGATCAACATTTTCCCTTTCCTCCATCCCCCAGCCTCTGGAGCCAACATTTTGTTTCCTCCATCTGAGTGTTTCTGTTTTATTTTTCTTGTTCATTTGTTTTGTTTTATTTTTGGTTCCCATACATGAGCAAAAGCATACACTATTTGTCTTTTTCTGTGTGACTTATTTCACTTGGCCCAGTGCCATCAAGGACCATCTGTGTTGTCCCAAATGGCAAAGATTTCTTTCTTTCTTATGGCTGAATACTATTCCATTGCATATATACCACATCTTTATCCATTTATTTGTCAATGGATATATAGGTTGTTTTCGTATTTCAGCAACTGTGAGTAATATTGCAATGAACTTGGGAGTGCATGTATCTCTTTGAGATCCTGCTTCTACTTCCTGTGGATATATACCAGAAGTAATATTGCTACATCATATGGTAGTTGTAATTTTAACTTTCTGAGGAACCACCATACTATTTCCCATGTTTGTATCAGTTTATATTTCCACAACAGTGCATAAGTATTCCCTTTTTTCCACATCTTCAACTTTTGTCTTTTTATAATAGCCATTATAATGGATGTGATGTGCTATTATGGTTTTGACTCACATCTCCTTAATTATTAGTGATACTAAGCACCTTTTCTTGTATCTGTTGGCTGTTGTATGTCTTCTTTAGAAAAGTGCCTATTTAGTTCCCATGCCCATTTTTAAAATCAGATTTTTTTTTGCTATTCAATTATGATTTTATATTTTGTATATTAATCCTTTATCAAATATATGATTTGCAAACATTTTCTTCCCATTTTGTAGGATCCTTTTTCATTCTGTTGGCAGCTTCCTCTGTTGTACAGAATCTTTTTTAAATTTGATGTGGTCCCACTTGTTAATTTTTTATTCTTTTGTTGCTGTGCATTAATATAATATAGAAATTCATGTAGGCATAAGAGAGGAGAAATGCCATTTGTAACTTAAATTCTAAAAGAGCTAGAATATTTTTCAATTAAGGAAAATTGGATTCAAATTTTATTTCCTACCTTTATGATGACTGTGACCTTATTATCATCACTAGCCTGTGTGGCTTTCAGTATTTGCAACTGTAAAATGAAAATGATACTAATAATGATACTAATATTTACCTCAAAGTTTTGTTACAAAAATTAAATAAGGTCATGTCTTTTAAGTATTTAGCATCAAATAGTTGCCCAATAAATATTGGTTATTCTAATTACATGCTGTCGAAGGATACTGAGTACCAGGTTAGCAGAGGAGGCATCAAATTTAAATACTCAGATTTCTAAGGGGAAGCTTGAAGGTATTTGCATTACAAAGGTAAGCCATAGAAGGAAAACTCTGAGAAAGTAGAGTAAGCACATTGATGAATAGTTCTAAGTAAAAGCAATTTCTGCCAGAGACCCTTAGGCTGTCTTCTCTCTCTTTGGGTGACTGTCAAACCCCAGAGATATGGCTTCTTATGGTAACAGATATAGAGACAAATTATGCTCTAGATAAGGTCGTGTTTTCCTTGACTACACTTGAAGTCCAGGTGGGTCAACTTACTATCAGAATGAAGCACAAGAAATCTTAATAAATTTAAAGCAGAAGACAGATTAGGGCATGAGAATGTGTGTGCATGTGCCTGTGTGCCCAAATGCATGCATATGTGTATCTAGAGTCCAAGTAAAACCGATTTATTCCTGGATGATAAATCCTGCCCTATCTTTCCCTTCTAGTATTTATGAAGTCAACCAGGCACTTTTCCAATTCACTTCATTCTCCATTGCCCATTTATCCCAGTTATTGAATCCTTGGGGGATCTCTAGAGAGCACCCACCGGTTGTGCCGATCATGCCTAGGGCTACACAACTGTCTATTAAGAACTTGACAGCATAAGCTCCTTTCAGATCCATTATGAAGTAGTTCTTTCTTCCCAATGACTTCTGGTAGCAACTGGCTTGAAGAAACAGCCTAGAAGAGGTATTAGCCAATTTGTGAGATTTAAATTTGAAACAATAAAGGAAATGAAAGAAAAGAACAATAAAAAACTATTCCTGAGATAGAATACTGTGCTTTTAGTATACACTCTAAGAATTTGTCAAATCAATTAACACATTTTTATTTGTAATAGTTCTTTAAATTTCACGGTGTTTCCCTTACATACATAAACCAAACTAAAGAGCACAATAACCCTGACTGTAGGTGGAACTGATTTTCTCATACACATTTAATGAGTAACAAAAAAAATTACAACCACATCTATCTAAATATCCAGACAGGACTTTGTACTGGACTCCTTTATTTCTAAACTCACCCACACTCTATGTGACTCCTTTGCAACTCAGACAGGCTAATAATTGCATACAGAATATTTAGGGACTAGTACTTATGAAAATGAGCTCAGAAGACAAAAGGTCAGGCTATGAATTCCAAAGACAATTTGAATACAGAGTACCTCCTTGGTAGAGATATTAATTGTAAAGTTTACAAAGTTCAACCCCCACACATTAACACTGGGGTAGATACTACTTAGTATATTACAATTTTAATAAGACTGTTACTGACAATGTTATTTTAGGTTTTGGTAGTTTGGTGGAGTGTGTGTTTGTTTGTGTGTGTGTGTCCAGAAGTTAAAAGTTAGTGTGATGGTTGGAAGGAGGGAAAGCTTATTCAAATCCGTAGAAATGCACCTATGCAAACGTAGTATGGGAGCCTGCTGTAACTATGGTGTCATGGAGGAGCAAAGTCCTGTGGTCTCCATGGTGGGAGGCAGTGAACTGAAAGAGTGATTTAGGGCCTGTTAACATAAATGAAAGGAGACAAGCCCGACCTATGTGCAGGAGCCTCTCCACAGAGTTTAGACAAGGCAAAGATGTTTCTTTTCTCT
The DNA here is from genome assembly GCF_964662115.1 of Mustela nivalis. Lineage (NCBI taxonomy): Eukaryota > Metazoa > Chordata > Mammalia > Carnivora > Mustelidae > Mustela > Mustela nivalis. Next base: position 78,016,888 of record NC_139032.1, read on the forward strand.
CTGTCATTCTCTCTCTCTGCAGCCAGCAGATGAGTATTTCATAGTGAAATAATTCAAAGTGAAAGAACCCAAGGGTAATACAGCAACAGTCATCGAACATTCCTTAAGCCATTTGATCTCACTGGAGTATCCACATGCCATATCTGCCTTTTTGCAGACAAATTCCATGCATTCGATTGGATTTAAATCTTTCATTCCATTCTGCCTTTTCCTGTCCCTAGATACTGATAGGATTATCTAGCATTGGGCAAAGCACAAGCATAAGTTTTAAAATAGGCCCTTTCATAGTCTGCATCAATGTCACAAGTCAGAACCTGATTCGCCCTACATTCAGAATCCCATATCCCATTACTCTTTAATGCCCAAGTAGTTGTATATAAAGATCTTGTAGTCATATGCTTTCTCCACAAAAGTTTGCTTTTTTAAAATTGTATTGACATTTACTGAAACTTTAAAATAATGTTTCCCCAAAATACATGATATAAGATGTCACAAAATAGTAGGATCTCAACAAACACCTTTGCCATAAATAATATATTTGAATATATACTTTGTTTGACTTGGAAGTCTCACAAGCTCAGAAACTAAGCTAGGAGTTAATTAATGGAGAAAAGCTTAAACATACAATAATAATAAAGCAACATTTAACCCAAAGGATGGAAATCAAATATTATATCTGTTTGCATTATCTAAAACATTTCCAGTTTTGGAAGGGGGAAAAACAATGAATAACACTGTCACATTCATTTAATGCTATAAAATGACATATCCTCTACTTTTAATCTTTGTATGCTTACAGCTGGCTGTTATACATTCCAGACTGGTTCACGTGTTTGTAGAAATCAAATTCTGTTTGGATTCTTGGACAAGCAATTAATGCTTTGCCATACCCATAGAAAATCATATTCAGCACCACGGACAGAGCAGAATTGCTTCTTTCTGAACTACAGCTGTTTTCGAAAAATTTTTCCCCCTGTTAAAACATCCAGACACACGTCTGTCTCTTAATTGCAGGAGGGGTTGTTACAAGACATCTTGAATTTTAAAAACCTATTTTAAAATTAAAGAAAAGGACTCAAAGCAGACCAGGGAAACCTTAAGTACTTTTACAAGATACAAAAGTTGATATCGCAGCAAGTATGCAAAGACCTTCAGAAACAAACATTGATGTTATACAAATGAACAAATGGGTACTTAATTAAAAATACTGATCCCCATAAAAAAAGAATTTCTTTTAGATAAATTACTGCTTTTTGCAGTAATATATGTTTATTATTGTTTATTTAATTTTAGTAGGTGTTTACCCATATTTCTTTTAGTTATGATGTTAATACATGACAACAGATTATTAGGAAAATATTACCAATTGAGACAGCAGCTCATCTTATGAAAATAATACTGTAAGTTAAAACATGATAGTTTTTAGTTTTAGTAATTTCCTTTAGATAGTTTGTGCTTTTTACTTAAATTCAAAGTAAAGTGATTTTATTTATTTTTCATTTTTTTAAATTTTGTTTAAAGATTTTATTTATTTATTTGACAGACAGAGATCACAAGGAGGCAGAGAGAGAGGCAGAGAGAGGAGGGGAAGCAGGCTCCCTGCAGAGCAGAGATCCCGATGCTGGGCTTGATCCCAGGATCCCGGGAACATGACCCGAACTGAAGGCAGAGGCTTTAACCCACTGAGCCACCCAGGCACCCCGGTAATGTGATTTTATAAAGAGTAATTTTAATAGTGATAATAACAAAAAAATAGAGAATATTGCTTGACTCATGTGCAAGATATAGTACTATGTGCTTTCCTTGGTTTATCTCGTTAAATTTTTATTTAACCATCAAATTTCTGGGGGCATATACTTATTTTTTTCTGTAAACCATACATGAGAACTGAGACTTGGATGTCTTACATAATGTGTCCAAAGTCAAACAGTTGCTACATGTGTATATGTTTTTACGTATTTTAACAGAGACTTTTGTCATAGTTAAAATCCACCAAGGAGTGTTTTAAACAATTTATAAGAATTAAAGGAATTATTTTGTTAGTATCATTATTATATCCATTTTACAGATGTGAAAATGGAGTTTTCCTGAAGTTAAAAATATGCATTTACCTGAAATCACACATTTACAAAATGATGAACTTGAGCTGGGAAACCAGAGGGTCTAACTTAACCACAATCTTCACCAACATTCTAAGCCTTTTGGAAAGGTTACTTTAACTATTAATCTCTAAAAAAGCCTCTATTTTTTTTTTTTTTAACTATTTACTGCTTACATCCATCCTGCATCTCTTTTAATTCAAGGAACTATATTTCAAGTGAAATCTATAGGACAATCAGTGCAGTTTTTTTTTTTTTAAGATTTTATTTATTTATTTCTGAGAGGGAGAGAAGTGGGGAGAGGAGCAGAGGAAGAGGGACAAGTAGACTCTGTGCTGAGCATGGAGCCTTTCTCGGGACGTGATCCCATGACATTAAGACCATGACCTGAGCCAAAATCAAGAGTCAGATGCTCAACCGAGTCACCCAGGTGCCCCATAATCAGTGCAGTTTTGCTTTCATCACAGGCATCCTTGTCCATCCATCAAAATTCAAGCCTTCAAGCACAAGCATGTGCTCTTACCCCACCACATGCAAACACACATACAGTCACATATCTTATCATGTACTTTTGTTTATAATAATCTATGCTTCCTACTTTCTAAAATTTCTCTTGGCTCTTACTTCTATGCCAGTTTTAACCTCAACTCCATTATAAGTTTCCCTCTTTAAATCAAAGTTTCTCACAGAATGTTCTCTCACCTTCTTTTGTTTCTGAAACCAACTCTCCCATGACAACACTTCTTCTCTGAAACCTGTTTATTATTTTTCACCTTATAGTCTCTGAGGTGATGTCACCATTCTCTAGCTTGTCTTTGCTTCTGTTACAAATCTTTCTTATGTTCTCTTATAAAGAGCTCTTCTTTGGCTCTCACAATTTCCAGCTGTACATTTTATTGATTTATGGATCCCTTTTAGTATCTTATATAAGTAACTGACCCATTCCTCCCAAAAATGCACAAATGTTTTTATAAGAGTACTTGAGTTCCTAGTTACAAATACATAAGTCTCATAGTAACTGCTAGAACTCCTGGGTTTTAAGCACTCTTTACTACTCATTAATGTCATATGTTGAACACTATTTCATTGCACACATGATTTAGGACCTAGATTTTTCTTTTCCTCTGAACTCCACCCCTCACCTTTAGTCTCAATTAACTCATCAGTACAACCATACTACACTCAGCATCTCTCAAATCTCCTCGAATCAACAGCCTTCAAAGTCACTTTTTAAAGTAACCCATATTAGAACATACTGTTTGTTATCCAACAATATCAACATCAAATATTAATTGATCTCCAGGTCTGCATGGGAGATGTAATAATAGCATTCATTGATACAATATGATAGATACTATACTAAGCAGCTTATGTCTATTAACTCTTAATCTTCATCATGATACTATTAATATTTCTTTTGTTTTTAAAAAAAGTAAGCCAAAATCAGTTAAATTACCTATCCAAGTTTATATTCCAAATAAAGGATGGAAGCTAGGACTTAAATAAAGAAAAATGTGACTGTGGGGCCCATGGTATCAACTATATCAGTGTTCTAGAGTTTTATGGTCCAATGAGAAATTCACATAAATAGAGAGCTCAATTGTACTAGATAAATAAACAGTCAAATTGCCTTTTGATGTAGTTGTGTAGTGTTATGCCTAACACAGAACCTGAAATATAGAAACCAGCCATAAATACTAGTTAACTTTCTTTCCATATTCTTCAGGGTGACTTCCCACAAGGATTATTCAAAAAGAGAAAAGGAGCCAGCAGCAACTATTTGGACACTGAAGCATAGATTTTTAAGTGTCTAAAGGTTTTAGATGTGCATATTTTAGATCTTCAGCTCTACATGCAGAGATTTATACACAATATATCATATCTACACAAGATTGAATTTCTCATCCAGGCTTCATTTGTTGAGAACCTGAAACCCTGAGAATGTTTCCTTTGACAAAATCCCAACAGTTCTTAAATCATCTATCTTCAAGGAAAGTGAAAGAGAAGAGATGCATTGGAGGCATCAAGGAGAAATATCATTTTGAGAGACAGAATCCCCAGGGAAATTGGGCTGTTCTGCTAAAATGAGTTTATCAGCCCCTTGTGATGCCCCCTTGCTAACACCATGTATTGTTTACTCTGTTCTTTTATTCCTTGTCCCTGGGAGGAAATTTGGTATTGTGCTTGCCTTTTAAATGATTTCAAAACTTTTATTCACTACCCACTCATAACTGTTCTACCTACCACTGCCTGATCTGCCATCTCTAAGCACTACTTTACACTGGTACTCCCCCCGCTGCATGACGACTCTCAAATTTCCCAGAATGTTTGCAGAAAACAAAGATACTTAACCTGGCATTCAGAGCTCTGAAAAACAGAAGATTCTCTGTATTTCTCAGTTGCTCTAATATTACAGAATGTAAATTTACCATAGAAAAAAGATTTGCTTATTCATTTATTTCCATTTTTTTTTTACAGTGTTTAATCAAATTACCAAAGCTGTAAGGCTTTTTCCCCCTCCTGCTTACATTTTCTTTCTTAAAATCTCCTGACTGTCTTAACTCTGATGGCTTAGAAATTGATATCCATACCCTCAATACATTACTCTGAATTACAAATGCATCTATATCACTGCTTTATTCGTATGTCCACTTCTATGAGACTTGCTGTTTGACCTAAGATAGGTTACTCCAATTCTCTGTTTCCTCATTTGTCAAATGGGGATATTGGTCACATCTCTGTTGTGACCAATTGTTCTAAAGACTAAAACAGCCAAGATCTATAAAATGCATGTAAGAGGGTCTGATACATAATGAGTGACATGTAAGTGTTACTACTTTTGCTATTTTCATGTGTAACCTTGCAGGTGGACTTGGCCATCCATCCCCCAAAACAAACACAATCATCTTTCTTCCCCAGTCTTTTTTTTTTCTTTTTTTAAATGTAAACAATATTTCCTACACTCAGTTTCTCAGGCCAAAACTTAGATACTATCTTGATTTTTCATTTTTCCTTCCATCTAACATCTATTTTGTCACAAACTGCTGTCTATTATGACTCAGAAAAATATCTCTGTTTACTTTTGTTTTCTACTTCTATCACCATATAAAAGTCAACGCCATCTCTCACCTGGACCACTGCGGGGACTTACTAACCGATTTCTCTGCTTCTCCTCTCTCCATTTCTATTCATGAAATAGCCAGGATGATCCTTTAAAATGTAAATTTAGGAAATTTACCCACAGCTTCTCATTGTTTCTAGAATAAAAACCGTACATTTTACCATGACTTAGAGAATATTCATAATTTGCTTCTGTGTTACCTCCAAATTCGTTTGATACCATTTTCCCTGAATCTCATTGGATCCTAAACTCATTAATAGCCTTTCTCTCCCCGCAACATTAAAGGTCTCTCTTACATCAGAGACATTGAATATGATGTTTTGTTTGTTTGGAAAGTTACCTTACCCACTTTTTTGATAATGTTTTTTGGTAATGTTTTTATAATGGCCTGATTATATGAACTACACAGTTACACTCAAACCTTATAAATTGCCAAATCAGAGAGAATTTAGCTGATCATTCTGTTTAAAGTGGGCTCTCCCTCTTATGCTCTATCTCATCATGTTAACTCTTATTTTCATAGAACATAGAGCAGTTGGAATGATCTTACTGATTTATAATGTACCTTTTAATGTATGTCTTCCCCTTTATTTTTATCTATTATTTTTCACTTTCTGCCTTCCCCTTTAGAATGTAGGATCCATTAGGGTGGAAGTCTTGTCTGTCTTATTCACTGCCACATCCCCATCCTCTTGTTCTCAATATTTATTGAGTAAGTGAAAGACTGATGTTACCTTTTCCTTTGAACATCTTCTATGCCAATGAACTGGGGAAATAATTTCTTTTTTTACTATTTATTTATTTATTCAAGAGAGAGAACACTAGAGAGATAGAGAGCAAGCTTGAGTGGAGATCAGAGAGAGAGGGAGAAGCAGGCTTCCCACCAAGCAGTGAGCCCAGTGTGGGGCTGGATCCCAGACCCTAGATCATGACCTGAGCTGAAAGCAGATGCTTCAGGTGCCCCAAAATAATTTCTTATCATGTGTGATGCCTTTAAATTTACCTCAGTTTTAACTTATTGTTTAAGTTCTTATTCCTCTTCTAGATTCTAAAGCTCCTGATAAACACATGGTCACCTCTATCATGATGCTCAGTAAATGATTAGTCAGCGAGTGCATGACCCATGTTTGGAATACAGTAGATTATCCAAACATTCATTTAATCAACATTTATTAAATGCACTAAAGGTTAAGCAAACCCTACATCCTAGAGAAGTAAGAATGTTTAAGACAGGCCTGGTTTCTGCCTGTATCATGGAGTTCACAACTTACATTGGGGTTTCTCAACTATTAATGCCATTGTCATTTGGGGCCGGAGAATTCTTTGTTGAGGGGGGCTATCTTGGGCATCGTAGGATATTTTACAGCACCCCTGGCCTCTACACACTAGATGTCTATAATATGCCCCTGCTTCTCATTTTTTACAACCAAAAGTAGCTACAACCTTTTTCAAACATCCCCTAAAGGGCAAAAGTCACCTCTGGTTGACAATCACTAGGCTAGCGACAGACAGATGTGACTATGTATGCAGATACACATGTAACTACAAATAATCATCAGTACTATGGGGGAAAAAAGCAAAAGCTGAAATGTTAGAAGGTAGATGGGAAGACTGGTTAAAATTAGTGGGTACAGGTTGTCAATGGATGAGGTAGATGTTACTGATAATAAAGTGATAGTTAGGCTTTGTCCTATAGGATGAGTAGGAGGACATGTAAAGGATTGCAGGAAGGTCAGGCAGAAGGAATAACACATAGAGGCCCTGAAGCATGAGAAAGTGTGGTTTATGCAAAGAGCTGGTACTCAGAAACTGGGATACAAAGTAGCTGGTAAGGGAGCTGGAAGTTAGATAGAACCAAGGTTGTGCAGGGTACTGTGAGCCATTATTAATTTAGGATTTGATCCTCAGGTTAATGGAAAGAAATTAGAGTTTTAAGCAGCAGGGGCGAAACAGGGGAATCTCACACAGGACTGGATTTCTATAAATCATATTTTGTGGCTGCATAATGGAAAAGGAGGCTATTACAGGAATTAGGGTAAAAGATAATGGCGATTTAATCTGGAGGGTTGGTGTTGGATGTAGAGAAAAAGTGGATGTCTGATAAAATTGCCTTGCTTGTATGGATGAAGAATTGCACGGATCTGTAAAATTCTCAAGGGAAAATGCCACCTAATGTGAAAATATCTGGTGCTGGGAATACAAAGGGAATGTTTTCTTTAGGAAGCTGTGGAGCTTATTTATCAACTTTCCTGCTTTGTCTCTTTCACACTCAGTCCAGCTACTGAATCAGCCCAAAGGTTTTTCTCTTGCAAGCACCACAGATGGTTTCCTCTCTTTCTCCCCTCTGAAGAGGCCACTTCTTTCTCCCCCAGGTGTGAGCATGTGGGTGTGCTCAGTTTGGAGAGTGGGGAACAAGTCAAACAGAACAGGTCCCAGAGTCCAGGGACCTGAAACACAAATGATTACAGGGAAAATTGTGGGTTGCTTCCTTTGGCCATCCCCTGCTTTGAGTGGTGCAGTTAATTAGCAATGCGAGCACAAGCTGACAGCTTTGGCAGGGAGCAGTAATGCAGTGGGAGGTGAGGGAAGGCAGTCTTGCTGGGAAGTTGTTCCTGATTTATAAATACACCTGATTATTATGGTGATGCCCATTTGTGATTTTGTAGTTAAGGATCTGTCAGTTGTCCTCATCCAAACTCCTAACACAAATGGAAGAAATTCATTCTGGCTCCAGACTCAGCCTACAAACCAAGTTTTGTTTTCAAACATTAAAAACAAACAACAAAAAAAAAACCAGAAAACAAACAAACAAAAAAACCTATTTCCTTATTTCACAAGGAAATAAGGGCAAGTTATCAAATTAGCTGAACTAAAGATTATTTTTTTGTTTCTTTTATTATAGACCACAGTGTGTTTTCACAGGAATGTACAATAACAGTCAACTGCTTCGGCTTTCTTGTTAAAAAAAAAAAAAATGGGTATAGTAAGATACACTACTGAGAATTTAGAAAATGCTTTCACTCATTTATATATTCATCTAACAGTCATTTATTGAACGGTTACTTAGCTCTGGGCACTGGGCCAGGAAAGGGGCAGATAGAATGCAAAGTAAGGCAATGTTGTTAAGGAGTAGCTTAAAAGTTGGAGGAGCAAAAAGTTAACCATTACATTCATAGAAAAAACAAACAAACAAACAAACAAACAAAAACAGAGAAAAACATGCGAAACCCAGGAATCGAATGCGTCTAAAATATGGTGAGTATGTTAGAGAGGAAAGTGAGTGACTGGCACTGATGGGCATCCCAAAAGAGGAAAACTTGAAACCTATTAATAATAATAATTATAGGGAAGGACTTAAATCTTCAGCCTGTTTTGATAAAGAAATTTAACCATTCCTTTGCAGCTGTGAAGTAGAAGTCATGATGGAGTGGAAATGAACAAGGAACATAAGCAGGACAGAATTCAGGTCTCCCCTTTCAGTGTCCCCAAGAAACAGAGATCAGACTTCTTTATTTCCTTAAGTGTAACCCTGCCAAACCCTGGAAGGAGGGGGAAACTATGTTAGTCGTTACTAATTATTTGAACTTGATTTATATCCAGGAAATTTCTGCTGTGCCAGCAAGGGCAATTTTGAGAAACATTTTAAAGACAAGAATAAGATTTTTTAATTAATAAAAGTGGTATATTCAAGAAGACTTGTGAGGCTAAGGAAAGACACGTAAAAAGTCTAAATATCAAGCAAGTGTTCAGAATGGAGAAAATAGACCCAAGCTGTCTATTTTCTCAACTGTCAGTTCTCCACTTCAAGCATGGCTACCCATGAAAACATGAGCACAGAGGCTGGGACGGAAATTTCTGGAAAGTCTACTTGTGATCTGAGCTTAGCTTCTCTATGGGCTCAACATCCTTGTCAGCTGGGGTCTCCTTTCTCATGAGACTAGGATATTGGGCACTCAAAAATCTGCTTCTTTTTTAGTTATATCTTTGGTCCTCCCATATGAACACCTCATTCGATTAATATCAATCATCTTTACTATCTGCAGCCAAGAAGGAAAATGATACCTTAATCTTATCTGATAAATGCCACCTTAATCTTATCTGATAAAGATGTTTCCCTTTAGGCCCTCAAAGATGACAACAGATTAAGGGGAAACTCTGGACCTGACATGGGGGAGAGCTCTCCTACACTTGAACTCAGGAACCAGGAATTTAAACCAAGCATGGGAGAGTACCTAACACAGTGGGGAAGTTTAGAATTATTGCAACTATTACATCAGTCAAGTTCTTATGGTAAGACATAGCACTCATCATTATATGCATTACTTTATTTAATAGTTTGAGCTCCTTTTTTGCCCTAATTATATATTTAAGAAAACTTAGAAGAAATTTTCTCAAGGTCATATAACTACTTAGTACTAGATAATTCACATTGACTGTTCAGATTCAACATCAGCATTTTTTTTTTACATATTTCTTTGCTGTATCTTAGTTTTCTAGCATCATTATATCTCCCTTGTAAAATAAGAAAAATGAATATCCTTGTGTCTACTTCCTTAGTCTTTGTTATAAGGGCTTCTCTTTTTTTAGAGCAGTATTTCCCCAAAATGTGTTCCTTTAAACATTTACTCAAGGGGCATCTGGGTGGCTTAGTTGTTAAACATCTGCTTCGGCTCAGGTCATGATCCCAGAGTCCTAGGATTGAGCCCTGCATCGGGCTCCCTGCTCAGTGGAAAGCCTGCTTCTCCCTCTCTCACTCCCCCTGCTTGTGTTCTCTCTCTTGCTGTCTCTATCTCTGTCAAATAAATTTTTTAAAAAAATTTACTCATATGGGTATTGATAACCATTCTTTTTGAGGTTAGAGTGGGTAAAAATGTGTCTGTGATAAAGGAAGGTTAAAACAGGGTGGAGTAAGGATTCACATTTTTGTCATAGCAGAATTCCTCAGAACATCTAAAATTCTAAAGTGGATTGAACATCTAATCTATAGGTGAGGCAGATGCTGAGAATTTAAAATGTAGCATTAGCAAACCTATTTGAATCCACAAAATCCTTTATAAAAAATAATTTTGTATACTTATAACATCATTTGATCTAGAATACATCTTGGGACAGACTAGCAGAAAAGACCAAGCCACATTCATGAACAGAGCCTACAGCCACTCTTCTCTCAAACTCCAGCCCTGCCAATCTAATCCTTTACTACCCATACAAATACACATATCTATTACTCCCAAACCTCCCCAACACAGACATACACACAGGACTTCTGAATTCCTTGAAGACATGAGTCTATTTAGCATACCCAAATGTTCTCACAAAAATGCAACCTCCTCTTAGACTACCTTTTTTTCTTTTCCTTTTTTTTTTTTTTAGATATTTTATTTATTTGACAGAGAGCTAGAGAGAGAGCACAAGTTAAGTAGAGCGGCAGGGAGAGGGGGAGAGAGAGAAGCAGGCTCTCTGCTGATCAGGGAGCCTGATGCGGGGCTTGGTCCCAGGATCCTGGAATCATGACCCCAGCCAAAGGCAGCCGTTTAACCAACTGAGCCACCTGAGCGCCCCCTAGACTACCTTTCAACCTGCAGTCACTACCTCAATACATACCAAGTATGTATTCAACTTCCCATGACTCTGCTCAGATGTCACTTTCTCTTGAGAGAAATTTCTAAGAAAATCTTACAACACTACTTCAGTCCTTCCTTTTCCCCAGTGTGCATTTTTCTTTTTTTTTAATCTTAGTAACAGACCAGTGAGGATTTTTAACTCTGTTGGGAATTAAGGGTTTTGATTGGTGTTGGAGTTCTCTGGGGGTCTTGGTCCAGAGTCCACATAAATTCCAGAAAGTAGTTTCTACATGTAAAGGCACTAGAACATTAGAAGTACTAGGGATGCAAGTGAAGTCTGACTAGAATCTCATTTTCTTATTGCCATCAAACACAGGACACTTTTTATAACCCTATAACCCACCTAATATGATCATAGCTGACCTATTCCCCAAATTTAATCCTATCCACATAACCTTGTCCCCAGCTTAGTGCTATTCTAGACATTATATCACCAAACCAATCCCAGCCTTATAACCCATTGGCCCATTAATATACTTCTAATCATTCATTTATAAAACATAACCCACCCAAACAACCCTATAACCTTTTTAATGGATTCAGAACCAGCCAATTACCAAACTTGATCTCATCTGCATAGTTCCCATCACCTCTTAATGAGCTCTAACTGGCCCTGCAAGTTTCAGCATTAACAAAAGCTATTCCATTCAATTTGTGGCCTTTTATTTGATTTTTTAAACATCAAATACTACACCGATTTTTTTTTTTAAGTCCATTTTTTCCAACTCATCAAATTCTTTTTTTTCCTGCTTGAAGAAAATTGGAATATTCCCTAATATTATAGTTCATTATCTTTCCTAAAAGGATCTGAGAAGAGATGTATAAAATACATATATTTTCAGGGTCCACCACTGCATTTATACTGTCCATTGGACCTAATGGAGGTTTTCCTCACATGTGACTGGGACAGACCCGGGATTATTTATTTCAGTGGATTTTTATTTAAACAACAACAACAACAACAATAACATATGTTAGGGTTACATGTAGACCTGTGGGCATTTCCATATGAGGTTAGATGGAACTGACCTCAGAACATTCCATGAGAAATATCCACTCTGATGAGCTACCATAATAAACCAGATAGAATTAAGAAAAAGGGAAGAAAAGGAAGAGTACATATGAAGCAGGTGGCTATCTCTCTGCAATTTGCATTAAAACTATGGATTTGCTCTTATGAGGATGAAGGTTGCGTGTACTTTTTTTTTTTTTTTTTTTTTTAATTCATGTGGCAAACGTTTGCTAAGTGTTTATTTATGTTGATGGGGCTTTGTAGGTTTGGGGCAGAGAGTTCACACTAACCTTGAATCCATGGCAGATCTTTATCACTTGACTGTGCTCTATATCTTCTTTGGGTTTTGTGGGAGTATATGTACATCTATGTAAATATCTGATTATTTGATTAGATACATATCTGTGTATAGTAAATTAGCATATATAAAACTCAGTGATGCAGCAAGTACCTATCAAGGGCTATATGCCAACTAGCATTCTCAGCACCCGGAAAATAAGGTATTATTCTTCTCACTCATAGAGCACAATAAACTTGCTCAAGATTTCACAAGTAGCTGAGGCAGTGTTTGAAACCAGGTCTCTTTGACTTAAAAGCCCAAGTTCTTTCTGTCCTATCACACTACATGCCAAGCAGAGTCATTGCAGAGATGTTAGCTTTTCTATCCCAAATTCTTTATATTCTCAATGAGGAAATTAAGGTCAGAGAAGAGAGGTGATTTGCCCTAAGCTTCATCTATAAAATTACACAATCCAGAGAAAGATGGTTTCCACTAGGAAAGAAGATGGCTGTCCCTATAAACACAGCATCCAGGCAATTCAGATCCACTGTGTCCACAAGTACAAGATGAGAGAAAGAATACCCTGTTGTCCAACCCCAGCAAATGGCTCTTCTGGCATTGATTCACTGAGGCATGGGCCTCCTGGGGAATGAATGCATTGTTCATCTTGCTGGCCCAGCTGCATTATGCTTATGGAGATGAAGAACCACATATCAAAATTAGCATTTGTGCAAATGATCACACAATTCCTTCAGACCTGCTGTGTCCCCTTAATAGGCCCATCTTTCAATTATGAAGTGCCGATCAGTCAGTGTTCTTCTATAATCTCATTATTTTTGTTATGTTGACATTACAGAAGGACTTTTCTTTTTCTTCCACTTGAAACCAGGCCCTTCAGTATGAGATGTTTATTGAATCGATGGAAAAAAACTGACATTTTAAATTCTTATATCTTAGACTGAGAACATCTTTGATACGTTCAGGAATAAGAGTTAAAACATCCACATTTAAGACTCTACCTCCTCGGGCATATCTGATTTAGAAATCGGGTAGCTCACCTTTCTCCCTATGTCATTTACCTGTTCTGCCACTTCCTGAACAGGTCATCACACAGACTTGGCTTGGTCAGATCTCAATATGAATATCTCATAAAGCAGTGCCTTTCCTCAGCGGCATTCACCACAAGGTCATCTCTTCTAGAATCAAAATTGGAAACCTCAATCTTCTGTCTGTTGTTTTTCTTCTATGCCTATGGAAAGAAATACAAGCACTCTTACATCAAAAAGCCACTTAAAATATATGGTGGTAACCATAACCCCATTGCTCACACACAGTAAGCAAATTTAGTGATTTTTTTTTCTCTACTAAATGACCTTTGCACTCAGTACACTTATGGCATGACACATACTTATGTAAAATCATATAAATTACCAAAGTATTTTGTGCATGTGAATCAGTGTATGCATGTGGATAGTCTAGAAGAGGTAATCAGTTGCCTACGGCCACCATTCTGTAACCAATGCCATCAGGTCATGCTCTAGTTAACTTGGAAGGATATGTAATTGTTATTACAATTAGACAGTGTCTGTCTAACTTTTTAAAAAATTTTGAAGTCTTTTCAAACTTACAGAAATTTGCAACAATAGTACAAAGACTTTTTCCTTCCCTGAGGCCCTTGGGATTGAGTTATGGACATGATGTCCCATCACCCTAAATATTTTAGTGTTTATGAGTCCAAAGAACATGGACTGACATATAACTTACTTTACAATCCCCTTCTAAATATCTTTAATTTCCATAAATGTCCTGTAGAGCAAAAATGGCTAATACAGAGTCATGTGTCACATTTAATTGTCATAAATTTTTAGTAGCCTTTAATCAACATTAGTTCCTCAGCCTTTTCTTATCTTTAATGACCCTGATGCTTTTGAATATCACAGGCTGATAATTTTACATTTTATAGAATGTCATTCAATTTGGATTTGACGTTTCCTTAGGATCAGATTTAGATTATAGATTTTTGGCAACAACATAAAATTGTTATTTTTGTCTTCTCATAGAATCCTATCAAGTGATGCACAATTTCAGTTTGTCCCACTAGTGATGATGTTAACTTTGATCACCTGGTTTAGGTTGTGTCTGTAGGATTTTTCTACTGTAAAATTACTTCCTTAAGTATGATATGGGAGTTATTTTGAGACTAAGCAAATATTCTATTCCTTATGTTCACCCACTGGCTTCAGCATCCATTAATGTTAGTTGGAGAAATTAATTATTCCTCTGGCTGACAAGTAGTGATTTTTCTATCACTGTTTTTTCTTCTCCATTTATTAGGTGGCATTCTAGTGGAAGGAAAGGTGTTTTATTCTTCCTGTTTATTTATTTGTATTACAATGGACTCATGGGTGCATATTTATTTAGTGGGTTATAATCCAGTAAGATCTCTGTTTAATTTGATGCCTAGCTTATTCCACTGGGAGATTCTTCTGGCTGATTTCTGTGTCCTTTTTACAGGTCCAAAGTATTCTTTGTATTTACCTTATTTCTGGCACACCAAGCGGTGTCAGGCTTATCTTGAACTTTCCCTCTCACAACCCTGAAATCAGACATTTCTCTGAGGATCCGAGGTTCCTTTGAGTGGAGAATGTTTTTATTTTTATTTACTTATTCATTTTTAAAGATTTTACTTATTTGACAGAGGGAGCAGCAGAGGGAGAGGGAGAAGCAGACTCCCCACTGAGCAGGGATCCTGATGCAGGACTTAATTCTAGGACCCTAGGATCATGACCTGAGCCACAAGGAGATACTTAACTGACTGAGCTACCCAGAGACCCAGGGGAGAATGTTTTTAGAGACACAGTTTTGGGTCCTGGATGTGTTCATTCAGCTGGGGTGTTACTGTCCTGGGGTCTTCTCAGTGGACAGACCCCTGAGATCGAGTGTGTGTGTGTGTGTGTGTGTGTGTATGTGTTTGTTTGTGTGTAAAACTACTTAGGCATACCTACATACTTCCTCCAGCCACCCTCCCCAGAAACTCTCCTCACCCATTAATGCTCCAGTACATCTATTAGGCACTGACCTCCTTTTCTAAAGGTTGCAAACCTTTATCCCTTTAACTTAATGGCTTTTGTACTAAATGATTTAGGAGGGAACAGATGAAGGAAAATAGAAAAAAGGAAGGAAGGAACACAGGCAGGCAAGCTGTCATATTCAAGTTCAATGTTTCTAAAATGTCTTGAAGAGACATTTGAAGAGTTTCTGGCAAAATAAAGTAGGGCCAAATCACTCAATATTTACATGCTGCACTTGAGTATTTAAAAGTAATCATTGTTATGGTTTATATCAAACTTTCAACTGCCATCATATTTATTTCATATGGCCTAATATGAAAATAATAAATCTGATATCTCTGTGAAGTTTGCTCTTACTGAACTTCCTTTAGGAAACAACTTATATTCCCCAGTGCCACTCTTAAAGCGTAGCACTAAAGACTGTGTGTATGCATGTGTATCTCTCTAGGAAATGAGTAATATGTTGCAATTATAACAGTGACAACTTCACACATGAGCACACACCTTTCTAACAATGCCACTAAGTACTGTATCGTCAGCTTTATATATGTAACAGAAAGGCAATTTTGACGGAGGCATATTCTGCAAGGAGGGTCTAGATGAAGAAGCCAACATTTTGAAATAATGCATGATAACCCGACACCTTCTCAACCCTTATCTCTTATTATGGGTATAACACTGTCATCAAATGGAGAGTGTAGAGTTTTGGAAATAGCTGTACAGGCTTTAAGTCTTACATTTTTTCCTAGGGTACAGCTGGAAAGGGTGTCCCTGTGCACTTCACATCAGTACATGCGACTTCAGGGAAACCATTTGAAGAGCTTATTGAATGTCCCTTTGTGTTACCTAATTCTGAGTCATACCTGAGTCAGACCCCAAACCACAATGGTAATTTGAGAAATAACCACTCTCCCCATTTAGTAGAATAAAGGATATATGACCTTTACTGCAAATCAGATATGGGTCATGGCATAAAGGCCATGGTTTGGAGTTGTCTAGAATTGTCCAAGAGGTTTGCATGGAAGGAGAGGCATGAAGTCCCTAGTAGAGCTGAAGACTATGGACTGAGGAACAAAAGGTAAGTTGTCATAGAGATGAAAATCGAGATGATAGAAATTCAGAATTAGGGAAGTAGTGCCAAAAGAGCTCACAGGGGACATGGGTAGCATTATACATCTGTCATGTGCACACAGCACTGATGCTAGGTCTCTAGCCAGACCACTCATGGAGGAACTTTCCTGGTTTCTCCCTTGCCTCTTCGCCACCTTTGCTCCAATTACAGGGTGTTTAGAAGGCAGAATAAAGGGAGAGGAGCAGATGTCTATCTATGTACATGTTTGCCCCTATAGGGTGTGAGACTGAAGCAAACCTGGAAGAGGAAGGGGGTGGAAAGTTTTCAATTTATATCAAGTTCCAGGTTGTGAGAATGATATGGCCCAGGGCACATGAATTATTAAAATGAAGCAGAGGTTTATAACTGTATTACCTTAGAACTTTTTCTGCCATGACCAGAGTAGATAAGGTGCCTGTCTGAGGGCAGAGAAAGCAATTCGTGTGCTTGAATGGATTGGAAGTTGCTTTATAATTATACCTTGTAACACATACTTGATCAATGAAGATTATATATGCATTATATCATTGAATCATCACAGAAACAACCCAGTTTTATAGATGAGGCAAATGGCTCAGAAGGGCAAATAGCTTTTATTCAGAGTCACACAGGTCTTTAGACAGAACAGGGATTTGAATTTATGTTTAACCGGTCCTTAAGTCCAGACTCGTAACTACTCGGATCCCTGTGAATTTGTGTCATCCACACACTGATAAAAATGATTTGGTCACTTTATTCAAAGTCTGAATGAAAACTTGAGACAGAAGTTCATGAGGCTTAAGCCCTTGAGGGGCTGAGATAGTCCTTTCTTTCTATGAACAGAAAACAAACAACGAAAACAAGTGAAAAACTATGTATAAAACCTACTAAATAAGGAAATATTTAACTTTAAAGCTGCTATACTATACTGTATTGCATTGTTTAAATCCAGAGGTCTTAAAGAAAATGTATCATTGAAAACTACATGCACCACCTCCTTATTACTCCGCAATTACATTAAAAAAAAAAACCCACCATGAAAAACAACTGAGCATTTATCCTCTACTCAAACTAGAGTCATGTTTTCAGTAGCCTATTCTCTTCATTTAATTTTTACCTCTGTAGACTTATCTTCTTTTCCTCCCTTCCTCCCTCCTCTCCTTTGACTGCCTGTCTGCCTTCCTTTCTCTTACTTTCCCCAAATCCATCCTCGTGCAGTGCAAACATAAGAATTTGGGGGATAAAGAGAAAACTAGCACTTCATGTGGGAAGTGATGTAATAGTGATTGCTCAGTCAGGTAGTACATATGAAGTACCTACCTAAATGACTACTATATGGTAAAGTCCTCTAAAAATTCAACTCAGTTCAACAACATAAGCCGTTACAGATATTAAATGCTGTAATGTATTAAATGATGCCCTGTGTGTACCTTTTACACAGTAGTATTTTAAAAAATGGATCTCCCTCACATATATGTACATGTGCATTTATCTTTTTATCACATCCACCTTTCAATGCCAAGTTTAAATCCCCTGTTCTCCCTGGGGTCTTCTCTAGTAAGCCCTGCCCCTGTAAATTGGTTTCTCACTCATACTCATTCCGTTTCATACTCTTTAATTAGCATTTAGTTATTATTCTAAATAGGCTTTATTCTGTATTGTATTATTCTACAGACACACAAGAAAACTTATAAAACCATTTTATTCAACTCCTCAATTTAACAATTTAGGACCTTAGGCCAAAGGAATTAAGAAACTTTCCCCGAATCACACTACGTTAAAGGCAAAACAGTTGCTCTAATTCATCATTAATCTTTAATTACTTTACTGAAAGCTCCACAAGGACTAAAATTATACTACATTCTTTTATTATCTTTATTCCCTGAGGCTAATAGCAGTGGTAAGATCACCAAATGGGCGCTCAGTTTAACTTGCTGCATTAAATTTTACTGATTCTACATACACAAAGGCTTTCCAAATGTGGTTGTGCGCAAGACTCACCTGGTGCCTTGTTAAAATATATAGACTCCTGTTTCTACCCCCAGAGATTACAACTGTGAAAATCTGAAGTGAGTCCCAGGAATCTGTGTTTGTAAGAGATGCTCCAAGTGAGTTGATCTTAATGGTCCAAGAAGTAGTGCTTGGAAAACTACCGGCACGCGTGTTCTGGAATATTTCCAGAGGAAAAAATCCACAGTTTTGCTTAGTATTGTGTTTTGGTGTCTAATAGACCTTATAACTAAATGGGAGAAAAAGTTCTTCATAATGCTGTGGCTAAATTCTCTCTACTGCAATTTCCTCCCTACTGTCTCAGGTGGAATGGGTAACAGCTGGTATTTTAATAACCCCTAAAGATTATTATTAAGTAATTCATCCACCCGCTCCTTCTCCCACCTAAATAGCCTCAGTCTTTCTTAGCTACCTCCTATAGGCCCTATTTCCTAAACCCTCTTCTCTCCCATGGTTTCCTAACTTTTGAAGTAAGACTTAACAGCCCATTATTGTACTATGTTACATGAGGTGTAATGACAGGATATTTAAGAATTTTGAGAGGAAGCACCACACAAGTGGTAGGATCTGGGTTTGAGAGTAATGTTCTTATATCTCCTGTCTGCACACACTCTATTGGATTTTGATTCCTCTAGGCAGAAGGCAGCACAGTGTCGGCGGTAGAACTTCAGATAGCCAGGCTGGGCACTGCAGAGTTCCAGGCCAGTGCTTCTACTAACTGGGTTTGTGATGTGCTGTTATTTATTTCCTCATGAGGACAATATATATTCTACCTAAACTCTAACAGTTGTTGTGAAGCTCCAATCAGTGCAGCACACCCTTTGTAAAGTACAATGTTTAGTCTATGTCTAGATTTCAGGGGTTGACACCTGGGTCAGTTGGATAGAAAGTGATAGAGAGCCAGTAGAGCATCAGTAGCTTGGGGATAAAAATTGTAAGATCACTTAACAAAATCAGTGTCTGAGACACAATTAGGACAAACCAGCAGGGAAATTCATTTCTGGTTGAGCCAAGATTTAAATGGGAGTGCTTTTCCTCCAGCAAACTAACCAGTGATTTTCTTGGAAGTTGGGTACTCCTCTGAGCTGATTCTTATCTCTGATCACCACAGACCTGATTTCTCAGCATGATCTTCCTCATCATGCCTCTGTTACTCCATCATTCCTGCTGCAATATCTCCATTGCAGTCCTGTCAAAGCTATTATATTTTATACCACAGTGGCTTAGACATAGTAATACCTACTGTTTCTTCAAAGGGGAAATTAGATGTAGCGTGTTGGCTGTAGGAGAAAGACTGTTAAGTATCATCATCACCAACCACCCAAGTCTCTTAATTATTCAGTAATAACTATGGGATTTACTGAGCATTATTGAGTAGCTGATTGGCCTTGGTACCAGGTGATGATGATGCCAGGCTCTGTTCTAAATGATGCAGTGTATTACCTCATTTAATCATCATTTACTACTACTATGAGTTAGAGATCAAAACTTTTTCATGTTACTGATGAAGAGACTGAAGAAATAGAAAGAGGTGAAATAGTTTGATTAAGATCTATGGTAAGCTGAGCCTCAGAAGTTCTGTACATCAGAACTAATGCTCTTGAACACCACAAATTTAAAGTTACAGTTGAAACTACACCACAGTGAGAAGAAATGGTATATTTCTATCCTGTTCAAGGAAACTGTCGATGGCAACTTTACTACTAGAGATTGGGGTCCTAACTTACTTAGCATCTAAGACCTTTAAAAGTCTAGATTCAAATTTTTTTCATAGTCTACCACCAACAATCCCCATCTCCATATACTATGTTCAAAGACAAATGAAACAACCCTCTGCTCCTTACTTCCTGTCCCAGGTTTTCCCACTCCCCACTGTTGTTTTCACAGTTCTTCCTGCCTGTGACAGTCTTTACAAAAGTAGCATAGCCAGGGGTGCCTGGGTGGCTCATTCGGTTAAGTGTCCAACTCTTGGTTTTGGCTCCGGTCATGATCTCCGGGTAATGATCTCAGGGTCATGGATTCGATCCCTATGTGGAGTTTCAAGTAGAGGCCCCCACGTCCAGCCCTGCGTTGGGCTCCATTGTCAGTGCAGAGTCTACTTGAGCTTCTCTCCCTTTCCCTCCCTGTCTGCCTCGTTCCCTGATCTCTCTCTTTCTCTCTCTCTCAGATAAATAAAATCTAAACAACAACAACAACAACAACAACAAATCTACCATGGCCAAATCCTCACCTTTTCTGGATAAACAATTGAAATGTTCCCACTCCATTTTCCAAATCCTGATCCAAGCAAACATATTTTTGAACACTAAGCCCATCTCAAAAGCTATATTTTTCCTCCTAGAATTTTCTGTGTATTAACAATTTTATGTGATAATACCACTTGAAAAAAAAATCAGTGATGTCGAGAGGTGTACAGTGTACTAGAGACAATGTCACATGCTTTCTTAACCCTCACGTCAGCCCTATGTTGTTGGCATTATAATTTTCATTTTACAAAGAGGGAACTGAGATTCACATAGGGAACACAAGGTCATACAATCGGATTTTACATCTAGAGTTTTCTACATGCAAAAACGTGTTCTTAATAACCACACTATGCTACTTTATTAGTTAGTAAACTTCTTGAAAACAGTGTTTGCATCATGCATTCTTCTCTTTTCTTTTTTAAAAAAAGTCTCTCTACAGATTGATTTAAACTGAATTCTGTCTCAGAGCATAGGCTTTCATATAGTTACAGCATTGCTCCAAACAATATAAACTGAAACTTTCTGTGTCTGTTCATTGTTGAGTGTTTGCTTGTTCTTCTGGTTAAGTTACTTTTTTATTCAATCTTTGCTTTAAACTAGCTTTCATGTTTTTGCTGCTGAACTGACAATCCCTCATTTCAGCTGTTTGACAGCTGGCACGCCCTGCCTGCCGGCATCAATATTTACTAATGGACCCTTTCTCTTACAAAAGCTGTTTGCAATAAGGAAAGATAATGAAGAAATTACTTGACCCCAGACACACAGCTAGCGGTAATGATGGTCCATGTCATTGGGCCTTTCTGCCATCTGTGCCCAAGCAAGGGGGCAGGGCAGGGAAAGGATGGAGGCACTGAGGTGGTGGAGGAGAACTGCAAGGAGAGAGAAGGTTGATGATTCAGAAGCAGGAAGGGAATAACCTTTTGTAAGCTTCCTTCTATGGCCCAAGCATTTTATATGCATGATCCCATTTAGTTCTCAAAACAATATGCTAAGATAACTGTGGCTATTGTATTGACTTGGTCTTAAATGAAAAAAATGAGAGTCAAAGAAGGTAAATAAATAGGTCAAAGGAAAAGAGCCAAAGAAAGAAGTATGCATCGTACTCCTTCAAGTCCCTGAAATTTGGAATCTTGCAAGAATGGGTTTGAATCCAGTCTTCTGCCAGAGAATTGTTCTGTGACCTTGAACAAGCTGTGTGTGTGTGTGTGTGTGTGTGCGTGCGTGCGTGCATGTACACATACCTGTCAAATGCTCAATACTCATTTTTTCCTATGTGTAAAGTGAAAATAATAAGAGAATCAACTTTGATGTGTCACTTTGAAGATTGAATAAGATGATGAGCATCTTTAAAGCTGCTCATCATTAGTCTAGTTGTAGATACAGCTCTGTACTACACACAGGACAGGCATTCTGTTTTGGGTTTTTTTTTATTATCACTATAATTAAATTGTGGATCCCAAACACAAAGGCAAGCCTTCTTTCTTCTGAATTCCATGCTATTTCTTTTCCTTGACAAAAATCCCAATAAATCAAAAAGTAAAAGGAAATAGAAGGGGGAAGAATGAAGTGCTGCATAGTTCTTTTTGTCATTCTAATACACCTTGTTTGGGATAACAAGGGGAGCTCCCTCTGGCTCAAATTTGTATTTCCGATTTTTAGAGCCCACCAAGCTTACTTATCTTTCTGGCAGCATAATGTAACTTATTGCCAAACTTAAGTAGATACCTTTGCTGGGAAGCAAGTCCTGTCCCATCAAATTTCCTCCTAGGTGGACTAAGAATCAAATTGACACGAGACACTGGGCACCTGGCTGGCTCAGTTGGGGGAGTGTGTGACCCTTGATCTTGGAGTTGTGAGTTCAAGTCCCATGTTGGATAAAGAGATTACATAAAATGTCTATATTTTTTATTTGACATGAGACAGATTAACAGGAGAAAATCAAATGTAATAGTGTATGTATAGGGAATTCACATAGATATGAAAATTCCAAAGACAGGCAAAATGAGGTCTATATGTCATCCTGGACTAAGGAGAAGGGAGTGGGGGAAAGGAATGCAATTCATAGGACAATAAGAAGAGCAAGTGTTTGAGATGTTTGCCCAGTCATACAGATGGCTCACTAGATAAAATTTATCTCTACTAATAACCCTTATTTTGGGAAAGACCCCTAATTTAGATTCTCCTGTTTAGTTACAGGAGGGACAAAAATCTTCTCTTGAGTCCCTAGGTCTTGATTGCCTTTAGCTCAGAGTAATCTTCATGCCAAAGTGGCCCGTCTTGGGGTGACGTGCTCTCAGCTCCTATGCCTTTATACTCATACCATTTGCTCATATACTTTATATCCCTACCATATACTATGCCTTTATACCCATACCCTATTTTTGTAGTAAACTGAACTCTGTCAATACATAGAATGTCATCATAAAATGGCAGAATGCAACATATTTGAGTAAGAAAAATGAAGCCCTTTATGCATACTGTGAATTTACAGATTCCTCTTTGGCAACATATGAATTTTTTTTTTTCTAAATTTGATCCTTTGAAGGTAAAAGAATGTAAGACAACTAATATATATATATATATATATATATATATATATATATATAGTCCTAAAATCCTGGGATCTGGATTCAAGTTTTTAATTCTGCCTTGTACTATAGAGTCTTGATCAAATTGCTCAACATCTCTGTTGCTATTTCCAAAGCTATAGAAATGGAGAAAATGAGCTCTCATATATTTTTATAGTCAGCTGTGATAATAGGTATCACATACTCTGTATAGCTATAATTTGTATGTTTGGTAAATATAAATTATCTTTCCTTTTACTTATTTATAAACAACTAGATTTATTACTGAAACTTGGTCTCAGTTTGTAAAAGGTAGAAGTTTTAGGATAAGTATTTACTAGACATGTTGATGTCACTGATGTCTGGAAAACCTGACAAAAGACACACACACACACACACACACCCCTTTGTACGAAAATGCACATGGATACATGCTCATAAAATCGGGCTTCAATTTCTGTGGAACTATGCAACCCCTAAAACCCACCTGTGTATGGAACCTGATGACTAGAACTCGGTCTCTCTGGACCTTTCTACCCCAGATGCCACTGTGAGCCTAATATGGCAGTATTGTTCCACAGTAAATATGCCAGCCCCCTTTTCTGACATCAGCTTTATAAAGAGTTGATACTTTGTGAGTCTTTGAAAGAGAGTGGGTGTGATGTGGCTGAGAAGCTGGAAGAAAGCAAATAAGGTAAGAAGCTTCAGTGGGTTGGTCACGAGAGGTCTCAGCACAATGGAAAGCTCCCCACACCGGTCTTGCTAATGGCAGAGTTCTGTGACCTCGCTGGTCACTTACTCTGCCGAGTTCTGCCTACATGAGACGAATGTGCTATTCTCAGTCCTCTTACTGGCAACTCCCCTTGAAACACCACCTCCTATCCCTCCCTCTGTGTCATGGAGCTGAGAGACTCTGAACTTGGGTTCTGGCCCTTTCTTTAACTATGTTGAATTTCAGGATCTTTTTCATGACCTCTCTTCCGCATGAGATGGTTTCACAGATGAGATAGCATCTCTGAATTGCTGTAGAGGCTGGTTAAGAATCAGAGTCACTGGTGAAAAAAAAAAAATGCTAGTTTTTTTATGGGTCTTTTCCTGACCATCCCCTAGAAATAATTTTTCACTTATGAATTGCTTCATGACTCCCACCAGACTTCATGACTTTTATTTCTTAACACGCCTGCCTCCTCAACTCTATAAGGAATTTCTTGACCAAATAGACAATCTTCTAACTGTATATACAAATGATGATATTAAAGGTCTGGGATATGGTTGCTACAAAATAAATGAAGAGTGAAGGAAGGAAAGGATGCAAAACTAAATGAAAAAACATAATGCATGCAAACATGCCTTACAGCATGCCTAAGTTACGGAAAACCAATGGTAAATATCCCTTCCATAGAGAGGTCTGCCTTGACCATATGATGTAGTATTTACAATTGGTTATAATTATATTTTTGTGTTTATTCAATTACTTAATATTTTTCTCTCATAAACTTCATGTAGGGGATCATTGTTGGAACAAGCACAGTACTTGGAACAAATGTCAGTGTTCACGATATGTGAATGGAACAGACTGAATCCATCATCCCTCTTTCCTTTCTTCCCTCCTTCCTTTCTCTCCATCTTATCTTTTCTTTTTTGTGTGCGTGTGCTTCTTAATCCTCTTATTTGTTTTTCCATACTTATTTACCTCTTCTCTTTCTTCTTCATTCATTTTTTTTATACTTCCTTTCTTCTTCCCTGCAAAAAACCAAAATGTGTTTTTACATTTGATGGTGATGATGATATTAATGGTAATCACTTCTTTGGGATGTGCTATTTGCCAGACAATGTACTAGGCATTTTACTAAAATTAACTTTCTTAAAGGTCCTCCAAATCCTATGAAATAAGTACTACTCGAATCCCCAGTTTGCAGAAGGAGAAGCTAGGTCTTGACGGGGTTTCCTCGCTATCCCAGTTTATGAAGCCCGTAAGTGGCAGGAATGGATGCAGACTAGGACATCTGATTCCAGATGTAATGGTCTTTAACCAGTAAGATGCACTGCCTGCTGAAAGCCTCATTAGCCTCAAGTAATATAGGAATCTTTGGAGAACTTTGGATTTAAGGATTGAAATAGGATCAGATGGTTTTTGAATTTTCTCTTTTACTCTTTCACTAGTTTCTTAGGAAATTCACTTCAAATTACCAACCTGAAAATGGATTTGACTGGATTGAAAGTCCAAACCACTCTGGCCTCCCTTGCTGTCACAGACAACCTGACAGCCTCCATACTTCTTGATCTGGGGAATTATGGGAGAGTCTTGAATCTGTCAGTATGCTTGACCAGGTCCTTGTCCTGCAGGTGAATGACAGCAACATCGTTCCCATCTCCACTTGATTTTCTGTCTGGAAACAGTCAATTCCCAGAGCTCTATGCAGAATATCTGCAAGCGAGGCCCCCAGTAAACTACTTGCAGTGTGAAAGAAAGTGGGTATGGAGTCAAAAAGAGAGAGAGCCCTGGCTGGGAGTCAGCATACCTGAGTTCCATTCCTTCCTCAAGATCTCCAGCTATAGAGCAAGTTACTTGACTTTTCTAGACTTCCACTTTCCTAATTGCTCTCTAGGGACATTTCTCTAGTATATCATTTAAGGTCCCATTCCACTATAAAATTCTCTAAAATTCACTTAAAACAACACACAAGGAAGAAAAACAAAACGGTGAATTGCCAGCTCAGGCATTTTGACTCCAAGGTGGACAGCTACACCTCTGAAACTTCTTAAATCCGAGCCTATGTAAGACTATCTCCTCCCCTTCTCCAGAGGATGTACCTACTGAGTATTAGAATATGAAAAAGAGTAATAAGCTATGGCTTATTCAGGGCAGTAAAACAAATGAAAATCAGCTGTGAAGAAGGTGAGTCAGGTGCTGTGAGGTGGGAGAGATCTGTAGGGAGTGAGCATTTAAGTAAGAACAATGAAGAGGGAAAAAACGAGCCTGATGTGATCTGAGAGCGGGAGCCAGTCTTTATGTAGAGAGCAGGTAGTGAGTACAGCAGAACTTACTCAAGTCTGAGGCTGGATGTGCTGTTGCATGTGGCTTTTAGTAACAGCAAATTCTCCTCCAACTGATCCAAACGATGAAGGAGATTTATGAGCTCATAAAGTGGAAATCTAGTGTAGGAAGCTCTTCAGGTGGGTTTGATTCAGTGGCTCAGTGATTTCTGAAAGCAAATTCTTCTGTCTGTCTGCTCTGCCTTCTTTTGTGAAAGTTTTAGTTTCCCTTATAAGGCTGGCTTCCCTTCTGGGGTGAAAATTATTTAACTGTTTCTCATCCCACATTGTCTAGGGAGAAGTAGTGGGATGGCTTTGAGTAACTCTCCCAGAAGATCGAGGGGACTATCTCCCAAAAGTCCTTAGAAAGTCTCTTTTCATGACTTATTGATCCAACTTCCATCACGTCTGTTCCTTAATCAATGTCATTGATTGGCACGGGATGTCCCTGTTACCCAAATAGGTCACTATAACAATAGCTAGGTGAATCATGAACAGCACAAAAATTGGGGTTCTTAATCTCCCCTAAGCTCATGGCTTCTCAAAAATGGAGGAGAGAAAACTTGGGAATAGGGAGGCAGCTACCATGCCCACTCTATGAAAAGGAAAGCACTAAGAAGAAATGACAGCACCTTTCATCTTGAGAATCAGCCCCAATTGATTGGTAGTGGTCTCCTGGAAAGGTGTGTTGAGAAGTCTTCCGTGACCTCATGAGAACATTCCACATTTGATTATGAATATCTTCTATGGCAACTGAAAGAGGTAGTCTTCATGATATGGTTTTACCATCTTTGACTTAACAGGAAACTATATTAAAAAGAAGAAACACTTGTTGCCTATTTTCTGAAATCTAGCTCATTCAGAATCAAGAAAAGATGAAGATATTGCGAGGTAGCATTTAGTCCAATATCTTGCACCTCAGACCCTGTCACTACTAAAAGTTAAGTTTATTAAATGGGTTTTTCAGATTGTGATTACTTTTGCCAGTAGACACACTGGAATGAGTGAAAATGAAATATATTTAACACAATGAATGAGGTGAAACAGAACTAAATTTGATGCATAAAATCTTTATTACATCTAGGGATTAACAATATTACAGAAGAAGCTGCTTAGAAGATAGGCTACAGCCCATGATCAAACTCTCTCTCCTGGTCATTGGTACCTGGATGACTAGACACCATTAGAAAAATAGACAGAGGAATATCCAAGGGGATGTTGACCACCCAAC
Organism: Mustela nivalis; assembly: GCF_964662115.1. NCBI lineage: Eukaryota > Metazoa > Chordata > Mammalia > Carnivora > Mustelidae > Mustela > Mustela nivalis. Next base: position 78,044,275 of record NC_139032.1, read on the forward strand.
ATTCTTGGCTTAGACCTAACACCAAAGTAAGATGATTCACTTGATCATACAGACAGGCAGAAGTTGCTAAGTCACTGTGTTCAAGTATTACAGCCAAGAAATGTGTGTCTAGTGCTAGTTGAATATATGATTTTCTATAAGGAAATCTAGAAGATGCAGACATAATCTCTGTTTACAATAAATGTGCAGTCTATTTGAGATGTGGGTGGGGTAGGCTGTACCAATCATGGTCTAGCCAGGGAAACAGAAACAACTTTGAGAGGAAATGTGGTATAGAAAATCTAGTACCAGATGATGGAAGAGTTTAGAGGCCGAAAAGGGACAACGAGGCAATGCAAAATTAGTAACAGCTGAAATCCACCACCATCCCTAAGCTTTTGAGGGAAAGGAGAAAGAAATCTTACTACCAGAACCCTGGGCCAGGACCTCAGCAAGTTTTCTCAGAGTACAGAGGAACAAGGATGAACTGGAGGAACATGGGAGATACCATCACTAATGTAGACACCATGTGGGGTGGAGGTGGAGCTGGAGGCTGAGGAGGGAAATAGCATGTTCTCTCCCTTCTTCTCATTCTTTAGTCTCATTTCAGTATTCTTGTTGGCTGAATACATCTGTATGTTGGTTTATTGGGAATCTGGAATGTGCAGCCTACAGGGCTCTGTCCCACAGAAGGAGAAAAATGGATCTCAGGGAAAATAGGTCAGGACTGGCACAGGGAATGTTGCAATAGCTACAATTTATTACCATGTGCCAAAGTCAGTGCTAAATGTTTTATATTCTCTGTGCTTTCTAATCACACCGACATACCCCTGGGGTAAGTTCAACTACCGCCCCCATTGTTTAAAATGAGGAAACCAGCTTGGAGCAGTTAAGAAACTTTCTCAAATCAAACAGTTTGTAAGACTCCAAGACAAGACTCAGACCTTGGCTGTCTGTCTTTCCAGTCTCAGTTCTCCACACCAAGTTGATGGGACATTCAGTATCATAAAACGGGATGTTAGCTGTGTTATAAAGTGCCCACAGTATTCCAGGCAGATAGAAAGTATTCTCACCAGGCATATCCACAAGACAATCATGGAAGCTTTGGCAATTCCTTTAATGAGGAAAGCACAAAATTGACACTGGCCAAAGGAGATATGGGGGTGACAGGAGGAAGGAGGTAATTACTGGAGATACTGGTTCAGAGTGGGGCAGCATAGGAACAAACAATGACAGAAAGACTCAGGGCGTGTTAAGGAGAGGGTGTATGTGTAACCTAGCTCAGCTGTTGTTTGGAATAACATCCAAAATATAATTTAGAACCTGAGATTACAGGGCCTCTGAATTAGACCAGACATCCATTTTAGAAGAAAGTATTTATTTATTTAATTGAGAGAAAGAGAGCACATGAGTGGGGTGAGGGGCAGAGAGAGAGAATATTGAAATTGACTCCTCACTGAGTGTGGGGTCCAGTATGGGGTCAGTCTCATGACCCATGAGATCATGGCCTGAGCCAAAACCAAGAGCCAGACACAACCTACTGAACCAACCAGGCACCCACAGAAGAAATAATTTTAATACACATTATTTATTATAATCTTTCACATGTCCATATTCATAAAACTCTTCTAAATCCTTGATTCCCAGCCAGCATCTGAGGGAGCTTAGGTTATTTTTGCTCATTGAGAGTGATGGAACTGAGGCTCAAGAAGGGTAAGGAACTTGCCAACGATTCCTTAGTATCATTGCATGTGAGTTCAGAATGAGTACTCATGCTGCTTGGCTCCTTATCCTAGGTCTCCTTTCACATAATCATTGCGAATTTATGAAGAAATTGAGTAGTTGGTTTCAAACTACAAACACAAGAGATTATTACAAGCATAAGAGAAGGATTCATGGATCCTTGAGGCAAAGATGCATCAGAGACTTGGCCTATTGATGGGATTCAGATGGAGGAAACCACCTTAATTCTTTCTTGGTCTGTTTTATTTTCTTCCAGGTCTGAAAGCTTCCTTTACTTTTCTGGTCTTCCCAGAAAGTGAAAGAAAGAATGCTCATATCATTGAAAGAAGTTGGGCTTGCCTGTCTAGTCACTCAGATATCCTCATCTAATCTCTCCTTCCCCTTAACTCTTAGGAAGGAATTATGATTGGTCTGTTTTGATCAGGGGCTTCTGTTTAATCCAGTCAGCAGGGAGACATACATGCATAAGATCATGAAAGTCAAGGCAGATGGCAGAGACTGTCACTATACATGAGAGCACAGGGTACAGGACAGCGTCCCTTCAGATGGCATTTACCACAGGCCAACGGTGATAGTGTAAGAATTGACATACTATGTGCTAGAAGAAAAGGCCAGGCTTCTACTTATCAGTGAAGGCTCATGACCAGCACAGAAGAAAATCAAGATAGTTGAGTGCTCCATTTACTTGTGGAAAAAACCCAAGCCTCATCCAAGGCAAGGCCCTTCAAACAGAGTAAATGGAGGAAGTGCTATAGGTCTACCCCATTAGTTCACATCCTATTCTGGAGACCCAGCGCTCCAGAGACTATTGCTTAGGGAAGAGAAGGGCCACCACAGGAAGAGATTGAAGACTCACTTAGGGCTTGCAGTTTCATTCAGAGATTGGAGAGCCTGAATCTCTGGGATGTACTGCTTTATAATAACCTCAGGACCATCACTGTTTCAGTCACTTGGGAATAATATTTTACAATAAAAATGTCACTTATGTGTTTACAGTTCACAAAGCACTGTGTTGTCCTTATATCATTTGATTTTCACAGTTACTCTTTTTTTTTTTTTTTTTTTAACTTTCTATTTTTTATAAACATATATTTTTATCCCCAGGGGTACAGGTCTGTGAATCACCAGGTTTACACACTTCACAGCACTCACCAACAGTTACTTTTTATAATAGGACAAAAGGCTATTTGTTTCCCTGTTTAAAATGTCCATCTACTGAGGTTTGTAGAGCCTCACAGCATTGTGAGGCAGTTTGGTAGTACTTCAGTTGTGTGCCAGGTCTCTAAGTTCCCAGTCCAGTGTTTCTGCCCTTTATACGACAATTTTTGCCTTACAACATCCCTCTTCGACTTCATTCTTTTCCTAAATTTGATTGACTGCCCTACTTCGGCTTTCCATTATTTCTTTGATTTTTTTTCCCTTCTACAATGTAAGATTATGTATTATAATCAACTCTCTCCATTTACTGTCATGTCCTCCTTTTCATTGCTCACTGTTTCCTACCACTGACATATTTGGGGATGTGGTGTTAGCATTACAAGGGGAATTTACTTTCTAATGTGTGAGAAGAAGCCCACCTGATAAAAATCACAATTCCTAGTTTAAACAGACAACCAGAATAAAATATACACTAAAGAAAGACAACCCTCCTCACATCCCTCACACTGAATTATTTTGGCACCTTATTAAAGTGTTATTTCCAAAACTCTTTGTTTCCCATTCTTTCTTCTTCCTCCCTAATTTTATCTTTATATAAACATCATTTCCCAGATTCATTGTTCTTTTTTTCTTTTTTCTTTCTTTTTCTTTTTTGCTTCAGGTCCGAAGGAGTGGTACTCAGTATTTTTCTTTGAAATTCGATGGTTTGGCACTGGAGAGAAACTTCTCTAATTCACTATCACACAACCAAGTTACTGTTTCCTATCCTCAGGAAGGTGGTTTTTCTCCATCGTCTTCTTTCAACATGCATGTTTTGGAATTTGCATCTTATGATTTGAGGAAGCAGGTCAAGGGTGGTGGTAATTTTCCAGAACAGTTTTGCTATTATCTGTGTATTGGACATATGACGCAGAAATAAAGGCTGTGCAGATATCTATATTTATTAACCAGAATACAGTTTGGGATTTTGAATACTAGAGCCAGAAGCCACTGCAAGGATCCCTTGGCATTGTGCCATTGAGGGAACTGAGGGAAAGTGTAGCAAGGAGTCTTGCCAGGAGTCGACTTGTAGGTGAGCATCTTCAGCATCCCAGGCGACAGGGTATCCAGTAAACCTCACTCCCTTTGATGCGCAGGCCAGTCACCCCCTTGCATTGAAAGGAAGTATTTAGGAGACTGAGTGAAATCATCTTTGGAAATTTCCAGCTGGGTTGCACCCTCATAATACCAGGGTTAAAAGCACAGGGTGGGTGTTAAGAGCATTTCCAAAGGGCAGGCTTCGGGGGTGGTGAAATTGAGGGTGGAGAGGAGAGAGATGGAAAGAAAAGGTTTTTGTGACAAGACTCTCACTGTGAGACGGACTCATCCACTGGGGGGAGTTTGTTTGATGTATATTTAATTGTGGATATCTATTTAAACTGAGAGTGGTGAATTCATGGGGTAGGTTGCTTCTCCTGGGAGGTGGTTCAACCTTTTCCTCCTCTTTCCCCCAGCAGGAACCAAGAGGAAGGGAGGGTGTGGGAGGGGCAGATGAGGTTGAATGCAGTTGTGAAGTCAGCCAAGATGCAAATCTTGTTATTGCTGAGCAAATCCTGGCCTTTCCTGGACATCCATCTGGGAAAGGCGGCCTGAATAAGGAGCAGGGCTGTGCAGGGCAAGGAGCATCTATCTAGATGGAAAATACTAGGCAGAGAGTATATAATCCAAAAAGGACAATCTCAACTTACAATGAGAGAGGGTTGGAGCCATCTATTAAAATATTAATAACAAGCCAGCAAACATTGAGAGAGCCTGACCGTGTACCAGGCCCTGTATCTGGCACTTGGCTTCAGTGGTCTCCATTCATCTTCACATGAACATCATCTATGAGAATAATTAGTGTGATCCCTGTGATAAAGTTAAAAAAAAAAAAACAGAGAAGTCAATAAAACTGGTCAAGCTCACAAAACTGATAAGAGGGGAAATGGGATCCTGGCCCAAGTAAATCTGTCCCAAAGCCTGTCATGTGTAACAGGAAAAGGTAACTTTACAGCATTTTTTGCATAACAAAACACTTTGGTTTTTTTTTTTTTGTTGTTGTTGTTGTTTGTTTTTGTTTTGAGCCAGATTTCAAGTCTCTTCTGACTCCTGAATCTGTGCTGCTTTTTTTTTTTTAATTTTATTTTTAAGCTTTTGTAAAAAAGATTTTATTTATTTATTTGACAGACAGAGATCACAAGTAGGCAGAGAGGCAGGCAGAGAGAGAGGAAGGGAGGCAGGCTCTCTGGGGAGCCCCATGTGGGGCTCGATCCCAGGACCCTGGTCCTGGGATCATGACCCAAGCTGAAGGCAGAGGCTTTAACCCACTGAACCACTCAGGTGCCTCCCTGAATCTGTGCTTCTAACCACTGTGCTGCATGGTTTCTTTGTAAACCTTGGGCCAACCCAGCGTGCCCAAGAAAATAAGTCAGCAAATAGGTATCAGACAGGGTTGGGTAAATTGTGAAATCTGGTGAGAAGAGAAGGATCAAACAAAATGGTTAGGAAAGAACAAAACAGCGTTGGGAAGCCAAGCCAGCAAGCTGAGAATATAAGGCTTGTGGTTATGACAAAAAATTCACTTTAACAGACTTGTTTTTCCATTTTCTCCCCCCAGCTGATCTGATGACAATCTCATTCCAACTAAACTCTCTTGTGTCGTACATCTCTGCTTTTCCATCTCATTTTCTCTCACCTATTTTATTTCCATTCCATTAAACACCGCCTCCTCTTCCTTCCTGACCACTCCATTTTCTGCCTGGCCTCGAGATGCTCCCCAAGCATCACACTCCCTCAGACAACTGTCTTCTTCCTCTGCTGGGTGACTAATAGCTTTTTGCTGATGTGCTGGTCATCTAGGGGACAGGGCAACCTCCACCCCACACAGGACCCAGGGAGGGGATCCAGCCTCGGTGGCCTAGAGTGCAGAGAGATGGAGGAGGAGGAAAAAAGGAGGAGAGATCAGGGAAGTAGCAGAAAGATGAAAGAAAGGAGGAAAAAAAAAAAAAAAAAAGAACAACAACAAAAAAAAGGAAATAGGATGCAAATAATAAAAAGAAGAAAGACAGGAGATGTTTTCATCCAGGAAATGAAGGAAGGAATAAAAGACAAAAAAAGAAGAATATGGGTGATAAAAGTAAATAGGAAGAGAGAGAGAAAAAATAAAGAGAAGAGAAGGCAGAACGGGGGGAATATTGAACAAGCAGTGAAGGCAAGGGGCTGGGGCTGGAGAAAGTAAAGGTAGACTGAGAAGGAGGAAGAGCACATCGAAGTAATCAGGCAAGTCAGGGAAGCCAGGAGAGACAGAGGGAGTCGTTGGGAAAAAAGATGGAGAGAAAAGGAAAACAAGCCCAGAAGAAGAAGACAGACGTGAGCAAAACAAGATTGACAGAGATTCTTAGATCAAATGGAAAGATTGCTTTTTCCAACCTATCTTGTCCCTTGCCTCAACAAACACACCGTTTGATTTAACAACACATGAGCACATTAAAATAGCTGAGGAGCAAGTAACACCATGGAGCTGTGTACGTAGGAATATTGTTTGGTCATTGATGTCTCCCAGGAGATCCCAAGTCTTCATTTAAGCTTTAGGGATTACATAATCATCATCGTAACAGCTAATATTAACTGAAGTGTCCTATGTGCTCACTCTGTACTTGGCACCGTGATTATATTATCACATGCAATTCTCAGAACAAGCTTGTGCTGAGTTTCTGTTACTACCTTTGGTTCTTAGGTGAAGATACAGGTGCACAGAGGGTCTAGAGTGACCCCAGGGCTGCACAGCTTTGCATGCTAGACCCAGCAGCAAACTCAGGCAATGCAACACTAGAACCCATGCTCTTGACCAGTATGTTCCAGAAGAGGAAGCAGGGCTTGAAACTGGACAGATGCAAACAATGTCACCTGAGCCCCTTTTGCATACCTGGCACCATCCTGGTGGCCAGGGGATAACCAGAGATAAATAAGACATAACGTTGACTCCCAAGAAAGGAATGGGGTAACAGAAGGGAGAAGATATGGAGATGCACAGTTCATGCTAGGTGGGTATCATGCTTTCCTAGAGGTGAGAACTCATTTTTGTAGGACAGAGCTGTGAATGACCCTTTGTGGGCAGGGTTTGAAGGAAGGGTGGATGTTCTCGGTGGATGTTTTCTGTAAAAAGACAGGTAACTAATGCTTTATGCTTTGTGGGCCACAAGTCTCTGACAGCAACTCAGCTCTGCCTTGATAGCACCAAACTAACCCTCGACAACATGCAAATGAATAAGCAAGTGTGGATGTGTTCCAGAAAAACTCCTAGTCATGGCAGTGAAATGTGAATCTCATATAATTTTCATGTGTCACAAACTATTATTATCCTTAAGAAAATTGTTCAATCATTTGAAAATATTAAAAAAACATGTTTAGCTCATGGGTGATTGCTCTTTGAGGGCTGTGGATGCCCAGTTCCTGCTCTAGGTAAAAGTGAGGGAAAGTCTTCCCAGTAGAGAGAGGCTTGTCCACAATCCAAGTGGCATGAAAAGTCTTAGGGTTTCCTTGGTATTTCTGTTGTGTGCCTCAACTGCAGGGTGTAGACTAGGGCTTGATATGTGTGTTGGGACTAGATTATGAGACTTCCTTGTAAAGTACTTAAAGTTTATGACAATAGGGAGCCCTTGAAATAACTTTTAAGCAGGATTTTATTACGTCCCTGTTTAATTTTAGGTATAAACTACAAATGGGGGAGATTGGAGGCTCTGGCAGTGTTTGAGGTACACACTGATAAAATCCCCTACGAAAGCCGGGGCAGCAGATGCAGAAGCAGGGGCAGTTCTGAATATTGTTTAGAAGGTGGAAATGATTGCCTTTGGTGGTTGAATAGTTGAGGAAGAAATAAAGGAAGACTCAGATGCCTAGCATGTCTCACTTTGCGGTAGTGGTTTCAATGTGAATTGAGAGTTAAATGTCATAAGGATACTGATCTATTTTATAGAACCAAACAATAATGTGTGTGTGTGTGTGTGTGTGTGTGTATGTGTGTGTGGTTTCTGATTACAAGGGTAATACGTACTTATTTCCATTAAGACCAGGTTAGATACTGCAATAAGTCAGTTCACACAGTTTCAGTGACTACCAAACACCTCTTGTGCACACCTTCCAGTCCTTGGGACCTCGCCGCTTACTCTAGCCATGGCCTAATTCAGAGTAACCTGGCAGTACCTTGCCTCACACATTCATCAGGTACCTCTAGCTTTTTGCCCCAGGGTTTCTCAAGGGGCACCTACATGAAATATCCTGCATGCAAACATGCAATCCGGAAGCCAGAGAGTCAGTGCCCCAAGAAGGATCAAGCTGTCAACCAGCAGGATTTGGGAGCAGATACACAAATGCCTCCTCCTTCTACACTGTAGGTCGGTTCTGAGATGAATGCATAAGACTCCTCAGAAGTGCTGGTGGGATCCAGCGCCTGCTGTCTGCAGTCTACATGCTAATAACATGCAGTCTTCATGGAGTTTTTGTGAGAAATGTCTGCAGTAAAACACATCAAGCATTTTGCACTGTGTCTGGCCCATGCCAAGTATTGTCCAGTTTTCCCAAGCACTTAGGAGATGCTGAATGGCATTCAAATAATTGTCTGCAATCCCCAAATCCCTGGAAAGTTTCACATTAACTTAGCATTTTTGAAGACTTGGAAAAGTTTTCTAAAATGTACATAGAAAAATAAAATGTTCATGAAGACCTAAGTGAATTTTAGAAAAGAAGAACAAAGGGAGAGGACTTTTCCCGTCAGATTTGAAGACAAAATCATAGCAATAACCAAGCAGTAAAGGGAAAGAGTTTAAAAATTCTTGATAAAGACTTTAACAGCCTTAAAACCTAACCCATTTGAAAGTAACAACTTGGGGCACCGGGGGGCTCAGTGGGTTAAGCATCTGCCTTTGGCTCAGGTCATGATCCCAGGGTCCTGGGATTGAGCCCCACTTCAGGCTCTCTGCTCAGCAGGGAGCCTGCTTCCCCCTCTCTCTGCCTGCCTCTCTGCCTATTTGTGATCTCTGTCAAATAAATAACAAAGATTGTTTAATAGATGTTGCTGGAGAAACTGGATTATGTATGGGGATAAATAATGTTAAACCTTTGCCTTATACAGGTTGAATCAAAGATACATAAAAAAGAAGAAAATACTATATAACATAGCCAACAGGTCACAATATTAGAGGATTATGACCTTATGGGATAGATACTCTTGTCACATATGACCCCAACAGTATAAACTATAAAGTTTTGGAAAAGGCATGGAATTTTATGTCAAAATTATAGATATTCATTCAGAAATTGATACTGCAGACAAGGCTAACAGATGGACCCATTTTGGGATATTGCTGTGACAAATATGACAGTATCTTTGCCTTGTTCTGATCTTAGGGGATAGTACCCAGTTTTTTATCATTTAGTATGACTTGAACTACAGCAGTTTTTTCTTTAGATATTCTTTATCTAGTTGAAGAATTTCCCCTGTATTCTTAGCTTTCTAGAAATTTTGTAAAGCAACGAATTTTGTCAAATGCTTTACCTCACCAACTGATATGTGCTTTTCCTTTTCTGATCTGGTAATTTGTAGGTTACATTACTTGCTTTCGGGACCAACATTGCATACCCGGTATAAATCCTATTTGGTGGTATTTTTAAAATTCTTTAAATACATTGCTAGATCTGGTTTGGTAATATTTTATTGAGGAATTTTTCATCAATGTTCATGAGAGATATTGGCCTATAGTTTCCTTGTAATGTCTTTATCTGGTTTTCTTATTATGGTAGTAGTAACCTCATAAAATGATTGAAGGAATATTCCCTCTGTGTTTGGTTTCTGGAAGAGATTATGGAAACTTGGTATCATTGTTTTATTAAATGTTAAGTAGAATTAAAAAAAATGTTTATTAGAATTCACCTGTAAAACCAGGTTGGGCTGGTGATTTTTAGGAAGTTTATTAATTATTGATTCATTTTCAAAACATTTGTAGTTATAGTCAGTTTATTTTTTAGTGGATTTTGGTATTTTGAGTCCTTTGAGGGCTTTGCCAATTTTTTCTAGGTTTTCAAATTCGGGGACATGTAAGTTTTCATCCTTTTAATGTTCAAGGTATCAGTAGTGATGACCCTACCTGATTTCTAGTGCTTTAAACTTGTACCTTCTTTTTCTCTCAGCCTGGCTAGATGTTTATCGATTTTATTGATTTTTTTCAAATAACTAGTTTTTAGTTGCATTGATTTTCTCTATTCTTTTCCTGTTTCCAAATTCATAGATTTTTGCTCTGATTTTTATCAGTTACTTCATACTGCTTGTTTTATACTTAGTTCCCTTTTATTTCTCTCTGAGGTAGAATCTTATGTTATTGATTTTAGATCTTGGTTTTAGATTGATTTTAGATCTAGACTAGATTTTAGATCTTAAGATATTTGATGCTATAAATTCTACTTTTAATGCTGCTTTCACTGCAACTCACAAATTTTATTCAGTTATGTTTCCATTTTTTAAATCCAAAATATGCTTTAAAATTTGTGACATTGTCTTTGTTATGCTATTTAGAAGGACGTTGTTTGATCTCAAAATATGTGGGAGTTATTTATCTTTTAGTTATTAATTTCTTGTTTGATTCTACTGTAGTATGAGAGCATGCTTTGTATGATTTCTATTCTTTAAATTTTTTAATATGTGTTCTAGGCCAGAATGTGACCTATCTGGGTGAATGTTCCCTCTGAGCTTAAAGGAATATGTGTTCTGCTGTTGTTAATGGAATATTCTATAAATATCAGTTAAGTTGATTGGTAGTGCTGTCCACATCAACTATTAATCTTTACCTACTTGATCTACCAACTACTAAAAAAGGCAGTATTGAATTATGCATATGTGTTTTACTCTTTTATAAACTTTTTTTTTTTTTTTTTTTTTTAAAGAGATTGGGGTGGGGAGAGGCAGAGGGGGAGAGAGGCAAAGAATCTTAAGTGCACTCCTAGCCGAACACAAACCTGGTGTGGGGCTCCATCCCACCACCTTGAGATCATGACATGAGACAAAAATCAAGAGTTGGATACTTAATCAACTGAGCCACTCACGTTCCCCTCTTACTCTTTTTAATTTTAATGGTTTTGCCTTATATATATTGACTCTAATTTGTTCTTAGCTCTATTTTTAGGTGCATACATGTTGAGGATTGTTATTTCTTCTCAGGGAATTGGTCTCTTTATCATTATGTAATCCATCTTTTTAAAAAGATTTTATTTATCTGTCAGAGAGAGAGAGAGCACGCACATGTGCATATAGGCAAGGGGAGAGGCAAAGTGAGAAGTTGGCGCCTGCTGAGCAGGGAGCGCAGAACCCTGTGAACATGACCTGAGCCCAGGGCAGAAGCTTAACCCTTTCAAGCCACCCTAATAATAATAATAATCCCCCTTTAATCCATGGTCATTTTCATTGTTTTGAAATCCATAAATCAGTATTTCATCAATCTGATGATCAGAATGTTTCGATGATGATAGAGGTCGCTGGTATCCTACTCTGATGATTGGTCTCTGGCATCCTACTTTTGAATCTGACCTCTGTTCCTTGTATGCTGTAGCCTTCCCCTGCTGAACTGAGTTTCCTCTGGAGGACCTGTTAAGTTCCTCTGTCTTTAGTCACCACAGCCAGCCACCGGCTGTGCTTCATTTCCTACAGAAAATCAGCTGCTCTGGTATTTATCAGGAGCAGCTGTTAGACAATCTGGAGGGGGAAGCCAACCAAAGTTTACGTGGGGAAAGGCTGCTGACAAGCGAGAAAGCAGAGGCACTGAAGGCATCAGAGGCTTCAGGTGGTAGCGACTATCAAGGGGGGTATCAGAGAAGAAGGAGTCATGACCAGAAGTCTTGTTGCCTGGTGACTTCAACTTCAGTACTGGCTGTTACGGGTTGTCCAGGCCATAGTGTACAAAAGGTATAGAGACAGTAAGGGTCAGTGGACACCAGATATTGGAGTCACCCACTTCTCCCAAGCTTGACCATATTCCCACTCCCTGAATCCACCTCTTTTCTTTTTTTTTTTTTTTTAAAGATTTTATTTATTTATTTGACAGAGAGAAATCACAAGTAGATGGAGAGGCAGGCAGAGAGAGAGAGGGAAGCAGGCTCCCTGCTGAGCAGAGAGCTCAATGCGGGACTCGATCCCAGGACCCTGAGATCATGACCTGAGCCGAAGGCAGAGGCTTAACCCACTGAGCCACCCAGGCGCCCTCCACCTCTTTTCTTACACTGAGAATGACCTTTGGGTCCCAGGGGTGAGATGAAGGAAGAATTTAAAGCTGCTAAAGCAATCTCAGGAATTACAGTGCGAGAAACAGCACGCTTGGTTGAAAACAGCAGTGGTTTGAGAGTTGGCAGCCTGCTTTCTGGGCCTCAGACCTTGGCCAAGCCTTGATGTAACCTTGGGCAAGTAGCAGACTCTTTCTTGGCCTTTGTTTGTTTATGGGGTTGGATTTGATGAAATTTGTTTTTGTAACAGAAGTTAAAGAACAAAGAAAAGAAAACTATGGGGAATTAGTTGAATATCACTTAGTATTAACCTGTGGCATGGTGTGACTTTAATGAAAGCTACTTCATGAGGAAGATGTCTATTCTCTTTTGTTCTGCATTCAGGTCCGATGGCCTGGAATACAAAGAATAATTCTGAATCACACTTTTAGAGTATATTCAGAGAAAAGAATCTAGGAGAGTGAATGAGAAAATTAAAAACCAGGGAGATACGCAGTCTGGGACTAAGGAGGCCAGGGAAGAAGATTAGATTTATTTTAATGACTAAAACATTGCAGCAACTTCGCAAGTAACTTGTTTTGTGCTAAGCGCTGTCCTAGGGAATTTGAATGCACCATTTCATTAGTTTTATCACTTAGTCTGAGGGAAGCTCTGTGTGTGTGTGTGTGTGTGTGTGTGTGTGTGTGTGTGTCTGTAGCCCTGTATTGAAACTGAGATTTAATGAGTTACATAACTATTTTTTAACATCACACAACCTGAGAGTACAGGGTGACTTGGTTTTAACCCACATATGTCAGACCAAGATCTTATCCCTTAACTCACACCCACCACAGGATAGGGTGATAGTCTTCAACTGCTTCCATGGTGTTCAGAGGAGCTGCCTTTGTATCTAGCAGCAGAACCAGGACCTATGGGTGAAAGTCTCAAGAAGATAGACTTCATTTGATAGAATTATGAACTTCTTAACAGAATAAACTTCAAGACAATTGGATGGGCTGCCTCCCAAGAGTGAGTGTCCCCTGGGTTGATCAAAGGCTTTGAAACAGAGTCAAAGCAAATATTTGCCCAAGATATCTTTATGGTTATTTACGCACAATACAGAGTGGCCTGTATGATCACCAAGGTGTTTTTCAACTATGAGTTTATGTTTGTCTGACTGCCAAATCCTTGTGCTTTTAAGAGTTGATGCTCTAAAAAAAAAAAAAAAAAAAAAAAAAAAGCTGATGCTCTATTTCTATACACCAACAGCAAGACAGAAGAAAGAGAAATTAAGGAGTCAATCCCATTTACAATTGCACCCCAAACAAGCAGATACCTGGGAATAAACCTAACCAAAGAGGCAAAGAATTTGTACTCAGAAAACTATAAAGTACACATGAAAGAAATTGAGGAAGACACACAGAAATGAAAAAACATTCCATGCTCATGGATTGGAAGAACAACTATTGTGAAAATGTCTATGCTACCGAGAGCAATCTACACACTAAATGCAATCCCGATCAAGAGTTGATGCTCTCAGTCTCCACAAACCATGAGTATTTCTTCTGATGATTAAGATTGGTTAGTATCAATACCTCTTAAACTTTAAGAGAAACAATTTTTAAATAATTTTTTTTAAAAATTACTGATTCTTTACATTGTTCCAGGCACTAAGTGCTTTACATGCTTTGATCCTGACTACTTCTTGGGAGGTCTATTTTATAATCATTTCCTAAAGCTGAGGAAGTACTTGAGACTCACAGACACTACGTAGTTTCCTCGAGTTCACAGGGTAGCAGGTAGCAGAAGAGGAATTGGACTCCAAGCCTGTCTGCTGTGAAAGCTCTCTTCCTTATTATTCTGTAATACCAGTTCCTTCCAAATGATAAAATTTCCCGATTACTGCTGAGAAATGTGAGGCTTAGATTAAAAGGAATTTCTTGTGAACTAACAGTTTCCTAGGTGCCTTGTACTTTTATTGCTCCCCAAACACCTCATTTACTATTTGCAAAGGTCTTCTTAAGTAGTTCTATTACTCTTATTCTATAAATACAAAACTGAGAAGCAAAGAGACTGAATACATTGCTCTTTGGTCACTCATGTAATAACTAGCAATGTTAGTTAACATGCTAACACTAAGTGTCTTTGCAGTGGGCCACTCTGAATTAGTACATTGGACTAGCCATGTCCACAATGTTAAGGCTAAATGACTTATTTGGACCCTCAATACTTGGCAAATCTGAACCTAGAATCCATTTTTTTTTTTCAACTTGAGTTAATTTTCTGTCTTTCTACACCAGCAGTGTTGGTCATAAAAAGTCAATAAGCTTGTATGGCTCTGTTTATTATAAGGAGTATTTTAAATTCCATTTTTCTCCTGATCCCTACTGTCTATACAAACTAGTAAGTATTTGCTGGGTTTTACACAAGTTGCTCACACACAGCAGTTTGGGGCAACTCTACCTATCTGAGCCTGGGCTCAGATACAAGAAACAGGTCCCCACAAGTTCCTGTCCCACCAACCGAGAAAGTGATTGCAGAAGCTGACTGTCTCCTGTTGAGTTCAGACTCAGCTCTTTAACTCAGCAAAAGAAAACAAGGGAATGAAATTATTTCTGAAGCACATTTCAAGAGGGGAGCAGTATTTATCTTTCTGGTTTTTTTGTTTTTGTTTTTGTTTTTTTAAAGATTGAAAGATTTCTTAGACATATCAGGGAGATAAGGTCAACCAGTTGAAGGTTTGCACATCTCTTAGGTAAAAAGTGTTTCTCTCAAGAACAAGAATAGAATGCAGAGGTGGCTAAGCAGCCCAGTAAGCTGTCCAGCCACAGGGAGTTACCATCAGCTGCATCTTCCTGGGAAGACTGCTGTCCTTACCACAGTGTTGGGAGGATATAGAGGCTCAGGACATCGGGGGGATTTTCATATTCTAGCACAGTGTTTCCCAAAGAGTGAGTTTGTACCCTTGGCATCTTCCAAATGTCTTATCTGTGATACTTGTGATGATTGAAAATGTTCTCAAAATGATCGTAAGTGGTACATAAACCTGGAAGTAAGAAAAAGTGTATCATATGATCAGAAAATTATTTTCATTTTAATATTATTCCAATCCTTCAGATTAAGTCAGGAGGAAACTCCTTGTCTGAGGCCAGCAAAGTCTTCAACACTCGATTTCACCCTCCTTTTTTAACAAAGAAAAAAACCAAAGCTCCTACTGAGAAATTAGGTTGTAATTGTTTTCCTTGGATTTAATTTTAAAGTGATGGTCGATCCTCATTATGTACAGAAATTATATTTTTGAGTTCACCTGTTCACTAAAATTTATTTGTAATCACCGAATCAATACTGGTAGCAATTTTGCAGACGTGTACAGTGTAGTGAAAATTGAGTCACCCTACACATAGTTTCCCAACTGAGGCTAGACAAGGTGACACCGTGCTTCCTTGTTTCAGTTCTCATACTGTGGATGTGTCTGTTACATGGTCTGTTTGATGCCATATTTTTCACATTTTTGTGAGTGTTTTTTGCTAGTAGTTTTATGGTTTAAAATGGCCCCCAAACATAGTGATAAAGAGTGTACTAACGCTTGAGTACTTGTACTCAAGTACAAGGATGTACCTTAAGGAGAAAACACGTATTAGATAAAGCTTCATTCAGATATGAGTTAGTGTTATTGGCTGTGAATTGGAATTTTAATGAGTCAACAATATACATTAAATCAATGATACAGATGAAATCAACCATACATATTAAAGAATATGTCTTTGAACAGAAACACATTAAAAAAAAAGGTTACATACTGATTGGTTGATGAAAATGTTGTGATCAGAGGTTTGCAGGAACCTTGCCCTGAATTTCCTGTCAAGGCAACAGTTCAGTATTTGTGGAGACTTTACAGAACGTAACTACCATGAATAGTGAGAATCAACGATACCTCTAGTTTAGACTGCTGACTTGAGCCTTCCATTTATGATGGTGCTACGTAAAGGATCCTTTAAAACAAGTATAAGTAAAAACGTGAGCTGATTTAAATTTAAAAATGCGAGTAAAAATAAAGAGTATAGGTTGTTGGCTATGATAACCGAATTTTGAAATTAGTAAGGTTAAGTCTGAAGTTCTTAGGTCATTGCTTTGCCAAAACAATTTATCAAATATGGAGCCTCACTAACCTAACCTTTAAAATGACTGTCCTTTCTCACATAGTGAGATGCTCATGAAGAAACAAATGTCTTAGTACTTTGAAACCTATAAACAACCTTACCAGTATGAGTGAGGAATCGCCAAGATCATCGCTATTGTCTCTTGCTAACAAATTGTGAGGATTACCAGCTACTCTTAGCAACTCTGCCACCGCAGTTCCATCTGTCAGGGGGAAAAAAAAAAGACATCTGATGTGCCCCCCACCCTCATTACCCACTAATAATGAAAAAATAATGACCTTTTTTTCCCATGTTGGTGACTATTTTCCCTGTCAACTCTGATATGCTCGTAATGTGGGCAGACAGATTATTTATGACCAGGGAAATTAAATATTATTTCATTTCTCCTAATACAATCTGTGGCGTCTCCCAGCTCCCAATTCCTTCCCATTAAGGTTATTGTCTTTTCTGCTCCAATTGGCTGCGTGCTGTTGGGTTGTAACAGCACTGGCAGAATGCTCGGAGCATAATGGAGGTGGAAGAAATGGTGTAATTTGCAAGGCTGCCTTTCCCGTCTCTTCTAAATGAAGACATTTGGTCCCTGCGAGTCAAAACCCATTTTGATGAGTCTAGATGCATTTGGACTAATGGAAAAGGACAGCTACGGCTGTAATGGGTTTCCTAAACTGGGTTTTCTTACTCAGAATCACAGAATTTCGGAATAGGGAGGGTCATTTAAGGCCATCTGCTTTAAGTCTCTAATTTTGCATATGGGGAAACTGAGTTACAGGGAAGGGGCCTCATTTAACGAAGTCCTTGATGAGAGAGGACATTTTTTTCCACCACCAAGTCCCATTCCATAATCATTCTGGTTTTTGACTTCCATTCTTTTCAGAAGCCACTTCCTTTTTTAAGCACTCAGTTGTCGTCACATTATGTAAGGTCCTGAGATAGAAATGTTTCCCAAACATGGAGTGTCTTTCACGACTTGGTCCCTTGGCTCATTCTGTTCCTTTCAGGCAGTAAATGTGACAGTACACAAGGAGTGGGCTGGGGTTCTGTTGGCCTTGCATGGCTGTTCAGCTTCTACCTTTGCCCAAGTTCTGCTTTCCCCCACTCCTTTCCAAGAGCAGTGATTGCTGATTCAAACGCCTGCATGTCAGACCGCACGCATCTCAGTGCCTGCTCAACCGGTGGCACAGAGGAGGTGAGAAGTGAGTTTCTTCCTTCCCTATACTAATACCTATTTCACATCTCCAAAGTTCCAAAACTAATAGAGATATAGCATGTAAAATAGAGTCCCTACCAACGTAAAGACCCTCGCTTGGTACCAGAAATGTCAAGTCAGAACAATTATGTCAAGCCACTACTAAAGACCACTGATACCGCTTAACCAGACTCTCGCAATATGGCCCTTTATTTGTATCACACTTCCCATTTCACTCCCAGTTATCCTCCCAAGCAAAAACCCAAATCTGATTCTGGCATTCTTGGGCTTAAAGTCAGGGAGCAGACTTGCAGTTTCAGTAGAGCCGCACTCCGTATTTGCTGCTCGCCTGTTTTCCCAGTACCGTTTCTCTCTGATTTATTATGCCTCCGTAACACCGGCCTGTTTTCAGTTTCTCAGAACCATATGTTCTTCCCCATTTCAACGTCTCTATACTTGCTGATTCTTTCACCCAAAATATTCTTCTGCCTTCTCTGAGTGGCTGACACATCTTCATCCTTGACAGCTTGCTGTGTTTGCCATCTCAAGGCCTCTGCGTACAGTTCTGTAGGTTCTATACTGCAAATCCTAGGAGGTGCTGCTGTCATTGCTAGTCAGCACGGATTTGTGTATTTATTATAATAATCTGATGGTCAGTAAAGACTCTTGAGCAAAGGCTGAATTTTTCCTATTTGCACAAAGGTCCCAAGTAGGCATAATAAGGCCACCTGCTTTGACCACTGACTGAAATTTACTCCAAGATTGTATATATTGTCATTCTAATCATATATTCATTTGCTTATTTATTATTTGTGTCCTCCATTAGGTTTTACATTACCACATGGTTAAAAATATAATTTTTTTCTTCACCCACAAATATACTGTCTGCCTTGCATGGTGCTTGACATACAAAAAGTGCTCAATAAATATTTACTGAAAAATGATTATTGTTGAGTACATTAGGAAAGGTGAATAGGATGGGTGACAATTTGAGCTGACCTATGAAGCAAGTATGAGATTTAAGTACTGCTCCGTGAAGGATAGATACTTTTGGCCGTGGTGGGGAACAACTCCTCATCTGTGAGGTGGAACACAGAGCACCTATCTTAAAGTCATGTGTTCACAGATGGAAAGTGCTAGCACAATACCCAACATGATAACACCAAAGAACATTTCTGTTAACATTACCATTATTCTTTTACTGTGGTTAATATGTAACAGAGATGTTATTCTCATCCATTGATTAAAACGTACAGTCTTGTAAAAAGTACAAAATCAAGGTTTATAATTAGCTTGTATGGTTTGGAGAATTCTCTGGGGGAATTTGGATTTTATAAGTTTTGAAGTACCTTCCAGCCTTGCAATTTACATTGAGACTGAAAAAATAGACTTCACAGAAAATTAAGCACTTGATTTAGCCCAGGATGCTGAGACAGTGATTGAAAATAGTACCCATGTTTCTCTTTCTTACGGAATTTCTCTGTCCACCATTGCCATGGTCTGCTGAACAAATGCCCTTGGAAGGCCAAAGTAAGTCAGACAAGCTTACATCACCAATGTTAGCAGCTATCTTTAAACTGATATACCAAAGAAAGAGCAATCAATGGCAAGTTTTCAGCAATCCCCCTTTATATCTCCAGAGCTAGGAAGTCATTGGTACCTCAAACACACTTTGAAACATTCTCTGCTTTAAGAAGAAAAACATTCCCAACTTCAAAATTCCCAAGTTCATGGTGAGGATTCAAAGTTGAGGTCACTTGCTCTTTTCTTCCAAGTAGCAGATCACCCTCCCATTTCTCACCTTTTTTTTTTTCCCCAGATAAGTGTTTTTTTTTTTTTTTTTCATAGTGAATATATTCTGTTACTGCATTGTACATTCCAAAAAGAAAAAAGAGAACAGCCAACTGAGATCTTAACAACTTCCATCTTTCCACAAGAAAATAAAGTGCCATGGGCAAAGCTTTGAGTTGCTAAATGATTTGGGTATTAGAGCAAATGTGGGTGGCATAATGAAAAACAAACAAAAATCTAAAAGTTATTAAATCACCCTCCCTTGCATTAGATTGTGTTTAGCTATTTGTTTTCCTATGATTAGACTAAGTCTCATTTTAAATGATTAAAACATTAGCATTGTACCTTTTCACTAAGGCAAAATTCTGTAGTCTGGTTGAATAAGCTTTTGCTTATAGGTAGCTTTCTATCTCTGTTTCCGGCCGTTCTTCAGGACCCTAACAAGAAATCATTCTACCTGGAAGCACAGGGCTATTTGTAACAACACTGGTTCTGCTAGGTCATAAGTGCCAATTAGGATGCTATTCTTGTTATGGCCCAAATCATCCTTCTCATCTTCCAGAGGCAACATAAAGTGAGCCTAATTCACCTAGTAAATGAGTCAGAGAAGCATAGATAAAATCAGTCTATTTTTTACTTCAAAATCCTACGAGGTCAGTGAAGCATCCTGCCTTTTTTTCCCCACAATGGCATAAAACGCAAGGAATCCTGACCGGCTCTTTACTCTGTTGGAGATTTCCTAGGATCTACAGAAACAACACTGACGCTCATGTATTTCTTGGAGCTTTTGGTGCATCCCCTCACGTGCATGTCTCTTGCCATCTCAGTGTGGTACCTGCTCCTTCCTCCCCTACAGATCTTATCAGCAATGTGTCAGCAATGTGGTAACAGTAACACTGGCCACCTTAGCTCTAGCTGCGGTCTGGTTCAGGGATTACCGTGTTCCAGGCAGTCTTCTGATAACCTTACATATACTAACTAGTTTAAATTTCACAATAACTCTATGGGGTAGATATTATTGCCATTCCCACTTTATAGAAAGGGAAATTGAGGCAATAGGACACCAACTAACTGACTGCTTCCCTTCTATGGTAAAATGGAGATATTCTGGCTAGCTCCTAACCATGACACTGTCTGACTTTCCCAAGGTAAGAGAACAAATAAGAACAGAGACCCTTTGAAGCAAATAGTTTTTGTTTCAAAAACTAGTTTTCACATCAAAGAAATACAAAGATGTTAATTCCACTGATGTTGTAATTTGACATTTCATCTGTCATTGACTTCAGTTTTGTGGCTACGGAAGAGAAAGATTGTTTTGTTTTGTTACGGTTTTGTTGTCTGTATTTCTTAATTCATAGAAAATCCCTAGATTTTAGTCCTCGTTTTGAGCTAAGAATTTAGGGATTTCTGCTCTTCATTATTTTTCTTTATGGCTTTAAAGTGCTATGAGGAGTCGATGCCTCACCCGGCTGCTCCTGTCCTTCATACTATTTTATGGTCATGACAGTGCAGTTCCCAAAGCTTTGATGTTAATGGGTACTTCATTCAAGGCACACACAGATGATGCTTTAATTAGCCGTACCACTGTTTCCCGCCATGGGCATCCAAATTCCCTTCCCTGAATTATAACAGAATTACTACTGCCTTCAGCTCTAACGTGGTCAGGTAATCTATCACAGATTCCTCCTTTCTTCTTGGGGACCATTGCCTGTAACCCACTTGTTGGTACTAATCTCTGTATCAGTCATAGTTTTTAGTTGCAAACAACAGAACGAATACTTTGGTGATAAAGGCAATTTATTGCAAGGATACTGGGTAGCTTACAGAATCAACTGTAGACTCATCAATCAGGCTGCTAAAAATGCAGAAACCTTGAGAGGCTAAGCAGCAGGAAATGCATCTGTGGTCTGCACACACTGGAAACGGTACCGCCACCAGTGGAGGGATTCTGGATGTTGCCATTTGCCAGTAGACCCTTACCACCACTGCTATCATGGGACTCTTGGTGCTGTTGCCACCATGAATAATTCTTTACCATCTCTGCAACTCTACATCAAATCCTCAGGAGTCAGAGTCATGGATGGGGCCATCTGAGTGACCTTTCCTAGGCCAAGTGCCAGCACCGATACCCTCACTTCCAGCAATACTCACCCAGCAGGAGGCAGAGAAGCTTCGTGGGTTTTCCAAAATCAGAGTGGTGTTTGATATGGGAGACTTAAATTAATGGCAAACTTCAGTTGCAGAAAGTAAGTAATAATTAGTTTTCAAAACTTGTCCACATGTTTTAATCAAGTCTTTTATCATAGAGAAAAATGAGAATTGAGCAAAGGGAAATATTCTTTCAGGAGATGAAGTAGATGAAGATAATAAGGCAACATCCCCCAAACCTTACACAATGACCTCTCATAATCTATCACAAATCACAGTCATATTTAAGATAGAACTTTTATTCATTCATGACAAAAATACTTATTAAGTGTTTCTTATCTAAGCAGTATGGATTCAATCTATATGCTTAAGGAATTTATTTACTAGATAGTTCATTCACTTTGGTGACTTGAATGAAACCAGTGAATGCCTTCAGTTCTATGTACATAAAATTGAAACTCACTCTGTCTTTTTCTACTATGATGCTGAAAGGAAATTTATTCACCTGTACACATAAATACCATAGGAAAGGCCTTGATCAAGAATGGCAGACCAAAAAAATTGAAAACGTGGTTGGAGAATTGGTATCAGCTATAAGGACAGATATTTACGTTTTAGCTTGTAGATGTATTGTTAGACCACAAAGTTCTTGTGGCAGATCAGTGGTCCTCTGTTTCAGTTTCTTGACTTGTTAAATGGGGTAACACTTGAGTCTACTTGTCTTATTTGTTTTGTCAGAATAAGGAGGGATTTTCTACCTGGGCTGGGCTTAATTTTGATTCTTCATAATATATAAAGAAACATATTTTTAAGGGCATCAAGTGGCAGATATTGACTGACAAAGTATTTTACAATCACACTTCATTCCCTACTCCAGTCCATCAGAAAATATCTTGGTATGACACAGGCTTCAGCCTGTTTATTCAAGTGGTTTCTTCTCTCTACTAATATTTCTTTTTTTTTTCTATTAAAAGCCCAAGTATTACAGTCATTCTCATTATCCACACACACAATTTCTTGGAAGTATATAAGTGGTGAGTCAAAAAGGGTCCTCTGTTGCAATTGGATACTGACTTGAAAGTCAAGAAGTTTTCCTCAGATTTTATTATCTTTTTTTTTTTTCCTTAAGACAATGAACAGTGAGTTCTGATTAGAGCTAATTTTAATTTTCTTTGCTAAGGAAGAACACAGATCTCCCTTTCCTTACATTGCCACAGATGTCCCTTTCATTTCCTCAATTTGGAAATACTTCTGATTTTTCTAGACCTTTCCTCTCACATTATCAAGAAGGAAGAACATTCCCTGGTTGGTAGGTTCAAGAGGAGGAGTTCAGCATGACCAGTTCAGGGCTCTTGTGGATCTCTTGTACGGAATGTCAGGACAGAGCCTTCTTTGTTTGTTTATGTCTGTGTCTTCTAACACCCACTACATGTTCTGTTTCTACAGGAGATTGGGTAATAGAACAGACCAAGAACTTCTAAGGGCTGATATATATTTTAGAGAGTAAATTCTCAGAAAACCCAAGTGTGGTTGCAGATGAGGTTCCCTTTTCTAAGACAACTTGATTTCTAATAACGTTTACACTTTGATGTCTATTTCTCAATAGGGCCACACTCAAGAAAATTGCGGGATGTTACTTACGGGATCCTTGAAAAGACCAGCTTACTCCTTCTGTGACAGCAGTTCCACTGCACAAGTCCCTGTTTACATTCTGATAGCCACATTGTCAGCATACACTAAGCATAATTTCTAGGAGGACAAAGTTCTCACAGGAACGGGGTAAGCATTACATATTCTTAAAAAAAAAAAATACAACTTTTTAAAGGACAGGACCCACAAACCTTTCTGCTTTCTTCTTCGTACACTTTGCTCATCTCATCTCTCTCTCCCTCCCTCTCTCTTTTTTTTTTTTCCCCCTTTTGTCATCCAAATAGAGGAAACCAGCTCAAATTGTATGACAAGTGTCAGTGAGATCTTTCAGGAGAGGCATTAAAAAAAGGGATTTAACTAAAGTTACCCCAGAACCCTCTCTCTAGGTTCATTTGAGGAATAAATGAGTCATAGTAAAATACCAGATTGTGTTGATAGGGATCCCCAGGATAATTCCCCTTCTGTGATCTGGAACATCCAATCAAATAATACCTTGAAATGAGACTTTCATCTCCCTGTGGTCATTAGAGCATTCCCTAAAATATATTAGCCCAGAGACACTAGATATTATACACAATATGATGTGATTTTGCTATAGTGCCATAGTTTGGATTTCACTGCATATGCTATGCTTGAATAATAAGAAGGAAATTGGCTTTAGTGGTGTTACTTAAGAAGATTGATGGGTTACTTGTACATGGGCCGACCAGTCCTTTAATCCCAGGTTGTTCTTGTGAAAAGCCCAAACTACAACAAATTAACTTCATTAATTCATTCATTCTTTTATCATCTATTCATTCAATTAAAAATTATTAACAGTCAGCTGGGTTTAGGCATTTTTCTAAGTACTGGAGATACCCAAGTCAACAAAACAGACAGGAATTTTAAATTCTGATGGGAGAGACTGGCAACAAAATTAAAAGGTAAATGATAAAGTACTTAAAAGCAGTAAGTTCCAATGGGGAAAAAAATAAAACATTTCAGAAAGAGGTATGTGGATTATCAAAGGCAAAAAGAGGGGGGATATTTTTATTTATTTATTTATTTATTTAAAGATTTTATTTATTTACTTGACAGAGAGAAACACAGTGAGAGAGGGAACACAGGCAGGGGGAGTGGGACAAGGAGAAGCAGGCTTCCTGCTGAGCAGGGAGCCCGAAACAGGGCTCAATAATGACCTAAGCTGAAGACAGACACCTAACAACTGAGCCACCCAGGCGCTAAAAAGGGGTTTATATGTTTAAAGAGCAGTTAGTCAAGGTCACATTGAAAATACGACTTCTGTGATCCCAAGACAGCATGGTACTGGCATAGAAACAGACACATAGACCAGTGGAACACAGTAGAGAGCCCAGATATGGACCCTCAACTCTATGGTCAAATAATCTTTGACAAAACAGGAAAACATATACAGTGGAAAAAAGACAGTCTCTTCAATAAATGGTGCTGGGAAAACTGGGCAGCTATATGTAGAAGAATGAAACTCGACCATTCTCTTACACCGTACACAAAGATAAATTCAAAATGGATAAAAGACCTCAACGTGAGAACAGGAATCCATCAGAATCCTAGAGGAGAACATAGGCAGTAATCTCTTCGATATCAGCCACAGCAACTTCTTTCAAGATATGTCTCCAAAGGCAAAGGATACAAAAGCGAAGATGAACTTTTGGGACTTATCAAAATCAAAAGCTTCTGCACAGCCAAAGAAACAGTCAAGAAAACAAAGAGGCAACCCACGGAACGGGAGAAGATATTTGCAAATGACAATACAGACAAAAGGTTGATATCCAGGATCTATAATGAACTCCTCAAACTCAACACACACAAAACAGACAATCATATCAAAAAATGGGCAGAAGATATGGACAGACACTTCTCCAATAAAGACATACAAATGGCTATCAGAGACATGAAAAAATGTTCATCATCACTAGCCGTCAGGGAGATTCAAATTAAAACTACATTGAGATATCACCTTACACTGATTAGAATGGCCAAAATTAGCAAGACAGGAAACAACATGTGTTGAGAGGATGTGGAGAAAGGGGAACCCTCTTACACTGTTGGTGGGAATGCAAGTTGGTGCAGCCTCTTTGGAGAACAGTGTGGAGATTCCTCAAGAAATTAAAAATAGAACTTCCCTATGATCCTGCAATTGCACTACTGGGTATATACCCCAAAGATACAAATGTTGTGAAAAGAAGGGCCATCTGTACCCCAATGTTTATAGCAGCAATGGCCACGGTCGCCAAACTGTGGAAAGAACCAAGATGCCCTTCAACGGACAAATGGATAAGGAAGATGTGGTCCATATACACTAGGGAGTATTATGCCTTCATCAGAAAGGATGAATACCCAACCTTTGTAGCAACATGAATGGGACTGGAAGAGATTATGCTTAGTGAAATCAGTCAAGCAGAGAGAGTCAATTATCATATGGTTTCACTTATTTGTGGAGCATAACAAATAGCATGGAGGATAAGGGGAGATGGAGAAGAGAAGAGAGTTGAGGGAAATTGGAAGGGGAGGTGAACCATGAGAGACTATAGACTCTGAAAAACAATCTGAGGGTTTTGAAGGAGTGGGGGGTGGGAGGTCGGGGTACCAGGTGGTGGGTATTATAGAGGGCGCGGATTGCATGGAGCACTGTGTGGTGCAAAAATAATGAATACTGTTATGCTGAAAATAAAAAATAAATTAAAAAAAAGAAAAAGAAAATACAACTTCTGAACAAAGCCTTGAGAAAGAAAGGAGGGGGCCATGCCTATATACAGGAAATGGCATCACAAAAAAGTGTGAACCACACACTCACTAGTTCTGCCAGAAGCAAGTCTGGAATGTTTTAAGGATTTTTTTTTTTTTTTAACTCATTTGAGAGAGAGAGGGACAGAGAGAGCACAAGCAAGGGGGAGAAGCCAGGGGAGAGGGAGAAAGCAGACTCGCTGCTGAGCTGGGAGCCCCATGTGGGACCCAGTCTCTGGACCTGGAGATCATGACCTGAGCTGAAGGCAGATGCTTAACTACTTAAGCCACTCAAACACCTTCATATCTGGAATGGTTGAAGGAAATATCAGAGGCTGCTGTATGGGAGCTGAGTGAGTAGAGAGAAGGCTAATAAGAAATAAGGTCAGGGAAAGAATGAAAGGCCAGAATATGTGTGACTCAAGGGGTGACAAAGACTGAGATGGGAAGCCACTGCACTTCACTCTGGTTAATGCGAGATAGCAGAATGGGAGGGAGTGGCTCAATCAAGGTTAGAAGTAGGGAGATTGTTCAGGAGGATACCGTAATAATGCAAATGTGACTCCGACCAGGTTGGTACTGGTGAATACATTCAGTCTGGATATATTTGGAAGATGAAGACAACAAAATGGGCTGAAAAGAGTAAAACAGGAGCATGTTTGGACAGGGAGATCAGGACTTTGGTTTAAACATGACAAATTAGAGATATCAAATAATCAGGTGACCAGAGAAAGCTAGATTTCAGGAAAAAGCTAAAGGCACTTATATGCGTTTAAGATTATCCAGCCCAGAAGTGGGGGGTTGAAACTAGAATTCTGGGTGTGATCACAAAATGAGTGAGTTTAGAGAGAGAAGAGAAGAAAGCCACTGATATTGTCCTTTGGTACTAGAAGATAAAAAGGTCAGGAAGACAAGGAAGAACTCGCAAATGAAACTAAGGAGAAAAAGCCCATAGTGTAAGAGAAAAACCAGAGGTGTGTGCTCACCTGGAATTCAAGTGGTTGAGAGAAATAGGTGTCATACAGTGCTTATAGATCAACTGGATGAAGACAGAGACTGGCCGTTGGATTTAGAGATATGGAAGCGAAGCGGCTGGTGACCTGAACAGTTTTGCTGGAGTTGGTGCTAAAAGCCTTATCAGCATGGGCACAACAGAAAATCGCGGCAGATCATTCGGAGACCATGACTGCAGCTCTCCCTCTGGCCCCGTTCCCTGAGAGCATCAGCAGCAGCAGTGCTACTCACCATTAACTCTGATGACACACATCCCCCCTTCAGGCATTCAAGAGGACCACCTCTCCTGTCTTGACATTATAAATGACCACTTGTCTTTCTTTGGCAAATCGATCGTCAGCAGAGGTGACCTCTATCAACTCCCAGTAGAAACACGAAAACCCAGTGTGTGATTGTCCCTCTCTTTCTTTCTTCCTCCAGCTGCCAGCAATGCTCAGTAAGGTTGGAATGCCATCAGCCTTGGTCTATATGAACAGAAATCCTCCAGAAAGGTGTGATATTCATATGGTGTGAGTGAAGAACAAGCTTTGTTGTTTCAAACTGCTGAACGTTTAGGATCAATGGTTACTGCAGCCTTATCTAGCTTAATTGGGCAAATAAAACAACATGAGCCCCTGCACTGTCTCTCTTGTACCTGTCAGAATGGTTGTACCTGTACTAACTGACCGACTGACCAGAACCTTCTCAACTCCCATTGTGAACTCTCAAGCTCTCTCAAAGACGAATAGTATCCACTTTCCTCAGTAGCATCCGCAAACTTGGAAGGGCAAGAACGAACCCTTATTCTGTCCTAGATCAGGGGCCTCCTTCTCAGTGAAGTGGTGGGAGGTGGCAAGAAAGCATGCTTGAGTTTAACATACCTGTGGGAAAGATGTGGTCTGTGCATTCAGTGTAAGAGTCCCCTAGATTAGAAAGAAAGCCCCTGATCTCATTTCACATCTGCAATTAGGAAGTTCGTTTTATGCAGAAAAAAAGCACTGATTGATAAATAAGTGTTTGGTAATCATTAACTGTTACTTTATTATTCTGTTGTCATTGTTGCTTTTATTATTATATCTAGATGGTCATGATGACTTTCAATGTCAAAGTAAAATTTTATTTTGCACAAAAATTCATTTTCCACCATTCTGTGTAAACCAGGGCATAAATAAAAGAGAAAAACTGAATTCATCCAACATTTGTTAGCTGTCTGCTGCATATTAGACTTATACCTAGAAGACTGATGTTGGCCAAGCCATGTTCAGGTTTATTCTTCTATTTCGGCTCCTTGGGGCATGAAGTCATTCATATAGGAAAAGAAAGCTCTCTATCAACACCATTTATCTTGAGAAGATCATATTTTCCCATGTCAACACACTGATGGCAGTTTTTCTATAAGTTGATGGCCCCCTAACCACCAATCTGCAAGCTGGGAACTTAGACTCAATTGCATTGGATGATTTGTAAAAGCCAATACATTAAAAAGCCAATATGTTAAAAAGTTTTTAGATAGAAACAGAGTGAGTTGAGTAAACAAGAAAAAATAAGTAAGTACCTATGTTTTTAAAATACCTATATTTTAAAAAGTAAGTATATTGCCCATGAAATATTTCTACACTGTCCAAGTGAATGTATGTTGCCTATAATATGTAGTATTTAAACAATGGCAATAATACAAGGAAAGTGTGGCTGGTGAAAACCCTGAACAGTGTGCCAGATGACTATATTCATTCTCATCCCTCTCTTGCTTCCAAAAACTGCACTCAGAACATTCAACTCCACAAGCCATGAGGACTGTGAGCTATTACATCATTATAATGCCATATATATAATTCATTCAGCGTGTCAATTAAATGGTGATAAATGTTGGACTTACTCAAAGGGATCATATGACATATTTCATCTCAAGCCTTTTTAAATAATTTTTATTTTTTTTTAATTTCCATTATAACTTCCATCTGCTGATCACACTATGATCGTCAAAAAACTACTCAGCTCTCAAAATTGATGTTGCTTAGTGACACCTGGTAGAGACGGATAGCCAGCCTCTCTGGAGGGCACTGGAGGTTTGCTAATCTGCTGGGAGCAAAAGGAAGGGTGAAATCAACATTTATGGGTCCTTAGTTTCTTCATCTGTAAATTGGAAATAACAGTCCTACCTTCCATGGTGTCTAAAAGGCAACTTAATTGAAAAAAAAATTTTTCTGAAGTTAGCTACCATTAGATATATGAGGCTGGCGAAAGTGTTGGTCTTTTTTTTTTTTTTTAAATTCAGTAAGTGCATGTTGAAGAACTATATGCCATAATTTCTGACCTCAAAGCATTTTCACTGTAGTTCAAGAGACTGTCAAGAAAATTATAACAGAACAATTCAGTGTAAGAAGTCCTGTAACAGAGATCACAAAACCTGCTTCTGAGAAAAATCAAGAAAAGAGAGCAAACTTGGTCCAAATCTCTCCATGAAGGATTATCTGAAGATATGGCTTATATACTGGATCCTAAAATATGTTTAGAAAATTTCTGCTTCTGGAAGAACGGAGTAGCTTGTTTAAAGTCTTAGATCATTGAAAGGGGTTGACATAACCATTGTATTAATTTCCTATAACTATCATAACAAAGCATCACAAACTGCTAGATTAAAACAGATACGGATTGTGTCATAATTCTGGAAGCTAGAAGTCCCAAATTAAGGTGTTGTCCAGGCCATGGTCATTTCACAGCCCCTGGGGAGGATGAGGATCCTTCCTTGCCTCTTGCAGCTTTTGGTGGCTATGGTGTTCCTTGGCTTGTGGTAGCATCCCTCCAGTCTTTGCCTCTGTCTTCACAGCTGTCTTCTCCCTGTGTGTCTGTCTTCATGTGGCATTCTCTTCCCTGTGTGTGTGTGTCTATGTCCAAATATTCCCCTTATACAGTCCTATTGAGTTAGGGCCCACATTAATGATGTCATCTTAACTTGATTACATCTGCAAAGACCCTGTGTCCAAATAAGGTCCCATTCACAGGTACAGGAGGTTAGGACATCCATGCACCCTCTTTTGGACAGGGATATAAATCAAGCCGTTATATTCACAGAAAGTTAAGTGTGGCCTACAGGGAGCATGGTGGAGAAAAGAGAGGGGAGGACTGTAAGCAGAGTGTGAAGAACACAGAATGCCATGTGTGGGAGCCCTTAGGCACGTTTCAGCAGGCCAGTGAATAAAGCAGTTTTCTCTTGATAAAGATAATTCCTATAGCAGCGAAAAAATGTACCAAATGGGCAGGGACAGTCTTGCGAGAAGGCCATAGCAGATGTCTGGATGAATAGTAGGGAAGCATGAGAGAGGCCAGAGCTACAGGAAGTTTCTCAGATGAGATGGCAGTTTATCCTCTGTGTGAGAATCAAGAGAGAAAGGGATAGGGAAAGATCCCAGTGTTTCTGACTTTGGGCATGGAATAGTTGGTGAAGCTATTAACCAAGAGGTGAACCATATGTGGCAAAGCTGATTGGGAGTTAGTAGAAGGAGGAAGCAGCTGAAAAGTTTAATTTAATATATGTTAAGTTGACTAGGGAAAATGGAATTGAAGCAAAATTTTGAGGACTACAAATGATGAGTATATCTTGCATTGGGCTAGTTCTTTCACATTTCAGAACTTTAGAAGAGGTTATAATCTTGACTCTTAATTGAGGTCACAAGGGTAATCAGTTATCCAAGGTGTATGAGTTTTCTGTTGCCACATGATAAATGCCCACAAACTCAGTAGCTTCTAACAATAGGCATTTATCTCACAGCTTTGGTCAGTGAGGAGTCTTCTGTTCAGAATACACCAGGCTAAAATCAGTTCAAGGGCATGATCACATTTGAAGTTCAGGATCCTCTCTCATGTTTACTGGCTATTGGCAGATTTCAGTTGCTTGAGTTTTTAGGGCTGAGGTCCTCAGCTCCTAGAGGCTGCCCATGATTTCCTGCCATGAGGCCCTCTCCATAACAGGGCACTTTGTTACTTCAAAGCCAGAAGGAGAGTATCTGTGCTGCTTTGAATGTCTCTAATGTCTAGACTTTTTTAGAGCACTCAACTGATTAGATCAGGCCCACCCAGAATAATCTCCCTTTTAATTAACTTAAAGTCAGCTGCTTAGGGGCATTGATTACATCTGAAAAATTTCTTCACCTTTGCCATCTAATGTAACCTATCATGGGAATCATATTTCATAAGAATTATAAATGCTACCCGCATGTAGGGAGACAGGGAATTACACAGGGTGTATGTTCAATATGGTAGAAATCTTGAGGGTCATCTTAGAACTCTGCCTACCTCTTCAGTTAACACAATCACTCTTGGTGGAGCAAGTACTATACTTTATATTTTCTGACCTCAGTTTTGATGTTATTTTCCAATATGCTGTTTTGCCCCAGTAATGGCACACATCTAATTCTCTTTGGTTAATGAAATGTTTATGTAGGGGCATGACTCTGGAATCATGAACTATCATCTGCATTCTTACACAAAGTTTATGGACATTTTTAACCATAACTGTGAGTTTTGTCCCATACTTACCAACAGAAATAAAGATTCATTTTGTACCCATCAGAGTAAACTAACAGAACGAGAAAGTTGTCACACACTTTAGAAAGGTTTAATGAATTTAAATTTTCGAGATATTCCAAATTCTTCTCAGTTAACCATAGAAGTCAATCACACAACTGTAACAATTAATAATAATAGTGATGATGATGATGAGTGGTAGTCTGTAGTCTGCATTCATACATTCTCTCACACTAGCTCAAAACAATTCTTGAAGTCTATTCAATAAACACTAATTTATCCTCAACTATGTGTATTGTGGTAGGCCTTGTGTATATAAAAATCAGCGAACTGCAGCCTTGTTCCTCACCTAGCTCAAAGTATAATTAAGTGAAATATATAGATCATGTTATTTCGTTTAAGAAGGGAAACAAGACTCAGAGAAGGGAACTGGTGGGTGGAAACCACACAGTGCGTAAATAGAAGAGATTGCTTGCTCTAACCTTATAGCCAGCTGTCTTCCTACTGCTTCGTATCATTGTATATTTTAGTGAGGATAACATTCAAATAATTCATGTACAAAGCATTTGTGCTTTAGAATAATACTTTAAGGTGAAGACACATTGTAGGAAAGACAACACTGAATGGGAAGATGCATGCACTGGTTTCTTTATGGATGCTGCCTGAAAGTCATTGCATCCAATCAAGGAAGCATCCAATGATGGCCAGTGTGCTGTATGGCCATCTTTGTTGCTTCAAACTTTCCAGACCAATTTCTGAAAATGAGACAAGAGTAACCTTCTCTTTGGTGCCATGGATTGGATTGTTCCCAAAGGTCAGAAGAAATTTTCCGGGGAGTCGATGCTGGAAAGAAGACGAGCTTACCTAATTGTTTTGTTAATTTAGAAGGGGGGAACAAAAGTCCTCCTATCAGTGAAAGAGAAGTGATTTGAGGCTAGGGAAATCAAAGTAGGAATCCAGATTCTTCAAGGAGGCCTCCCAAAGAATGACAATACTACATAAGCAACATGATGTCCCCAAAATGGCTTAATAGTTTTGGAAATTGCTTACCTAGTATTTAGAAGAGAAAACAACATTTAAAAATGAATGGAACAGCTTTGTGTCACAAACAACTGTATTATGCTAGATAAGCTCCTTGGTATTCTTTATTTGGAACTACTTAACAAACCCCCACTGAACCTCATTGTATTTTTATATCTGACTTCTGATTGGCTCCGGCTTCCATCACCTGCCCCCCCCCCAGCCCCCATCACAGTAAGCAGGAGAGGGGGGAAAAATGAAGTTCTCTATTCTGTACACAGCATTTGAGAAACTTTCTTCTTTCCCATTTTCATCAAGTTATTCAAATTCATTAATGATCAGGCAAAGGGAATAAATTGCTGGCTAATTAAATTTGCAGATGATATTCAGTAGTGAGGGTATGTGAGGATAAGGGGATAATGTAAGAGGCCTCAAAAGCCTTGTGTTCTATGCATGAGAGAATGGAAGGGCATGAGTCATTTTGTGCAATTACCACTGGCAGACAGAAAAAAA
This sequence comes from Mustela nivalis, assembly GCF_964662115.1. Taxonomy (NCBI): domain Eukaryota; kingdom Metazoa; phylum Chordata; class Mammalia; order Carnivora; family Mustelidae; genus Mustela; species Mustela nivalis. The sequence goes on from NC_139032.1 coordinate 78,077,146, forward strand.
AAGGCAGAAGGGAGGCTCCTGGAAGAGAGAACTGCTGGAGAGCAGTGAGAGGACATTGTGGGCGGAGCAAGAGGTGGACTCTAATAGCTGTGAGACATCGGTGAACAATTCCTCCTGTCCTGGCTAGCTCCTGGATTCATTTATAGGAGACCTCCTGTGTGTGTAATTCTAGAGAGAAACTTCCAAAACCTCATCCCCAAATGAGGTTTTGATGTTTGGCAGACCACTGAGTCCACATCATATCTCTGGCTACAATACGGTTCCCGAGTTAACCAGCGGGGTTTCATTCATTCTCCAAGTAAAATAAGCTTATTGGAAATGGTAGATGGCTAAATGCCAGAAAGTTTGCAAAGCCAGACAATGTGTACAGCATATATTTCTCAGTGATTAGCTTTGCTCATGGCAAGTAAGGTAAACCTACATCTAAACGGACACAGACACACTGTGTACGTGATGAAGAAACTGCAGCCTTTTTGAGCTATACCTTAAGACTTGAAAGAGATTTTTTCCTTAAAGTGCACCATCTTGACTTACCTCTTCAGGTGTTCTGCAGGAACATATATATTCTTCCTTGATGTCACAGGTATCTGGGTGGAAGAAGTTAAGAAACTTGGTGCATTCCAAATATGTGCATAGCATGATATGAAATAATTATTTTAAAAATCCTTAATTTATTAATGGAGAGCCTGCCCTATACTAGACCCTTCTATTGAGAAGGAGAGAGGTACACTGATGTACAAAACAAGTCCCTACTCTCAGGAACTTGCATTCCAGGTGTCTGTCATATTTATGGAATCCTTCCCATAAAGTGATCTAACATAGTCTTATGTAAAGTATTATTAATTCGTGTTCATTTTTTAGTTCACTTTGCACATATTTATGGGACACTTTCTGTGCTAAGCACTGTACTAGGCAGGAGAGATACAGAAGTGGATATTTCAGACCTGTCCTCTGCCCTAAAACAACATGAATTTTAATAAAGAAGACCATCAGTTAAGCAATCAGTTCTAATTCTATGTGATGAGTTCTTTGCAAGTGACACAGAATTTGGTACAGAATGATTTGGCAAGACATCTGCACTGATATATGTAACTGTCCTCTCAAAAGAAATACGTTTAAAACTAAATTGGACAGAAGGATAGGAATCGGTCAGATGGACAGAGTGGAGAACTGTGTATTTCAGGTAAAGTGGGAGCAGGAGAGAGGGTGAGAGGGAATGTCTCTTTACTGAAGGGCATGAAAGATATTGATAATGGCTAGAATGTGCCGTGGGGAACAGAATGTGAAAACTTGAGGCTGTGGACACAGATCGGATCATGGAGAGCCTCACCGGACATGCAAGTGGATTTGTGTGTTGTCCTAAGGATGACAGAAGGGTTTCAAGTGAGGGCAAGACATAACCAAAGTTATGGTTTTTAAATGGTTACTCTGGCTTCAATGTGGAAAATGGACTTGAAAGGAACAGAGTGGAAGCAGGGAGATGATTTAAGAGGCTATTATAAAATCCAGACAAAAGAAGACACTGGTTAGCCTGGACTCCTGTGTTGTTAGTGAAGATGGACTAACATGGTATTTAGGAGGAAAGTCCAGAGAATTTGTTGCATGGTTAGAGATGAGTCAAAGGCATAAAGGTGAAAGGTCTGGGATGGGTAACAATTTGCATGTGGTTGCCACAGTCGTTTGGGGAAGAGAAGGGTATACTTGACTTTGGAGATCTGGAATGTGAAATATCCACATGCAGATAATCAGTGAGCAGTGGAGCAGGAGCCTGGAAGACAGGAATAGGCCAGACCTGGATCTTTTCAGAGTCTTGTTGATCTTGGACTGTAACTTCTGTGGTTGGCAAAGCAATACCCTACACATTGCGCTTATTTGACTACATTTCATCCAAAATTGATGCTGGGACTCTTCCCATCCTAGCAGAGTATGGCCAGACCCCACTCTGTCTTGTCATTATTTTGAGAATACACCCGACCTTGTCCTGAGATCTGTCTGAAGTAACTTGTACAGAGTCTCGCAGCCACTAGTGGATAGATGAGTGGAAACCTGAGCCTAAGTCTCCATACTAACAACCTGGTATGCTTTCCTTTAGTCCGGCTCCTCAGCTCCACCCCCAGATCAGGCAAACCCACCTATCCTCAGTCTCCATGAGTCTCTATGTCTTACTCTACTTGCAGCTGGTAGAGGTGTTCATTTTTTCCCTCCTGGTCACGATGTAGGTCCCATGTGGGAGCTCTCTCTCCCTGCTAAAGGAAGCCAAGGGCCTATGTGAACATGAGTTCCATTTCTCCCCAGCCAGCCATCACTGTCACAGACTGACCACTCTGGCAGTGTTGGCAGCTACGAGTGGACAGGTTGACTGACAAGAAGCACAGATCTGCCGCTCACACCAATCTAGGCAGGCCAGGGATGGGGAAAGAGGTATGCTTGGCCTGTCTGGCACCGACAGCTTCTGCCACACCAACGTTTCAATCAGTACCGTGTTAAGCTAGCCCTTGTGTCACTCAAAAATCGTCTAGCACTAGCTCCAGGGGTGGCTTCTAGGGAGCCAACTGATACCCTGGGCTGCTTCAGAGGAAGGGGTTACCAGGTCCCTCAGCAGCATCTGCCACACCTCTTTTCTTGCCAGATAATTAGGATACAGTCCAGTTGGGTGACTTTATCCTACCCAAGGAAGTGACAGCTAATACTGGCTGGCAGAGGAGAGCACTCCGTAGTTCATAATGACTGTCCAAATCGGCAGGAGCTGTCTGGTGCATCCAAGAAAAGTTTAGTTTTATTTATTTTTTTCTTTGGGGAGAAGGGGGAATAGCAAGCCTAGGTATTCTTTGAAATGTGAATCTAACTACATTGGCACTTACATATATCTATTCCTATGGATATAACAGACTTGCACAATTACCTAGACACAAAATTATCTGTTCACATATAGGCTAATTTATGCACAAACTACAAGCATGTATGCAAACATATATGTCTGCAAAAACTCATGTGCTAATTGTATGCTCATAAGTACACATGCAGACTTGCACCCAGATGCACACATACAGAAAACACACCCGTGTACATAAATGTATTTTCTGCATGTGTGTGTGCACACAAAAACAGAGACACTGATATACAAAAGTACATATACAGAGAATGCAGACTGATGAACTCACAGACACAGATATGAATGTATGTAAAAGGAGAGTTGTACAAATGCGTGCACTTGTACGCATACCCACACACACTCTTTATCAGGGATGAATTTAAAGAGAAAGGGAGAAAGGATGAGGGATGTTTATGTATTGAAGTTTCTACTTGCCATCACTCAAATCATTTTCAAGAGTGTAAAACAGAAGAGGGGGAAAAAAAAATCAATTCCTGATAGGAGAGGTTCAAGGAGCTGTGAAATCAATTATATTTTATTTTCAAATATCGTTCAGAGAAGTTTACACTCTTTCAGAAAAGTCTGGTCTTGCCAGGGGGCAAAGAACCAGCTGGAAATGGTAATGTGAAAGGCACTGCCAAGTTCAAGGCAAAGGCCAGTGCTGAGGTCAGAAATGACGCTTTCATCTTCTCTGGCAGGAGAAGGGGGTTGGGAAGGTTTCAAGTGCCCCGATTCAAATAATGGCCACAAGGGCTATCTGATGTGACACCAGTCACCTCATTGATTGCTGAGTTTGACTTGGTCAATTCACATTAAAAAATAAATGTATGTGAGATCTGAAAGGAGCCTTAGAAAGCTCCTTTAAAAAAAAAAATACAAAGAGATTAAAAAGGCTAGAAGAAGAGGCGTGACTTGCCCAACATCATCCAGGAAGAGGGTGCAGAGCCTGGGACTGAGCCCAGCCAGCTGGTCTCCCAACCCCAAACTTCCTGCTTCTCCCATTAGACATCTGCCTTCAGAGCACCCTCCCTACCAAGCGGAACTTTGATTTCTCAAAGACCTTTATAAACATGTAGCAATTAACTCATGCAATATCAGGGGTATTTAATTACAGACACCAAGCTGAGGGCTGGTGGTATCACCAGGACTGGACCCAGGTGGTATATGTTGAAAACTAGCACAACCCAGTCAGGTTTCCCTCTAAATAGCCTCTCTGCCCTGTGGGACTACCTTTATTGCCAATATATGCTAAAGGTGTGCGGGGTCCTTGATGATCAGGGCTGGGCTCTAAAGTACGTAGCAGGATGCTGTAGAAAAACTAAAAGCCAAAAACCCAGCACACTCTGAAATGCAGAAAACTTAATAAGCAAATAAGCTCGGCAAAAAATGAAGGCATCAGGGGAGAGGGAACACAGGAGGTGATGTTGAGAAAGGTAGATGCTATCTTCACAAGCTGCAGTTTTCTCACTGGGGGGAAAAAAGGTCGAGAACAGAAAAGCTAAACCTAGGTCGCAAGGGGTTTTAAATTGGGGAACCTGTCTGAAAATGCATTGTGAACTTATTGGACAAATGTAAGGTTTATTACTGTCTATGGTCTTAGTAAAGGAAAACATGATGCCAAGCTTTAGCCTTTTCTTCTCCTTCTGCCACTTGCCCTCCCTGTTCCTCTCCTTCTTCTTCTTCATGCCGTATCCCCTTGATGAATGTCCTTGCTGTTCTCTGAATTGAACTTGAGTTATCCTTTAAAGATTGGCCAAGGGAGCTGACCTGAGCTGCCATGTCTCAGGACCATGTCCCTGAAAGCGTCCTTAGACATGGTTTCTAGCATTTTCCACTCTGGTTCTGGGGCATAATAAAGGATGTTACCTGGTACCATATAATGGTAGGTTTTATAATAAAGCAATTTTACAATAGGGTACAAATACGATTTTCCTCTTAGAGATGCCCAAAACACAGAGGCATCTTCAAGGTTCTGAGAGGTCTTTGGGGAAACAAACCTGCTCAATTGTGTTGAACATGTTTCTAAAATATCTCTAAATGTTTTTTGTCTTATATCACTCACTCCAACTCTCAACCTTTTTTTTTTTTTTAATGTTGCAAACCTATTAATATCCTAAAGAGGAATTTTCCACAGAACATAATTTTGGGATGCATTCATCTGGTTCAGTGCCCTCATTTTAAATAGGAAACATCTGATGAGGGAAATGAGTTAGCTATGATCATGTAGCAAATTAATGATAGAGCTACACTTCTCATAGTCTTTCTCGTCTCAGAATGCATATTGAATACAAGTTAGTACCTGGTTATACTCTGTCTTAATGTGGTATTTATTAATTTGATCATATTTTTAAATGAAGTAATAGGTATAAAATCAATCAACATCATCTCTGAAACATTTCATTTTCATTCAGCAAATGTTAAATCTGAACATGTCCATTTGTGTGGTTTTCCCGACCAGATCATGAACTCCTGGGAGAGGCCATATCTCCTGCATTTCGGTACATCCCCATGGCTTATGCAGTCCTGCTAGACAGACTGAGCCATTCAATAACTGCTTTCTCATTTACTGATTGAAAATCAGAGGCAGCCCCAGTTTTATGCCCATTGGAGGAAAGGAGAAAGCCTGACATTAAAGCAATAAAATGAACCATTTCCCCTACAGAGTTAGTCTAACATTAATAAAAGCTTCATGTTGCACTATTATCCTTCCCTCTTATTATTTTCGTGTATTTCATGCTGGAATATAAATGTCAGAACACTTTATCTATCTGCATTTTCATGGGATTTATTGCCACTGAAGGAACACATGCTGCGGCTTGTGGCAAGGGAAATCTTGTTCTCAGGGGCCTTCCCTCTCCAGCCTTGCCCACAGTCCCGCAGTGACCGCAGAGTTCCAGAAACTGGGGCAGGAGCGTTGTGTCTGTTGTCGTAAGCTAGGATTCAGAACCCACCTCTCCTGTTTTCCAGTTCTGAGGTTATAGGCAACTTGCTTCTACTCTTGACTGCAGGGAAGCAGCTGTGCTTGTTTTGAAGGATCTGTTTTTCCACCCACCACACCTCACACTCCTTAAAAAACCATGATTTTATTCGGATATTTATCCATTCTCTTCATGATCAGATGATTCATGGGAGGAGAGTCTTCCCTCAGAACCAGGGATATGTTGATTAAACCCGGGGTTTTTTAAGCTGGCGTGCATCAAAATCACCTGGAAGGCTTGTGAGACCACAGATTGTTGAACTCCGGCCTCAGAGATCCTGATCCTAGAGGTCTAGGGAGGGGCTCTGGTTTCTTACAAGTTCCCTGGTAAAGTTAATGCTACTGCTCGGGGGCTCATGTATTTCAAACCATCCATCTATGCTGTTTGAAGTATTCCCACTCCCCAGTTTTTCGAGTTCTGATAGCTTAACTTGCTTTAAGTTGTCCTTCCAAGAATAGAGCCCAATATGGGTTCACTAGAGTCCTGGGACATGCTTCTGGGAATCTCTGTAAAGGAGTCACTCTGTGAGAAGCCACCCAGGATGAATTAGCCGGCTTCCTCTTGCGCCCCGGGGCTAGTGCTGCTGCAGACCTTCTGCAGGACTGGAAATTTACCTGCTAGGAAGTGAGGAGGCCAGATTTTTAGTTCCCACCCTCACTTGTTTCAGCTTGTTAACTTAGGACTTCAATGCCTCAGTATTTCCAGCCTATGTGCATTCCGGAGGTGACCTTCAGACTCAGCGATGCAGTTTCTCGAGGAAGAATCAGGGTTTAAATGCATTTTGCCCAAAAAATAGCAGGTGATCTGGGTGTGGGCAGAGGACATAAGGTGGAGTACCTGCCCTGTGCACCTATGCACCTTTACCCTAGTGCACATGGTGCAGATCTGGCCAGTGAAATCTGACGGATATCTGCTTGGGGACTGTCATCCAGGGTTGCACTGATCCTCTTTCTTTCTCTCTCTCCCTCTTCCTTCCTTCCTTCCTTCCTCCCACCCCCCTCCTTCTTTCCTTTCTTTTCCTTTTTTTAAATATTTTATTTTATTTTTTTCTATTAGAGAGAGAGAGAGAAAGCGAGCATGAGCAGGGTGAGGGGCAGAAGGAGAAGCAGACACACTGCTGATGAGCAGGGAGCCCAATGTGGGCCTCAGTCCTGGGACTCTGGGATCATGACCTGAGCCAAAGGCAGCTGCCCAATGCACCAACACACCCAGGTGTCCCAGGGTAGCACTGTTCTTAAGAAGAAAACTGTAGAAGAGAAATACTTTCCTCGGGATGTTGGCCCCCTCAGACCCACTAAGTTGGGATCTGCCTTCATCCTGGCCCAGAGGTAATCCATGCACACATCCAAAGATGAGAAGTCCTTCCTTACAGATTAAAAGAGCTGATGATGTACAGGAATCACACTACGCCATGTAGAATTTGATTATTGTTTTATATTGACACCTTGGTGCCCCTCCTTCTGGTCCTGTTATTCCTCAATCTTTATTTAAAAAAGAGATTAAATCAGCCTACAGAAATGTACCCAAATGTGAAGTTCATTGCTGGTTAATTAGTCTGGGAAGTAGGGTTTTTTTTTTTGTTTTGTTTTTTGTTTTTAAATGTAGGAGTTAGTTTTGCTAAATCTTAATGAGCTATTAGAATTCCATTCTGAAAACAGATGGCATTGTGAGTTGAGGGTGAGTAGAAAAAGGTAAGGAATGAAAGGATACATAAGTAAACACAGTGATATATCAGGATTACTTTGAGGGCTTGGGTTTCTCTTAAGCCTGACACATGGAAACTTGAATGAAAGTAAACCAGCAGGCACCAGGGTGACCCTCATAAACAAAAGCATCATCTGCTGGGAAGATAAGAAACAAAGAACACTCTCCAAACCAAGCAAATGGCAAGTTCTGTTACCATTTTTGAAGGGCCTGGAATGTGACTTTAGCCTAAGATATCCCAAAGCAACATTTCTTAAAATGTGTTCATCAGAATTTTATGGAGTAAAATAGGTGTTACTGAAATAATGATTCTGTGGTCAAGTTTGGAAAATCATGGGGAAAAAAATGATAAAGAGGTTAATAGTTTCACTCATTTTTTTTTTTTTAAACAGTAGGTCAGTATTGAAGAGGCCAATTTCTCCATTCCAGATCTTTTTCCTGAAATTTCTCTGACAGCCTCCTGCGTTCGTCCTCTCACCGCCACACACTACTTTCACCACAGAGCAGCCAGTGTAATATTTTCAAAATGCTAATGAAGTTGGGTCGTCCTCTTCCTCAAAATGTATCAAAGTACTTTATATTCATATTTTTATTTTTTCCTCTGACATCCCCAGCAAACTTTTTCTTTAGCTCTTATGTGTTCTTCTCAGGTCATGGTTGACAACCTCCCCTATTCCTTCATCATGTTGGGTATGCCAAGATATTTCTAATCTGAGCTTTCTATGTACTCAAATGTCATTTTCTCAGGATGATTCTCGCACTCCCCCCATCTCTCAAAACACCCTCTAAATTTCTTTCAGAGCAAGTTACAATTCATAGTAATCTTTCTATTCGAGTAATTATTTAATGTTTGTCTTTCCCCCAGAAGAAAATCTGTAAGAGATCTTATTCACGGTCCTATCCCCGTGCCTAGCATTGGGTCTGATGCATAGGGGACAATCAGTAAGTGACTGAATAAATTGTGAATCACTAACACAGCAATGCACAGGTTTTTCAAATGCATTTGAACATGGGGACATTTTTTTTTTTCAGCCTAGAAGTAATATTCCATGGAATATATTTTGAGAAATGCTTTTCTAAAGTCAATTCCACTCCTCCTAAGTGTGAAGAGGGGAATATAAGTTATAACTACATTTCAAGCTCTGACTAGCTGTGTGACCATGGGCAAAGTTATTTCAAGCTTGAGACTCACTTGTGGAATGATGAGCCTGGATGAGATAATCTCTACAATCCTTTACAGCTCCCAAATTCTGAAGTTCTCATCATACAGAAAGAGTACCACTTTCACTTTGGTCATGGCATGAGCTCTCCAAGAGTAAGTCAAATCAGACTGACCTCATTTCACTCTAGAGTATTTATAGCCTAGCACGGTAGATCAGGGAAAGGAAGTCGATACAGCATATCTAGCTTTCTATGAGCCATTTCACAAAGTCTTCCCTAATGTCTTTGTAGATAGAAGTGAGGAACGGGGGCTTGATGGAGGTATGATGGACTGGTTGAAAGATGGTCCCCATGAGTGCTGATTAATGGATCAATGCCAACACTGAGGACACAGAATGGTGATAGCCCTCAGGCTCTGGACTTTGTCCTACTTTGTTTAACATTTCTATCAATGTCTTGGATGAGAAGTAAAGGCTCATGATCATCAAATATACAGGTGACATGATGGTAGGAATATGTTGGATGACAGAATTAGAATTCAAAGTGTCCTGAAGAAGCTGGAGAAATGTGCTGTATCTAAAATGGGGGGTGTAGTACTACAAAAGGAAGTCCAAGAGAAAGAAGCAATTGCAAAAATTTATAATAACAAAAATGTGTATGTAAGCGTGTGTGTGTGTGTGTGTGTGTGTGTGTGTTTGGGTGTTGTATGTATACACGTGTGCCTCGATAACTTTGGGGGGATTTTATTGCAAGTGTAATAATAAAATAAAATAATAAAATAATGAAAGATGGTCATCCTAACATGAATGTTTGTTATGTATTGAAACTTCATATTTAGAAATCTAACATATAAAAATAGATAATTAATACTCCCTATTAAGATGGGAATCACAGTATTACTTCCAATTTTTAAGAAGGGAAGGCAGATTAGAACATGATCACAGAAAAGTGAACAAAGTAGTAAGCAAGAGAATTGAAGGAATTGAGATTTTGTCAGAAAAAACAGCATAATTTTGGATACCAGGATTTTTCCACTTTCACTAATCTGGATTCTGCGCCTCTCTGATGTAATTCCTCAGTACCTGAAACTCTCTCATCATTCACCTCTCAGAGTGTATTTTCTTTGCCTGCGTGTGTCCTTCGTGGGGCCAGAGGCTATATAAAGGCAGAGTTTGGATCTGTTTGATCACTGCTATCCATCCCATTATTAGTTCAGAATCTGGAGCATAGACTCAACGTGATGGTGAGTAAGTAAATAAATTATTATTTTCCTTAAATATCTTTAGTGTTGTAAGGAAAGACTATGCTTATTCTTTGTAATCCAGTAGATACGTAAAAGTATTACTTACAGGTAAATATTTATTCCACATAATAATCATAGATTTCCAAACATGCCAAGGACTATTGGACAGATACTGAGTTTCCCATCACTGGTAGCTATCAAGCCAAATTTGGCATTTGGAGGACCATTGGCTGAAACCACTATAAACCAGACCCAGTTCACATATTCTGTTTGCCTTGGATGACTTTTATGTTCCTTGAAATTTGATTTTGATTCAGTGGTTTGTTCTACAAGTTTTGCTCTGATCTAACAGAATGACAGGTTATTTCTTGAGTATTGTCTGTCATTTTGTGCATCCTGGTCTTTAGTCTTACTGTTTGGACAGTCCATAGCTCATCCAAATATGGTGTATAAAATCCTACTCATCCTTTGTAAAGCCTTCCACATTTGGTTTTTGCTTAAAACATTTCATGAACAGGAGCACCTAGGTGGCTCACTGGGTTGAGCCTCTGCCCTTGGCTCAGGTCATGATCTCAGGGTCCTGGGATAGAGTCCCACATCGGGCTTTCTGCTCAGCGGGGAGTCTGCTTCCCCTTCTTTCTCTGCTTGATTGTGATCTTTCTCTCTGTCAAATAAAAGAATAAAATTTACCAAAATGAACCCCTTCTTCCTCTGCATTTCTGTAGAATATTCATTCCTCTCTATGCCCTTACCATTTTCTGCCATATATTATAGAGTTAGTTGCCAATCTGACTTATTATCAATTCAAAATACTGTAGAGGGGACATTGACGTGAGCAGATGAATGCATATATCCATCAGTCAAGGGGATTTCCTTTTTTGTCGCACTTCTGGTAAAACCTCCTAATAAAAACCACAAAAGTAGATTGATTAATTCAGATTTTTAAATATCCAATTATTTGCCTATAAGCATAGGAATTCTTCCTGGTATTTTTTTCATTCTATACAAATATATGTAGAAATAAGTGTCAGACCTGATTTTCTTTGTCGCACAACTGGAGAGTAAAATATACCCACCTCAAGATATAGTTGAAATAGAGGTGAGGAAATGAAACACACAGACCAGAGGAAGGCAAATGTGAAGCAAGTGAAAGCAGTTGAAATCCACAGTAACACTGGAGTAGTGGAAAAAAGTCAGGATGATAATATCTGTCACTTCACTTTGGTTGACAAGTTTGTTTACCAACATGTGATTTCTTGTCTGGCAGGGAAAAAAAAATGTTTTAAGAAATCATGTTGTGATTCTTTCATATTTCTCTTTAAGCACCAAATATTTATCCAATAATATTTGGATGGTTTAGGAGTAAATGAGTCAATGGGAAGCATATGGATGAAATTTCCCCTTGGAATGTGCTTTGGTTTTAGAAGAGGGCAAAAGTTGGTAGAGGAACTCTCTGCCAGGCATATGCTTAATTTCTGGAACATTGGACATCATCTAAAAGTCTTACTCTGGTTTCTCATCACTGGTATTCCCAACACTGGCTGTTTTTTTTTTTTTTTTAATTTTTATTATTATTTTTTTATTTAACAGTATTTGGTAGTAATTACTTTGCCCACAGCACTGGAGAGAACCAGATGGGTTTCCGATACTCTACAGAACTATTATTGATATCAATAATAGAATTTACTGTCAGTCAGGGTCCTAAACTCCTTGTAGATATCAGTGTATTTAATATTTACAGTGACTTAATGAGAAAGCTCACTTAATATTTTGACTTTGTACCTTGATATTCTCATTTTCCCTTATGATATTCTCATTTTGAAGATGAGGAAGCTAAGACAGAGTGAGGTTAAGGAATTCATTCAATGCTAAAGAGCTGGCAAATGTGTCAGCCGGGATTCGCACCCAGGCAAAGGGCTCCAGCATTTTTATAACGAACTTCTACTGATCTCTGCTTCTCTACCCTACCGCTGGAAACCATTTACTCATAGCTAGGCATTAATACACTGCCTCATTTTGTTCTCAAGCCTACACCATGAGGCAGAAATTCTTCCGGTAGTTTTATAGGTGATGCCACTGGCTCTCAGAGGCCGTTTGAGGAAATGTATTACATTCACAGAACTTGTGAATGGCAGGATGTAGATTTGAACCCAGATTTCAACTAACACCTGCCTCAGGCCATTCTGTGCTCCAAGAATGGCTTCTATATTAAGTACCTCGGTATTGCCCACAGTGGGGTGGTGAAGCTGTGCTGGATAAAAAAAGAGATTCAGTTTCCCCCAACTCCCTTCTCCTCTCTAACTCCCCATGTCCTCCATGCTATTTGTTATGCTCCACAAATAAGTGAAACCATATGATAATTGACTCTCTCTGCTTGACTGATTTCACTAAGCATAATCTCTTCCAGTCCCGTCCATGTTGCTACAAAAGTTGGGTATTCATCCTTTCTGAGGGAGGCATAATACTCCATAGTGTATATGGACCACATCTTCCTTATCCATTCGTCCGTTGAAGGGCATCTTGGTTCTTTCCACAGTTTGGCGACCGTGGCCATTGCTGCTATAAACATTGGGGTACAGATGGCCCTTCTTTTCACTACATCTGTATCTTTGGGGTAAATACCCAGTAGTGCAATTAAAAAAAAAAAATGAGATCCAGATTTCCAACCACCCTCCCATAACCACTGGGTCAGCCTCTCTAAGGAGGGGCTTTAGGTTCTTCACTTTCACAATCATCAACTGAATTTTGACTCTTAAGACTGAATGCCATATGTTGCCTCCAAGAACCTCTTGTGAGAACGAGGTACCAATCAACCAATTAAGGAATTTAAAAGGAGAAAGAAGATGGAAATGTATTAAGTGTGGACTCACATATAATGAAACACCTCCAAAAATACAGATTGGAAAATCAGGTAATTCTATAAATCATTTGTTTCTAGAGTCATTTGCAGGGCTATGATTGACAAGCAATTCTGGAAACCTCTTGAGGCCTTGAGCATGGGAAGCAGGAGAGTGGGCAAGGAACATGACACTGGAGTCAATTCCTACCTCTCTTGTTAGTCCTTTAACTTTGGGTGAGTTATGAATTCATTCTGCACTTAAAATTCTCTCTGTAAAAGATTTGCCTCGTTAATTCTTATGCAAATTGAGTGAGCTACATAGTTGACACACAGTAGGTATTCAATAATCTCATTTATCTTTGCTTATAGTGCTTCACAAGTTACATTTTTGAGGCAGATTCATTTGCCAACTTTCTCCCTACTCAAGCCTGCATTATACTAGCTATTACAAATGTCCAGTTTGTCAATTACTTCCTATCCTACAGACCATGAAACTGTCTGCTTAGGAAACTGTCTGCCTCTTAATTTGAAGTTCATTGTTAGTGGTAGGTGATGACTTATCTACTTGCGCTTTCATTAGAAGAGGATGAAGTCATGTAGAATTACACCAAAGAAATGAATGGCTAATGGGAAAAAAGTATCAGAGACTGTTATAGATTAGTAATAGAAATATTTGGAGCAAAAGTCCTTTAAGAATATCATTTAATTTCCAAGTTCCATTACCTTCTCTATTTGAAATACCAGTTCAGAAATTTTATTTATTTATTTATTTATTTATAACATAAAATTGTCAAGTTGGAAAGGACTTAGAGGTCATTTTTAACAACTCTTGGGCAGTGCTTCTCCTTGGAGGAAAGAGAGCAGTTTGCTCATGTTATGTAGTGTGATTCAGTGCACATTTGTTACTTACTAAACCCAATGAGATAGAAAGCCAGGCGCCACTTTGCACATGAGAAACGTTAAGTTTTAGAGAGATGAAAGTGCTTGCCAAGGTGGCTCAAGTCACCCAAGACAGGACTTGTCTCCAAATGCCAGGCTCCTTGTCTTTTTTATTCCCTTCCCTAGGCCATAGTACTTCCTGATTCCAGTCAGGCAAAATATTACGGATGAATTCCTTTCTCTATCTCTTTCAATCTCTCTTTTTAGAAACTTTTAATTAGTCTCTGACTCTCTGCCATTATTAGTATTTGTTATTAAGTATTAAGAGCCATCCCTGTTCCCATCCTCTCCCCTGTAACCCTCCTCCTGAGGCTTCTGGTTTCAACTGTTACGTTTTTTCACCAGTGATCAGTGGAGCTTCCCTAATGATCTCAACTCATTTGGAGGGTTTATAGCTCTAGCACAGAACTCCAATGAAAGAAAAAGAGAAGCTTCTTTGGAATGCCCTGAGGGCTTCTTTGCTTCTGCCAAGAACATAATCCTTTGCTGCTGACTACCTCACCCGCACTCTAAGGAGTGTCTTGTGTGGGCAGACTCCCTTTTCCTCTTTGGGGAGCTGTCCATCTCCACCCTCCCATTCCTGCCCCCTCCTCCTCTTCACTGTCCTCGGATACCAGCTGAGATTCCTGCACACAGTGGGCAGGCACATGATACTATTTGTTGAAAGATGCGGTGAATAAGTGCATTAAAGTAGGAAGCAGGAGGATAAAAGGAAGATTTGTGGGCCACGTAGCTTTCCCACAGAGTGTTCGTGATGTTCTCACGAGTCAAGTGCTCACAAGCATGGATATGTACATGGGTATGTATTGCAAGCATGGGTATGTACTTTATACATAAAGGCACAGGCATAGAGCACTATTAAAATACTCCCCGTAACCAGGCATATATTGGGACTTCTAACAGCTAACGTTACTGACCATGTACAGTATCCATGTACCATGTACGGTATTCATTTGCTCTTCGAAGCCTCAACACAACCTGTCCTGCACTTGTTCTTACTGTGTTCAGTCTGCAGGGAGGGAATAAATGGGCAAGCCAGAATTCTAACGGAGGTGGTCTCACTCCAGAGTGTGGATCCTTAATCTTTACATCACGGTAGTACTGCAGTCGTAGGACATATCTCCCAAGGACCAGCTTGATTATTATGTATTTAAACCTTCCAAACACTTTGCTCATGTGTTATTTAATCTAAATATGATTAAAACAATGGTATGGGATAAAATACTGTCCTTCTCATCTTTGATTTTTGGAAGGAATGAGAACAAGAGGGGATTATGGCCCTTCCCACATTCAGTACCTTGCAAAGGACAGATGCAGGCCTGGAACTCAACTCCATGAGCAGCACCAGGTGATTCAAAGGAAATGAATATAGAGGTTAGTTGTATCTTTCTATCCCTGAAGTTTTATGTGCTAATCATTTCACAAGATTTAGGCTGGTTAGCTCCTTTGAGCCCTGATTTTTCCCATCTGTAAAATAAAGATGAGAATGCCTATCTCACTGGATTCAGGCAAAAATGTCACTAGATATTTTATCTGGTAGACTATGGCCCACATTATGCATTTGGTTTTCCTCCTCAGGCTCATGAGAGATACTGTGACCAGGTAAGCCCCTCAAAGAATCTGAGTAGGGAGGTCTTCAGAACATATACATGAGGCTGGGCCTTCTTATCTCACTATCTGCACGTTGCTCATCTACCAAGGAGACAAACAAGGAAAATCATGTTTATGCATGAATCGAAGGACTTGCCTTTGCTGTCTCGTGGCTGTCACAACTCTCTCACTACTGGATAGAAAACAACATGAAGTGCATATCAACACTGACCATAATCATTCAAACCTTTCAGACTCCTAGAAGGTCTAACTTGGGAAGCACTCACCTTAAGGCAAAGGAAAAACATGTGTAGAGGGGAGAAGAATAAGCCATGATCACCTTGCTCAAAATGGCAGGATTGGAACGGAAACTCATGTTGGACTAAAACCACTGCTACAGAGAGTATCTGAAGAGTAGTGCTTGGTATGGTTTCTATGAGGGAACCCAAACAAGAGGCTTCCGAGGTTATAGCTCCCTGCTGAAATTGCCACACCAGAAGCAAAGGCTTCAAAGTCACAAAGTCACACCAGCTGGCAGTGATGGAACTCTTCAGCTCCATGTCTGAGTAATGAAGAACATCTAATAAACATGAGGAGAAAAGCCAAGGATCCTAATACTTAATTATCTGCCCAGTGATTGAAAGACTAATTTCATTTGCTTGTGCTTATTTGTGAAGGCTTCTATATTTCCCAGCAAGGAAAGATCCTTAGAGTTCAGGGATTTAATGTAGATGAATTCATTAAGGTGCTTATTAATCTACCCATCCTGGTAACTTAATATTAAGTCAGTTGTCTGTCAATTCCAGACATGGAACCAGAAAACTGGGGAAATAATATTATGAGTTTGTCACTTCAATCCAGACTTAATGATGTATTTATTGACCATTGATTAAAATCCCTAAAGTTAATGTATTTCACTTTGTTTAATTATATATATATATATATATATATATATATATATATATATATATATATATATTAGAACTGGAATCAATGATCTTAGAGTTCTCATGAAGTGTGAAAGGCCAAAGACATATATTTTTGGCAATATGGCAGCCTAGAGAGCAGTGAAACCTTAGCCAGTACACAATATTTAAAACGCTGAATTAAAATAAGTAAATAAAATCTTCAGAAATTTAAAAAGATTTTAGTTGCTTATTTGAGAAAGAGCATGAGTTGGGGTGGTGGGCAGAGGCAGAAGGAGGAGACTCTAGCTAAGTGGGGAGCCCAGTGTGGGGCTCAATCCCAGGACCCTAAAATCAAGACCTGAGCTGAAGGCAGATGCTTAACCAATTGAGCCATCCAGTATCCCCTTTTTAAAAAATATTAATGCACCTTAAAAAAAAAAATCAGGAGCCAGAGACTATATCAAAGTGTGATCGCAAAGGATAAATGAGAGTTTTCCAGACAATGTTCTGCTGCTGGAATCTGTCAGTTAGTGGAGGCCTAAACCCAGTTGTTCCTTCTTTCTTTCTTTCAAGATTTTATTCATCCACTTGGCAGAGAGAGAGAGAGAGAGAGAGAGTGAGAGAGAGCACAAAGTAGGGGGAATGTCAGGCAGAGGAGGAAGGAGAAGCAGGCTCCTGCTGAGCAAGGAGCCTGATGTAGGGCTCAATCTCAGGACCCTGGGATCATGACTTGAGTGCAAGGCTGACACCCAACCAACTGAGCCACCCAGGAGCCCCAGGCCTAAACCCAGTTTTAAGGAAACTTTTGAACCAAAGGAAAGAAGAAAGCCTAGGACCTATAATGTGAGATTAGACAGATCATCTATACTAGGGCAAGACTTCACTATCACTGGTTGAACTGAGAGAAACAGTGCCCATAGGGACCTTGGTGAGGTTGAGAAGCACAAGACCTATATGATGTCTGAACCCTATTCATTGAAAGTTCATAAATCTGAAAGGATATGACCTAAATTAAAGTTTATCAGTGTATATCATGGATTTTATTTTTTTTTCTTCTTTTTTCATTTTCAGTGGAGGAGTGACTATATTGATTAACTTTATTCTTTAAAAAAAAAAAAGATTT
Source organism: Mustela nivalis (assembly GCF_964662115.1). Lineage (NCBI taxonomy): Eukaryota > Metazoa > Chordata > Mammalia > Carnivora > Mustelidae > Mustela > Mustela nivalis. The sequence goes on from NC_139032.1 coordinate 78,094,503, forward strand.
TCTTTATTTATTTGACAGAGAGAGAGATCACAAGTAGGCAGGCAGACAGGCAAGCAGAGAGAGGGGAAAGTAGGCTCCCCGCTGAACAGAAAGCCCGATGCAGGGCTTGATCCCAGGACCCTGGGATCATCAACTGAGCTGAAGGCAGAAGCTTTAGCCCACTGAGCCAACCAGGTGCCTCCTTTATACTTTATTAACAAATTAACTTGTATTATAATTTCTTAGGTAACCACTAAAAGAACAGGACAGTGTATAATTTCCAAATTAGTAAAGAAGAAACATGAACTCATTCCAAAATAAAAGAGAAAAAAGGAAATAAAAGTAAAATATAAAAAAAAAAACTGGAATAGGGGCTCCTTTGTGGCTCAGTTAAGCATCTGCCTTTGCCACAGGTCATGATCCCAGGCCCACATCGGGCTCTCTGCTCAGCTGGGAGCCTGCTTTTCCCTCTCCCTCTGCCTGCCGCTCCCCCTGCTTGTGCTCCCTCTCTCTCTGTCCAATAAATAACTAAAACCTTTTTTAAAAAGCTGGAATAAATAGGAAGCACACAATATAAAAGGTACAAATCCAAGTATACCCATAACCATAGTTAATGCAAATAGAATATTCTCTGCATTTAAAAGATTTAAATGTATTTAAAAAATACACTTACAGGGGCGCCTGGGTGGCTCAGTTGGTTAAAGCCTCTGCCTTTGGCTCAAATCATGATCTCAGAGTCCTGGGATCGAGTTCTGCATTGAGCTCTCTATGCTCAGCGGGGAGCCTGCTTCCCCCCCTTCTCTGCCTGCCTCTCTGCCTATATGTGATGTCTGTCTGTCAAATAAGTAAATAAAATATTTTAAAACAATACACATATAGATTATTTACCAGAGGAAAAAACCACAAATGTACCCACAGACTGCAAAACCACAATAGAAAAATGTTAACAGGAAAATACCTTGGAGCTGGCATGGCTGTTGAGATTTCAGATATCATGGACAGCAAGGTTTGAAGAGCTTTGGAAGAGGTAGAGGGCTGTTCTTCACCCCCCTCCAAGGTTTTATTTATTTGAGAGAGAGAGAGCACGAGCAGGGTTGGGAGAAGTAAAGGCAGAAGCAGACTCCACTAGGAGAGCTGGATGTGGGATTCTATCCCGGGACCCTGAGCCCAAGGCAGACACTTAACCAACTGGGACACCCAGGTGCCCCTAGAGGGCTGTCCTGCAGAGAAGACAGATTCAGTTTACTAAGAAAACAGTATGATCTCAAACTTGTAATCATCCGATAATATACTTCTAGTTATGCAAGTGAAAGCATTATGGATCTGCAGGGAAAAAAAAACAACAAATCTCCATCATGGCAAGATATTGTGAAATATGTCTCAGCAATTGAGAGAGAATACAGATGACCCAAACAAAATATATATGTGAGTGTGTGTGTGTGTGTATATAGATAGATAGATAGATAGATAAGTGGAATATTCCCCCCAAAAGTTTTTTTCTCGACAATTTTAAATAACTGATCATTTTCTATTTCAAAAAATTTTTTCACGAAGTTTCGCTAAATTAGTATCATGTCACTAAATTTTCCAGACAAGCTGAAGAGATTAGATGTCAATATAAAAAAGGTAATGAAAGTAAATATAAATAAACAAATATGTGTAGCTGTGTGCTAATGTGCATACATTAGGAAAAAAATCATATACTTGTCTTTCAAAATTTAAATAAACTATTAAATAAACTTATATTGAATAAGATATTCAAATATCTTATCTAATATCTCTAATATTCTTTACCCATGGATCAAGGAAGAAATTATATGGACACTAGAAAATATTTAGATCGGTAAAGCAATGGAAAAGTTGTGTTGTAGCTAAAGAACTTTACAGTTCCAAAATCCTTATATTCAAAGGCCAAAAGGGTAAAAAATTAACTAGAAAAATAATATAAGAAGAGCAGGAAATTTTATTTTTAAATAGGGTTTAATAATAAAGACAAAGATAATGTGTGTGTGTGTGTGTGTGTGTGTGTAGAAAAGAGAGAAGTGGGGAGGGACAGAGAACAGGAAGGCATAGATAATAATGATAAAAAAGGAAAAGAGACAAAAGTGGAGTCTCAACAATGGTTAATAGAAGTAAGAGGCAATATGCATAATAAACATTCCTATAAATGGGGAAGCATTTACATGAATCAAATCCTCAAAAATATAATTTAATGAACTTGAGTGAATGAGAGAAAATGGGTAGAAAATCTGAATGATCTTTATAAACATTAATGATATTAAAACAATGTTTTAATCTATCCCCACAAACAAAACAACTGGCCCAGTTAATTAAAGAGGTAATTTCTTTTTTTTTTCTTAAAGATTTTATTTATTTATTTATTTAACAGATATCACAAGTAGGCAGAGAGGCAGACAGTGAGAGAGGAGGAAGCAGGTTCCCTGCTGAGCAGAGAGCCCGATGCAGGGCTTGATCCCAGGACCCTGGGATCATGACCTGAGCTAAAGGCAGAGGCTTTACCCACTGAGCCACCCCGGTGCCCCTAAAGAGGTAATTTCTATAAAATATCTCAGAGAACAATTATTCCAATCTTTAGAGAATAAAGTGGAAAGATCGCTTCCCATTTTTTTTTTAGTAGTGCAATCTTACATACAAAACTACAGTGAAAGAGTATACAATAAGTACTTAACAGAAGAGTGTGTAATAGTATACAATAAGTTATACCATAAAACCACTACCACTCCTGAACATGCAAAACTTCTTAATAAAATATTAGCAAATTATATTCAACACTGAGTTTAAAAATATGTCATAACTAATATAAGATTGCTCTAGGAATGACTAATTTTAGAAAAATCTATAAATTTATTCCATCATTTTGACTGACCAAATAAGAAGAATAAATTTCAATGGATGCAATAAAACATGGTAATCATTCTTAATGAAAATTCTTACTGAATTGTTAATAAAACTTTATCCTTAACTGGATAAAGGAGAGACCAAAAAAATCTTCCAGAGAAACCAATAGAAAGAGACCTACAGAGATAAGGAAACCTACTACATAAACAGATGGCAAACAGATTATTAGGAAAATTATAAGCCTGTTTAACAATCAGTGCTGTGGTGAAAAGCAATTCTCCACATGGGAAAAATGAAAAGGGATGTGCATCCTGCATCATAAATAAAAATCATTTCTGGATAATTTAGTGAAAACTAGCTCAAAACTTCAAAAAATTGATAATCTTTTTATGCCTTCAACGGGAGAAAAGTTTTCCTGAACCCAAAATAATAAAAAGCATAAATAAAGCATAAATATGATTTCTTTAAGAGTAGGGACATCTATCCATTGAAAGACCCCATAAAGAGATTGAAATGACAAGACACAATGTAGGAGAAGACATTGGTAATCACACAAATGACAAAGACTTATCTTGCAGAATGTATAAATATTTCTCACAAATCAATATGAAAAAGACAAACCACACATTTTAAAAAGGGAAAAGACATGATCCTCCTTTTTACTATGAAGGAAATGTAGCTGGCTCATGGCATTTGAGATATTCTCCATCTCAGGAATAGGGTGCGTGTGTAGTGAACTTTCTCATACCCTCAAAATGAACAGAAATCCCAGAAGTCCATCAATATGAAACATGAGGAAGGAAGAAGAACCAAAGTTTTCATTGACCACTACTGTGTGTGTGAATTCACTTTTCAGTTTTGGAAAACAGTTTGACTTTGCCTAATAAAACCAAGCATACGCACACCCTAAAATCTAGCAATTTTACTAACACTGGGGGGAAAAGTAGCCAATTAACAAGAAATATAGTGCTTCCTTGTGCTAGGGGTAAGACTTAAATTTTAGCTGGGGAAGGAATCGTGGAAAATCAAAACCAATGGTAATGTTCTATTTCTTAAACTATTGTATATACAAGTACTAATTTACTACATTTGTTATACTGCATATATATTTTATACAGTTTTATATATAAAATGCATTTCATGATATAGATTAAGTATATGTTTAAAGACAAAAGTGGTGCAGGAGAGCTAAAAAAATGTATCAACAGAGAGTAGATCAGAGTGATATGCTTACCTGATGGGGGAAAATCACATAAAGTCAGTGTTAATAAATCAATATATAAATAAACAGTTCAGTAGAGAAGAATATACATGTTTTATGTTTTGTATGAACTTAATGTAGAATAAATGTGGTAGTTTAATTCATTGATAAAATGATGAGTTATTTAATGAATTGTACTGGCATAACTGGTTATTGGTGTAAAGTAAGGAAAAAATCATTATCTCAGATGCTCCAAAATTAGTCTATATAATCAAAGAATAAAATGTAAAAAAGCTACATCTTAGAATTGTGACAATATTGTTTGCATGTCCTGGGGTCAGTAAAAATCTTCTTAGTGATAATTAATTCAATGATCAAGTGCCATAATTGAAGTTGATGACAAGCAATTAAATTGAAAAAGAAATGCAACAGAAATGAGATGTGGCTAGTATTTATTTAATAGAAAGGTTTACTTCAAACTGAAAAAAAGTTGAAAGTAGCCAAGATGAAAATGGCATATACACAAGTGTTTCCCGTAAGACCAAAGCAGATGGTTAAAAACACACAAAAAGATGCACAGGCTAAAACAAATTAATATGTAGAAGTGAGAGATCATTTCATGCTCATTAGATGCCTGTGCAGCTAATAGCATAAATTGTTACAATCTTTTGTGAAAACGGTATAGAAACAACTATTAAAATTAAAGATATACTTAACCTTTGACAGCATTCCTGGGGTCTTTCTCCCGATAATAAAAACTGAGGATATAGAGATCTATGGATACATGTGTTTATTGCCACATTATTCATAGAGGCAGAAAGTAGTACCAAAGTGACAAACAAAATAGGGGAAATAGGGAAATAAATTATAGCACATTAATACCAAGAGACTATTTTACAGCTATCAAAAATAATGGATCAGAACCATGCTAACTGACAAAGGGAATCCCATAGGTGTTATTGATTAGAAAACTTAGAAGTAGGAAATATGTGTACTAAGAAAAATATTTTATAAGGTCCCATTTAGAAAGTAAAATTGGCAAAAATCTCCTAGTTTTACATGCATGCAGACAAATGTGTATTAGTTTAGGTATATTGATACATGGTACTTCAGCAGGGACGCAGTATGGAAAGATCCCTGCCATGTTGTTATGTGTGCTGTTTTGTGAGAGGGAATGGGGTGGGGGGCAAGCAAAGGTAGATAAAGGAAAAAAACTGCACAAAATGCCTGATATCATCTTACTTAAGGAAAATAACATGTGTGTGTGTGTTTATAAAGTCATTACCCAAAAAATTAAAAAACTGGAAAGTATAAATTTACATTGACTGACTCGTACATTTGTAATGGATAATCAAGATGAAAAAAAAATCAATTTTCCAACTAACACCCATAATCACTTTCTGTGTGTGAAGCGAAGTTCTATATGAATTTTAAAAAAACGTGTTAAGGAGGGCACGGATTGCATGGAGCACTGGGTGTTATATGTAAACAATGAATCATGGAACACTACATCAAAAACCAGTGATGTACTGTATGGTGACTAACCTAACATAACGAAAAAATAAATAAATGCATATGTTTAAAGAGGAAAGGTCTATAAAGGTATCTGTCAGGCTTACTGAGGGTGACAAGGGTGAAATTGATGGTGCTAAGGAGTAGAGATGGGTGGCAAGGAAGAGTTACTGGTCTTTATACATCTTTGTACTGTATTGTTTCACTTTTTACAAAAAGCCTGTTATATATCCATTTACCTACTGCTGTGTAACAAAGCACCCCAAACTAAACCATATAAAACAAACATTCAGTCTTTTCCTGATTTTATGCATTTGCTTAGTGACTTTTCTGATCTGGACTGGCTTAGCTGGGCTGGCTCCGTCAGTGGGAGCCTCATATACGTGTCTAGTACTTGACTTGGAGTCGTCGATGTGTTGGAGATCAGTTGGCCACATGGTCATTCATCATTTTTCAAGGTGGCTTAGGTAAGCATCATAGTGGTCATAGGGTTCCCAAAAGCAAAAAGAAGGTAAGCTCCAAGATGAAAGTATTGTATAATCCTCTGCTTGTGACACATAGGTCAGTGTCATATTGTCCAAAGCAAGTCACAGGGTTCCAAGGAAGAGTTATAACAAAGAGCACAGATTAAAAACGAAACAAAACAAAACAAAAACCCAAGAGTTTTTAGGCATTTTTGCAATCACAATGTATGACCAAACTTATTTTCATTATTATTTTATTCATTTCTGTTCTTTGTCATTGAAAGCATCCTAATTCAGGCACTCATTATCTTTTGAGGATGGATCTTCTTAGAACGATCTCCCATAAAATATTTTTCTTCTCTTTTATGCCACACAACATCTTTCATTTTCTGTACCCCTCTCTATCTATTGGAGTGTGGTTAAGGAATCTTTAATTCCTCTTTAAATGACATAGTCTTGGTTTATGCCTGTTGCCTTCTTTCCCCATCAGATTTAGACTTTTTTTTCTTGGTTTCCTTTTAATTTATAACAAAATACTATTACTCATTAGGCATTAAAATAAGCCAGTGCAGTTTTGGGGAACATCTACAGTGCTCTTAGGGTTTCTGTCATAGTCTCTCACTGGATAGCATCTGAGATGCATGTACCACGCATTGAATTTTCACTTTAACAAATGCCTGTACTTGGGAGAATGACCGGTATGTACTGCCTCTCTTCATCAGATCATTTCCAGGGGTTATATTACAAAGTTGTTTTCAAGGATTTGAAGCAATGTGCTTAGGTGATAGTGTTCAGTATGGTAGAAGAAGTAGTACCACGGCCCTTATGGACCATGTGGTATGCTGGCTACTTGTGCTGCGTCCCACATGACATCCAGCATGCTCAAGGTGTGTGAAACTGCCCAGGCTCCGGCCACCAGGGTCAGAGAGCAATCTGGAAAATTACAGCTTGTAGGTACATGAAATGTGGGCAGGAAATAGTGACTAAGCAACTATTTGGCTGGCCACAGTCACGACAGTGATTATTTTCAAGTATTTATGCATTATATCTGGTAATCTTTTTGTTGCTTTAAAAAAAAATCCTTTTGGATGCCATGAGCTTTAAAAAGTGAACAGTTAATTAAAAACTAGTGCTGAATTCCAGTTACTAAAGAAGGTTGATGATGAAAGTTATCCTAAAAAGTATTTGTCGACGAGTCTACCTACCTACCATGAAGAGTACAGCAATATCACTGACCGTGGAAAAACAGAATGCTAAAGAAAAATCAGATCTGCTTCAAATGAGCAGTTAATTTATGAAGATCATTCCCCCAAAGAACTAATTAGCCCAGGAGACTACAGTGGAAAATATTTCTCTATCTGTCTGCAAAACATGACTTTTCATTTATGTAGATCAAATGCTTGCTCTATTTCTTCTCATTTTTATTTGAAGTTTTATCCTGCAAATATAAAAAGTGATGTGATAGCTATTAACATGTCGGTTCCATTAATATAAGAAAACTGCACAGACAGGTCAATTAAGCAAATTCTGTATGGGTATCACCAGATGCTATAAATAGAAAATTAATTAATTCTAATAATTATTTGATTTAAAAAAAATTCTTAAGATCAAAGTAAAGCTTTTGGAAGTTCATGTAGTACAATATGAAACATCTGACATTTTGAGGCATGGCATTATAAATTCAGGTGAAAGTACAACATTGAAAATAAAATTAGTTGTTTTTGTACTGAAAATGTGAATGCAGAGTTTGGTGGAGCACATCATGATGAAACCTGTGTTTTCACTAAACCAATAGAGGAAAATGGGCATGGAATTGCTGCCGGTGGCCTTTATCATCAATAATTATGTCCAATCAAGCAGCTTAAGAAATTCATTAGGAAAGCGGTGCCTGCTTTCTTCTTGTTGCCCATTATAAAACAGATTTTAGAAATATTTAAGCTTTGGAAGAAGTGTTTTTTAAATCAATCGGAGGTTTTCAGAATGATAGTGCACTATTTCATTTTTTACCTAAGTCCTCCAAATGTTGGCTGCATAATTGTTCAAAATCTGTAACAACCTATTCAATGATATGAGCGCCAAGATGTCTTCAGACTTTTTAACTTTCAAAAAATTGCATATATATTCTGTACAGGAATGCAGTGACATTGAGAAGGCCCTTGATTTTCCAGCAACTCCATTTAATGAAATATTAAAAAGAATCATGTATAGAGCACTATCTTTGACAAGTTTTGTCTTGTAAAAGTACTTATCGCAGTAAGATTCTATTAATGGAAAGAAAAAGACAATTGCTGTGAAAATATTTGGGCTGAAATATTTATTCATTTTAATACACAGCATATAAGAATATTCTCCAGTTAGCAGAATTTGCCCTTACTTTAGAGTTATCTCACATTCACAGAGAGAATATTTTCTCAGCTAAAATTATAGAGACCAGAGTCCATAGATGATGTCAAAAACTTTAAATGTGTTAACCATAACATGAAATTTAAAAGATTGCAGATAATTTAATGAAAAAAGTTAGTAAGAGCATAATGAAAAGAGTACATTCTTTTTTTTTTTTTAAGATTATTTATTTACTTATTTGACAGAGATCACAAGTAGGCAGAGAGGCAGGCAGAGAGAGAGGAAGGGAAGCAGGCTCCCTGCTGAGCAGAGAGCCCGATGTGGGCCTTGATCCCAGGACCCTGGGATCATGACCCGAACCAAAGGCAGAGGCCCTAACCCACCAAGCCACCCAGGCACCCAAAAGAGTACATTCTTTATCAGGGGTGGGGGGCATCCCAAACAGCAACATAATATTAGAAAGAGATATAGCTAAGAAACTGTTTAAAATACATGGACATATGCCAAGAATAATTATGCTGCTTATTCAATTTTAATGTTGAGATAATCAAATATAAAAATAGTTTTAATATTTTGGTTTAATATGTATAGATATGTGATACTTATAAAGTATTTTGTTTTTGAAAATAGTTTTAAATAGAATTAAATTATGTGCACATTAATATTATAACAACTTGTCAGACAATAGCATTAGTTTTTAAACTTCATTTGTTTTTTTAAATTAATAAACCTTATTTTTTCAAGTAGGTTCGTAGCAAACTTGAGTGAAAAGTACAGAGAATTCTCATATGCCATCCTGTCCCCACACATGCACAACTTCCCCCACTTTCAACATCCCACACCATAGTGAATATTTGTTACAAATGAAGAGCCTAAATTGACATCATTATCAACCAAAGTCCACAGTTTACATTACAGTGCACTCTGCATGTTCTACATTTTATGGGTTTGGACAAATGTGTGATAATATGTATCAACAATTGCAGTATACAGAGTAGTTTTACTGTCCTAAAAACCCTCTGTGTTCTACAGTTCTTCCTCCAGCCCCACAACCCCCCAGCAATCACCCATCTTTTTACTGTCTTCATAATTTTGCCTTTTCCATGATGCCGTGTAGTTGGAATCATGTAGTATGTAGCCTTTTCAGGTACGCTTTTTTCATATATTACTTATTTTGGTAATACACAGTTGAGTTTCTTCCACATTCTATGGCTTGATAGCAGGAAGAACTAGCTGGATTGCTGGGTTATATGATTATATGGTAAGATTATGTTTGGTTTTATAGGAAACTGCCTAAATCTTCCAAAGTGAGTATACCACCTTGCCTTCCCATCAACAATGAATAAGAGTTCTTTTTGTTCGACATGCTCACCACTATTTAATGTTGTCAGTGTTTTGGATTTTGGCCATTTTAATAGGTGTGTAGTGGAATTTCACTTTTTTAAATTTTTATTTCCGAGATGACATATGATGTGGAACATATTTTTATATGTTTACTGGCTAAGTGTACCTCTTTTTTTGGTAAGTCTTTTGCACATTTTTAAAATTAAATCGTTATTTTCTAATTGTTGAGTTTTAAGAGTTCATTATATTGGTTGGATAACAGTCCTTTATTTTCCCACTCTGCAGCTTGTCTTGTCATGCTCTTAGCATTGGCTTTTGTGGGCAGAATTTTTAGTTTTAAGAATGTCTAGCTTCTCGTGTCTTTCTTTCAGAGATTGTATCTAAAACGTCATCACTATACCCAGAGTCATCCAGGTTGTCTCCTATGTTATTTGCTAGAAGGTTTTACAGATTGCTTTTTGTTTTGTTTTCAGTCTTTGACCCATTTTTTAAATTAATTTTGTGAAGGGTATGGTTTGTGTCTAGATTCATTTTTTGAATGTGGATATGCAATTGTTCCCACATTATTTGTGAGAAAGATTATCTATGTTCCATGGTATCATGTATGACTTTGTCCAAGACCACTTGTTTGTATTTATGTCTGTTTCTGGGTTCTCTACTCTGTCCCCCTGGTCCCCGATTTATCTATTTTTTTCATAAATGCCACACTATCTTGATTACTATAGCTTTATAGTAGGTCTTGAAGTCAACTTCAATACTGAGTTGGTTATTCTGGGTCTTTTACCTCTCAATATAAACTTTAGAATTGGTTTATCAATATCCACAAAATAACTTGCTGAGGTTTTGATTGAGACTATATTAATATTAATATTATTATTCTTATTACAATGTAAAACCTTTATTGAACTTTGTTTTTTTACATTTTATTTAATTTTTACTTTGTTTTATTTTTTTATTACATTATGTTGTTCACCACACCGTACCTCAGTTTTGATGCAGTGTTCCATGATTCATTGTTAGCGTATAACACCAAGTGCTCCATGTAACACGTGCCCTCCGTAATACCCATCACCAGGCTTACCTTACCCATCCCCGCATGCCCACCCCCTCTAAAACCCTCAGTTTGTTTCCCAGAGTCCATAGTCTCTCCTGATTCATCTCCTCTTCTGATTCACCCCTCTTCATTTATCCCTTCCTTCTCTCTTTTTTTTTTTAAATTATTTATTTATTTATTTATTTGACAGAGAGAGAGAGAGAGATCACAAATAGGCAGAGACGCAGGCAGAGAGAGAGGGGAGGAAGCAGGCTCCCTGCTGAGCGGAGAGCCGGATGCGGGTCTTGATCCCAGGACCCTGAGACGACGACCTGAGCTGAAGGCAGAGGCTTTAACCCACTGAACCACCCAGGCGCCCCTCCCTTCCTTCTCTTAATGTCGTCTGTGCTATTCCTTATGTTCCACAAATATGTGAAACCATATGATACTTGACTTTCTCTGCTTGACTTATTTCACTCAGCATAATCTCCTCCAGTTCTATCCATGTCAAGGCAGAAGCTGGGTATTCATCCCTTCTGAGATTGTATTAAATCTATAGACCAAGTTGGGAAGATTGGATATCTTGTCAAAATTAAGTCTTCCTACCCATGAACTTGGAAACCATCTCTCCATTTATATAGTCATTCTTTGGTATCTTTCAAACAGAGGTTTGCAGTTTTCCTTATATAGATCTTATATATTTTTTGTTAGATTTATACATAAGTATTTCATTGAATGGGGGGAGCTAATGTAAATGATTATGTGTTATTTTTCTCTTGAGTTTTGGTTTTATTTTATTGTGGTTAAAAACATTTAACATGAGATCTGCTCTCCTTTTTCATTTTTAATCCAAGTGTATGTAATAAACACACAGTATTATATTAGTTTCAGGTGTACAATATCATGATTCAATAATTCTATACATTTCTCAGTTCTCAGTGTATTTATCAAGATAAATATACTCTTAATCCTCTTTATCTATTTCATCTCTCCCCCGCCCATCACTGACAACCATGTTTGTTCTCTATAGTTAAAGAGTCCGTTTTTTTGGTTTGTCTCTTTTCTTTTCTTTTTTTTCCTTTGGTTTCTTAAATTTCACATTTGAGTGAAATTTGTGTGATATTTATCTTTCTCTGACTGACTTATTTCAATTAGCATTATACCCTGTAGGTCCATCCATGTTGATGCAAATGACACGATTTCATTCTTTTTTATGGCTGAATGACATTCCTCTGTGTGTGTGTGTGTGTGTGTGTGTGTGTGTGTGTGTGTGTGTGTGTGTGAGTGTACATACACACATACCACATATTTACCCATTTATCTATGGATGGATACTTGGGTTGCTTCTGTTTCCTGGCTATTATAAATAATGCTTCAATAAACATTGGGATGCATATAACTTTTCAAATTAGTCTTTTTTTTTCTTTAGGTGCATACAGTAGTGGAATTATTGACTCATATGGTAATTCTAGTTTTAATTTTTTTTGAGAAAACACCATACTTTTTTCCACGTAGCTGCCCAAATTTGCATTCCCACCAATAATGCAGGAGTGTTCCTTTTTTTTTCCCCCCCACATCCTCACCAACACTTGTTATTTCTTGTGTTCTAAGATTAGACATTCTGACAGGTGTTAAGTGATATATCAGTGAGGTTTTAATTTGCATTCTCCTGATGATTAGTTTGAGCATCTTTTTAGGTAGTTGGCCATCTGTATGTCTTATTTGGAAAAATGTCTATTCAGGTCCTCTGTCCATTTTTATTTTGGGTTCTCTGATTTCTTTTTCGGTTTTTGTTGTTATTGTTGATTTTGGTGTTGCGTTTTATATATTTTGTGTATTAACACCGTACTGGATATATAACTTGCAAATATCTTCTCCCATTCAGTAGGTTGCCATTTTGTTCTATGAATGGTTTCCTTCACTGTACAAAAAGCTTTTTATTTTGATGTGGTCCCAGTTTTGTTTTTGTTTCCCTTGCCAGAGGAGACATACCCAGAAAGATGTTTCTGTAGCCAATGCCAAAGAGGTTACTACCTGTGGTTTCAGGTCTCACATTTAGACCTTTAATCCATTTTGAGTTTATTTTTGTGTTGCAGTGTAAGAAAGTAGTCCAGTTTCATTCTTTTACATGTGGCTGTCCAGTTCTTCCAAAACCTTTGTTGAAGAGACTGTCTTTACTCCATTGTAAATCATTGCCTCCTTTGTTGAGGATTAATTGGCTATAAAAGTGTGGGTTTGTATCTGGGCTCTCTGTTCTATTATTTTGATCCATGTGTCTGTTTTTATGCCTATACCATACTGCTTCAATTACTGCCATTTTGTAGTATATCTTGAAATCTGGGATTGTGATACCTTCAGCATTGTCTTCTTTTTCAATATTGCTTTAGTTATTTGGGGTGTTCTGTGGTTCCATACAGATCATAGGATTATTGTTCTAGTTCTATGAAAAATGTCAGTATTTTGATATGGGTTGCATGCAATCTGTAAACTGCTTTGTGTAGTAAGGACATTTTTACCATATTGGTTCTTCTAGTTCATGAGCATGGAATATTTTTTTTTCATTTGTTTTATGTTATCTTCAATTTCTTTCATCAGTATCTTACAATTTTCAGAGTACAAGTCTTTTACCACTTTAGTTAAGTTTATTCCCAAGTATTTTATTCTCTTTGGTTCAGTGGTAAATGGGAAAGATAATGTTTTAATTTCAGATTCCACTTATTACTGGTATATAGCAAAATGTTTGACTTTTGTATATTAATCTAGTATTCTGCAACCTTGCTATAATTGCTCAATAGTTCCAGGAGTTTTTTGGTCACATCTTTTGCATTTTCTACGGGGACAACCATGTCATTTGATAAAAAAGACACTTTTAATTGTTCATTTTTAATCTGTATACCTCTTATTCCTTTTTCTTATCCTATGGCAGTGTCTCAGACTTCCAGTATGATGATGAAAAGCCTTAGTGAGAGTGCCATATTTCTGTTTGTTGTGGGAAAGCTTCAAGTTTCTCACCATGAAGTATGATGTTGGTTATAGGGTTTTTTTTTTTTTTGTCAGGTTCTGTATCATTATGAGGAAGCACCCTTCTATTCCTCATTTATTGAGAGTTGTTAATCATGCATTAGTATTAGGTTTTGTTAATTCCTTATTCTGCGTCAATCAATATGATCATGCTATTTTTCTTCTTTAGTCTGTTAATATGATATGTTGTATTGTTTTTGAATGTTGAAATACACTTGCATTCTTCAGAAAATCCACCTGGTGATGGTGTATAATTCTTCTTATATACTGTTGCATTTCATTTGACTGTACTTCATTGAAAACATCACATGATTTTAATTATTTAACTCCTCTTTATTTCTAAAAAGTTTCATAGTTTAGGCATTGTTATAGTGTCATCCTAAACATAGTAGAATGAGAGTGGGCTTTAGAAACAGCAAGTTTTGACACTTGCTTTATAACCTCAAGAAATTATACATTTGCTCTTGAATTACTTTTTTCATTGGCAAAATTTTGCCACTTAATAATTACTTGTATATTGCCTATGAGGTGCGAGACACTTTTCTTGGTGATGAAAATAAACAATAATTAAGACAGACAAGTGTTGGGGCACCTGGGTGGCTCAGACGGTTGAGTGACTGCCTTAGTGGGGCACCTGGGTGGCTTAGATAGTGGAGGAACTGCCTTCCGCTCAGGTCATGATTTCGAGTTCCTGGAATCAAGCCCCACATTGGGCTCCCACTTTGGTGGGGAGTCTGCTTCTCCCTCTTTCTCTGCCTCTCCCCCTGCTTGTGCTCTCTCTCTCTTTCGCATGTATAAATAAAGTCTTAAAAAAAAAAAAAGACAGACCAAAGTCCCTGTCTTCATGAAACTAAAATTCTAGTGGGAGTTAGAACAAGAACTAAACATACTAATGAAAAAGAAGTGTATATTATATAGCATGAAATGATAAATAAAATAATCAATGAAAAGGAATAGGAAATTTGGGGACCAGAATCATTACAGTTTTAGGTAGGGACAGAATCAATTCTTTAGAATGTAATTTGAGTTAAAATACAAAGTTGTGAAAGAACAATGTGTGTATATCTATGAACCATCAAGTATTCCCAAATGAGGAGCCTGGCGAAGGCTCTGAGGAAGGAACTTGCCCATTCCCTTTGAGGATGAGCAGGAGAACCATTGTGGCTGGAACTGAGTGAAGGCAGTAGAACATGAAATCAGAAAGGAAGGGTGAAATGTTTGATCTTGTAGTCTTGGAGGTTATGATCAGCATTGTGCTTTTTACTCTGAGTGAAATGAGCACAGAAGTGACATGGCATTCCTGTATTTTCACAGCTATTTTTTTGAAAATAGATTGAAGCAAGTGTGGAACAGAAACACCACGTATTTTCTTTAAGGGAAATGGTGACTTGGACCATGTTGGCTCCAGTGCAGGTGGTGAGAAGAGGATGAATTCTGGGTAATTTTGAAACCTGAGCCAAAAAGATTTGCTGATCAATTTGATGTGAATTAGAGAAAAAGAGGAGTCAAGAATAACTACCAAGCTTTTGGTCTGAACAAATTAAAGGACAAAATTAACAGTACCTAATGCACAGGGTTACAAATATTCAATGAGAATTTTTCTTACTCTAAGATGAGAATCTTGCCTTACTCTAAACCCCTTCAGATGTGTGTATCCCTTGTCATTTTACTATGTAAGGAATTTTAAAAGGTTCACCCCTGGTTTTGATTTATTTTATTTATTTCAAAGAAAGGGTTGGAGAGCCTAGTAGGTAGAGTTTGATGAGAGCTGAAGTTAAGGAAAGAGCTTGCGTTGAAAATACAGAAAAAAAAAATAAAATAAAACAGGGAAAATATAGATAGCAGATGGCTGCTGAGTGCCTACTTGAGTTTGGAATTGTGCTAGACATGTTATCTCATTTAATCCTCACAAAATTCTCTTTGAAGTTGGTAATATAATCCATACTTGATAGTAGGGAACTGAGATTTAAAGAGGTTACATGATTTATCCAATGTCACAGAAAAGCATAACTGTGATTTAAACAAAGTAGTGCTTTCTTCCACCACCTGTCTTTGTGAAACTAAATCTTCATCCAAATCTATCTCTCATAGCCCATTTTAAGAAACACAGATTGATTGACGTGAGGAGAACACTTTTGTTCTACATTTCCATCTGGGTTACTTTATAATTTTTCTTTTGTAACAATGCTGAACTAAATATATGGTTTTCCAAAATTTTTGCTATCTCTGGTCTTTTGCATTTGCTGTTTCTTTTCTATGGAATGACTTCTCTTTATGCATTAGGACAATTTCTGTACATCCTTCAAATGTCAGCTTAAGGAATTTTTCTGTAAGCTTGTTTCTTTAATTTCCCCAAGTGGAATTAAGAGTGTGTATTCCTAGTTTCCTATTTCATCCTGCCCAAGAGCAGCACTGGTGTTTGACATATTGCACGGTGGTGATATACCTGCATCCCCCACAAGGATGCGAGCTTGCTGAGGGCAGAAATTTTGTCTTATTTGTCTGAATTTCCAGGCCTGACTCACTTCTAAGCAAACAGACTCTCAGAGGATATTGATGCAGAAATGGAAGAATTCAAAATTTACACACTGTATATGAAACTACATCACAAAATCTTTCCTTGAACCTTAAGCCTGGGCATGAAAAATAATCTTGTGTCCTAATGTTGCCTGGTCTGCAAGTGGAGGCACTCTGAAATAGTTGAGTCTACACTACAGATTCTTCCTTGAAGGGGACATTGGTCTCTCCCAGGGATTAGGAAACATTAAAACACCTTAAGGTAGATTGATTCTGATCCTTCCCTCTGCCCCCACTCATCCCTTTGGAAATTTTCCCTCTGCACCATGGGTGGCATTATGAGAAGTCTGGTGCTCTCTGCTTTGAGAACTCAGTCTGTCCTAAGGCAGTCCTCCAAGGGGCACTGCACTTTGCTATTTTATCCCAGGGTGGCATCTGATAGTAAATACTTCTGATATTTCAAAAACCCACTTGCAGAGGTGACAGATTTGTTATGGGGAACTTCACTGTAAAGAGCTGCTAGTTGTTGTTGTTGTTTGACAAATGTGTAGAGTATATTGATGTTTCCAACTGTAATTTATGGTGTAATAAAACCTACTATGCCCTGGCCCTTTTAGGAGAGTAGAAGTAAAGGAGGTCCTCTTGCTAGCTATTGATAAATCCTACCAAATTCTTACCATGAGCAGAAATGATGATCAAATTTAAGAGTAGAGTGGAAGAAAGGACACCAAGTTCAGGACAATGAGAGATGAGAGACTACTCCCAAGATTTGATGCAAAGAGTCGGCAAACCCCGTATTTCTCCAGTTGCCATTTATGCCTTCAGGTTGTCACTTCATCATGGCTAATGTTTTGTTTGTCACATGCACACACAAACCTGAAGGTAACAGAGGCCCCAGTCTGAGACCTGAAGGAAATGCAAGGGTGATAATTATGCCTCTGAATCTGCCTCTTCATCCCTGTTGAAAATTTGCATGTAGGAAATACGGAATGGGATACTTCAGTTCAGGGCTTTGGGGAATGAAACCCTATATTGGGCAAGTTTGTCTGTGGGTCGATGAACCAAACAATATGCAAGGATATGATAAAAGAAGGCTCCTAGCAACAGAAAAAAAGAAAAAAAAAAACTCCCATAGAATCCAAAACATATTTTTTCATCAGTGCAAACACCAAACCTTCTCAGATGCTTATTAGTAAATTGTTTTGAATGAAATGAATTAGAAAATGATATCATTGGTAATGACAATGGTAGCTAACATTTATGAAGCAATTGAGCATTTATTAATTATCAGGCACTTCACATTTGTTAAGTAAGTACTTGTTTACACTCAGACTAAAGAAGGTCATTTTATTTGCTTTTTAAAAGATTTTATGTATTTATTTGAGAAAGAATGAGAGAGAAAGATCGTGAGAGTAGGGAGGATCATAGGGAGAATCAGACTCTCTGATGAGCATGGGTGTGGGACTCAATCATGGGACTCCAGGATCATGACCTGAGCCAAAGGCAGTCGCCCAACCAATGGAGCCACCTGGGTGTCCCAGGAGGTCATTTTATATCTTACCTTAATCAGTCCTCACAATAAGCCCATGTGGTAGTGTTTAATCTTCATTTTACAGAGGAACAGGCTGAAACTCAGAGAGGTAAAATTATCTTCTAAATGTCAGGGTGCCTGGGTGCCTCAGTCAGTTAAGTGCCTATCTTCAGCTCCGGTCATGGTCCCGGAGTCCTGCAATTGAGTCCCACATCAGGCTCCCTGCTCAGTGGGGAGCCTGTTTCTTCTTCTCCCTCTGCCTGCCACCCACCCTGGTTGTGTTCACTCGCTCTCTCTGTCAAATAAATAAATAAAATCTTTAAAATGAATAAAGAAATAAAAATAAAAGTCACACAGTGGGTAAAAGGATGGGCAATTAGATTACTCTGATTCCGAATCAATTTCTGTTACTGGTAGCTTGTTCTAATCTCAAAATGTTGTCAAGAAGTTGAATGATCTAATATATGTTTTTAATTTTTAAAATAATTTTATTGATTTGAAAATATAATATATGGTTATTATTCATGGTCAAACCACTTAAATATAAAGAGAAAGAAATTAACCTCATCTGAAATCCACCATCCAGATATAACCAGTTAATGTTTGGGTGAGCATTTCACTAAACATTTCTCTATGGATATATACAGAAATAGGCACAGGATTTTATATAAATGGAATAATATCGAACATACTGTTCTAAAACCTGTTTTATGTTTCACTCAGCAATATGTCATGGGCATCTTTCCATGTCAATAAATATAGATTTGCATCATCATTTTTAATTGCACCATAATTAGAAATCACAATATTTTAGAGAGGAAAAAAATGTCAGACACTCTACTCCAACATTCTGTCCAGTGTAGAAATACTCTATATGACTTTCCTGGCTAAAAATCATGCAGATTTTTCTGCATATTGTCGTCCAAAGATGATAGTTCTAATAGTATGGGAATTAAGCCAACTTCTCCCTCTCTGTATCTTTCCCATGCTAAAATATATGTCTGTATTATTAAACCCAGCCATCATCTCTGCTTTTTCCTTTCTCATTCCTTTTCTCTTGTCCAAGCTAAACATTCCTAACTCCTTCTTCCTCATGAGTCAGAATTTATAAACCTTCACTAACCTGTATTCCCTCCCCCTGATAACTCAGTTGAGTTAATGAACTGAACACAATTCTTCATTTGTGGTATGACCGGCACAGAATATAGTGATGTTTTGCAGTCCAGTGATTTGGACACCTTCCTTTTCCCAATGTAGTCTAACACTGGATGTTTCCTAGACGTGAACCAAGTGGATGGGATCCAGTTATTCAGAACTGGAGTTAGTTCTATGAATATGCATGGACTTTGTTTCAGAAAGCCTTCAGAGAAGAAATAAAATATCTTTTTTTTAAAGAAAGTTCTTGACATGCAAGTAATGTAAGATAAAAGACATTTGAATATTCTTATTTATTGAAAAATCAATATCCTGAAATAGAGGAAAAAAGCTAGAGATGTCCTGGAAACCTCCATGGAAGTTAATCAGAAAACATTCAATACAGCCTAACCCAATATTTTTATTATTTCACATGACTAACTCATGTGAAGTAAGAGACTTAAATGTTTATCAATTCTTGCCCAATGGCACATGGAAAGTAAGAGGGAAGATACTGTCTCCTGGAACATGTATGCAAAATAGTGTTACCAGCAAGTTAATATAATAGTGATAACTTTCACTGAACACTTGGTCAGGTAGACTTTATGGAGGGACATAAACCAAGCTTGAGTGACTGCTTTATAGTCAGGGGCCATATTCCCTTCTCAGAACCCGTATGAAAACTTGCTGTTTTGTTTTATTGTTATCTTGAAGACAGCTGAGAGTGGTTTGAGTAATTAAAATGCTAATTGGAAATTCACCATTCATCAGAGGAAACTGCAATGAGTCAATTTCTTTTTGTTGTTCTTTTTCTTCTTCTACTACTGCTACTGTAACTGTTTGCTCTGGTAATCACAGATGTTGAGGTTGTAAATTCATTGTGTGCTCTACATGTAGAGAATCTTCTATTTAAGACAAATTTTTTCTTCTCTCTTTTTGTTGATTGTCTACTTAAATTAACCTTCCCTAATGAGATGGAGATTCGTAAGGTATGTCTGTAATTTACTAGCTGTGAAATTAGTTAGTCTGGATAATTCATCCCATGGGTGACAAGGATGAGATCACAGAGTAAGCCACCAGGTGAGGGTGGAGAATGTAAAGAATGGCTCTTATGCTGTTGCATCACAGGCTGCATGAGGAGAATGCATATGATAAGCCCAGTTTATCACCAGCCCACCTTCATTCCCAGCATACTTTATTAGGAGCCTAGTTCGGTTAGTCTTGCTACTTAGAGTATGAAAGCACCAGATACAAGTATTGGTGCTCAGTAGTTGTAATTAAACTTCTTTTGTGGTCAAACCATAAAACCCACTTTGAAAAAGACCTACGCAAGCAGTGGGAAAGTAATGCATGTGAATTACTGAACATTTCTTTTTGCTGAGTAGAAGCTGGCCTATTCTAGAAGACCCTCATCTTAACTTTTTCTTCTGAACCTCTGTATAAGAATTTTGAGATTACATCATTACTGAATTAGTCATGTTTTATTCCAAGAAGTTCTAAATAAATATTCCTTGAGATATGTGAAGGAAGTGGTGAAATTTGATAAGCAAATGCATTTATAAAATGCTACCTCTAATTATTTATCTACTATATGGATTCTCAATTTATAATATGCTCATGTATTGCAAGTTTCCAATATGGGATAAAGGTATGCATTGTTTTCAACATTAGTTGGTCATATTAAGAGAGGAAATAATTTCTCAAAGATACTCTTTGTAAATACTGACTGCTAGAATCTTCTTGTATTATAAGTAATGAGCCAAGGATACAAAATCATTATATGACCAATCAACAAACTCAATATTGCCTTCCGTTTAATGACAAACTTACCATATTCTCCAACCCATGTTCTGTTAAACATTTGTGAAACATATGTGCACAACATTCAAAAAGATAAGACCATTAATAGAAATAGGAGCTGGGTTAAAATGAAATATCTGGAGGCAACAGAATGACTGACACTAAGATGTTCATCTTTACTTTGCCTAACTTGGAACTCAGGAATGCTGCAAGATGACCTAAAAATCCACAGGTGTCTGGGGCAAAATATTATGGTAGATACATATGACAGACTGTGTAAGGCCCAGAAAGAAAAGCCGAAGGAGATTTGTTGGGAAATTAGGATATTCAATAACACCTATCTATATGGAGGAATTTAGGAAGCCGCATGCATATTGAGGGAAATGTGTACTCAAAGACCTGAGCAGACCCGAAGATGTCACCTTGGACTGATTCTTAGGCTAAATGGGAGCCACTGGCTAAGTGTTAGAATGCTTAATCAGCATAGACTGGAAGAGGTATTTGATCTTGTTTGGTTTTTGCTTATTCGTTTATTGTGGGTTTTTTGGGTTTTGTTTTTTAGTTTAAACTTCTGGCTTTCAAGGAAATCTCTTTCAAATTATGAGCTGAACGCGACCTGAAAGAACAGAGACTTCAGTGAGTACAAATGAAAATGAATACAGTCTTTTTTTTTTTTTAATATTTTGGGAGAGTCACTAAATAATGGATTGCTATAGCCTTTCACAGTGAAAATAAGAAAGGAAGGAGGGAGGAGTAGAAAGAAAGGAGGAAGGGAGGAAACTCAGGGAAAATGTATCTGATTTCCAGAGTTACCATTTTATAATATTCAAACGTTAGGTTTTTAAAAAATCCCCCAAAATACAAAGCATTAAAAAGAAGCAGAAATGTATAGCTCATTAAAAAAGAACAAAATAAATTGACTGAAACCATTGCTAAGAAAACTGAATACATGGGGTTTACTAGACAAAGAAACTGCTGTATGATAGTTGTCTTTCTCTGCTTGACTTAGTTCGCTAAGCATGATACGCTTAGTCTCCTTCAGTTGGTGGCAGCCTCTCAGTCTTGAATTTTTTTGCTTTCTTTCTCCTTCCTTCCTTCAGGTCTGATAATTCTGAGAAGTATTGTTTAAGGCAGGTATTTTGTACAACATTCCTCGACTTGAGTTCATCTCACGATTAGACTGCGGTTATGTGATAGAATATTTTGATTTTATTTTTTTATCACAATAAACCATATATAGAAACAACAACAAAAAAAGAAACTGCTGTAATAAGTATGCTCAAAGATCTGAAGGGAAATGTAGACAAAAGAAATCAGGAAAACTGTTTAAAAAATAAAAATGTCAATAAAGAGATAAAGAGATATCAACTTATAGGGTTCAACAAAGGTAGTGCTCAAAGCAAAATATAAACCTATAAATACTTATCTTCAAAAATAATGAAGGTGGGGTGTCTGGGTGGCTCAGTTGGTTAAACATCTGACTCTTGATCTCAGCTCAGGTCTTGATCTCAGGGTCATGAGTTCAAGCTCCTCGGTGGCTTGAAAAGTAGGCTCCATGCCTATCATGGAGCTTTAAAGAATAATAATTATTATTGTAAATAATTTGCTCTTTAAAAATAATATTAAAAATATTTTTAAAAATAATAATTAAAAATAATAAAAATAATTTTAAAATAATAATAATAAAGATAAAGGCCTCAATCAGATACCCTAGATGAAATGAACAAATCTCTAGACATATGCAAATGATCAAACCTGACTGTAGCCAAAATAGAAAAGTTTAACAGACTTATAATAACTAAAGGTCTTGAATCAGTATTTGAAACCTCATAACAAAGAAAAGTCCATGACCAGATAGCTTCAGTGGCAAATTATAACAAAAATAATAGTTAATACCAAATCTTTCCAAAAGAAAAAAGAAAAGAGAGAGAGAGAGAGAGAACACTTCCTAACTCATTATAAGACCAACATTGCTCTGGTACCAAAGCTAGATAAAGATATAACAAGAAATGGAAAGTACAAATCAATATCTTTTACTAATATAGATGAAAAATTCTCAACAAAATACTACCAAACTATTTCCAACAGCATATCTAAAGAATTATCTACCATAACCAACTTAGATTTATTGTAGGAATGCAAATATGATTTAATGTAAGAAAATAAGTTGACATAATAGCATCACATAAAGAGAAATAAGAAAAATATATGATCATCTCAATTAGTGGATAAAAGATATTTGACAAAATCAAACATTTTTTCATGCTATAAATACCCCAAATTGCTAAGGAAATGTTGAAAAAGAAAAACAAAACTGGGGGAATCACGTTGCCTGATTTCAAACTTTACTGCAAAACTGATCACCAAGACAGCATGGTACTGGCACAAAAACAGACACATAGACCAGTGGAACAGAGTGGAGAGCCCAGATATGGACCCTCAACTCGATGGTCAAATAATCTTCAACAAAGTAGGAAAAAATGTCCAGTGGAAGAAAAGACAGTCTCTTCAATAAATGGTGCTGGGAAAATTGGACAGCTCTGTGTAGAAGAGTGAAACTCAACCATTCTCTTACACCATACACAAAGATAAACTCGAAATGGGTAAACAATCTCAATATGAGGCAGGAATCTATCAAAATCCCAGAGGAGAACATGAGCAGTAATCTCTTTGACATGGGCCACAATAACTTCTTTCAAGATACGTCTCCAAAGGGAAAGGAAACAAAAGTGAAAATGAACTTTTGGGACTTCATCAATATCAAGAGCTTCTGCACACAAAGGAAACAGTCAACAAAAGAAAAGAATGGGAGAAGATATTCCCCCCGGCATATCCCAACCCACAGAATGGGAGAAGATATTCACAAATGACAGTACAGACAAAGGGCTGATATCCAAAGATCTGTAAAGAACTCCTCAAACTCAACATGCACAAAACAGATAATCATGTAAAAAAAATGGGCAGAAGACATGAACAGACACTTCTCCAAAGAAGACATACAAATGGCTAACAGACACATGAAAAAATGTTCATCATAATTAGCTATCAGGGAGATTAAAATCAAAACCACATTGAGATACCACCTTACATCAGTTAGAATGGCGAAAATTAACAAGACAGTAAACAACGAGTGTTGGAGAAGATGTGGAGAAAGGGGAGCCCTCTTACACTGGTGGTGGGAATGAAAGTTGGTGCAGCCACTTTGGAAAACAGTGTGGTAATCCCTTAAGAAATTAAAAATAGAACTACCCCCACCTGCAATTGCACTGCTGGATATTTACTTCAAAGATACAGATGTAGTTAAAAGAAGGGCCATCTGTACCCAGTGTTCATAGCAGCAATGGCCACAGTCGCCAAACTGGAAAGATCCAAGATGCCCTTCAACAGATGAATGGATAAAGAAGATATGGTCTGTATATACAATGGAGTATTATGCCTCCATCAAAAAGAATGAATACCCAACTTTTGTATAATATTGTTGGGACTGGAAGAGATAATGCTGAGTGAAATAAGTCAAGCAGAGAGAGTCAATTATCATATGGTTTCATTTACTTATGGAGCATAAGGAATAATTACAGGGGATATGGGGAGATGGAGAAGAGAAGTGAGTTGGGGGAAATCAGAGGGGGAGACAAACCATGGGAGACTGTGGACTCTGAGAAACAAACTGAGGGTTTTGGAGGGGAAGGAGGTGGGGGGTTGGGTGAGCCTGGGTGGTGGGTATTATGGAGGGCACGTATTGCATGGAGCACTGGGTGTGGTGCATAAACAATGAATTTTGGAATACTAAAAAAATAATAAAAAATAAATACTCTGAAAACTAAGAATATAAGGACACTTTCCTCAACACGGTAAAGGACATTTTTTATAAGTTCACATCTAACACTATTATCAATGGTGAAAGATTGAAAATATTTCCCCTAAGATCAGGAATAAGGCAAGGATATCCACTTTACCACTGCTACATAATATTGTACTAGAGGTTCTATACAAAGCAGTTAAGCAAGAAAAAGAAATAAAATGGTGGAAAGAAAGAAGGAAAACTATCTCTATTTACAGAAGACATGATTCTGTGTTCGGAAAATCCCGGATAACTCACAAGAAAATTATTAGAACTAATAAACAAATTTAACAGAATTTTAGGGTAAAAAATTAACATGCATGAATCAATTGTGTTTAGGAATGAACAATACAAAAAAGAAATTATTTAACAAATTCCATTTACAATAACATGAAAAGAATAAAGTGCCTAAAAATAAATTTACCAAAATGGTGAAAGATGTCTATACTAAAAACTACAAAACACTGCTGAAGGAAATTAAAGACATAAATGAAAGTATATATATCTGTGTTCATGTTTAGGAAGCCTTAATATTGTTAAATATGTCAAAACTATCCAAAGTGTTCTAAAGATTTAATGCAATTCATTTTAAATTCCCAATAACTATTTCTGCAAAAATGAAAATGAGGGCCTTAAGAGCCACAATAATCCAAAAAGAAGAACAAAATTGAAGGACTCATATGTTCCAATTTCAAGCATATTTCAGTTATAATAATCAAAACAGTATGGTACTGACATAAGAATAAACCTATAAACTGTGATAATTGTATATGTCAATTTGGGCCATAGGGTACTCAGAAATTTGGTCAAATTTCCATACCCTGATTTTGGTATGGAGGGAGGAACAGGATTTTAAGTTTTCTGAATTGGTTCTCAGGTTTCTAGATTGCCACTGTAATGTGATTGATTTAAAGATGTTAATGACTCTATTTCCAGTAGTAAAGAGCATAATGTCCATTATGTGATTTGGCAATAGGGATATTCAAAATGTCACCACTGGATACTCCTTATCAACCACTTAAAAGAAGCAAGGACTTGGACGACTATGCATACAATATTTTCAAAAACAAACAAAAACTATATATATATATATATATATATATATATATATATATATATATGTATATACACAATTTTTAAGCTAACAAATATGATGAGATTGGTTAGTTACTCCTAATATTATTGCTGGACAAAATAAAGATATGAAAAGCTGAGCCCAGAGAGTCAAATTCACTATTCAAGTGTTACATAAATTACCTGAAGGCTGCTATGTGTGCCCTAAAGGAGACACTTATCTCCTGAGACTGCTGATGTTCAAACAGAATCTCATCTTTAAACTAGCTGAATTAAACAGATGCTGTTGCAGAGGTTGTCTCCTATTAAAGTGAGGGCATTGACTCGGAAGGATGGACTCTTGAAAGTTAGAATGGAGACATGTGGGAAAAGACTATGATGAACTGGAAACATTGATCTCCTAAATTTTGATGAGTCTTCTTTGTCAGTGGAAGCATCATCCTCTCCACTCTCAGTGGAAAGGGACTTTCCAACTCTGAGGGGATTAACCCTACATTACTTAAGAAAACTGTGAAGACCTCCCAGTTACTCTATGGGAGCAGTTACTATATAAGAAAATGATAATTCTCCTCAGGACGCATCCAACCATTTTTCTTGGCTTCTAGACCTATAACTACACTCAAGTTCCATCAGACCCCTAAAAGTGAGATATAAGGTTTGACCCATGAAGAAGTTTTCTACACTCCAAAAGAACTACCTCAGTTTTCTAATTTATTTAGACAGAAACCTGGGGATGGATACTGATGGTGTGGGATAATGGTGGAAGGTATATAAAGTTGGTTCTTGATATAGGTTTACTAAGCATATAATATTGCATTTTGAGAACTTAGAAAAGGTTCTCACAGTTTGTCAGTTTCCTGAAACATGGATAAAAAAGATCCCACAGTGAGTGAACTAATAATGTTGGATCTGCCTTGGTTTAATGCAGAGGAAGGGAACAAAAGACTTGGAGAGATGGGAGTGTTAGAGCAGATTTGTCATTTAAGACCTACTCACCCACCTTGGGAGGGTACAGAAGACATAGCTTTCAGCCTGATAAGTAAATTTGTGAGATCTTACAGTGGGAGATATGATCACTGATTTGGGAAATCTAAATGCAATGGGTGTACTTGGAGCATTGCCGAGGGTAGGTAGTATCAACCCAACCACCAAAAATAAGGTGGATTTGGTTACTTTGGTGGACAACAGAGTCAAGGCAGTAATCAGAACAGTCTGACTTGTTCAGACCTATAATTTTGGCTCATTGATCATGGTATTCCTAGATGTGAAATGGATAGAAAACCAGCTAAATTCTTACCTGATATGTTTAAACAGAAGAGTTCTAGGTCAAGTGAACAAAAGTATAATCTGAATCATAAAAGCAGAGTCATAGCCCTTTAAATAATTCCTGGACTTGAACCTGTTTTTAGACCTAGAATCACTTGGATCAAAAGGTGGCTACTTCCTTTTGCTACCGTCACTGACTTGAATAATGTGGAGGTGGTAATTCCCACCACATTCCCATTCAACTTGTCTATTTGGCCTGTGCATAAGACAGATGGATTTTGGAAAATTGCAGTGGATTATTGTAAAATTAACCAGGTGGTGACTCTAATTGCAGGGTATGCAGATGTGGTTTCATGGTATGAACAAATTGTCACATTCGTTAGGACCTGGTGTATAGTTATTAATCTGGAAAATGCTTTCTTTTCCATATCTCTAAATGACCAGAAGAAACAGTTTGCTTCCTGAGACATAGCCTGTAAAATCATAGCCAGTACTGTTGACTGGAGGCCTTACTGATAACATAGTTGATTAACACATATTTTGTATGTTATATGTACTCTATAATGTATTCCCGTAATACAGTAAGCTAGAGAAAATAAAACATTATTAAGAAAATTATAAGGGGGGTGCTTGGGTGGCTCAGTGGGTTAAAGCCTCTGCCTTCGGCTCTGGTCATAATCCCAGGGTCCTGGTATCAAGCCCCGCATAGGGCTCTCTGTTCGGCAGGGAGCCTGCTTCCTCCTCTCTCTCTCTCTGCCTGCCTCTCTGCCTAATTGTGATCTCTGTCAAATAAATAAATAAAATCTTAAAAAAAAAAGAAAATTATAAGGAAAATACATCTATAACAACTATACTGTTTTTTATAAAAAGAAATCTGTATATAAGTGGACTTGTACCTTCAAGTCTGGGTTCAAGGATCAAATATACTCTCCTTTTGAAAAACAGCTCTTGGCCTGAATACTGGGCCTTACTGGAGACTAAGTGTTTAAATGTGGGCCACAAAGTTCTGCTACCTGAGCTTCCCATCACTTGATGGGTGTTATTTGACCCATCAAACCATAAGCTTGGTGTGTACAGCAGCACTCAATCATTGAATGAAAGTGTAAAATACTTGATTGGGCCCAAGCAGTCCCTGAAGGCATAAGTGAGGTACACAAAGAAGTGGCCCAAATTTTGATAGTCCCTCTACTCAGTCACACTATTTTCTCCCAGCCTACACCTATGACCTCATGGGGAGTTGTCTACAATCAGTATGTAGAGGAAGAGAAGGCTCAGACCTGATTTACAGAGATTCATGCACAATATGCAGGTGTTATCTGAAAGTAGACAGCTATACTCTGTAGCCTCTCTCAAGGACATCCCTGAAGGACAGTGGCGAAAAGAAATCCTATCAGTGGTCATATTTGAACAGAACAACCTGGTGTTTAATTTGCTTGAAAGGAGAAACAGCCAAATATGTGATTACATGCCAGTTCATGGGTGGTTGTCAGTGGTTTGGCTGGATGGTCAGAAATTTGATTGGAGAATTGGTGACAAGGAAATTTGGGGGAAGAGGTATATGGATAGACTCCTCTAGAAAAAAAATTATGAAGATATTTTTGCTTTATGTTAAATGTTTACCAAAGGGTGACCTTAGCAGAGGAGAATTTTGATAACCAGTTAGAATGACCCATTCTATGGATACCAGCCAGTCTCTTTTCATGGCCTCTTTTGTCATCCTCACCCAACTGGCTCATGAACAAAGTGCCATGGTGACAGGAATGGAGGTATGCTCATAAACATGGACTTCCATTTATCAAGGCCTTCTTTGCTAGGGCAACTGTTGAGTGTCCATTCTGACAGCAGCAGAGACCAAAGCCGAGTTCCCCGTATGGCATCTTTCCCTAGGGTGATCAGCCAACTACCTGGCGACAGGTTTAATACACTAGAGCCCTTCCATCATGGAAGGGTCAGTGTTCTGTCCTTAATGGAAGAGATACTTCCAGAGTAGATACTAAGAGATACTTAGTTTGGATGGAGATTTGCCTTCCCAGCAGGCAGTGCTTCTGCCTACCTATTATCTGTGGACTATATACTATCTTAGCTGCTGCCATGGTTTTCTACAGAGCATTGCTTTTTTTTTCTTTTTTTAAAGATTTTATTTATTTATTTGACAGAGAGAAATCACAAGTAGATGGAGAGGCAGGCAGAGAGAGAGAGAGGGAAGCAGGCTCCCCGCTGAGCAGAGAGCCCGATGCGGGACTCCATCCCAGGACTCTGAGATCATGACCTGAGCCGAAGGCAGCGGCTTAACCCACTGAGCCACCCAGGCACCCCGAGCATTGCTTTTAGTAAAGAAACTCAGTTCACGGAAAATGAACTGTGGCAGTGTGCCCGTGCTCATGGAATTCACTGTTCTTAGCATGTTTCCCACTATCCTGATAGAAGCATGGAATGGCCTTTTGAAGACTTAATTACAATGCCAGTTGGGTAGTAATACCTTGTAGAACTGGGGCAAGTTTCTCCAGAAAGCTGTGTATGCTCCAAATTGGTGTCCCATATATGGTGCCATTTCACCAGAAAGAAAAACTTTTATACATCAGTGGTACAAACAAGATAATTAAGAGCTCACAGAATAGGAAAAAGTTTTTGAAGATCTCTTAAGGGTCCAGTATCCAGAATATCTATTTAAAGAACTCTTGTAACGCAACAACAATAAATTAATCAATTCAATTCAAAAACAGGCAAAGAACTTGAATAGACATTTCTCCAATGAAGATACACCAATGACTGATAAACACATGGAAAGATCCTCAGCATCATTCATTAGGGAAATGCAGGTTCAGAGTACAATGAGATACTACTTTAGACCTCCTGGAATGACAAAAATAATAACAGTACTGATGCAAATGTGGAGAATTGGATCTCTTTTACATTTCTGGGGGAATATAAATAGTGCCACCATTTTGTTTTTTAATTATTATTATCATTATTTTTTAGTGCAGCCACTTTGAAAAAGAGTTTTGTTACTCCTCAAAAAGTTAAATATAGATTGCCATTTGACTCAGAAATTCCACTTCTAGGTATACATCAAGAAAAATGGAAAACAGGGATGCAAACATTTACCTATATGCCAGTGTTAATTTCTGCATGATTTTCAATAGCTAAAAGGTGGAAACAACTCAAACTCCCTCGATAGATCAATGGATAAGCAAAATGTGGTGTGTCTATATAACAGAATTTTTATACAACCATATAATTGAATGAATTTCTGATACATGCTACATTTGGATGAACTTTGAAAACATTATACTAAGTGAAAGAAGCAGAAATGAAATAATACATAAGTGTATGATTCCATTTATGTGAAATATTTAGAATAGGGAAGTTCACAAAGATGGAAAAATATATTAAATGTTACCAGGAAGGGAGGAATGAGAAGTTATTGCTCAGTAGATACAGAGTTTTTCTGTTTGGAGTGATGAAGTTTTAGAAATACATAGTGGTGATGGTTGCACAACACCATGAATTGTACCCTTACAAATGGTTAAGATGGGGACACCTGGGTGGCTCAGTGTGTTAAAGCCTCTGCCTTCGACTCAGGTCATGATCCCAGGGTTCTGGGATCGAGCCTTGCATTGGGCTCTCTGCTCAGCAAGGAGCCTGCTTCCTCCTCTCTCTGTGCCTGCCTCTCTGCCTACTTGTGATCTCTATCAAATAAATGAATAAAGTCTTTAAAAAAATGGTTAAGATGGCACATTTATGTTATATGTATTTATCAAAATAAAATGTAAAAAATAATGATAATAACTGTGTTAATATTAATCAATGATAAGAAATGCACCACCTCAATATAAGATGTTAATAATAGGGGATTAAAAACTAAAGGAGATTAATCCATCTTCAGGCTGTGGACGGATCACTTAGGGCAAGAAAAAAATATAAGGGGAAACTGGGGGAAAAGGAGTATATGGGTGCTGTCTATATTTTCTGCTCATTTTTTCTGTAAGTCTAAAACTTCTCTAACAAATACAGTCTGTTAATAAAATATTCAATTAGATATAGTTCTTTTAAAATCTTAGATGTACTGATCCTGAGTCTCAACAATGGAATTAAAATTTGACAAAGTAATAATTTTATCCCAAATACTTAGCTAATGGTACAAGGATTATTATGATATAGACAATGTTTATGTTAGAAAGGTTAGATTTGATAGGTTTCTCACTTTTGTTCTAGTCTCAGATCCGTGTCATTGTTATACCTCTTCCTGAGTCGAATTACAATGGTAAAACCAACTGATTATTTACTAAGCTTCATGCTTGAGATCCATGTAAATTGTTCCAAAGCTAAACTTAACATAGTGCTTATGATACAGAGTTTTAAAATAAGAAATTTCTATGCTTCCAAGCATCCATTATTATATTCCAGATTCACTTGATTTTTGGACCCTGTCGCCTGCTGCGCCACCCCTTTCCCCCACATACATATACACATCTTATTAACAGTACCTATGCTTACATGCTGGACTGTAGCTGAGTGATTTGGCCTCAGAATTGTTCTTAGAAAATAATTTTAGTGATGTGTGATTACTGTGTTAATGGAGTATGCAAACCCAAAAGATGGTTAGGATAATTAAGCGCAAACAATTAACTAAATAATTGAATGATATCCCATCATTCCAAAAGATTTATATGTGCATTTATTTTATGTATCTTACAAATATTAGATTATTTAAGATAATGCTATTAGTTATTTTAGGGGTTATGGAACTGTTTATGATTCTAAAACCCACAACATACATATATATACAAAGTATGTATGTATGTATGTATCTGTATATGTACATGCACACATATATAGAGAGATAGGCATTATACATATGTATGAGTGTGTGTGTGTGTATATATATATATATATACATATATATATATCCAATATAGTCTCTCTCTTATTTATATCTCTATCGCTTTCTATTTCAGTTATTTAATCCATGAAAAGAGGTGGGTACATAGTAAATACATTATAAATGTTAGCTAATTAAATTAGCTAACCTATAATAGTGCTCAGTTCGAAACCATTAAATATTTTGACCAGTGTTCTATAGTCAGATTCTAGTTTGTTTCTCTCTTATTTTTTTAAAATTTTATTTATTTATTAGAGAAAGAGAGAGAGAACACCTATAGGGAGATGGAGAAGCAGAGAAACCCAAAGTAGGGTTTGATCCAGGACCCAGTGACCTGAACCAAAGGCAGGTGCTTAACCAACGGAGCGACCCAGGTATCCCATGTTTCTCTCTTAAATATAATCAGAAACAAATTGAAGTATCTAGATGTGGTTTGAAGAGTCAGAATAGAGCAATTATATCATCTTCTCATTCTGAATTACACATACACATACATATATTCTGTAGCTTTATACATGTATCTATGTATATATCTTCTGCTATTCACATATATAAAGATACATATATGTTTACATACATATACATATATATGTTTATATATGTTACCATGAAATGGGAATAAATATGTGTGTGTGTGTGTGTGTGTGTATGATGTAGCATGTAATATTTAAAAATCTCGAAAGTCTATGGTATTCAGATTAAGAGCCCTTGACTAATAGAGAATGGGTCCATCCTTTGAAGGGTGATGAAATTCTAGTCACTGAATATGTTCAATTATCAATGTGACAACTAATTGGTAAGGATACTATGCAGAAGAAATTCACCATCCTTGACTCAGTGAAACTGCAATTTCCTGTATCACTGGAGTATCTAGAGCTATTTCCAACACTTAAGTACACACCCAAACAAACAACAGTAATGGAAATAGTTCATTTACTCAATGTAGGAATATACAAGTTAAACAAATAGTTTGTTTTAGGATTTTCAGGACCTATAGGTCCTCAAAGGTCATCCTTAAGAGAGAAAGTTGTAGGTAATATTTCTGTAAAGAAATTCAAGTGCTAGATTGAAAATCAGGAAAAACAAAACAATGACCAAGATTGCTTCCAATTCTGAGACTCTATGATACAGAATTTATGGAGTGTTAAGAAAAGTTTAAGCAAAATGTTACTGATCACACTATATAAGAGTCATACTTTCTATGAGACAAGGACAAAAAGATACAGATCGTGTATTATTGGGCCAAAACTACTTTTATAATATATGCACGAAAAATGCTGTTGGTGATTATAATGATGATGATCAAGACAATTGAACATTTGTTCCATCCCACGTAGCATGACTAATAGTTGCATATGTAAACTAATTTAATTTTATTTAAATTCTTAAGGTAATTTTACTATTATTCTTTTTTAGAAATGAACAAAAATTATGGCTTTTATATTTTTAAATCATTTGACCAAGATTTGACCAATCATTTGATAAATTGTAGCAAAGAGATTTAAACCTGGATAGTCTGCCCCAAAATGTGCATTCAAAAATACCATGTTGACCACATTTCAAAAATCTATATGATTTTTAGACAAGAGACTTAGCAGTGTGAGCAGAGGACATGTGTCAAATTAAATGGAATAAGGCATTTTTAAGCCATTAATATGTTATATGATAATGAGTTAGATATGTCTAACCTTTTCATTGACTTTCACTTTTATTATTATTATAATCATTGTAAATGAGAAAATATGATTATTTTCACTTTACAAATAGGGAAGCTGAGGTTAAGAGAGATAAAGTAAATGTCAATGCTGATTCTCAGTGGCAGAACCAAGACTTACATTTATGTCTAAAGTTTTTTTTTTAAATCATGTCACAATACTTCCCATAAATGGTATTGTGAATGTGATTTGATAAGACTGTTATAAATAACTTATTATTATAGAGCCCTCTATAACTCTCTTTATTTCTGCTGAGCTCTGTGACCTACATAATGCTCAGAGACCCCATTTATAATGTAGATAATGATACAGTAGCATTATCTTCAATGGGTTATTATAATCAGTTGCATCATGCATATACAATGCATTGCCATATATTGAGTATATATTAAGCATTTAATAAAAGTTAACAGTTATTGTTACCATTATTCTATTTTCAAAGACAAAATCAGAACCAAGCATATACGATGTAGGCAGCTATTCAGAAAATCCACTTTAATGTTCCTTAGGCAAGGGTTGGGGAAAACAAAAGGAAAACATAACACAATGAAAATTGATTTGGTTTGGGTACACGCTCCATGGGACACCAGCACGGGAACCATAGTTATTGATTCAGAGGATCATGGACTTAGGGACTCATATATATTTTGGAATCAAAGACTCACAAACTTATAAGCCATTAAGTTACAACTTCACTCAATAGCTATAAGAATCAACTCTTGAAATCACCAAGTTCCCACTGAATATAGCTGGCAAAAGACAGACTTATTTCGACTTGAATGTTTTCTTGACCAGAATGCATTTTATCTCTTGGGGCATCCAGTTTTTCTTTGGATAGCTGTGAAAGCTAGCAAAGTTATGCATATATTAATCTAAAGTATATCCCCTTGAACCAACTCAACCCTTATCCTAGACCAATCTCTTGGGGCTGCATAACAAATCCGTGTTTGAATGGTGAAGGAATGCATAGGAGACAAGTGCCTACTCTTTTATATTGGCTTTTAACCTATTAGGGTGGAGTTATGCTTTTCCTTCTCCCTGCCATCTCCTTCATGCTCCCCCAACTTTCCTTTCTCCTCTTATTCCTCCTTTAAACACTTGAGTCCTTAGTTAGCCCAAGCTAAACTAAGTTATTAGAACATAAGGGGAGATGGGTGTGTCTAGGTGGCTCAGTTAGTTAAGTATCGGACACTTGGTTTTTGGCTTAGGTCATGATCTCAGGGTCGTGAGATTGAGCATCATGTCAGGCTCTACACTCAGCCCAGGCTCTGCTTGTCCCTTTCCCTCTGCTTCTCCCACTGCTTGTGCTCTCTGCTCCTCTCTCTCTAAAATAAACAAATAATAATTAACAATAACAACAAAAAAAAACCCAGAAGATAGAAAATATCAATGTTTTTTTCACTTTTACCGAGGAAGATACTAAAGTCTAAAGAGTGAAGTGATTTCTCCAAGGTCAAGCTCAGCATGAAAGTATGCAATCTTAACAGGTGTAGATGCAAACATGGTAGATGTGCTGACCTGAAAACTGTCCATTGTTTGTTTTAACTTTTATATAATAAGACTACATTTACAATTATTAGACAGAAGGGATCCTAAAGAACTCTACCTACTTTGTGAATTTAATTCCCAGGGAATACAAGGAGATTTTTCATTTTGTCTCTGAAAAGGCATGTGTGGCAGAAGTTCCTTTCTTTCTTTTTTTTTTTTCCCCCCTCCTTGTCATTTTGTCCAGATAGTTCCCACTTTCCATTCTAAATTCAGGGCACAAGGGCTGCCTTGTGCTTTTGGAAGGATGAAGTTAAAGAATGCAGTGAAGCAGTGAGGCAGAGAGAGAGACTGTAGGGCCAGTTGGAATGGTCTGTTCTTGAGGGAGCGGCAGGAAGATGAGCAAAGGAAAGAAGTGTATCTTTTTAAAAGGAAAGATACTTATTAAAAATTCTGTCAGCAAGATACCTAAAAAGCTTCACTCTAGGGGAAAATGGAGAACTCACTTACGGAAGTCAATTCAGCTTCATTACTGGCCCCAGTGGAGGCAGATGGAAGAATAAGACGTTGGAGGCAGATGGATAAGATTTATAAGAAAAATCTAGAAGGCAATGGTCGAAGTCATGAGAAACACATTTTATCTTGCCTGTTGCACTGAAATATCTGAGCGACCTTGGGCAAGTTATGCTACCTCTCTATAACTAATTTTTCTCTGCATATTAAATGACTAGACAATATCAAGTGCCACCATCCATTTTATCAACTGCGGATTCCAGACTTCCCGAACATCAAAGTATGTGAAAGAAATGCTGAAATGATAGAATTTGATCTCTCAGTTTTACAGCAAACTTTTGGAAAGTATTCCAGATATATTTGGGACATGCCATTCTCCCAATTACCTGAGTGCAGAGATGCATGATGCTGCCTTTAGTCACTGACTGACATTAATCTTGTCAGCTCCCTTTTCTACAAGAGTGACTGCTTTAATGGGAAACTCCAGCCACTGTCAACATGCAAGGGGGTGTGAAGAAGTAAGGGTAGATGAATGGGAGGGTGTTATTAAAAAGGGAATGATGGATGAGAACATCAAGCTCCTGCATGCTGAAAGAGGTATGGGGTTGGCATGGAAGTTGGAGCATGGCTTCAAGGAGCCTGACCCATTGTCTCTGGAGAATATTTAAAAATTCTCAGCAGAAAATTGAGGACGCTTTGTTATTCTTACCTTCACGCATACCACCCCATGCAGTGAATGCTTGTAATGAATGAATGAATGAATGAATGAATGAACAAGTGTAATGGTTAGAGTGCTGGCTGTGCACTCAGTCTGGCTTTGAATCTTGTCTTCACTACTTTCTAACTGTACTATTCAGTTGTTTCTTATAAAAATTGGAGATAACAAGAGTGCCTATTTGATAGGATCATTGTGATCATTTGACAGGGTAATGCCCATAGAGTGATTCACCATAGGACCTGGTTTATACTAAGCCTCTATGAAGTTGGTTTTTACCTTCACAGTTTAATCCTTCACAATTATTTACATGTTTCTCTCACACCATTCCATTTAAACCTCACAAAATACGCTGATGCAGTATAGGAATCATCACCATGCTACACACACACACACAAAACACAGTTCAGTGGTATTTGAAGTCAAATAGGTTCTTAAGTTGGGGCAAGAACAAAACGTCACCTGTCTCATAGGTCAGCAAATGAGTAAACATATGTTGAGCACCAGTAATGTGCCATAGTTTGTTTTGTGCTTCAGTACAGACTCTTAATCCACAAGGCAGCTTGATGATATAGTCTTGCTTATATGAAGATAACTGAGGTTTAGGGAAAACAGCAGCGAATAACCATTGGGGGAGAGAACTGAGGGTTTGAATCAGATTCTGGGACATCAAGTCCAGTTTTCTTTCCATCTTAGTCCAAGTGCTTCCCTAATCATATAATTAATCCATTACATGGGTTTTGGTGACAATATAGACAAATTTAAAGGATGCATTAGAAGATGAGGACCTTATAGTTTCAATAATGCATCCAAATCACAGCTAAGATCTCTAGTAGTAATTCTCAAAGATAGTTTTCTCCAAAATTATTTGAAGATAAAGAATTGGTCAAATGAGTTGGTTTATAGAGACCGTATCAGACAAGACAGCATTAAGTATATGCTCGTGACGTATACCATGAGCT
This sequence comes from Mustela nivalis, assembly GCF_964662115.1. Classification (NCBI taxonomy): domain Eukaryota; kingdom Metazoa; phylum Chordata; class Mammalia; order Carnivora; family Mustelidae; genus Mustela; species Mustela nivalis. Next base: position 78,131,694 of record NC_139032.1, read on the forward strand.
TTGAAGACAGAGACACACAGAGCTGAGATCAAATTCCATGGCATTTACCACTTTAGTGTCTTGGGGAAAAAATTACCTTTTAAAGTTCAATTTTCTCTTCTGTGAAAGAAAAACAATACTAGCTCTCAGGGGGCACTGTGAGGATTAATCATGTAATTGGAGGTAACAGTGCTTATTTACTACATGGTAGCTTCAACAAAAGAAAGTGGGCTTTACATTGAGGATTTGAACCTGCTCAAATTCCTTTGTGTATGTTCTTATATATAGAAATGTTTCCTAGACAGATAGTTATGGTCAACACTGAAAGCAATAAGGAAAAATTAATTCATTAAATATATGTTCCTCTTATACCCCAAGTAACATATTGGTTGACATTTTTCTTACGTTATGTGTGGAGAATGTCCCATGAAGGTTTTACCTCAGAATCTAACAGTATGAGTCTAACATAGAAAGGCACAGGATGTATTTCAAGGCACATGGTATGCATGAAGTTCAAAACTAGCTTTTATCCCTATGTACTTTCAGAAGGTACAATGTTAACTTTGGACAGAACTTGTCCCAGGGGATATATAATTTTGATGCAGCCTATTGCATAAGCTAAAGAACTTGTAGATTTCTCTTAACATCAGTTATCACCCTCAATTAATTTTTGTTGAGTATTCACTAAGTCATGGGAATATATGAACATAATTATTTCAGAGACCCATTAGTATTGTAGTGTCCAATAGAATTCTTGCTGATGATGGCATTCTGTAAGTCCCATACTGAATATAGTCTGTATAACTGAAAAATTAATTTTAGCATTTTATTTAATTTTATTTGAGTTCAATTTAAATAGCTACATGTGGCTAGGCTAGGAGACATTGTTTTGAATAACACAGATAGTAGGAAAAAGAAACTGTTCTCAGAGTCAAGTAACTTGGATTCTAGTGTTGACCACTATGGGGTGTGTGTGTGCATGTGTGTGTGTATGTGCATGTGCGTGTGCGTGCGTGTGTGTGTGTGTGTGTGTGTGTGTGTTGTATACTCTTCCTGCAATGTCTCCTCTGTCTGGGACTAAGTATCTCTATTCATAGAATAAAAGAGTCTCACTAGTGCTAGGTCTGTAGACACATGGTATCAAAGTCACTGATGCTGATTCCCATGCTCATGGCTGACATCACGAATTAAATCAACACACTTCTTTACCACCGAGCCAGATGTGGGATTAATATCATCATCCATATGATGTTCCAGCAAGCACTTGCCAAATGAGTACAGTTGGCAATGAGAAAGAGCTTATGTGCATTTTCTATGCTAAATAGCCTCCACATTCTTTTCTAATTCCAAATTATTTGGTTGGGTCCGAATTTCCTTGCATCTTGAGGAATAGAATCTTACATAAAAAGGATATGGTTGTTCTTCCTGAAGTCAAGATGAAATAACGATGATGAATTTATGAATTTGCCTAATTAGTTTTGAATCTGTTTCTACCACATCATGGAAGGAACTATGTCATTAAAAGCAGAATAACCATAGCCTAGTCCCAGCTCTTGTAGTTATTCACTATGCAAAATCAGCAGCCACTCAGAGTATCAGGGCCTCAGTTTCTCCATCTGTAAAATATGGAGGATTACGTGATCTAGCATATCCATTTCTCTAGCAATAAATTAATGGCAGAGAAGTACTTAACTAAGGGGAAAATACTATGAATGTGCTGGTGGTGAGTATGGCTATTTAGTATTTTAGGTAGTGTAGGTGGGTTTTTTTTTTTTTTTCCAAAGAATACCATAATTGTTTATTTGGTTTAAAATTATGGCCACTTTATTTTCAAGACGGTAGGGACAAGAGAGGTTATGTATGACGACTTTTTAGGCATACACACCATACCCATATTCAAACACATGCTGATGCAGATTTTACACTAAGACTGGAGATGTAGGCATGAAATTAATGAAATGGGATAAGTGGAAGAGAACCAGGAGGTCATTTATTACAGGTTGGGTTTCCAAGAAGCAGATACCAAAATGAAGATTAGCATGGGCAAGGTTAATTAGAAAGTTGCTCTTATCAGTAACTGTTGAAGAAAAGAAAATCGGATTGCATTGTGAAGAGTTGGAAAAGTCAACATGTGGTTCAGTGTCAATGGAACATGTTAACCAATACTACAGGACATTATGAAGATGGCATGGTCTTCATATCTTTCTCGAGTGGGAACAAGAGAGCCAGGTCTTTATATTCCCAAGAACCAGCCAGTTATTGGATATTGACAATTCCAGGAGCTGGGTACAGACTTTGGTGAGGAAAGTCAAAATGTAGCTAGAAGCTGAGGGCAGTCATCTTGTTCTCCAGAAGCTAGGAGATTAATTCCTTTTCTCCTCAAAGGGGAGGAATCTGAACAGCTCTTTGCAATACCATTGAATTGTCCAATTCACCAGTCTTGGTATTTGTAGTATGGCAATAAAGGTTGGATATAAACTGATATATTTGGTGAGTGCTGTGAAGTGTGTAAACCTGGTAATTCACAGACCTGTACCCCTGGGGATAAAAATATATGTTTATAAAAAATTAAAAATTTAAAAAAAAAAACAATTCTTGGGTAGACTAGGACTAGAATCCAGGGCTTCATGCTTCCAAATAAGTGCTTACTGATCTACTCACCCTTCTTAACTTCACCCTCAGAGAATTTAAAGTCAACATAATTCTGGTCGTGTGTGCTGAGTCTTCAGATTTGATTGTACACTTTGCATGGTTAATTAATCACAAGTTTAGATGGACCTAGATGACAAGACTGAGCTGACTGGGCCCTCTGCCCACTGCTTGTCACTTCATCTCCTTACCTCTTATTGACTCTGTGGTTCATTTTCTTAAGAAATTATTCCAAATACTTTCCCTATTCCACAACCACCAATTCTTATCCCATCCATTTCAACCACCCCAATCCAAAAAGCAGTGAGTATTAGCTTCAAACAAAAGCTAAGCCAGTATCCTTCTCCAAAATTTGTCTCATCTACTGTGGTTACCACCAGAAAAAGATTTAGAGCTGTTTTTTCAAACCTTTCTGCTATTTTGGGCTGGATAATTTTTTTCTGTGTAGAGGTGTCCTTTTACATTGTAGGATGTTTATCAGCATCCCTGGTCACTATCAACTAAGAGTTAGTAACATCTCCTCCAGTCAATAAAATGTCAATAAAAAAAATGTCTCCAGATACTACTGTGTTTCCAGATATTACTAAATCCCTCTGGTTGGCAACCATTCCTACAGAGGTCTTCAGACTTGATACTTCCTTTTGCAAGGAAAGACTTGTCCATCTTTTTCCATTGTTCTCTACTCTATTCCCTCCCATAGTCGTTACCTCCTTCTGCCTTATATATTTTAAAGAAAATATGTAAGAATATTTTTAAAATATTTTATTTATTTATTTATTTATTTATTTATTTATTTATTTTAGAGATAGAGCATGAGTAGGGGGATGAGCAGAGGGAGAGGGATGAGCAAACTCCTTTATGAGATCATGACCTGAGTAGAAATCCAGAGTTAGCCGCTTAATTGAATGAGCCACTCAGGTGTCCTAAGAATATGTTTTTAAGAAAATAACCTAACAAAACTTGAAGTTCTCTTCATTAACCTCCTTCATCCCATTTTCTTCTCTTCCTCAGAGTTCAATTTTATCTTTGATATATATGTTTTCTTCCTGTACATAGTTTTTATATTTTTACTAGTATGTATGTAACAATGAAAGTATGCTTTATGTGTTTTATAAGTGCTACTAAATTACATATATCATACTGCAAATTGCTTGTTTTTCATTCAACATTTTATATACTGAGTTCCCTTTTCTGTTATGATGCATGCAGTTCTGTTTTATTCATTTAAATACATTAAATTCTAGTAAGTCATTTCCCTCTTTTTAAGTAATTTGTTTTCCTTATTTTATCTTTAGAAACACTGTTGCAGCCTATGTGTAATAGGTGTATGTGTCTTCCTTATGTAAGCAAAATAATTTCTATAAGTGATAATACTAGGAATAGATCAGCTAGATGGGAAAGATTATGCATCTTCACATTTACTATGCAATTGCCTACCAAAGTGATTCACCAAATTGACACTTCCATTCAGTAGTGAATTAAAATGACCATATCCCCAAATTTTTGGCAATATAAGTTAATGCCAGTTATTTAAAAAATGCCTAAATGATAACTGATTTCTTTAACTGAGGGCTGACATGTATAGAGTATAGGCATAAATATCACTGATCATAATGTGCAGTTTAACAATTTTTATATGAATGTGTACCCATATAACCACCTGGTATCTTATTGTTGCCATAACGTATTATCTCAAACTTAGTGACTTAAACAATACACCTTTTTTTCCTACTGTCAGAATTTCCATACCAGTCACACTAGACCGTGATAAAGGTGTTGGCAGAACTTTATTTCTCTCTGATGGCCTTAGTAGAGAATCTGTTTCCTTGATTTTTCCAGATTCTAGAGGCTGTAGTGTTGCTTGGGTCATGGCCTCATTCTGTCTTCAAAACCAGCAACATTTCATTTCTCTGGCACTATTTCCATTGTCCTCTCTTTCCCTGACTCTTTGCTGCTTTTCTTCCATTGATAAGGACCTTTGTAGGTACCATGGGTCCTGCTGGATCATCTAGGATGATCTCCCTATTTTAAAGTCAGCTAATTAGTGACCTTAAAAGTTAGTTCCAATTAGAGCTTAATTCCATCTACAACTTCAATTCCCCTTTGCCATGTAACCTGACATATTTACAGGTTCTTGGGATTAGTACATGACTATTGCTGGGAGCCATAATTCTGCCTATCACAAGAGGTAGTCATTATTTTGATTTCTGGCTTCATAAATTACCTCTGTCTTTATTTTTATTTGTCTTTTAAAGATACATGAAGTGCACATTATATATTCTTCTGTTGTCTTTTTTCACTCAACATGTCTGAGGTTTTAACTCTATTATCAATAGTTTTTTTTTTCCTGTTCTGTAATATTTATTTAAATAAGTATATCACAGTTCATTTGTCCATTCTGCTATCAGTGGACATTTGGGTTGTTTAGACAATTGTCTAAAAAATAAATATACAAGGATTTTTGAACAAGATTGTGTGACTATCTGTACTCATTTCTATAGGGATGTGCCAAAGATTGGTAATACTTAGTTTTAAGGTACACATTTATATTGAACATCAGTGGGAACTGCTGTGCAGTTTTCCAAGATGGTTTTACCATTTTACACTCCCACCAGTAATGTAAGTGAGTTCCAGTTATTCTTTAGCCTAGCTCAGACTTCATATTACCCATCTTTTTCAAATCAGTTATCATGCCTGATAAGAGGTAACTTTCTGATCTAAAGAGACACCTCACGATGGTTTAATTTGCATTTTAGTGATAGCTAATGGTCATAAATGACTTTTCATGTTTATTGTCCTTTCACGTGTCTTCTTTTGTGTAGTGCTTGAGTCATTTGTTTATTTCTTAAACTGGATTTATAATTTCATTTTTGATATTTAAAAGTTTGAGAGTCTGTTGTATAACTTGGATGTATATCCTCCATCAGATATATTTATTGAAAATAGTTACTTCTAGTCTGTGATTTGTTTTTTTAATTCCTTAATGATACTGTCTAATAAACCGGTTTTTAGTCGTAAAAAAAGTCTTTTCCCCTTTTTTTAAAAAGAATCAATTTTATGGTCAGTGCTGTTCAAGTCCTACTTAAGACCTTTTTGCCTACCTAATAATATTAATTTTAAAAATATCTACATCTTTGGGGCACCTAGGTGGCACAGTTGGTTAACTGTCTGAAGTTTGATTTCTGCAAGACTCTCTCTTTCTCTTTCTCTCTCTAAAATATATAAGTTTAAAAATAATCTACAACTTCTAGAAGCTTATGCCTTTCACATTTAGGCCTGTGATTTATCTCAAATTAATTTTTATACATTATGTGAATTAGAGGTCAGGGCTCATTATTTATAGATAGCTAATTGTTCACACACTACTTTTTGGAAAGACCACCTTTTTCTAATTGAATTGAATGTGCCGTATTTTTTTTTTAATCAAATAACCATATACTTGTGGGTATAATTTTTAAAAATAAATTCTTTCTAGATAAGATAATGGATTAATTTATAACACCAACTGTATTGGTCTTTCTCTTTTGTTAGAGTCTTGGTTCTAAGCCTGGAGTGATTAATAATTCTAATTATAATCCCATTGATGATGTACATTCAAACCCAATCATTTTATATTTATGGAGAATTGAGACCACAGAAAATTGACTTGGGGTTCTTTTCTGCATTCTTTTCCTACACATTTTAATAGACTTATTTTGTACTTTCCTTAGTCTTAGGAAATGGATTTCCTAATAATAAAAAAAAAGTGACAAATACCGACATTCACTGAGTATTCCACTGTGTGGAAACACATGGTGTTCAGGGTGAACCAGGGCTCCCTCCGCACAAGTTTACAATTTAAATGCATATGAACACATAATAGTCCTCATTCCATTTACCTGTTTAAACAATCCTATCAACATATTCCTCATTTTACCAATATTACCTTCACTTTAGTAACGGATGACCAGTCTCAGAAAGATAGAATTATTTCCCTCAGTTTGTATAGCACTAAATGTTAGTAAATTATGTGTTGGGGCACCTGGGTGGTTCAGCTGGTTAAGTGTGTGCCTTAGGCTCAGGTCATGATCCCTGGGTCCTGGGATCAAACCCCATATCGGGCTCCCTGCTCAGCTGGAAGCCTGCTTTTCCCTCTGCCCCTGCTCCTGGTCTCTCTTTCACTATCTCTCTCTCAAATAAATAAATAAATAAATTAAATCTTCCCAAAAAAGTTTTTTTTTTTAATAAAAAAATAAAATAAATTATGTGTTTTAGGCATAGCATGTTAAGATTTAGGTTTGGAAAAAGCTCTAAAATCTACTCTGTTAAGTCACTTTCAGTCATCCACACCACCCCAGGTGGTCAAGAGGTATTTCAAAAGTATACTTGGAATACCTGAGTGACATGTTGCTATCTTCCCAAAAAATATATAATGTAACTTGGAAATTAAGAGCTCGATCTCTGCTTAACATAGGTATGAGAACTGGCTCTGTTACAATTAACTCTGTGTCATTGAGTAAGCATCTAAATAGCATTTTTGAATTTCAGTTTATTTATTAGTTTTAATGAAAAAAAATCTATTTCATGGGTGTATTTTGAGGATCAAATAAGGTAATGACAGACTCTTCCCTAGCACAGATCTGGCATATAGTTAGGAGTAGATATATACTAGTATTGAGTTTTATTTCATTTTTAGAAAGCTCTCATCTAAAGAAGAATCTGAATTAAAGTTCTTAGGTTTCTATGCCTATGGGACATTTGGAGAACAGCCATGTCCTCCTTGAGTTTTTAAAGCCAAACACTTGCTCCCTTTCAGTCTTCTTGTACACATACTTATCTTCCACTTCTTCCAACTTCACTTTAAGTGTTACACTTTAAAGATTATTAGTTATTTTTGTCAAAAACTTAATTTTTTCTACATATCTCTAGAAGTGAATAGTATAGGATAGGTAACTAAAACACGTTTGTTGAGTAAATGAATGAATGATGTTCCTATACCCTCTCCGTCATTATTATTTATTATCACATTGGCTCTCCATCTAATTTTAAGGCCACAATAACTTATTTATAGAGTAATTGAGTTTTTTTAATTATTATAGATTATATAGATAACATCTACCACTCTAGCCCTTTAAAGATCATATTGTATTTTTATACTTGTTTTCAATGCATATATTATCTCAGGTAATCCTCATACCCTTTCAATTATATTAGATATCATTATTTCCACCTGAAAGGAAAAGAAATTGCTACTTGGAAATGTTAAGTAGTTTAAGTGGGATCTGAACCCAGGTATATTTGATTTTATAGTTCAGTTTCTTAAACACAGAACATTATTAACTCTAAGATGAATAGCTAGTGAGAAAGTAATTCTAGTCATCTCTTTTATGATTATAATGGAGAAATGTTCTGTTCCCTTGACTGATTTTTCAGTTCTTTTCTGGTATTCCTTTTCTCTTTTCATTTCTCTCACCTGAAATGTCCCTCTTCACTCTTGACAGGTTGTTATTAGAAACATCTCTGCATATTAACTTGAATTAACTTACCTCTACCTCATAAACCAATGCATGAGTGACAGTTCCTTCAATACACCTGGACACATGAGATGCAACTCATCTCCACCAGTTTATGTAGGTCTGTCATACTCTATCTTACTATACTCCCAGATCCTTCTTTTTCCTTCTCTAGAGGCTGAATATCAACTCAGCCAGCACTTTCAAGACTATCTTTGTCCCACCTCTGAAAAACATCATTGGCACAATCTCAAAGAGAACTCAAATGCATTATTACAATTCTTAGTTGGATAATGCTGGGATAAATCTTCAAAGGAGGCAGACATCTGATGAGAAACAGTGACATGTGTTAGGAAGGACACTATGTTTAGAGTTGGGAGACCTTGTTATACATCCAAGTTCATCCTTTCTGCCACTGTTGCTCCTGGGTAAGTTGTGTCACCTCTCTGAGTCTCAGATTTCATCTCTCTGAAATGAAATTACAGATTGGCTGGGGCAAATGATGCAAAAGTATTCTACTTTGAAAATCATGCCAGCAAGCAGTTGTTGTCATGAGAGGTGAGAAAATATACCATTGATATTTTGGGTAGATTATCATTCAATATATTCAATAGGGTTCAAGATGATTATTTTATTTAATTTAGATTCATTCATTAATTCAGAAATATTAATCAAGTGATAAACTATAGAAATAAAAATTAACATATAAAATCAACCACTCACATATAAAACTAATAACACAGAAATATGCTTAAAGAAAGGATAGCACTTATAATTGTGATATAAACATGGAAAGATATAAGAACAAATAAAACTTTAAATAATACAAATAGCCAAAGAAGAACAAGCATAACAAAAAAAAAATGGATATACATAAATTTTTTCTTCTTCTTTTTGAATGGAAAGACACTATTTAAAAACTGTCAAGTCTTCCTAGATTTTAGAAACAGGGATTTCTACTATTGATTACAAAGAAATTGGGGAAGGCCTTAATAAAATTATTCTAAAAATCATTGAGAAGATTAAATTTGCAATACTGATTCTGTTATTTTTTAAAGAATATTAGAATACGTAGAAAGGAGTTACATCTTGTGGATATTAAAAATGTTTCGGTGGTGCCTGGGTAGCTCAGTCAGTTAAGCGTCAGACTCTTGATCTCGGCTTGGGTCTCGATCTCAGGATTGTGAGTTGGTTGCACCTGCTTAAAAAACAAAAAAAAACAAACTCAGAGCAACAGCAAGAAAAATAATGTGTTTTTGGTAACACAATATGGGCAGACAAAAAGAGAAAGAAATTTAAAAACTATAATATCAGGGTGCCTAGGTGGCTCAGTGGATTAAAGCCTCAGCCTTTGGCTCAGGTCATGATGTTAGGGTCCTGGGATAGAGCCCCACATCGGGCTCTCTGCTCAGTGGGTAGCCTGCTCCTCTTCCTCTCTCTCTCTGCCTGCCTCTCTGCCTACTTGTGATCTCTGTCAAATAAATAAAATCTTAAAAAAAAATCTATAAAATCGGACCCTAGCATGTATTGTGATTTAAGTATTCATATTACTGGTTTAAAAAGAGAAAGAAAGAAGTGTGTTTGTCAGTATATGGCAGTGCAGCCATGTTTTCCATTTGGAGGGGAAAAAAAAAATACCTGCATAGGAGCATCGTTGAGTCTTATGTTGAATAGTAAGGCATGCCTGCAAAGGGTAAACTACAAATGTCTAAGCAAAGAATGAATAGGTGCTGTATGGTGAAAAGTTCCTGGAGCTTACAAAAGAATAAGAGATGTTTAAATTCTAAGCAGCCAGGATAAATAATAGGATCAAATATATTGTCATTTACTAAATAATCCAGACAGAAAACAAATTAGTAGTGTGGCTATACTAGCCCCAGAGTGGAAAGTTATTGTATCCCCAAATTAAAAAAACAAAACAAAACTTAAGAAATGCCTCAGTCAAAAAAAATCAGTCTATTCCATGAGTAACTTAACTTCTTGGAAGAATGAAGTCCAGTACTGCTTAAAAGTACCCTACAAAATCCAGCATTTTTTGGTATAAGTTTCACAGTGCCCAACATGCATTATGGTTAAGAAACAAGAAAATGTGACACATTAAACTGGAGAAAGATCAGCAAATAGAAACACATCCACAAATGAATGAAATGATTAAAAGACCAGGATTTTAAACAGCTATTATATTTATAATATAAATATAAATATAAAATTCTATGTGCTCAATAACTTAAAGGACAATATGGACAAAATTTTGAGGGAAATGAAAGATATAAAAAACAGTATGGAGGTTCCTCAGGACATTAAAAATAGAGCTACTCTATGACCCAGCAATTGCACTACTGGATGTTTACCCCAAAGATACAGATTAGTGAAAAAAAGGGCACATGTACCCCAATGTTCATAGCAGCAATGTCCACAATTATGAAACTGTGGAAAGAGCCAAGAAGTCTTTCAACAGATAAATGGTTAAAGAAGATGTGTTTCATATACAATGAAATATTACTCAGCCATCAGAAAAGATGAATATCCACCATTTATATTGACATGGATGGAACTGGAAGGAATTATTCTAAGTGAATAAGTCAGTCAGAGAAAGGCAGTTATCATATGGTTTCACTCATATATGGAACATAAGGAATAGTGCAAAGGACAAAAGGGGAAGGGAGGGGAAACCCAAGGGGAAGAAATAAGAGAGGGAGACAAACCATATAAGACTCTTGACTCCGAGAAACAAACTGAGGTTTGCAGAAAGGGAGGTAGGTGGGGGATGTAGCAACTCAGTGATGGGCAATAAGAAGGGTACATGTTGTGATGAGCACTGGGTATTGTATGCAACTAAAGAATCATTGAACATTATATCAAAAACTAAAGATGCTGAGTGAAATAAGTCAAGCAGAGAGAGTCAATTATCATATGGTTTCACTTATTTGTGGAGCATAACAAATAGCATGGAGGACAAGGGAGTTGGGGGAAATTGGAAGGGGAGGTGAACCATGAGAGACTATGGACTCTGAAAAACAATCTGAGGGGTTTGAAGTAACGGGGGGGTGGGAGGTTGGGGTACCAGGTGGTGGGTATTAGAGAGGGCACCATTGCATGGAGCACTGGGTATGGTGCAAAAATAATGAATACCATTATGCTAAAAATAAATAAAAAATAAATAAATAAAAACTAAAGATGCACTATACATTGGCTAATCGAACTTTAATTTTTTTTAAGTTAACAACAATAACAACAAAAAAGAACTAAATGGGAATTCTAGAGAAGGAAAATAAAGTATAATTAAAACAAAAAATAATGTAATCCCTAATGGGGTTAATAAAATATTAAATATTTTGGGGAGGAGGAGACAAAATAAAATCAAAGAACTTGAATTCAGGGAATAGAAAACATCAAAACTTCAGCACAGAGAGGGGAAAAAACCCAGGTAAAAATGCACAGTGTCAAAATCACTGGAATACTGTTGGAATACCTCAAACACTCTAATACACACATCAAAATGAAAGAGAGAAAGATTCAGAAAAAAATATTTGAAGAAATAATGGAGGAAGATTTTCAGAATTTTAGGAAAACTATAAAACAGCATATTCAAAGTGCTCGAAAGCTTTAGAAGTTTAGACACAAAATCACACCAAGGCAATCATTACCAAATTTCGGAAAGCCAGCAATGAGAAGAAAATTCTTAAAATCAACCAGAGAAAAAGACACATTACAAATATAAGAATGCCCACAGACTTTGAAGTGTGAAAGAAAATATATATGTTGATGAAGAATTCAATACCCAATGAGGACATCTCTCAAAATGAAGGTGAAATGCTTTTTTCAAACAAGGAAAACTGAGAACATGCTATCATCAGCTAACATTTTCTAAAAGATATATTAAAGATGTTTTTTAGGCAGAAGGAAAATGATATGACAAAAACATGGTTCACACAAAAGAATAAAGCTTACCAGAAATAACAAATAAAATAGGTAAATATTAGAAACAAACAAGCAAACAAACAAAAACCAGACAAACAACAACAACAACAACAAAAAACTTGAGTTCTGTGTTCTGGTAATGACAGAGTGCCTTGTAAAAGACTAACTATCCAGATGATAACAATGATAAAAACTAGAAAAAAATAATGATTTCAGGACACTTGAAAGCAGTCAAAACCAGGAAGAAGGGGCGCCTGGGTGGCTCAGTGGGTTAAGCTGCTGCCTTCGGCTCAGGTCATGATCTCAAGGTCCTGGGATTGAGTCCCGCATCGGGCTCTCTGCTCAGCAGGGAGCCTGCTTCCCTCTCTCTCTCTCTCTGCCTGCCTCTCCATCTACTTGTGATCTCTCTCTGTCAAATAAATAAATAAAATCTTAAAAAAAAAAAAAAAAGATTAAAAAAAAAAAAAAAAAAAAAAAAACAACAAACCAGGAAGAAACTGGGCAGGATTTGTCTAAAAAAAAGAAAAGAAAGAAAAGGAAAAAGTATTAAAAGCCAGAGAAGAAATGAGATATTATATATAGAAGAATGATAATAATAATGAAGGTTGGCATTTAATTGTACAAAAAAGGATGTTAAAACCTAATGATATGCCATCTTGAAAATGCTGAGAGGGAAAAATAAAACACTGTCAAACTAGCATTCTATATATGTATATAAATATTTCAAAAATGAAGACAAAATGAAAGCATTTCATCAAAATGAAAGCATTTCAAAGATCAACAAAATATTTTTATTTATTTTATTTTTTAAAGATTTTATTTATTTATTTGACAGAGATCACAAGTAGGCAGAGAAGCAGACAGAGAGAGGAGGAAGCAGGCTCCCTGCTGAGCAAAGAGGCCAATGTGGGGCTCAATCCCAGAACCCCAGGAACATGACCTCAGCCAAAGGCAGAGGCTTTAACCCACTGAACCACCCAGGCGCCCCACAACAAAATATTTTTAAAGCAGATGCACACTGCAACAAGTGCTGAAATTCTTCAGACTTAATGCAATATGGAAATTTGGATATATAAGGAAAATGAAACACATTAGAAATAATAAATATGTAAATCAATATAAAACTGTTTCTTAATTTCCTTTAAAGCCAATTAACTAAAGTGAAAATAATGTGTGACAATAATAACAAATTAAAGGAAGGAGTCATAGATGTTATTATACTGTTACAAGTTTACTACAGGTAAAGTTGCATATAATCAAGTTAAGCTGTGATAAATGAAAATATAATATCAAAATAAATCAATAAAATGTATTATATACTTTATCTATCTATATCTATCTGTATCTCTATATCCATATCTAAAAATGGAGATAGATGGAATATTTAAAATATGTAGTGATTACAGGGTGGCTGAGTGGCTTGGTCAGTTAAGCGTCTGACTCTTGATTTCAGCTCAGGTCATGATCTCAGGGTTGTGAGATCTAACCCCACATTGGTATATGTGCTGCCGAAGCGAGCACCTAACCCCACATTGGGCTCAGGGCTCAGTGGGGAGCCTCTATCCCTCTCCTTCTGCCCGCTCTCCTGCACACTCATTTTTCTCTCAAATAAATAAATTATTTATATACACACACGTGTGTGTGTGTGTGTGTGTGTGTGTCTATATCTATAGATAGATATATGTAATATAGATATAGATATCTAGTGGTTGCCACAAGCTGGGAGGAGGGAAAAATGGGGAGTTAATAGCTACAGAGTTTCAGTTTGGGAAGATGAAACAAGTTCTGAAAGTGGATGGTGATGATGGTTGCACAACAATGTGAAGGTACCTGAAACCATGGACTGTACACTTTAAAATTATACGATAGGTAAATAGGGAAAAAAGAGGTAATATAGAATATAAAAAGGAAAATGGTACATTTAAACATGAGCATAGTAATTTGATTTTATATTAAATATAAAAGAACTATACTCTGGACAAAAGGGAGCAATTCTTAGACTGGTAAATGTGAGAGAGAGTAATGCAACTTTGAAAATCCCTAGTAGGTTAAATGTAAAAAAGAGGGAAAACCCAATTGCTTAAATGAAGAATTCTAGAAGAAACATCACTACAAGTCATACAGAAATTTAAAAAAATGATAACAGGAACTTTGAATAATTTTAGTTAATTAATTTGAAAAGTCCATCAAGAGGGGTGCCTGGGTGGCTCAGTGGGTGAAGCCTCTGTCTTCAGCTCAGGGTCCTGGAATAAAGCCCCACATCAGGCTCTCTGCTCAGCAGATAAATAAATATATACAAATGTATATATTTGTATATATACAAAAAAAATCTTAATAAAGTCCATCAAGATTTCCAAAACTAACATGAGAATCACAAGTAAACAATTTTTTGCAAGAGTACTTTTTTCTTTTTTTTATGTAATGAGAAAAAATAATAACTAAAATGTATGCCATAAAGTTCCAGGTATAGATAGGTTCATTAATTATTTTTTAAAGCTTTTTAAAAAATGTATTTATTTGTCAGAGAGAGAGAGCAAGGACAAGCGGGGGGAGGAGCAGGGAAAAACAGGCTCCCTGTTGAGTGAGGACCCTGATGCAGGACTCAATCCTAGGACCTTGGGATCATGACCTGAGCCGAAGGCAGACACTTAACTGACTGAGTCACCCAGGCTTCCTGGGTTCATTAATTATTTCTAACAAACACTGTATGAGAAATTGTACCAATATTACATAAAGTCTCCTCTAAATAGAGAAGAATGGCTTTATGAGGTCACTCTAAACCTTACAGCAAAACCCAACATTAAAAAAAAGTCCATCCTAAATATAGATGCAAAAATTCTTATCAAAATACCATCAATCCTGGGACTTCTGGTTTCTCATGTGAGAAGCTTGGAAGTTGTTACTCCATTCTAATAACAAATAAAAAGCTGAATAACCTGAAAAATCAACAGTTCTCCCATCTGTAAAATAAATGAGGTCACAATTCAGTAGTTACCCCCTAAACTGGAGACACCAAAAGATGAATACAGAGAATCACAACTTACCAAATAAATAGTAATCTCTGCAGAAAGTAATGCTGGAGTAGGTAACGTGATCATCTCAGCAGGAAATGCAAAAGATTCAACAACAACAACAACAAAAACTGCTGGAACTAATAAGTGATAATAGCAAGTTTGTAGAATATAAGGTCAATATACAGAAGTCATTTTCTTCCCTATGTAGTAGCAGTTAACAAGTGGAATTTGAAATTAGAAACAATATAACATTTATATTGTCACTCCCAAAAGACTACATACTTCAGGATAAATCCAACAGAATATGTTCAACATCTATATGAGGAAAACTACAAGACAGATGAAATAAATCAAAGAAGTAAATACATGGAAAGATATTCCATGCTCATGGAATGGAACTTTCAATATTACCAAGATGTTGATTCTTCTCAACTTGGTCTGTAGATTTAACAAAATCCTAGTCAAAATCCCAGTAAGTTATTTTATTGATATTGACAAACTAATTCTAAAATTTATATAGATATATAAAGAAAACAAAAAACAAAAAAACAAAAACAAAAAACAAAAACAAAAACAAAACAAAAAAACCCCAACTCAGTATTGAAGGAGAAGATGAACAACCCTAGTTGACTTCAAGACTTACTATAAAGCTTTAGTAATCAATACAGTGTGGTATTTATGAAAGAATAGACAAATCAGTAGAACAGAATAGAGAGCCCAGAAATAGATGCACATAAATACCATCAAGTGATCTTTGACAAAGGAATAAGTAATGCAATGGAACACAGAGTATTTTCCACAGTGATGTAGGAACAATTGTAGATCAATATGCAAAAAAATTAATCTAGACAAAAACTTTACATGCTTCACAAAATTAATTTTTAAAAAACAGGTCATGAATTGAAAACAGAAGAAATTGTAAAAACTCCTAGAAAATAACATAGGAGAAAACCTGTATGATTTTGGGTATAGTGATGGCTTCTTAGATATAACACTGGAGGCATAATCGATATCAGTTAAATACAAGGGAAACCCCATAAAGCTATCAGAGGCCTTTTCAACAGAAATTT
The DNA here is from genome assembly GCF_964662115.1 of Mustela nivalis. Taxonomy (NCBI): domain Eukaryota; kingdom Metazoa; phylum Chordata; class Mammalia; order Carnivora; family Mustelidae; genus Mustela; species Mustela nivalis. The sequence continues at coordinate 78,147,819 of NC_139032.1, forward strand.
GTCAAGTTAGGAGGGAGTGGCACAATATATTCTAAGTGTTGAAAGGAAAAAAAAAAAAATCTCTGGCCAAGAGTACTCTATTCAGCAAGGCTGTAATTAAGGAGAGATAAAGAATTTCCCAGACAAATAAAAGTTAAAGGCTTGATCCCAGAACCCCAGAATATGACCTGAGCCAAAGGCAGTTGCTTAACCAACTGAGCCAACCAGGCACCACCTGACAAAATAGACTTTATTATTTTTTTCTTCAAAATGACTTTAAAACAAAGATTGTAGCAAGAGACAAAGAAAGCCACTATCTAATAATAGAGGGGACAATCCAACAAGAAGATATGACAATTTTAAATATTTATGCACCCCCCATGGGACCATCCAAATACATAAACATAGAGGAAATAATTAGTAGTAATATAATAATAGTAGGGGACTTTAAAAGATCATCTAAACAGAAAATCAACAAGGAAACAATGGTTTTGAATGACATGCTGGACCAGATGAACTTAACAGATATATTCAGAACATTCCATCCTAAAATAGCAGAATAAACATTCTTTTTAAGGACATATGGAACATTCTCCAGAATAGACCGCATACTGGGCCATAAAGCAAATCTCAACAAATTCAAAAAGATCAAAATCAAGCAAAACTCTGGGATCAGATGGCTTCACAAGTGAGTTCTACCAAACATTCATTCATTTATTCATTTCTTTATTTGTAAAGACTTATTTATTATAGGGAGAGAGAACATGGAGGGGAAGGATAGAAGAAGGGGAGAGTCTCAAGCAGACTCCATGCTGAGTGTGAAGCATTACTCAGGCTCCATCTCACAACCCTGAGGTCATGACCCGAGATATCGACCTGAGCCAAAACTAAAAGTCACATACTTAACCAACTATGGCACCTAAGTGTCCCAAATTCTACTGAACATTTAAATAAGAGTTAATACCTATTCTTCTCAAACTATTCCAAAAAGTAGAAGAGGAAGGAAAACTTTTAAATTCATTCTATAAGGCCAGTATTACTGTGATACCAGAGGCCGGTAAAGACACCACCAAAAAAAAAAAAAGAGGAAGAAGAAGAGAAAGAAAACTAGTGGAATTTATTCCCAGGATGCAAGGGTGGTTCAATATTTGCAGAACAGTCAACGTGATTCATCACATCAGTAAGAGAAAGGATAAAAAACATATGGCTTCAATAGATGCACAAAAGCATCCAACATGGTACTACATCCATTCATGATTAAAAAAAATAATAATAATCTCTGCAAAGTGAGTGAAGATATATCTCACCATAATAAAAACTTTACATGAAAAACTCACAGTGAACTACCTACTGAATGGGGAAAAACAGAGCTTTTCCCTCAGCTCAGGAATAAGACAAAGATGTCCACTCTCACCACTTTTATTCAACATAGTATTGGAAGTCTTAGCCATAGCAATAAGACAAGAGAAAGGCATAAAAGGCATTCATATTGGTAAAAAGGAAGTGAAACTTTCACTATTTATAGATGCCATGGCACTACATACAGAAAATCCTAAAGACTCCACCAAAAAAAAAAAAAAAAAAAAACCTACAAGAACTGATAAATGAATTTGGTCAAATCATAGAATATAAAATTAATGTACAGAAATCTGTTGCATTTCTATGCAGTAATAATAAAGTGGGGAAAAGATAAAATTAAGAAAACATTTCAATTTATGATTGCACCAAAAATAATAAAATACCTAGGAATAAATTTAACCAGGGGGAAGAACCTGTACTCTGAAAACTATGTAACATTGATGAATGAAATTGAAGACAACACAAACAAATGAAAAGACATTCCGTACTTATGGATTGGAAGAACAAATACTGTTAAAATGTGTACACTTCTCAAAGCAATCTGCACATATAATGAAATCCCTAGCAAAATGCCAACAGCATTTTTCACAGAACCAGAACAATTCTAAAATTTGTATGGAACCAAAAAAGACCTGGAGTAACCAAAGCAAACTTGAAAAAGAAAAACAAAACAAATGAACAAATGAATAAAAAGAGAGACTAACCAAGAAACAGACTCTTAACCGCAGAAAACAAACTGATGGTTGCCAGAGGGGAGGTGGGGGGGGGGGAATTGGTGAAATAGCTGGTGGAGATTAAAGAGTACACTTTTCATGACAAGTCCTGAATAATATATAGAATTAAAAAAAAAAAGATTTTATTTATGGGCGCCTGGGTGGCTCAGTTGGTTAAGCTGCTGCCTTCAGCTCAGGTCATGATCCCAGGGTCCTGGGATTGAGCCCGCATCAGGCTCTCTGCTCAGTGGGGAGCCTGCTTCCTCCCCTCTCTCTCTGTCTGCCTCTCTGCCTACTTGTGATCTCTCAAAATCTTTTTTAAAGATTTTATTTTTTTATCTGACAGAGAAAGAGAGACAATGAGAGAGGGAACACAGCAGGGGAGTGGGAGAGGGAGAATCAGGTTCCCCACTGAGCAGGGAGCCTGATGTGGAGCTCCGTCCCAGGACCCTGGGATAATAACCTGAGCCAAAGGGTGACACTCAACCGACTGAGCCACCCAGGTGCCCCTATATATAGAATTTTTGAATCACTATATTGCATACCTTAAACTAATACAACACTGTGTTAAGTATACTGAAATTAAAATTTAAAAGCTTAAAAAAAAAGAAATAATAAAAAGAGAAGAAAAACAAAAGTGGAGGTATCACAATCCCAGACTTCAAGTTATATTACAAAGTGGTAAAAATCAAAACAGTATGGTACTGGCACAAAGAAAACTCAGAAATAAACCCACAATTATATGGTCAACTAATCTTTGGCAAAGGAGGCAAAAATATCCAATGGATAAAAGACAGTCTTCTCAACAAATGGTATCGGAAAAACTGGATAACTGCATACAAAGGACTGAAACTGGTCCAGTTACACACATTCACAAAAATAAATGCAAAGTGGATAAGGTCCTAAGTGTCAAACCATAAAAATCATAGAAGAGAGCAGAGACAATGATTTCTCTGACATCAGCTGTAACATCTTTCTAGATATGTCTCCTGAGATAAGGGAAACAAAGACAAAAATAAACTATTGGTAATACATCCAAATAAAAATCTTCTGCACAGCAAAGGAAACAGCTAACAAAAACTAGAAGAAACTCCACTGAATGGGAGAAGATATTTACAAATGACATATCTGATAAAGAGCTATTATCCAAATTCTATAAAGAACTCAATGCCCAACATACAAATAATCCAGTTAAAAAATGGGCAGAAGACATGAATAAACATTCTTTCAAAGAAGACATCCAGGTGGCCAACAGACACATGAAAAGATGCTCAACATCACTCATCATCAGGGAAATTCAAATGAAAACTACGATAAGATATCCCCTCATACCTGTCAGAATGGTTAAAATCAATAACCAGAAACAACAGATGTTGGTAAGGATGCAGAATAAGGGGAACTCTTGCATTGTTGGTGAAAATGCAAACTGGTGCAGCCACTGTGAAACACAGTATGGAGGGTCCTCAAAAACTTAAAAGTAGAACTACCCAATGACCTAGCTATCGTACTACTGGGTACTTACCCAAAGAATGCAAAAAGAGTAATCCAAAGGGATATGGGCACCCCTATGTTTATGGCAGCATTATTTACAATAGCCAAATTATGGGAGTTGCCTAAGTGTCCATTGTTGGATAATGGTTAAAGAAGATGTGAGATCTATATCTATATCTATATCTATATCTATATCTATATCTATAAATAGATATTTATTTATTTCAGCCATTAAGAAGAATGAAGTCTTCTCATTTGCAAATGAATAGAGTTACAAAGTATAATGCTGAGTGAAATAAGCCAGCCAGAGAAAGACAAATAACAGGTGATTTCACTCATATGTGGAATTTAAGAATCAAAACAAAGGAAAAAGAGAGACAAACCAAAAAATAGGCTCTAACTATAGAAAAGAAACATATAGTTACCAGAGGGGAGGTGGTTTGGGGAATGGGTGAAATTGTTTAGGGGATTCATAGTACAGTTATCTTGATGAGCACTGAGTAATATATGGTATTGTTGAATCACTATGTGGTATTCCTAAAACTAATATAGCTGTATGTCAACTACAATGGAATTAAAATAAAAAAAGAATGGACCAAAGACCTTAACAAATACCTCAGTGAAAAGATACATAGTTGGCAAATAAGCATACAAAAATACACTCACCATAACATGTCATTAGTGAAATACAAATTAGAACAACAGTGAGATATCACTACACACCTATTTAACTGGCCCAAATCCAGATTACTGCAAACACCAAATGCAAATAAGGATGAAGAACAATAGAAGTCTCATTGACTACTGGTGGGAATGCAAAATAGTACAGCCACTTTGGAAGATAATTTGATAATTTGTTATAAAATGTAACATACTTTCTCCAAATGGCCCAATAATCATGCTCCTTGGTATTTATTTGCCCAAGGAGCTGAGAATTTTTGTTCACATAAGAACTGGCATACAGATGATTGTATTGGGTTTATTTTTAATTTCCAAAACTTGGAAACAAGGAAGATATTCAGGTGAGTGGATAAAAAAACTGTGGTACATTCAGACAATGAGATATTATTTAGTGCTAAAGAAAAATGAGCTATCAAGCCATTAAAAGGTAGGGAGGATCTAAAATGCGTATTATTAAGTGAAGCAAAACAATCTGTATAATTCCAACTATATGGCATGCCCTAAGAGGCAAAACTCTAAGGACATTAAAGAAAGTGGTTGCCAGGTGTTGTAAGTGAGGGAATGATAAATAAGCAGATTACAGAGGATTTTTCTGGCTGTAAAACTACACTGTATGGACATTGCTGCTATAAACATTCAAGTACACCTGCCCCTTCAGATCACTACATTTGTATTTTTAAGGCAAATACCCAGTAGTGCGATTGCTGGGTCATAGGGGAGCTCTATTTTCAACTTTTTGAGGAACTTCCATATTGTTTTCCAGAGTGGTTCACCAGCTTGCATTCCCACCAGCAGTGTAGGAGGGTTCCCTTTCTCCGCATCCTTGCCAATATCGCTCATTTCCTAACTTGTTAATTTTAGCCATTCTGACTGGTGTGAGGGGGTATCTCACTGTGGTTTTGATTTGTATTGCCCTGATGCTGAGTGATTTTGAGCACTTTTTCATGTGTCTGTTGGCCATTTGGATGTCTTCTTTGCTGAAATGTCTGTTCATGTCTTCTGCCCATTTGTTGATTGGATTCTTTGTTCTTTGGGTATAAGTTCTTTATAGATTTTGGATACTACCCTTTTTATCTGACATGTTCTTTGCGAATATCTTCTCCCATTCTATCAGTTGTCTATTGGTGTTGTTGGCTGTTTCTTTTGCTGTGCAAAAGCATTTGATCATGATGAAGTCCCAATATTTCATTTTTGCCCTTGCTTCCCTTGCCTTTGGCGATGCTTCTAGGAAGAAGTTGCTGCAGCTGAGGTCAAAGAGGTTGCTGCCTCTGTTCTCCTCAAGGATTTTGATGGATTCCTGTCTCACATTAAGGTTTTTCATCCATTTTGAGTCTATTTTTGTGTATGGTGTAAGGAAGTGGTCCAGTTTCATTCTTCTGCATGTGGCTGTCCAATTTTCCCAACACCATTTGTTGAAGAGATGTGTTTTCTCCATTGGACATTCTTTTCTGCTTTGTCAAAGATTAGTTGACCATAGAGTTGAGAGGGTCCATTTCTGGGATCTCTATTCTGTTCCATTGATCGGTGTGTCTGTTTTTGTGCCAATGCTGTACTGTCTTGATGATTACATCTTTGTAATAGAGCATGAAGTCTGGAATTGTGATGCCAACTTTGGTTTTCTTTTTCAACATTCCTTTGGCTATTTGGGGCCTTTTCTGGTTCCATATAAATTTGAGGATTATTTGTTCCATTTCTTTGAAAAAATTGATGATATTTTGATAAGAATTGCATTAAATGTGTAGATTGTTTTAGGTACCATAGACATCCACAATATTTGTTCTTCTAATCATGAGCATGGAACATTTTTCCATTTCTTTGTGTCTTCTTCAATTTCTTTCATGAGTACTTTATAGTTTTCTGAGTACAGATTCTTTGCCTCTTTGGTTAGGTTTATTCCTAAGTATCTGATGATTTTTGGTGTGATTGTAAATGGGATTGGCTCCTTAATTTCTCTTTCTTCTCTCTTGTTGTTGGTGTATAGAAATACAACTGATTTCGGTGCATTGATTTTATATCCTGACACTTTACTGTATTTCTGTATGAGTTCTAGCAGTTCAGTTTTGGAGTGGAGTCTTTTGGGTTTTCCATATAATGCATCATATCATCTGCAAAGAATGAGGGTTTGACTTCTTCTTTGCTGATTCAGATGGCTTTAATTTATTTTTGTTGTCTGATTGCTGAGTACTTCTAGTACTATGTCAAATAGCACTGGTGATAGTGGAAAGAACCTAGATGTCCATTAACAGATGAATGGATAAAGAAGATGTGGCATATAAATATATACAATGGAATACTACGCAGCTATCAAAAAACCTGAAATCTCGCCACTGCAAATAGATGGAATAGAGAGTATTATGATAAGTGAAATAACTTAATCAGAGAAAGCCAGTTATCATATGATCTCTCTGATATGAGGAATTTGAGAGGCAGGACGGGTGGTCATAGGGGTTAGGGAGGGAAAAAAATGAAACCAAATGGGATCAGGAGGGAGACAAAACATAAGAGACTCTTAATCTCACAAAACAACCTGAGGGTTGCTGGGGTATGGGGGAGTAGGGATAGGGTGGCGGGGTTATGGACATTGGGGAGGGTGTGTGCTCTGGTGAGTGTGAAATGATTTACAGACCTGTATCCCTGGGTCAAATAATAACATTACATGTTAATATATAATACATTACATGGTCATTAAAAAAGTACACTATATGATACTATAATGATGGATACATGTCATTATACACTTGTCTAAATTCACAGAATGTACAACACCAAGAGTGAACCATAATATAGTGTAAGCTGTGGACTTTGAATGACAGTGATGTGTCAGTATAGGTTCATAGCTGTAACCAATATACCATCCTGGTCAGAGATTTTTATAATAAGAAGGCTAGCCATGTGTGGGGGGCACTGGGGATATGAGAAATCTCTTTGCCTTAAGCTCAATTTTACTACAAACCTAAAACTACTCTAAAAAACAAAACAAAACAAAGTCTTTTAAAAATATTATCAAGCTTAACCAAATGATATACAAAAATGGTAGTACATCATGACTGAGTGGGATTTCCCTACAGCAAAATGAATCAATGAAATTTGTCACATCAGAAGAGAAGAGAACAAAAAGTACATTGTTTATCTCATGAATGCATGAAAAATCTTTTTGCAAAATTTAAGGAGAAACTATGATTTTAATAACAATTTTCACTAAAGGAGAAATAAAAAAGCAAAGATTTCAACTGAATTGTTAAAATCAAAGAGCTAACATCATACTTAATGATCAAATAATTATATACCCTCCCAGAGTTTGGGAGCATGTCAAAAATATCTTTTTTCACCACTTCTATTTAAACTTGTACTGGAGATCCTCTGCAGTGACTTAAGGCATGGAAAAGAAATGAAAGGCATAAAATTTAGAAAGAAAACATGAAAGTATTTTTGTTCACTGAGGATATGATATTAACATAGCAAATTTTAAGGAATTTATGAATAAGCTACCAGAACTAATATATGAATTAGGCAATTCTGCAGAATACAGGTCCAATGCACAAAAAGATGCATTTCTAAACACTAGCAACAAGTCATTGGGGAAGTGAATTTTAAAATATTACTCATAATTAGCATCAGAATATAAAATAATTAGAAATAAATGTAATAAAAACTGTGGAAGACCTCTACAGTGAAAATCAAAACAGGCTGCAGGGAGAAATAATGAACAGCCCAATAAATGAAGAGATACATCATAACAATTAATTTAAAGATGTGAAGTTCTTAAGACATCCATTCTCCATGAAAAGATCTAGAGATTGACTGTCATACCAGTCACATTTCTAATAGTGCTTACCTATAGAAACTGACAAGATTATTATAAAAATTAGAAAGACAACCTGGTATAGCCAATCTTAGAGAACATATTTGGAGGACTGATTTTAAGATTTACTATAGATCTACAGAATAAAGATACTGGTCTATTAATAGGAGATCAATGAATTTATAGAACAGAGGGGAGAGTCTAGACACAATCTGCACATATTTGGTCAAATGACTTTTTAGGAAGACTAAGCATACAAATCATGTAAATAATTCAGTAGGATAACATTTCTTTTTAGAAAATGGTGCTGGAACAATAGTATATGAATTTGGGGAAAAAATGCGCCTGACTCCTACCACATACCACATACAAAATATTATTTTGAGATAAATCATAAACCTAAATATGAAATATAAAGCTATAAAATTTCTAGAAAATTAAAAGAGAATATCTTCATGATCTTGGGTAGACAAATATTTCCTGGATATCCAAAGCATTAATCACAAAAGACAAATGAATTTCTTTAAATTAAAACTGTTAGGGTCTTAAAAGATACAACTTTTAAACATAAAATTACAGAGCCACATTCTAGGAGAAAATACTCATTTTAAAGGACTTATAGGTATAATATATGAATAACTCCTTTATCTCAGTAATAAGACACAAATAACCCAATAAAATGGGCACAAGACTTTCTGAATTAAAAACATTAAGTGAGAAGATGTTCAACTACACCACTGAGATACCATAATACACCCAATAAAATGGCTAAGATTAAAATAACTAGTACTACCAAATGTGGATAATGACATGAAATTACTGGATTTCCACTTATAGGTGGAATGCATGATGGTTTCAACCTCTTTGGGAAAAAAAAAATTGCCATTCCTTATAAAGTTAAACGTTTACCCATTTGTTCCATTACTTGACATTTTACCAAGCTGGATGAAAATCTACATCTCCAAAACTATTTATAATAGAATATTCATAGCTTTATTCATAAAAGCAAAAAGACTCATAACAACCTGCAATGCCTATCAAATAAAAGCACAAGGAAATTCTGATATATTCATACAGTGGAATAGTACAGAGCAATAAAGTAGAACAAACTACTGATACATGCAAAAAAATAAATGGAAAAACCTCAAAAGCGCTATGCTAAGTAAAAAAAATAAAATAATTTTTAAAAAATCCAGATACCAAAATATACATGCTCCATGTATATGTGTTATGAACTTAAAGAGCAGATCTTTCTACGATGTGGAAATGAGTTGTGCATACTGGGTGAGGGATGCCTCCACAGGAATAGAAGGGAATTTTCACAGTAGTGGTAACAGGGGACTGTATTTTTTGTTAAAAACTATTGAATTATATATTTTTTTGCTTAAAATTTACATCTATATTTAAAAAGGACAAAAATTGTGTTATTTAATGTTTTTTAAGGACAAAAAGAGCCAAGATTGGATTTCTTATAAGTCTTCCTGCAACTTCCTTTAGAAAAGGTCTAATCAATCTTGTCATACTTATCAGGTTGGGAGATGTCCACCCATGATAATCATTCCTGTTTCCCAAAGTCCTGATATTTCAGTAACTCCAAAGATTATGAATTTGAATTTGATTGAATTTTGAATACACCATCTATATCATTTTGGGAAACAATGACTGAATCTGAAAACAGATGTGATATTTGATGATAATTAGAAATTATTTCTACTGTATATGATAATAGTATTCAGGTTTTTCAGAAAATGTTATTTTTAAGAAATGCATTCTTAAAAAATAAAAAAATTAAGCAATAAAATCATAACCAGTAAAAATAAAATATTAGGGGTAAAAGGCATAATTTATTTATTATACCTTACAACATTTGAGGAAAAATCATGCAAATTAAACATGATAAAATATTCATTATTAAACCTGGATGGTGGGTATATGTCCCTTGGTTATACTTTCCTCTCTGATATTTCTTGGTAGCATGAAAAATAAATTTAAAAAATCGAAGAACAGGTATCTTTTCCCTAAGACTGTTCTACTAACTACTGTATGTCCTTTAGTTTATATAAATGCTTCAGTAATCAATTTCTTTCAAAATTCAAGCAGCATAAATGAAATTTTTAAATTCCCATTATTATATATCATGCTGGCTTTCCCTTTTCACTGTCACCCCCAGGGAGCTCAAATGTAAGTAAGTATTATGTATCATTTAAGTACCTTTGCCTTAGTCCACTGTTTTTGATGAAGACAAATATTGGAATCATTATGGAGTTTCTAAAGTATTCATTCCTTCAATAGTTCTGTTATATTTCTCACCAAAGAAATGTTCTTTCCTTGATAGAGGAGTATGTATTTTGGAAAATTACTTCCCAGGTGACTAGTTTGCCAGCTCCATCTCCTCCCTGGCTCCTGGTCAAGAGCTTGGCAAGTTTTGTGTGCATTTTCTGGACCTATATCCTTTATTTCCTGGCTCATATTTATTTTCCTTTGAAATTTGGTTTTATTAAGTATAGGTTTTCTACTGCAAGCTGTACCACTTATTTGTAGAAGTGAGTGATACAATGAAAGAAGTCAGGAGTGAATGGTTCATTGAGTCAGTGAATGAATGACTGAGTGAGCAGGTCTATGGTGCTTCTACTTTTTGTTGGGCTGTACAAAAGTGTTATTCCTCCTACCCATGCAAAATGAAGAATTTTGACCAGAATTTGACAACAAACAGGTGCTTTTACATGAAAAAAAAAAATCTCTTTTCTCCATTAGCTTTATTTCATACCACATGTGGTCAACAGTATGAGACTTAGAAAATCGTTTCTCCTAGATAAAGTAATACTTCTGTCTTGGTTTTCTTTTTTGTTAGTTTCTCTGTGTTTCTGATGAACTTTTTTCTGGTTTCTGCTACAGTGAGAGCTCCTTTCCTTACCAGGGTTCCTGCGCTCATCTGAAGGGTATATGGATTTTTATTATTTTATTTTATTTATTTATTTATTTATTTTTCCTGAAGGTGTTCAGTGGCAGTGAAGGCATATCATCAGGCTAATGTTAGGCAGTCTTTCATTTGTAATCAATGTTAGAACCAGGAAACTTCAGCCTGACCACTGTCCTATGCTCCACCACACTGATCATCCCCTTCAAAGCCAGTGATCAACAGTAGTACCATTTCTCTGAACAACTGAAATATCCATGGGTTCCTTTAAGTGTATTTAACATTGCACCAACAATGAGGTTATTGACAGATGAATAAGAACTTTTATTTACTTGACCTTCTCTGGAGAAGAATGGATGAATTTACTTTTTGCATTTCTTTATCCCAAATAACCTACAGACAGGGCATTTAGCTGATGGTGGCAGTCTGAGAATTTCAGACCATGGAGTGCAAAGAGCAAACGTGTTTTGGTGGTGTCACAAAGTAGACTTATTCAGTGATTTGGTGGCGTCACAAAGTAGATACTGTGGAGGAAACAGTGTCTTAATAAGACTCCCTGATGGATTAATTTGGACCAAGATCATTCCATTAGCTAAAGATGGTCCAAGATTCTGCCCAGATCCTCCCAAAGGAGGCAGTGAAAAAGTGGCAACTGAAAGCACTTGTTCTGAAATAAGAAGAACTTAAATATGAATCCTAATTTTCCCAGTAGTACCTTTCTAAAAGTAGCTTTTCCTGTTTGAATTCCAGGTTATAAGAACCTCATAAATAACCCAATAAATATTAATAATGGTAATATGTAATTGTATATTAATGATTAGTAATAAGTAATAATAATAATAGTAATGGGAATTCTAGTAATAATACATCTATTGAGTTCAATTTTGGTCATGTTGAAGATACAAAATGAATTGCATACTCACGCTGTGTTCATAGAAATACAGTCTAACTAGAGAGAGAAAGCATGTGATATCTGCCTTCTAAAGCAGTTGAGGATTATATGAGATAATATGTGTGAAGTGCAGTCCAGTGCCTGATGGCTGTGCCCATGATACATAACCATGACACATTTTGGCAAATGTTAACTTCAAGAAGACATTTAGATAATGTGACGTGGGAATCAGAGGGTGAACAAAAACTTCCCATTTACATGATCAAAGGGGTAAGTGTGATATGCTAGGCTCAGCGCATGAAGACAGGAGGAAGTAGACCTTATATTTAGAGATGCAGACTGAGGGGAGTTAGTGTTGCAGTGATGGGCAACAAGAACATGCAGGAGCTTTCATGGTAGAGACTAGCAATTTAAAGGATAGAATAAAATACTCTAGGCTTAAGAACATCACTATTTTATACTTGAAGAAGTATTTAAGGTTCACAAGGACTTTTCATACTTATTTTTTCTCTTTTATTAATTATTCATTTTATTTTTGAGAGACAAAAAGAAAGAGCACAGGGGGAAGGACAGAGGGCCAGGGAGGTAGAGAACCTCAAGCAGACTCCCCGCTGAGCACAGAGTCCTACACCTGGCTAGATCTCAGTACTCAGACCATGACCTGAGCCAGAACCAAGATTTGGACGCTTAACCGACCGAGCCATGCAGGTGCCCCTTATACTTATTTTCTTATCAAATACAAGTTGGACCAATTTACTATCCTGATTTTCAGATGAAAAAATGAAGACCTGTAACTCTGTGTGTTTTGCCCAAGTTTACTGAACTCAAAGTGACAGAGGCATGCTTTTGCTTTCCAGTGCAGTGCTGGTTCAGTGTGTTTCTGTGCAACAGGGCTGCTTTCTTTAAGCATACTAACAAGAAATGACAGCCAGCATTGATATTAATCTTTTAGTGATGGCAGGATACCAGCACATGATGGTATCTCCAAAATGAAATATTAGCTGAGCCATGGGCTTTCTGTTTAAGGGCTGCCTGGAACCACAGGCAATACAGAGAATAAAAACAGCAAATTGAAAACAAATTCCATAGCTCTTGCACAAGTTTGCAAAAGCCATCTACACATGGGGAGTGAGTAATAAGTTTTCTACTGTCTGTTAGCAACAATAAGCCTGAACACTGAGTGGTAGACACTCCATTTCACTTTGAAATCAACTTTAATTTGCATTTAGAGCCAACTTGCATAACTTTCATGCTTCAGGTTCACCTGTGGACATACATCTATGGGTAATTTTTGCATTATATCTTTATGGGAGCCACAGTTTATCCTTTACTAATAAGATCCATTACATGTTCTTTAAAGACCCTTCCCTCTGTACTGGTTACATTCTAGGTCCCTGTCTACAAAATAAATTTTCTGACCTGGTATACTGTTTTTTAATGACAGAGCTGAGATCTCTTTGCCTTTTGAAAAATCAGTTCAAAATACCGTGCCACATACCATGGAAATGGAAAGTCCTTTCCAGGTTTTCTGCAAATTCCTAAGGAAGATGGAGTCTGAAATAGGAAAGAGCTTTGTTATCATGGCCATTAAGACAGCCTGACTAAGTTTATGACCCACCTAACTTGCTATCCTGCATTTGCAGATTCTGGTCTATCTTGCCCTGCCACAGACCATTTTATTCCCAATATAATAGTATATATTATTTATATAATACAGCCATGTTTTCCCAACTCCATACCAAAACCACTTGCCCAAAGCTTTTTTTGTTTTGTTTTGTTTTGTTTTCAGTGATTCTATTTCTGTTAATCTTGCATCATAATATTACATGTCCTGGGAGTCTCACTGTCACTTGGGCCTTACTCTCAGGAAGTTTGCCAAGCACATAAAAAAAAAAAAAAGTCTAAAACCTTAAGGAAGTTCTGTAGCAAATTTTAAAGATATTAGCATTTCCCTTCACTCCAAAGCCATTTGGTACTTAACAAGAAGCATGGGACCCTGACAGCTGCTTGTTGAGCAGATAAAACTTTGAACATTTTCTGTGTCATTAAGTGTTCTTACACAACATCATTTGTAATGGCATTTAAACATATGCATGCCCTATGTTTTATTTCATTGATCCTTGATTGTTGGACAGTTAGGTTGGGTTTCAAAACTTGCATATTTTAGGGATTTACCATTTTTTAAAATCATTTGTCAATTTGATAGGAGAAAAAAAAATACCATTTCAGAGTTGTATTGATGTTTGTTTCTTTTTCTTAACCTGTAAATAAATGTAAACATTTTTCTCATTAGTTGATTATTTAAATTTCATCCTTCTGTCCTATCTTACTAGTTTTGATTCTGAAAAATAGACTAAAACTCTTTACTTCTCTCCTGCTTCACTGCTATCACCTTGATCTGAACCACTACTTCACAATAACTGCTGACATCACCTTCTACCCAGGCAATCTGCATCCTTACTTGTTTTCTGGCAGGGGATTTTCTTCTCAAAAGACAAATCAGATAATGCCCACTCCTGCTTCCTACAGTTGAATGGCTTCCCATTCCACTTAGAACACAATCCAAACCCTATAATATAGCTTTCCTTCAAGGTTCTAAATGACATGGACCCTCCCTAACTCTTTCTTCTCTGACCTTATCTGTATGGAACTACCCCTTCATTCCTTATCTTTCTGTCACACCAGCTGTCTTTCTGTTGAAGAAAAAAACAGTAAGAATATCAAGCTCCTGGTTTAGTAACTTTTTACTTGCTTTCTCTCCATCTGGATTGTGCTTTCCACCCCCACTCCCAGATCTTCATGGGGCTGGCTTGGTGTTTTCTTTTGGATGTCTACTCAAGCACTGTCTTCTCACAGAGAAATTTAATCAAAATTAGCTAATCAAATTAGCTTTTTTTTTTCTTTTCTTTTTTTATTATTTTTTTTTAACCTTTTGGGAGCTGAATAAACATGGAAAGAGCTGCTAAGACATACAAGTTTCTTTGTGTTATCTTAGTTTGGTGACCAAAGGAGGAGAGATAGTAATTAGAGATTGGGCCAGACAACTAGTCAGAGGTCAGGTAATACAAGGTCTTATATATCAGCTAAATAGCCTGTATTTTATTCTTTGGGATCTGGGAAGTGTTCTTCAGACCTCTATATAGTTTCATTCAACCATCATTTATTCTTCTATAAAGCATTTATTTAAAGATTTACTCTCAACTAAGCACTGAAAAGTACTAGGGATGCAAAGTTATCTTAGACTTTAAGGAGCTTTCAGTTATAATTCAAACCTGAAATACTTGATATTCCCAAGCACATGTAAGAAATCCTGAACCATGTGTTCTCCTGAGTAGACTGTGATCCATTAAGAAGACATCTCCTAAATGAAACCGTTAAGATACATCTGATTCGTATGCCTGCATGTCTCCTAACCTAAGGAGTTCTGCTTCTCTCCCATGTTAATAACTCCCGTAGCCATCTTTTAGCTAAAGCCTGTAAGTGAATATGCTAAAGGCTTTGGCTAAAGACCTGGATAAAAATCCCACCCATAGATCCCACAGACACAGACTTCTACTTTCTCACCAAAAGGTTTCTTCCATCTGTAGCCAGTGGTGGAAAGAGGTGAGGAATTACTGAGGGGAGAGCTGTCAGATTTCATCTTTCTCCTCCTGATAGGGAAGAGACCTTGCACATCAATGAACATGCCGTCTTATTGACTGTATTTCTACTCTGGGTGTCCCGGAGATGGAAGGTGTCAGTTTCCATCTCTTTGATTCATCACTGCAGCATGTTTGAGAGGAGATACAGGGGCCTTGTCACATCTCTTGCCCATCTCTTTTAATTATATTCAACAGAAGAAGACAAGTCTTATCTACCCATAAGCAAGATCCTTTCACCATTATGGAATTATTTGCTTGCTCTTCTGGTTTGGGTTAAAGCTCAGTTCTGTCATTTTTGACCCATCAAGGTTAAGCAGATTTTTTATTTATTTCTTTTTTGTTTGTTTGTTTCTAACAGACATTGGAATAATAGAACTTGGAAAATGTATACATATGACTCAGTAGCTAGCTACTGGCTGCCTTGAATACCCTCTAAAGCTAATTTTAATTCTTTCATTGAATACAGTCTTTACTTAAGCATGTATGCTAGAGCCAATATTATCAACTTTTTTTTTTTTTAATGTCATGAAGAGTTTTGACAGTTTACTGAAGCCTATGGAATCCTTCTGTACCAGATTAAAGATGGCCATAGTTTTTTGACACTTTTCCCAAAATAACTAGGGGTTTGCCTTTTTTCAACTCTGAGTTGGCCTTAGTGATTCATGAGTAACCAAGAGAAAGGAGGTGAGGTGACATTGCATGACATGAAAATCCAGGTCAGAAATCTTCTTTCTTCTGTTTTATCCTAGTGGACTACTCTCTTATTGAATACTACCTCTAGAGATGCTTCTCTTTCAGAACTCAGCCACTAAGATGTGAGAAGCCCATGGTACTAGGTGAGGTAGATGGGTAGTCCATCCCATTTGAACTCCCAGCCATCTTGGGTATCTAGCCCAGCTGAGCTGCTGATGACTGCAGATAACAGTGAGCTGTAACCACATGAGAGATCACATTTAACACCTGCTTACCTTGACCCTTCTCAAATTCATTATCCAAAATTTCACGAGAAAATAAAATGGTTATTGTATGTGGATAAATTTTAAGATAATCTGTTACCCAGTTGTAGCTAACCAAAAAATATTTTCAGAACAATCTTTTTAAATGCATGAAATAAAACTTACAAAATTATAAAGAAAACTAGTAGCAAATGGTTATAAAATACTTTTTAAAATAATTTGATTTTGATTCATTAATCTTATTTATTGTTGAGTCCTTAATAAGAGCTAGTGGATCTATAGCTATTCTAAATTTTGAGTCAATGTGAGCAAAAAATGAGAATCCAAATTATCTGCTACAGTTTTAATCAAACATAGAAATATGGGAGTACCTGGGTAACTCAGCAGACTGAGCGTCTGACTCTTAATTTCAGCTCTGGTCTTGATCTCAGGGTCATGAGTTTAAGCCCTGTGTTGGGCTCCATGCCCGATGTGGAGCCTACTTAAAAAAAAAAAAAAAATACACACACACACACACACACACACACACTATATATATATATATATATATATATATATATATATATATATTACATCTAGTACAGTATATAATAATATACAAATATTATATATTGTATATATTATAAATTATATATAATTTATATGTAAATTCTGTTTCTCTCTCTCTCTCTCTCTCTTTTTTTTTTTAGAGAGAGAGAGGATCCTAAACAGGACCATTCCCAGTGCAAAGCCCAATATGGGGCTCGATCTCCTGACCCTGAGATCATGACCTGAGCCAAAATCAAGAGCCAGATGCTCAACTGACTGAGCCACCCAGGCACCCCTATATATAATTTTGAGTGGTAAAAAAATTTGCAGGTATTACTAAATCCACTTTTGTTTGCTGTCAAATTAAGGACTTATTAATTTCCATTAGATGATAGTGAAAATAAATATTTTTCCATACAAATTTACTGATCCGTTGGGGTATCCTTGGATGTGAAATTAAGAAACCCTACTCTAGATTTTTCTCCTTTGGGCGTTTTTATATACTCTTCTTCCTAACTGGAATAAACTTCCTCCTCTGAATATTCAAAAATCAATCCATTATTTAAGAACTGAAATGTTGCCTCCTCCACCAAGTCTTTGCTAACTGCACACCACCTCCAGTTCTAATCATTCCTCTGAGCTTCCAAATGATATTTGATCATTTATGTCTATTTATATACAAGCTATATGTTCGCTAATAGAGCCAGATTTCTTAAGAAAAGGATAAATGTCTTGTGAATATGCCTCTGAAACAAGCAGATTTTGTCTTTCAGAAACTTATGTAAAAAATATTATGCTTAATAGGTCTACAATAAAGTTATATCAGATTGACCTGTAAATCCTTAAACTGGCTACTAACTAGCATCACCCAGAGAATTTTTAATAAGCACCAGTTTTCGTGTTGCAGCCCAATCTGCTGAATCATACTAATTGGGGATGGGTCATGGGCTCAGTATTTTAGTAAGCATACCCTCACTCCCCCAAGTAATTCTTCTTTCTGCATTATGGCACCAACCTAACTTTCAAAACCACTGGACAAAATAACAATATTATTATTATTATTCTATAATTATAATAATTAAAAATGGAGCAAATAAGGTCCCCTTGTCTGAGCATTAAAAATCCTTCCAGACCAGCACTCAGCTGACTTGTTCTACCTTTCCCACACTAGCTGAACACATCTTAGGCAAAGTTCTGACCATGTCTTCAGTGTTTTAATGAGCATTAGGATGACTTTCCAGCTCAGAGTGATTTTTCTCGTCTGTGAGGATGAGGCATGAGCTGCCATGTTTGTATTAGGTAACCCTGCTCCTCTGCCCACAAGTAATTCATCCAGTTACCTGAGCCAAATAGACCAATCAGAAGCATTCTTCTGGAGACTCTGATTTGGAAATAAAGGTAGTGAGAAAATGTGAGGTTTAGGAGCTCCTGCTGAATAGAGAAAGAGATATACAAAGAAAATATAAAGGAGATGTTCAGAGAGAACAGAGTGAACCATCTGGTGGTGATTCAGTTCCTAGTTCTAATTGTCCCCGAGGTCTTCTGCTCTCTACCCTTTTCCTAGTCACTTAGCGTATTCTCCACCATTCTGATAAATCCCCCCCACCTTTTTTCCCCTGAGCTAGTTCAAGTTAGGTCTCATTTCTGGGGACCAAGAGTTGCCAGATACTGAAATCTTCCCTTTCCTGACACCTCAATTCAAGGAAGAGCTCCTTAAAATACCCCTTCCTCTTCTCCTTTGCTGGGTGGCCCAGTCTGTTCTAACAGCTTGAGCCCACACTGAAATCTAACCTTCCTGATCTTCCCTAGCATTGATCATCTGTACCACACAAACTGGCAGCCTTATTATCCTGTTCTGTGTCTTGCACTGACTCATTATTGTTTCCAAATTCAAAATGGTATTTTTTTTTAGGCATTATTCAACTGTACCATTTTATACCTGGGAAGAACATTAGAGATTTCTAAGCCAACCCCCTCATTTGTACAGAAGGAGAAAATGGCACCAAGAGAAGTGACTTCCCTAAAGTCACATAACATTTCTCAAAGTAGGCACAACATCAATGCATAAAAAGTGCTCATGGTGAAGCCAGTTTACAAAGAGGCACATCATTTACATTTTTAACAAATGGTGTCACACGTAAGCACAACAAAGAAATCCTGCCAAAAAGAAAACCCATTTAAATGGTTTTATCTCAGTTTTCTGAAAATTGAAGTATAAAAGTCGTGTCTTATCAAACTCTTATGGATTTGCTTTTGTGTTCTTTAGGATGTACTTTGGTACCCTCCTCCTATTGACTTTTCTTCTTGTCCCAACCTAACAACATCTCAAGGAGAAATTTTGTCATTCTCTCCTGCCACAGTTAGATGAGTAAGACCTTTCTCCAATTTTTTCTCTTAATATAGAGAATTTAAATATTTCATTTTCAAGTCTATAACTTTCCTTTTTTATTGAGATATAATTGACATATAGTGTTATATTAGTTTCAGGCATACACTCTATATGATTTGATATATACATATACATATATTATATATAGTAACATTTGATATACATGTAATAAAATAATCACCACACAAAGTCTGCTTAACATCCATCACCACACATATTTCCAACTTTTGGTCTAATGATGAGAACTTTTAAGAACTACTCTTTTAGCGACTTTCAAGTATGCAAAAAAAAGTTAACTATAGTCACCATGCTGTACAATACACCCTCAGGTTTTATTTATTTTATAACTAGAATTCTGTACCTTTTGACCACCTTCACCCATCCCCCTCCACCTCGTCTTTGGCACCACCAACCTGTTCCTTATATCTATGGGTTAGTTTTGTTTGTTTGTTTGCTTTATAAAGATTTTTTTTTTAATTTATCAGAGAGATAGAGAAAGAGTGAGTGAACACAAACCTGTGGAAATCCACAGGCTCCCCACTGAGCAAGAAGCCTGATGCTGGACTTGATCCCAGGACCCTTAGATCATGACCTGAGCTGAAGGCAGACACTTAACTGACTAAGCTATCCTTCTTTTTTTGTTTTTGTTTTTAGATTTGACATGTAAGTGTGATTATACGGTTGTTGTTTTCCTATGACTTATTTCATTTATGTTAATTCCCTCAAGTTCCATCCATGTTGTCACAAATAGTAGAATTTCATTGTTTTTTATTGCTGAGTAATATTCCATTATATGCATGTATATGTGTACATGTATATGTACATACATGTATACGTACCACATTTAACTTTCTATTCTACAAGGAACATATTAGGATTTCTAATCTGTATTTAAAATATAGCCACTCCAACTCCATAATCAAATTCTGAGAGAAACAACCTGTCTTTCTCCCTCTGGTCTAAGCAGCGAGAGGGGATAAAATTTGGCTTGCAGAGTAGAGATTTGGCTCACAGCTTAGTGAGAGCAGAAATCATTCACAGAATCTTAAAACTGAAAGGAATCTTTGAAATAATGTAAGCATCTTTATCGCACAGAAGCAGAGATTGAGATTCAGGATAGCGAGGTAACTTTTTCAAGTTCCTGTAGAGATTATTGCCTAGACTCAAGACTCTATGATGGGCTTTCCCCTTCCCCTTGCTGTATCCTTTCAGATAAATTCCATCACCTTCACCAACACCGAGGGTAGATTATTCGAGCTCTCCCTCTTCCTTTCCTCTTCCCCTTTCCCTTTTTCCTCCCCCTCCTCCCTTTTCTTCTCTTCCCTTCCCCTTCTTCCCCATTCCTCTCTTCCCACTCCTCCTCTTCCTCCTTCTGTTGCTTTCATATGGCAAAAATCCCCACTAAATGTTGAGCAAATTTGAAATTTCTCTGACATTGAGAAAATCTCCATACAATTAAAAACCAATAGACTATTGGTACTTAAATATTTTTACTTCCCAGACCTCCCCTCAATCATATAAATGCAATAGGCCTTCTGGCCAGGAAGACGGCCTATATGCACATACCAGGAGAGCTCTGTACACTTTCAAGGGTTCATTTAGAGCACCATAAATCTCATCCATGCAACATACACCAGTGCCTCCTTCCTTTCTCTCTTTCCTTCTTTCTTTATCTTTCTTTCTTTCTTTCTTTTTTCTCAAGATTTTATTTATTTATTTGACAGACAGAGATCACAAGTAGGCAGAGAGGCAGGCAGAGAGAGAGGAGGAAGCAGGCTCCCCGTTGAGCAGAGAGCCGGATCCCAGGACCCTGGGATCATGACCTGAGCTGAAGGCAGAGCCTTTAACCCATTGAGCCACCCAGGCACCCCCAGTGCCTCCTTTCTTATGCATATTAACTGTTGAGAATCTTGTGAAGATTAACATATCATCATTCAGTAGACCTGAGATGAGGCCTAAGGACCTTTATCACTAAAAGCCCCAGATGATACTGGAATCCACAGGCTACACTTCTAGTCCTGAGAGTTTAAACCAAATTGCCATTTGTGTTTGGGCTGCACTCTGTAGTATATGAAAAGTCTCCATGTACATTCATTTTTCCTCCAAAAAAAAAAAAGAAGAATTAATAGTAGTTATAGCAAGCTTGCAAGGTAAGAAGACAGAATGTATATAAATTGAAACAATTTTAATTGGCCTACCTAGGTCATCTCCATCCAAAAAGGAATATAAAGATACGAGTAGCCAAGGTAATGACCTAAATTGGTGAATTGAGTAAGTTACAGAACTAGATTTTCAGACTCTCAAATCATGTACTTTCAATTATACTATTACATAGTTACATGGTTAGAAAGTCTCTCTAACACACACATGTACACACATGCATACATATATAAAGTAAGATAAAGGAAATTGTGAACTGTTCATACAAACTTTGCAATGATATGGAAATAAAAAGACAATTTTCTTTAACACTGGTTTTTCCTAAATTTGTGTTCACATTGATGGAAGCTGAGGCTCTAGACTTGCACAAGAGTGGTTCTGCTACAGATTTGGTATATTTTCTTTGACAAGTTACTTAACAGAGCCTCAGATTCTATTTTTGTTAAATAATTGAGTTATACTTATTCAGACAGAAATTTCCGGATATTTGTTTTTTAGGGTTTTTTTTTGGTTTTTGTTTTTTAGAATGCCTATGCATCCTGGAATTATAGGTGACATGGGAACAAATTAGAAAACATTATCACTCATATCACTCATTAGGGTTCACATCCATGATAATTCCCTCTCCTTCCTCCCCTTCTGTTTTGTTGTTGTTGTTGTTGTTTTTCTGTCTCTTGCCTTGGAAGATGGGATCTAAGCCCACTCAGCATGCCTGCTGTTACTTATGGAGACATGAAGTCACACCAAGTACAGCACTTAAATAGTTCAGAAGCATGTGGGGAGTTGATTTAAGGTCCGTGAAATCCTATACACTCTCTTTCTTCCTTGCAATCAGAATAATTTCCAGTCTGAAATGGGAAAACACCATCACAATCTTTAAATGAGACAACTTTGCTTTTTCCAAGGCCTTATTAATTTGGCTAGATTGATAAAGAATGCACATAGGTCTTATCAATTTGGGTCAATATAGGAGAAGCATGGTTTTGGGTGTTAATGTTTACTTTGAAACTATCTAGAGAAGTTTTATCTTGCTGAATGTGTAATTAATGTGTAAGTAAATGGAATTAAGATGATGAAAAATGGAGTAATAGACTTTATTCCTATCAGTGCCTATAAGAACATCACTCTTATGATCTTTAAAGACAATGATGATAGCCAACACATGTTAACCATGTACATGTTGACTAACTAATTCACTGGGTTTAAAGCACACAGTGTTACCTCATGTAGCACTCCATGGTTGCCCCATATGGTAGGTACTAGTATGAATATCATTTTTAGATTAGGAAATTGAGAATTAGGAAAAGTAAAGAGGTAGTGAGTGGTACAGTAAGAAAACCAAATTAAGGGGCACCTGGGTGGTTCAGTCATTAAGCGTCTGCCTTCAGCTGGGCTCATGATCCCAGGGTCCTGGGATCAAGCCCTGCATCACACTCCTTGCTAAATGTGGAGCCTGCTTCTCCCCATCCCATTCCCCCTGCTTGTGTTCCCTCTCTTGCTTTCTGTCTGTCAAATAAATAAATAAAATCTTAAAGGGAGTTGGAGGTGAACCATGAGAGACTATGGACTCTAAAAAACAATCTGAGGGGTTTGAAGTGGCGGGGATGGGAAGTTGGGGTACCAGGTAGTGGGTATTATAGAGGGTACAGATTGCATAGAGCACTGGGTGTGGTGCAAAAATAATGAATACTGTTATGCTGAAAATGAATAAATAAAAAAAGAGGGAAAAATAAAATAAAATAATAATTTTTGAAAAAAAATCTTTAAAAAACCCAACAACAACAAATTAAGCTGTAAGGCTAAAAATACTGTAACCTTGCATATTCTGCCTCAGTTGTACTTAATCATATAGTTCACATTAGAGTATATGTATTCAGTCATTTTATAACTCAGTTGATGCATAATTAGGCTCAGTTGAATTTCTATTTGTGCCACACACAGATATTATCTTAATGGACACTTAAGAGTCAAGAAATTTAATCCAGGTGTGATAGATTGTTTGCAAAAAGACAGTAATTATTTATCTCCATATCCCTTTGCCAGGTGATTTTGCAGCATTTTCTATGAAGAAGTGGAGTCTCTGCACTTCGCTTGAATTTGAGCTAGCTTTGTGACTTTATGTGGGCAATTAATGAAGCAGAAATGAGAGTGCACCAGTCTGAGCCGAGCCTAAGCATTAAGAGACCTTGCATACTTTTTCTTTCTTAGTCCTTTACTGTATGAACAACCTGGGCTAGCCTGTAGGATAAGAGTCATGTGGCTATCCCCCTGTAATAGCAGCCAGCAATCAGCCAGTGTCAAACATGTGCATAAGGCCCTAGACCAGTCTCTCTCTAGCCAAGCTGCTAGCTGACCATCGACACATAAGCAAGCTCTGTTAAAATCAGTCAAGCTTACCTGGACCAACAAAACCAGAACCAATCAATGCATACTCTCATGAAGAATACCAAATGGTGTTTGATTAAGCCATTAATTGGCTTATTATGCAACAATAGGTAAGTTAGACATCAGGAAAGCAATAGCAAGGGACGCCTGGGTGGCTCATTCAGTTAAGCATCTACCTTCATTCAGCTCAGGTCATGATCTTGAGGGCGTGGCATTCTGTCCGGGCTCCCAACTCAGCAGGGAGTCTGCTTCTTCCTCTCCCTCTGCCTCTCCACCTGCTCATGTGCGCACACACTCTCTCTCTCTCAAATAAATAAAAGCTTTTTTTTTTTTTTAAAGAAAGCAATAGAGAAAATACTTGTTTTCTTCCATGTTGCTTGTTAACTGTAACTTTGTATCCTTCCTTCTTTCATTCATGCAATAATCATCTGATAAATGCCTACTCTGAGCCTGTATGTGAAATAAGCCAACCCAGAAGTATTAATTAGGGGCTTTAAAATATAGTTTGTTACAATAAGGCATCTGTTTACTGTAGCATCATCTAGAGAGAGCAGGACACAGTAGTGTTTTCTTTAGAATAAAGCACTTTTGTCATCTAGCATTAAAAAGCACCTGCTGAGCTTATCAAGTATTAGCTATTCTGACCAAAACCCTACTCCCCAACTCAATATCTGGGTTTCTTCATCTTTTGTCCAGTTGTAATTTGGTTCATTTTGCTGCATCCCTTGCACATTTCCTAGTGCCTAATTCTGTCCTCTTAGACTTAGATCAATAAAGCTCACTTATTTTTTTTTACTCCTTTTTCATTTGACCCACTTATTTCTCTCCCAGTTCTTAATTCAGAAGCTCCCTGTGACCTGTCTTACCACTTCTCACATGCCTCAGTTTACCCTTAGACAAAGTTCTAACATGATGAATGGCACACATCTCTCACCACCTGCCAGAATACTTTCCTTGCAGTGTCTTTGAAGCATAAAATACTAAAAATGATGATAGGGAAGAACTTGGCAGATATAAAAGAGCTATAAATATACATGCTAACTCATAAATCAATGCCAATAATAAATTGTGTTCAAGTGCTATTTAATTCTTCGTGATCATCAATAAAGATATAAAAAGTTCATCCCAACACCCTCTCTGTGGTTACCCTCTGAGCACCTGAATGTGGTTGTCTGCACCATTCCTCATCATTCTGTTTACTGTCTCCCTGATGGTCTGCTTTCAACTGATTCATCTCCCTCCGGAAGCACTTCACTATGGGATAGCATTTTCTGGGTGGTGTCATGAAGAGGATGCTTTTCCTCCTACGTCCAGTTAGGAAACTTGTCCATCAAAAACTAGCTAGCATCTCCTTATTTCTCGGCCTCTGTTAATCCTCCACGCCCAGAAGCTGTTGGTTGGTTCTGCCTGGAGTTTAGCAGGAAGCAGCCTACCCCTGCCACCTGCCTGGCACCCTTCTCACCCCACTCCAGTGTCCCTCCTCTTCCCAACACAACCTTCTCGGTTCATAATTAGACTCTGCAACCTCCGGGCCCCTTCTGCGGAGTGATGAGCTACTAAAAATACAACCCTGCAGGAATACGTTCAACTTCTATTTCTGTTATTTTTTTTTAACACCAGTTTCAGATGAACAAAGCAGTTAAACAAAGGGGGAGAGAGAGAAGGTGCTGGGACTGCGGAGACAGAACATCGTCACACACTTTGTTCATTTTAATTACACAGAGTCATCATTTAGCAGGAGCCCAAGGATGCCGCTCAGGAAGAGCTTTCACAGATCTCTCTTCTTTTGATATTTTCCTTTTAAAGCCTCTTCCAATGACCCTGAACATAAATATCTTTATTGTAATCCTGAAACCTCCTACATCTCTTGTGCTGCCCGTGAAACAGGCGCCACTGCTTTGATGGTGTGGGGAAGGCTGGACGCAATTGGGCCATCCTGCTAATGAGACCCACTTCCGTCACTGTGCTGTCTGTCTCAGGGCACTGAAGATGGACCTCTTAGAACAGAAGTGAGGGTGGCGCAGGAGGAGGGCGATGTGGAGGACTCCCAGCTATACTAAGGGTTCTCAGTTTTAAGAAGTAGACAAACAAAGCCAGAGCACATGTGCGAGGCGAAAAAAACAAAACTCTTGCTTGTGTGAAATCTAAAATCTGGAATTTTCTACTCCTCACCCACAAGCTTGATATTTAGCAACTGCTATTTTAAATCTGTCTTGTGACAATGCATAAATGCCTCCTTTTCTTTGATAATATTAGCTACCATTTAACTAATGCATGTTGTGTATCAGCTGTACTGATAAAAAATCATATATTGGATAGTTACTGAATCTGCATAAAATAATTATGCGGAGGTGCTACTTTCTGCTGTATACGTAAAAATGTGTTTGTATATACATAAAATGTATGTATACATAAAAATGTGTGTATATGTATATAAAAATATGCAATACATATAAAATATACATGTATGCATATGTATATACATAAAATGTATGTGTGTACATTAAAAATGTATACCTGCTGTATATGTAAAAAATACTTAACATTTGTAAGGCTTACATTGGTTCAGTAACATAGTAGAGGTCATACAACTAGTGTACGGATGAGCCAGTATTTGAACCTTTGATGCCTCAGTTGAAAATTTGAACTTTTAGCCATATGGTACTCACTAGAAGAACCGAAAATGTGAAGACAGAGTCAATTTTATAATTAATTCACTGAATGAACATTTATATAACTCCTAATATATGCAAGGCCTAGTGCTAGGCAGTGAAGTAGCTTAACAGGTGAATCTCATCTTTTGAATGGCTGACAATCTGAAGTCAGAGAAATATATTTACACAAAGTATCTGCTGGATGGTAAAACATCTTAATAGTAATTAGATTTGTGGTGCTCAAATGAGGGAGTTATAAGACCAGAGAGACTGAAGTGACTGTGGCTAGCAGGAATCAAGCACAGCTTGAGGGGGAGTTCTCCAGTATCACAGACTCTGTCTTTGCATTTTATTGCTACATCTCTAGCATCTGTACACTGTATATGTTGGTGTGCTTGGTATTCAATAAATTTTGGTTTAGTGAATGAAGGGGTAATAAAAGAATAAGCACGTGACTGACTTAATGACTGAGTACATGAAAATGATTTTCATGTAGAAGCCTGAAAGAAGCTTAGACATATGCCCAGTGGATAAAAGAGAAAAGCTTGTAAAATCAAGGACTTGAGCAACAGTATGGCTAGTTTAGAAACAGGAAATAATTATGAAGTCTAAATTCTCTGCTAGGGGGGCGCCTGGGTGGCTCAGTGGGTTAGGCCGCTGCCTTTGGCTCAGGTCATGATCTCAGGATCCTGGGATGGAGTCCTGCATTGGGCTCTCTGCTCAGCAGGGAGCCTGCTTCCCGCCCCCCCTGCCCCGCCTGCCTCTCTGTCTACTTGTGATCTCTGTCTGTCAAATAAACAAATAAAATCTTAAAAAAAAATAAATAAATGCTCTGCTAGGGAGATTGAATTGTTAAACTCTAGAAAATGAATTAGAAGCTACTGGATTTTTTTTTAAAAGATTTCTTTATTAGAGAGAGTGTGCACATGATAGTGGGAGCAGGGGCAGAGAGAAAGCATCTTCAAGTAGACTCCCTGCTGAGCACAGAACTCAGGCTGGATCTCGATCTATGACTCTGAGATCATGACCTGGGCCAAAACCAAATGTCGGAGGCTTAACTGACTGAGCCACCTAGGTGCCCCAAGGAAGCTACTGGATATTTTTAACCAGGGAGAAGAAATTATCAGAAAGGCAATAGACCAGTATGGCAATAGAGAATGAATTACAGAGGACGTTAAGAGATAGTAGCAAGGAAATCAATCTATATTCATAAAATTTTATTTGAATTCTATTTCACTAAATTAAGCCGGTAGAAAAAAATTGTAAAAAAATTTTTTCTGGGACATATGTTTTAATATCCTAATCAACTTTCCCCCCCATACTTGATGTGCTTAACAAGGCTACCTGAAGCAAATAAAGCAACTTGTGGTATGGATCAGTTATATATGTAAATGTAGCTTTGTGATCTTGGTCATGTTAATTACCCTATTTTTACCCCAATCTCTAAAATGGGTATATTAATTTCCAGATGGCCCAGTAGTGAGCATTCAAGTACAACAACACTGATGACAAAATTGTATAAGCCATAGAAGTGAGGATACTACTTATTATCATTATGATTACTACAATCAGTACAAAGGCCAGTATGGGTAATAAAAGTTGAGGAACTACACATTAGCACTGTTGCCCCAGATTTTGGTGTTGGCAGTCTACTACAAAATGGTCATCATGGTAGCATAATCTTTAAATCTGAAAGAAATGAGCTAAGATTTATTGAGTATCCTTGGTGCTGAACAGTGTGCAGCACACAGTGAGTACTAAATCAATTATCTTTACTGAGGCCATTGATATCTGAAGTCATCTCTATCTTCCTGTGCAAGAATTCTTCAACCTTTCAACTTCTACTTATCCCTTTTTGCCCCACTTCTAACTTCTACCCTGCCATTTACCCACACATATGAACAAAGATGGAGGAATTTTTTTTTTTGCTCTGACAGTGGGGTTTTTATTAGTAGTATAATATCTTCCAGTCCACAAACTTTTAGTGCATTTCCTCTTGATACCAATCACTGATCTAGAGGTAGGAAATTTTTTTTTAATTTTTTATTTTTTATAAACATATATTTTTATCCACAGGGGAGGAACTTTTTTAAGCATCTTTTTCCTGTTGGTTAAATGCCAAAATAGGGGCTTAATTTAAAAGTCTGTAAATATATATTTTAGAATTATATATATATATATATATATTTATATATTTTAGAATTATATATATTATACCTATATTTAGAATTATGTGTGTAAATGTGTGTGTATATATATACAAATATATACATATACACACACATATACATACACACACACATATATACACACATATATATGACAAAGAAAAAGCAAACAAAAAATTCAGTGTTACAATTGTTCGCTGAGTCTCTCATCAGATTTCATTTATCTCTGATAATTTCTCCATCTGAAATGAAAGAATTTATTTATTTCTCTCCACTCTCTGGCACAGCCTACTGAATTCCATCATCCACCCAGTCACAGATTGATTAGGTTAAACCAAACCACTGCAATTCATTTACGTGAGTCTTTATTTATTTATTTTCTTACCTCTGGTTACACACAAAGATACATCAGCCCATTCACATCCTTGCTGGCACTTGCTCTCTCCCTAGCTTTCTTTTGGTTGCAAGAATGATTGTATCTATCTGTTCCTCAGCCTATAAAACGGATATTTGATTTGATTTAGATGGAGACTCACTGAGCTAATTTCATTATGATTAACTATCTACTGTGAGTTTTATACTTTTTGTGGTTCTGAACCACTAATGTAATCTGATTTGTCAGTGAACAGTCTCTGGCCACATCAGCAGGTCATTTTTGTTGAGAAGGAAGGTAAACTAAAGTTCAGTCTAGGCAGAGATGGGGTCATTGACACAATTATTTGCCTACAAACAAGAGTACTGGGCATGGGGGAAAGCAAGACGAAAAATATATAATAGCCTTTTTCATCAAAAAGCTTTCCACTCTAAAAGAAAGACAAATGATCGTAATGAAAGGTAATATGTGTAATAGTAATGGTATGAATAAGTTTTCATGGAGAAGAAATTCATTCCTTCATTCATTTATTCACAAAATACTTCATGAATGCTAACTATGTGTCAAATAAAATGAATTTTTCTCAGACATGTGCTCAGGAAATATTTTGAAGACATAGTCACACCTGAGCAGTGTTTTAAAAGGTAAAGAAAACTTTACTAGCTAGACCTTGTGCTAGGTAATTGGCAACAGTGGTGGCAATCATTCCTTTCCCTATATCTAAGACTGTTGGAAATTAGACTCTGTATCTCTTCTCATAAAGCAGTAATGTCTACCCTTTTCCCCTTCCTCTTCCCTCCCTCCATGGGTGCAAGGTGGCTTCCTTAGCATTCACTTTGACCAGGAGAATACGAAGAAGCAATGTTGTATTAGTTCTTAGTTTCAACCTCAAGGTACCTTGCAAGCTTCCATTTTTCCTCTGTGGAATTCTGAGACCACCATACAAATAAGTGTAGACTGCCTTACCAGATGATAAAAGCCATGTGGCTTAGCTGTTTCAATCACTTGAGATAATAGCCAGCCAAGCCTAGAAGTAGAGAACCTAGCTGCAGAGTTGCATTAGTGATTCTAGCCAAGACCAGAAGAGCCATCCAGGTTGGCTTATTTCAAATTTCTAACATAGAATCATGAGGCAAATCAAAGTGTTGTCCACTAAATTTTGGGAGGTTCTGTTATGCTACAAAAACTAAATATTTAAATACTACCTTCCAGAGGGCAGGAATAGCATATGCAAGAGCACTGAGGCAGGAATCCATTAAGAGAACTTGAAGTATCTATGAGAGGTTCATTGTCCTCACTAATGTCATTCTAGCTACAAATGACAAAGATTCAATTCAAGCTAGTTTGAGCCAGTAAAGGAATTTATTGGCTCTCGTAGTTGGAGATAGCAAGGGGCAGATCTCACTTCAGAAATAATTGGAGCTAGGTGTTGAATGATGTCATCAGGACCTTATTCATCTACATTCAATGCTATTTTTGGTTTGTAAACTTAATTATTGCATGAGTTCTCTTCTTGTAATACAGGGTTCCATGGGGAAGCTTCAGGTTTCCATCGTGTCCCCAGTTAGTTAACTCCTGGATGACCTTCTCATCCTCAGGGTTCTGACTTATTGTGGGGGAGGTGGGACAAAATTCACAAGACCATTAGGGAGAAAGAATAGTTTCCAAAATGAAAATAACCAAACTATGGAAAGAGTCTAGATGTCCATAAACAGATGAATGGATAAAGAAGATGTGATATATATATCTCACATACACACACACACACACACACACACACACACACACACACACACACACTGAAATACTATGTAGCCATCAAAACCCTGAAATCTTGCCATTTGCAATGACATGGATGGAACTAGTGGGTATGATACTAAGCAAAATGAGTCAATCAGAGAAAGATGATTATCATATGCTTTCTCTGATAATGAGGAATTTGGGAAGCAGGGCAGAAGGTCATGGGGGGAAGGGAAAGAAATATGAAACAAGATGGGACCAGGGAGAGAGACAAATCATAAGAGACACTTAATTTCAGGAAACAAACTGAGGGTTGCTGGAGGAGAGTGGGATGGGCGGTTAGGGTGGCTGGATGATGGACACTGGGAGGGTATGTGCTACGGTGAGTGCTGTGACTTGTGTAAGTCTGTTTCACAGACATGTACCCCTGAAAAAATACATTATATGTTACTTTAAAAAAAATGGGTATCCTATCACAAGAGAAAATAGGTTAAAAGAAAGACTGACAGAAATTGAAAGCAATAGCCCCCCTCTATCAGCTAATTTTCCAGTTTCAACCAATAGAATGCCCATCTCCAGCTGACTTATGGTAAATGAACTATAACCAAAGTTTGTTTTATCACATAACTTAATAAATGAAATGTGTTGTTGGCCTCAAAATAGTTTGAATTAGAGTTCCATGATACCATCTTGGATTTGGCACTATTTCTCCATGTGATGCCAGAGTTTTGCCTCCTCTTTTGTCTTTCTTTAACCTGGCTTTCCTCATGCTAGCAAGACTGACCATGGCACCTCCAAGGTTCACATCTACGAATTATAGGGTCCAGGGACAAAGATCTGTTTTGTCTACTAGCTTTGCAAGTGAAGTCCTAAGATTCACTCTGTAGTACAGTCTTAGGTCCTATGCCCAACTGCAAAAGCAGAACTATGGCCCAGAACCACAGGAACCAATCATGGAAACTGGGACTAATGAGGAGGGGAGAAATGGAAGTTGATAACGCAGGTAAAAGTGCTTATTATTTCCACTACAGTCAGAATTGATGGGAAATAGAACCCTGAAGAAAGGCGATGGGAGATGAAACTTAGGAGCCAGCAGGGTCAGCATAGAAAGAACTTTGAAGTCCATGTTTAAAAGGCTCTGGGTCAGTTTATACATTCCTAAATTCCTCTGAAAAGCCAGCACCAGGTGAGCATGGATTATAGCTCATCGTCTGTCAGGATTCATTCATTTCTTCATCCATCCATCTAGTCAGCATATCTGCTGTGGGCATCTATTATGGCCAATAGAGTCTGACAACTGCTGATGGCACACAGATGTATTAGGTACTGCCATCTCCCTGGGAGCTCACAGTCCTGTAGGGAGGCAAGTACTTAAAAAAATGTTCACTCTATATTAGCAAAAGTGTGCAGAGAGAACTTGCTTTATTTAGTAGGTGTTCATCTTCCTGGAAGGATGAGAGTTAACAGGACTGTAACATAAATCGTATGGTGAATAAGCCGAAAAGAGTGAGAAACGACAGCTGTGATTTATGGGTAAAGTCAAGATTCACCTCTTGGTTTGATTTGCATCGTTTTATTGAATTTTCAAAACACCTCAGAAGGTTGACATAATTATTGGTGTAACTGGTGAGGAAACTGAAGTTCAGAGAATTAATGTGTCCAAAAACCCTGAGGCAAAAATAAGAAATTAACTTGATTCTTACTGAACCTAAATTCTGTGATTCTAATCACTACCTTACACAACCTATTGTATTGGGATCTCAGATATTCTTAGATATTCCAATTGCACACAATCACCTTGTCTTAAAAAAAAAAAAAAAAAAAAACCAAGGCAATACTTACTCAAATATATATGCCATAGTTATAACTATTCTGATGGTTTCTCCTGTGTGTGTGTGTGTGTGTGTGTGTGTGTGTGTTTATGTGTGTGAATTTCCTGGGATCTTCCTTTATCTTGACCCTCTTTGGTTGTGAACTTCTGCTTCTACTAAAACAATTTAGGGAATATTTTCTCATCTTGTATTATGATCTCTCCCTGTTCTGCAGTGGATCAACTTAGATGTGGAAGCCAATTTTTTCCCTTTCTTTGATTTCTAAAAAGAGGAATAAAACAAAAATCTCAAGACAGGCTTGCATATGTGTAGGTAACTTTACTGAAGAATCAAATCATAAAACAGATTTCTATTTCAGCACACACACACACACACACACACACACACAACCTTAAAAATTGAATTATTCTGGGGCACCTGGGTGGCTCAGTGGGTTAAAGCCTCTGCTTTCGGCTCAGGTCATGATCCCAGGGTCCTGGGATCGAGCCCCGCGTCGGGTTCTCTGTTCAGCAGGGAGCCTGCTTTCCTTCCATTCTCTCTGCTTGCCTCTCTGCCTACTTGTGATCTCTGTCTGTCAAATAAATTTAAAAACATTGAATTATTCTGTTTCTGAAAGACCACTTGTTGTTTCTGTTTGTCAGTGTTCATCCTCATAGCACATTCCTTGGTTGCTCTTTGTCTCATTTCCGCTCTCTCTACTCCTTTCTTCTTTATTTTCCATTTTTACTTTCATCTCACAGTTTCTGTCCAAATTAGTTTATCTACTTCTTGGTTTCCTAGGCTCCTAAAACCCTATGTCTTCAAGACAGTATCCACCATCCCAGGAAGATCTTCAGGGTATTTTCCTGAACAAAGACAGTCTTTTCTCTAAAAGGATTTCAAAGGCTACTTTTAAAAATATTGATGGTACACCTGGGTGACTTGGTTAAGCATCCAACTTTTGGTTTCTGCTCAGATCATGACCTCAAGTTCATGAGATCAAGCCTTGCAATAGGCTCCATGCTCAACATACAGTCAGCTTGAGTTTCTTTCCCTCTTCATCCCCCTCCCCTTCTTCTTCTCCCCCACTCACGTTCTCTCTCTCTAAAATAAAATAAGTAAAGTCTTAAAAAAATGAAAATCTCATTTTGTTCTCCTCATCATGTCCTCAAGACCCGAGTTAAGTAAGATGCTCCTGATATATGGAGGCAGGATGAGAAGCGGTGCCCTGGCATACTGAGACAGATTTTAAGACTAGAATTCACAGAGTCAGTAAGTGGAGTATTTCCCATGAGCTTTGTGATGGCATATCCTAGACATACGTCAATAGTCAAAATTGTCTGTCTGTTATTATCTGGTGGTGATCTCTTGCAGGTGGTGGGGGCAAGTTCCTATCTGACTGAGTCTATATATAATATACAATCTGGTGCATTATTGGATGGTTGGTAACTTATCAGATCAAACTGAATTTAACTAAGTAAGATAAAGCTATAAAATCAAATGCGATGACTTTTTTCCTCTTATATTTTTGGTTAATTGATTATGCTCTCCCTCCAAATTTATCAGAGCATTTTCAATTCCGACATACCTGTATTTTATAAAGGAAACAAACAAACAAAAAAAGGTTTTATGCATTCCTTGCAAACATAATAGAAGTGAGCATGTCAGAATTACAGTGGTGATACCATCAATTAAGCTATTCCTCTTCACCCAGTCTTTTCAGTTCTGAAGTGACAGCATGTGTTCAGTTTTAATATGGGAAACTTTTTCTTTTCAAGGTGTTGTGAATTGGAACAGAACAATAGAAGCAATAATCACAAACACTACTTCACATTTATTAGAGTGGCTGTTACCCAAAAAAGTCCCAGAAGATAATAAGTGTTGGCAAGGATGTGGAGAAATTAGAAGCCTTGAACATTGTTGGTGGTAGTGAAAAATCTTGTAACCTCTGTAGAGTATGGTGATTCCTCAGAAAGTTAAACATAGAATTACCCCATGATTCAGCAATACCACTTGTGAAAGAAATGAAAACAAGGACTTGAACAGATATTTGTATACCTGTGTTCATAGCAGCATTATTCGCAGTAGTCTGAGGGTAGACACAACTGGGATATCCATGGAGATATGAATAAAGAAACAAAATATAATATATACATACAGAGGAGTATCATTTGTCCTTAAAAAATTAATTACATTCTGGGGTCACCTTGGTGACTCAGTTAAGCATCTTCCTTTGGCTCAGGTCATGATCTTGGGCTCCTGGGATCAAGCCCCGCATAGAGCAGGAGGTCTTCTTCTCTCTCTCCCCCTCTGCCCCTTCCCCTGCATGTGCTCTCTCTCTCTCTCAAATAAATAAAATCTTTTTTAAAAAGTTAATTACATTCTGATGCATTCTACAACATGGAGGGACCTTGAAAACATTGTGCTCATTGAATTCAGACACAATGATTCCATTTCTATGGGGTACTTAGAAGAGTAAAAAAAAAAAAAAAATTGTGGAGAAAGAATGTAGAACAGCGGTTACCAGGGTCTGAGGGCAGGAGAGAAAGGGAAGTTATTATTGAATGGGTACAGAGTGTCAGTTTGGGAAGATGAAAAGTTCTTGAGGTGGATGGTAGTGATAAGTATACAACAGTGGCAGTGCACTTAGTGCCACTGAGTTGTACACTCAAAAGTGGTTAAAATGGTAAATTTTACATTCTAACTAATAATAACTTAGAGCTGTTTATTAAGTCACTTCTACAAGTTGCTTCTGCAAGCAGAGCATTGCATTGAATGTCTGATGGTGGGGCTGTATCTCACACATACCACAATCCTACAAGGTGGGGCTATCAGTCATGGTTCAGTCAGACCAATTAGAAACGAATCTGGTCACTTAAACAGAGAAAATTTAATATGAAATCTGTTTGTCGTATGATGGAGAACTAAAGAGAGTAAAGTGGGATGGGAAATTAAATAGGACTGAGGTATCTCTTCTGGGGCAGAGGCAAAAGTAAAGAAGTTAGAATTATTAAATCTATAAAGCTTGACAGAGGGCTCCAGAAAGCTGGGATTAAGACCACTAAGGAAGAGCCACTGACTGGCAGAGGCTGGTAGCTCTGGACATGTGGCGAAGCTGCTTCTGAGAGTGTTGGGGCACTGCCAACCAGAACCAGCTTCTGCAGGAGCACCTTACTGCAGCCAGAGGGAATGAGGGGTACTTAGCGAGAATGGCAGGATAAGAACTACATAGGATGGATTGTGTCTTCTCTTCCAACTCTTGTCTTGATGCCTCTCCCAGCATCTCCACCTCCAGATGGCAAAGAAAATAAATATTTTCCACAGTAAACAATAGTCATTTGGAACTGAGAGACCACAGCTTAATAACTCATATAGTTTGTCTATTTATCCTTATTTTACAAAGGATAAAGCTATGATTTGGAGAGACTGGGTAGTTTGGACAGGTCATATAGTCAGTTGGTGAAAGAGCCAGTATATGAACTCAGTTGTTATTCAGCAGAAAGTATATCTTTCCCAATGCACCATCTTGTTTAATTGGTTAACATGTTTACTTCTTTGGTTGTTCAAAAAAAATTTCTTTTTTCTAAATTTTTAAAATATTTTTTTATTATGTTACATTAGTCACTATACAGCACATCATTAGTTTTTGATGTGGTGCTCCAAGATTCATTGTTTGCATATAAGACCAAGTGCTCTATACCAAAAAATAAATTTAAAAAATCTATCTTTGAAAGTTTCCCCAGTGTCAAGCACTGTGCTTGGTGTGAGCAAGGCAAAGATTAATATATTAAAGTATGGACGAATCCCAGCTTACAGTCAAATCAAGGATGCAGGGAGTAGCCAAATGATCATAGCCAGATGGCAGGTAGTAAAACAGAAATGTATGCTATGCTTTGGAGGACACTGGAGCATTTTTACCTAAGAGGGTGTTGGTAGGTGTCCAGGAGAACATCCTGAGTTGGTGACACTGGAGCTGTGGTCCTGGGTATGTACTGTGGCAATCAAAGAACATATGGACATTTCTTCAGCAAGAGTGGTAGCATGACGAGAGTTCTTTAAGTGATCCCACTTCCTATATTCCTCCAAGATGAAGCCTATTAACTGAGCATAGTTCAGGCACCAATCTGTGAAGCTTTCCTGCAAGGCTGGATGTTTCTCCGCTTGCCACAAGCCTCAAGCCAGAGAGAGGATGACCTTTCTACAGAAATGGACAAGGACGAGAGGTCAGGGATTTTGTTTAAGTGGGCCATCTTTGAAGTCCTTAAGTTTCGACAGATAAAAAGAGGTGCTCATAGGCCTATCTTCTGGACCCTGCCTTTGATTCTCAGACAAGAATATAAGAAATAAGATCATTGTGTCAGAACACAAATTCTCATTTCCAGGAACTTCCAAAGAGACTGAATTCTCCCTGTATTTTAAGGCAAAGCAAGGAAACTTAACTTTTTCCTATGGCTCTGTTTTCTTATAGCCTTGATAGACAGTAACTCACGGAATTCTCTTTACTTCATTTTTTTTTTTCTCTTTCTCACTGTAATGTTAAAATGAAATGCTATTTACTTAGTATTGACTGTGTTAGATTCTATGCCAAGGGCTTTACACATATTAGCTCAATTAATTCTCACAAAAACTTAATAAGGAAGAAAACAAGGTTCAGAGAAGACAAGTCACCTGATCAAAGTCACACAGCTAAGAAAACCCAGATCTAATACGAGCACACAGGACTAACAAGTGAGACAAATTGCCTTTCTCAGATAAGAGTTCCTTCCCCTATCCAATAATAATTATAAGTGGAATAATTGGCCAAAGGTGAACTGGAATAGTTTGCCACCAAAATACTGCTATTTGAGAAATAAAAATATTCAAATGTGGATATATTTTTCATCGCTCTTTGCTTTTGCTTGAAATCCCAACTATTTTAAGCAATTCAATCAATGCGTATTTTGTGTCCGTTTGTGTGGCATTTCTGTTGGCATTAGAGATACCCAAAAAATAGGTTAAGAACTGCCCCTGTTATCCTGAGACTCAATCTAACTGGCCAGTTATTCTGATCCTCTGAGCAAACCAGAGGAATGGATCTATAACTCGAACCCCACACCTGCCCGAGAAAAGCGATCCTTTCCTTAAGCTAAAAGGAGAGAGCTTTCTTGAGAACATGAAAGGATCTTTGAAAAGTTCCTTCTTCCTCCTCCTGGACTTATTTCTTGTCTGTCTTTCCATCTGGATATAACAGGAGGTGAAGTACAGGTGTGACTTGTGTTAGGGAGATGCTTTAGCTCTGGAGAGGTGGGGCATGAAGTCAGGACAGGATGTTAAGGGCTGATGTTTGTGGCTTGTCAGGGAGAGGAAAGGGGGTTCCTGACATCTTTATGGCATACTGAAACTATCTTACCAGCAAGAATCAGTTATTTGAGGCAAATAGTACTTAACCTAGATTAAAGAATAAGGATTGGCTAGTGTTCTCTATGTACTGTCTCTAGGATCCCCATCCTAGATGAGAGGCGTGCTGATGGGTCCCAGTTATAGACAACGTGGGGAAACCTTCATGTTCTTTTCAGTCTCCCATTTTCCATGCGAGTTTGAGACTCAGTGAAATTAAGAGACTGTTTGGAAATCATAGTCAGCACAGGATGAAACCCCGTGTTTTCCACCTCCAAAAGCAGTGTTCCTTCCTTTTCAGTACTCCAACACAAAAGACCATCCGTTTGATCCCCACCCTTGACACAGAAGGTGCATTTATATAAACATTAAAAAGTGGTATCAGCAGAGTCCACACCAATCCATCTTTTAAATCTTGCTTTTCACGGCGTTATTATGGGAGCACACTTCGTGAAGCACTCTCGGTAGATGCTATTACCCCGCACGGCAGCTTTGGAAAGTGGGCTGAAGAAGCTGTGAGTTTGTGCAACAGCACATGTTAACATGAGTTATAATATGTCAGGGGCCCCGTGTTAACGATCACAGAACCTATTCAGCTCCTTTAAGGTTAATCAACTCAGCATTTGTGCCAGGTGTAATGTCTAATTAAAATGATGAACGGGCGGAGAATGCCTCCAGGCAGAGGGAGGAGATGGCACAAAGAGGGAGCACCCGTGCCATATTGGTTTGGAAAATCAATAAGAGGAGCTCATTTTATCCCAGTGTTATCTGTGCATTTGCCATTCAGTGGCTCATTTGAAAAAGTGCCAACTGGCTGATGAGTAGGCTCAGTAGCACTGTGTTTTCCAGCAATTAAGGATGCTCTGGTTGGAGGAAGCTCAGGGTGGCCCAGGATGTCTCTGGAGGGAACCAGAGAGAGGCAAGTGTGGTCAGT
Organism: Mustela nivalis; assembly: GCF_964662115.1. NCBI lineage: Eukaryota > Metazoa > Chordata > Mammalia > Carnivora > Mustelidae > Mustela > Mustela nivalis. Next base: position 78,186,768 of record NC_139032.1, read on the forward strand.
CTGATCCAGGAAGCCATCCTGGGTTCCAGTTTGAATGACTAAATCTGAGAGGTAGGAGGAAGCTAGTGAAAAGAAATCACCAGAAGACGACGAGGAAAGCCTTAGTTGGAGTCTCAGTTCTGCTAGTAAATAGATTCTTAACCTCAGGGAAATATTTTCAGCCCTCATTTTCATCATCTGCAAATGTACATAATCATAACATTAGCTGCCTGTTCTAACTATATAAGTTTGTTGTGAGGATTGGAATAATTTTTGGCTGTGAAATTGATGTAATAATATACAGATTTAAAAAATATATTTAAATAGGTACCTGTATCTCTTTTTTATGACTCTATTTGCGTGTATTAATTTATTTCATAAATATTTATTGAACATATACTATGTGCTGAACACTCTTCTAAGCTCCAAGGAAGCAGCAAGAAATAGACCCTATGACTGCTTCAAGGAAGCTGAATGTCTAATGACAGAGAAAGTATCTCACTGATAGTTGATTATGGTCTACTTAAGTTTGATCAAATTTCTTCATTCCTTTTCTAAGGGAAGCCAGCTCTAGGAAAGCTGACTGGAAGGTCAGATATAGAGAATAAGTAAGGGGTCACTTAATTTTAGCAAGGAAATTTTACTTTATGAAGATCAAGTGTTGGTAACCATCATTGTTTTCCTAGACTGTAATTCATAAGTAAACCTTGGAAGAATATGGAATTGTTTATTATTTACCTTTATTATTTACCTTGAAGTATTGAATGGACATGATTTTTTATTTCAGTTCACAGCTCACTGAAAGTACTTTTTTAGCCCATAAATAATTTAGAATGGCAGATATAATGGGATTATATGCTTTTTTTCTTCTCCGAGAATGGCTCTGTAATCTCAACTTGAAAACTTTTTCATGGGACATCATTAAACCATGGAATTGCCCAAACCACTGCCAGAGAACTGGGGTGGGGGGGGGGAGGCTTTAGTTTATTGATTCCCTTGTCTATCATTTAATACTTTCATAATGGGACTTTTAATAGACACTTAATATTTATCATTTTTTTTTCCTGTAGATTGTGAGAGATAAAAATTAACCAAGAAGACACTTTCATTTAGCATATGGGTTTCGTGGAGCAAAACTATTTTAAAGTATCACATGGCAAAGCGCTATCTATCTTACAGTCTGAGATAAATGACACCTGACATTATGGTACCAGGAAAGTGACTCAGAAAAAAAGTGAGTATTTAAAAATGGATAGTTCTCAAAAGAAATCATTTGAACAGTGCGGTGGAAATTCATGAATCCCAGACTCCAAATACTAGAGTAGGATTGTAATCCTCTTTCCCTTAACCTAAACTTTGCTCAAGATTCCATCACACTGGGATGCCTGGGTGGCTCAGTGGGTTAAGCCTCTGCCTTCAGCTCAGGTCATGATCTCAGGGTCCTGGGATCAAGCTCTACATTGAACTCTCTGTTCAGCAGGGACCCTGCTCCCTGTGCCTCCCGCCTGCCTCTCTGCCTACTTATGATTGCTCTTTCTTTGTCAAATAAATGAATAAATAAATAAATAAAATCTTAAAAAAAATTCCATGACACTGAAGTTATTGACAGCTATTATGAGGAAAAAGAACAGAGAGGTGGCTCATTCTAAGAAAACATATCATTAGTCTTAAGTAGAAGGGAATTAAAGGAGAAATATAGAAAAAAATGGTATGGATACAGGTCAGAAATTTCATTCTTAGGAGGAATAGATAAAACTAAGCAACAAGAGACACTAAGTTAATTTAAATTAAAAAAAAAAAGTTTTTTGTGGTTAAGCTTCTACAGGAAAGGAAGAAGAACCTAGCAGGACTATCCACTGGAGGAGTGAGCAGTTTATAATTCAAGAATATATATAACTGACTCTCTTCATACCCTGCACCTGACATTGACTTCTTTCTTTACATTAATTAAAGAACTGGTATAAGAATGAGTCTAGTAAAAGTGGCAGAATCTAACCCACTGGGAATCATAATTAATATGGCTCTGGACATGTTGGGTAGTGCCTTATTATGAGGTGGAGGGGTGGAAATTATTGCTGGTGGGAGTCTCAGGTAAAAGTTGACTAAGAATTTCTTGAAGACTTGATTGAATGCCTCACTCTATCGTTGATGTTAAAACCCTTATCTAAGAAGGTATATTATGTAATTAGGTTTTAAGAAGTGAGAAGTATAAAAATAAGTAGAAAAGGTAAAGAAGGAAAAAGACGAAGATACAACCACTACCATTACTATAACAAATAACAACACTGACACTGAACAATAAGCTTGATCAAGTGCCCACTGTGTATTAGACACCAAAAAAGTATTTTCCCAATGTTATCCCAGTTGATTCTCAAAACATCCTTATTATGTGAGGATTCTCCCTTGTACAGTTGAGGACTTGCCCATCACCACATGTCCAGTACAGTCTCAATGGCAATAACTACCTCAACATTTGAAACTGTGAGTTGGAATTTGGAAGGTTACCATGGCGTGTTCTGTTGTCCTCTGAACTTTCTTTGAGAAAGAAATGGTAACTCATTTAAACTGTCTTTTGGAATATCTTCACTTACATCTTATCCTATATAATACAGTGGATATTAGGATTGTGATTGTCAGACCTAATTCTATAAGAACTTGAGAAGTCTTTACGTATCTTAATGGTCCATCTTAATTTTACAATAAAATTGCCTTGTGTTTTTTTTTAATTTAATTTTATTTTCAGTGTTTTTTTTTTTTTCCCCAAATACACGCCACCTCTTACTTCAAGAAAATGAAGTATCGGAAGCATATAAAAATGAAATAGTTCTGTTGTAAAACAACAAGAACAACGAGACCTTTTGAATTTTCTGAGTAATGGAACTGCAAAAGACTTGAGAAAAGATAAACCAAGGCTCAAACCTGTGGTACCATTGATATTCATGTTTCCAGCTTTGCCCAAATGGTGTAAAGGAGAGAGTACTATTATCTTGACATCAGATAAAATTGATGGCTTTTATCATATCAGCTATAAACAATGTGCTTTAGGGTCTTTGTGTTAATACTTTGAGACTTCCCTATCTTAATTATTAAATTAGAATAAATCATAGCTGACCTGATGTGCCATAGATTTTCTGAAAGTATCAAAATGACAGCAAAACATACATGGAATATCTCTATTAGCTGGAAAACTGGTTGAGTTTTTGCAGCTGTCTTTGCTCGGTGCCCTGGGAGAGTCCAAGAAAAATGACAAGGTACAGTCACTACTTTCAGTTTCTTATCAGCCAAGATTAATAAAAATAACAGTAAATTAGAAGGAGTCTGTAATAACTTCTGAATTTTGAGAGGGCAGAGAAAGCAATGATTAATTCCGACAGACAAGTATATATCAGAGGTGGCTTCAGATAAAATATATCATTTTGATCTGGCCAAGGTTGAAGACTAAGGAGGAGCCCAGTGTAGATTTGTGAGTCATTCATGGCTAGAGGAAGAATAGAAACAAGACTTTAAGAGTGTGGACTGTCACAGAATTAACAAAGATTCTCCTTAGCTTATGAAGGTTCAATTACAATACATGGCATAAGTATGATATGACTGGAAAAGTGCATGGTATTTTACAAATTTGAGATTAGATTAAAATTAATCTAATTTTAGGTACCACCTTTTCATTTTGGAGTCATCCTGGCACCTACTAATAAAGACCTGATGTTTAGTTCATCAAGGTGGAGGTTCTCTGTTATCTTGCTACTCTGTTTTAAAAATTGGAGACAATAGTATTTTTTCTGATTATGCTGTGTCTGAGGCAAAGTCAGTGGCAGTGAATAGAGAAGCAGTATCCTTCCTTCTAATTGTATATTTCCTTTTGTTAATGCTTCAAAGCAAATGACATGAAAAATCCTCTTTAATGGTGATGAGCAGATTTTTCCATTTGTAGATGATGACCACATGCATCGATAGCAAGCCCATTCTTTATGTATGCTCAGCCGAGTTCTACAAATAGAGAAATCGGCTAATTATCTACAAATTTTCATTCTTTATCTCCATAGAATTTTAATGAACAGGAATTGCCATTTACTCATTCATATTTGTGAAGAGGGAACAACCTTTCCCTTTGGTGATTTCTCTCACATTGTAGTTCTCAAGACATACAGTATTCAGAGAAATAAAATTCTGGCTAATCATCTTCCCATCACCAATCTTCTCTGCTGCCCTCCTGACCACTATCTTCTGAATCAGCCTTCTTGTCCTGAATTATGAGGATAAGGTAGAGATATTTTGAAAATTTCCCTTGTTGTGTTGTCTACATAGACCTCCCTCTCCGTGAAGATATGGCTTGGGTTTAATTGGTTTGTATTCCACACAAAGTAATCAAACCAAATCAACAAATACCCATTGAGGATAACTATTACAAGGCAATAAGCTTGACAAACTGCCCCTTTACTAATTTCTGGCCTGAATTCTATAAACCCCAGAAGCATTTGGCACAGAGGTGCAACTTCTCTGCTGCTAAATGATCATCATCATTAGTCGTAACAAGAGATTATTATTGCACCAAATTGTCTCCTAGAATCTGTCTACTTCTCCATTCCAACCACTGCTGTCTTGATTCAGGTCCTATATTATCTGGTCTAGACAATATAATTACTTCTCTCTGGTGTCCCTGCTCCCCTTCAATCCATTCTCTGTATTGGCTGAAATATTTATTTTAAAGCACAGATCTTATTTTGCCCTCTTCTCCACCATAAATTAAGGTAATATGTAGTTCTTATCTAGAGAATAAAAAATATTTTTGTGGGCCACCAATGAAGGTTCCAATTATTTTCCTCATAATAGAACTCAGGCTTAAGTCTAGACATATACTTCTTAAAATAATAGTGCTTTTGCAATTTTACCAACAAATCAAATTTATAAATGAAATAGAAACAACATAACGAAGCCAAAAAGAAAAACAAATACCGAATATGATCATTGTTTCTCTAAAATTGTATGAATATAGGATTTACCTCAGGGTGCCTGGGTGGCACAGTTGGTTAAGCATCTGACTCTTGGTTTGATATCAGGGTTGTGAGATTGAGCCTTACATCAGGCTCTATGCCCAGCATGCAGAGTCTGCTTAAGACTCTCTCCTCTGCCCCTCCGCCAATGCTTGTGCGCTTGCGCGCGCGCTCTCTCCCCCTCTCTCTCTATCAGTAGAAGGATATGTTTTTCTGATAACTTCTAAATTATCCATACAAATTTTGCTTTTTATATTTTCATGGAATAGATCATCATTTGAATCGTTGCCATTATTTTTAGACTTTTTTCCCCCTTTTTAGTCCTAGTATTATTTCAACACCCAGTCATACTGATTGATCAAATCAAGGTAATAGATTTCCCACAAAATCTTTATACAATTAATCATGCTTAAGGGGAAAAAATCTCATTTCACATTTACTACATTACTTTTAATGAAATGCTGATACATATAAAAAAAAGTTCTGATTATATAACCTTTGAAAATGTGACCATCATTTTGAGCAAACTTTTTAATTCAATATGAATGTACTACCTTGCACAATGGGATAACTCAATTTTACCTTGCCTTGTTTCTCTTTTCAAAATATCCAGAATTCCTATTTTTCTACAGCATGTCATATTATCATTTACCCCTAATTTTGCACAGATGGGATGATAAGATACAGGCATTGAAATAGAGTTGTAGTGCTTGGTTATAAGATGATTACATAAATGATTCAAACTATATTTGTCGTTGAATTGGACACTAATATTTTTAAAAGAATTCTGATAGATACCTTACTTATAACTTCATGAAAAATTTAAAAAATTATCATTTTCTTATAAAATCCCAAATCTCTAACCATCCCACAACCCACACTGTTTCCCTCTATGCCCTGTTCCCTAGATAAGCTTCAGTATCGCTGCTCACTCTGGTTTCCCTGTCTAGAATGTCCTCCTTTACATCCCATATCCCTCTGAAGTCTCTCAAAAAGCTGGGGGAGTATCCCAACCTCTATGCAAACCCTCCTCCCACCATATTTATCTAATTTTTTAAAATATCCACTCAAAAAATTTTTTTTTTCAAAAGGTGCTTTGTTTCTTGCATATAATCTTCTCTCTTTGCTCTCCTTCTGCCTCTCTATCAATTCCACACCTTTACTTCAGAATTTAAGTTCCTTAAAATTAAGGTACAGCAATCCAGGACAGGACCCAGCAACAATAAGTCAGTAGTCATTGATTAGAAAGAAATGGAATGGAATAAGAAGGGATGCCACGAGATGGGGTTTGAAAGTCATCAAATGTTAAGACACCACTCTTGAGTTTGGGAGATGGGGCATCTATGGAAAAAAAAAAAAAAAAAAGGAAAGAAAAAGATAGCCAGGAACTCAAGGAAATGGGTAAATGAGTTGTATAGATAGTAAGAACATTCGGAATCTTGAGAAATGAGAAATGACATAGGTACTTGGAGTAATGAGATTTTTGCAAGAATGGATCATGAAGAAAGTCATCAAATGTGGTCAATAAAAGGGATGGAATAGGATTTCAGACAGTGAATACTGTGTGGTCAGAAGCTAGGGTGCTGTGCAGACAGTTGTCAATGACATAAACTACCTTGAAGTTATTATGATAAGGATGGAGGGAAAATATCTTGCCGAGTTATTTCCCCCCAAATTGAGAGAATATAATATGGAAACTAAAATGAAAATTCAGAAATGTTTAGACATCATTGAAAGTTATTCAGGATATCTCATTAAATGTGGAGTTTTCTTTCTTTCTTTCTTTTTTTTTTTAATCTAGTGGCTTTCAAAGTACTTAAAGACTTAAAGCACAAGATTTGAAGTCCAAGGCATTGATGATCCAGGCCCTTCACCTAAACAAATCAGCTCCTATTACAATTCAGTCTTTTTCTTCATAACACGTGTTAGAAATATAATTAAGTAATGGATAGTACATTTATCTGACTCCCCGCTGCAAATAAGCTCTGAGAGGAAAGGGCCCACAGTTCCTAGTCAGAATTCTACCCTCAGCGTCCCACAAAGTGTCTGCTCTATAGTAGACTCATGATACATTGCTTGAAACCTAAAGCCAGGTGACAGGTTGCGAATGGAGTGGGAGATTTCTAGTTATCTTCTCTTCCTCTTTCCTCAAGTATGCCTGGAGTGGTTTAGCTCCATGTCTAATGTTCAACAGAGTATAGTTTTTTGGGAAAAAAAAATTCCATTATCCCAATGTGGGAATAATAGAGCAACCAGTACAGTTGTTGTAAGGATGAACTAAGAGGAGATAATGCATGTGAACACAAGTTTCAGCCTCTAAAAACAGTTACCAGTCCTTGTCACATATAGCAGTGTAGAATATGGCCATTACCCAAATTCTCCTTAAAAACTGGTCTAGAATCCCGGACTCACTGGTCTGAGCCAAATGTGATTGCTATAATAGCCAATAAAAACATTAAGTCTTCCTTATGGACTCTGGTTCAATAAAACCAGCCAAGTCCAGATAGATCCAAAATCAAATCACACCCTCCCCCCAGTTATGAAATACTAGTTAAATTTGTTTCTGAAGCCCTTGTCTCCACTTCCCATAGATCTCCCCAGACCCACTAGCTCCCAGGTAATATATTCCATACCTTGCATCCTTATTTACAGACCCTTGAGAGAAATCACACTTATGTCTGATGCTGTTGAGTTGGGAGCACAGGTAGAAATAGTTTTGAAACTGCTTATTCTGGAATCTCCAAATCATGGATATGTGCAGTAGTTGGAATGGTGCTGAGGTTGAGGAGAGAAAGGAGACAAAAATGTAGAAAGACAGAATTTATTTTTTAAAGGCTTAAGAACAATGATTTTAATAGTATCCTCCCTCTCTGCTACTTTTGTTTAAAAAAAGTGCTGCTTGATGAACACAGATGCAAAAATACTCAACAAAATACTAGCCAATAGGATTCAACAGTACATTAAAAAGATTATTCACCACGACCAAGTGGGATTTATTCCAGGGCTGCAAGGTTGGTTCAACATCCGCAAATCAGTCAATGTGATACAACACATCAATAAAAGAAAGAACAAGAACCATATGATACTTTCAATAGATGCTGAAAAAGCATTTGACAAAGTACAGCATCCCTTCCTGATCAAAACTCTTCAAAGTGTAGGGATAGAGGGCACATACCTCAATATCATCAAAGCCATCTATGAAAAACCCACCGCAAATATCATTCTCAATGGAGAAAAACTGAAAGCTTTTCCACTAAGGTCAGGAACACGGCAGGGATGTCCATTATCACCACTGCTATTCAACATAGTACTAGAGGTCCTAGCCTCAGCAATCAGACAACAAAAGGAAATTAAAGGCATCCAAATTGGCAAAGAAGAAGTCAAATTATCACTCTTCGCAGATGATATGATACTATATGTGGAAAACCCAAAAGACTCCACTCCAAAACTGCTAGAACTTATACAGGAATTCAGTAAAGTGTCAGGATATAAAATCAATGCACAGAAATCAGTTGCATTTCTCTACACCAACAGCAAGACAGAAGAAAGAGATATTAAGGAGTCAATCCCATTTACAATTGCATCCAAAACCATAAGATACCTAGGAATAAACCTAACCAAAGAGACACAGAATCTATACTCAGAAAACTATAAAGTACTCATGAAAGAAATTGAGGAAGACACAAAGAAATGGAAAAATGTTCCATGCTCCTGGATTGGAAGAATAAATATTGTGAAAATGTCTATGCTACCTAAAGCAATCTACACATTTAATGCAATTCCTATCAAAGTACCATCCATCTTTTTCAAAGAAATGGAACAAATAATGCTAAAATTTATATGGAACCAGAAAAGACCTCGAATAGCCAAAGGGATATTGAAAAAGAAAGCCAACGTTGGTGGCATCACAATTCCGGACTTCAAGCTCTATTACAAAGCTGTCATCATCAAGACAGCATGGTACTGGCACAAAAACAGACACATAGATCAATGGAACAGAATAGAGAGCCCAGAAATAGACCCTCAAATCTATGGTCAACTCATCTTCGACAAAGCAGGAAAGAATGTCCAATGGAAAAAAGACAGCCTCTTCAATAAATGGTGCTGGGAAAATTGGACAGCCACATGCAGAAAAATGAAATTGGACCATTTCCTTACACCACACACAAAAATAGACTCAAAATGGATGAAGGACCTCAATGTGCGAAAGGAATCCATCAAAATCCTTGAGGAGAACACAGGCAGCAACCTCTTCGACCTCTGCCGCAGCAACATCTTCCTAGGAACAACGCAAAAGGCAAGGGAAGCAAGGGAAAAAATGAACTATTGGGATTTCATCAAGATCAAAAGCTTTTGCACAGCAAAGGAAACAGTTAACAAAATCAAAAGACAACTGACAGAATGGGAGAAGATATTTGCAAACGACATATCAGATAAAGGACTAGTGTCCAGAATCTATAAAGAACTTAGCAAACTCAACACCCAAAGAACAAATAATCCAATCAAGAAATGGGCAGAGGACATGAACAGACATTTCTGCAAAGAAGACATCCAGATGGCCAACAGACACATGAAAAAGTGCTCCATATCACTCGGCATCAGGGAAATACAAATCAAAACCACAATGAGATATCACCTCACACCAGTCAGAATGGCTAAAATCAACAAGTCAGGAAATGACAGATGCTGGCGAGGATGTGGAGAAAGGGGAACCCTCCTACACTGTTGGTGGGAATGCAAGCTGGTGCAGCCACTCTGGAAAACAGCATGGAGGTTCCTCAGAATGTTGAAAATAGAACTGCCCTATGACCCAGCAATTGCACTATTGGGTATTTACCCTAAAGATACAAATGTAGTGATCCAAAGGGGCACATGCACCCGAATGTTTATAGCAGCAATGTCCACAATAGCCAAACTATGGAAAGAACCTAGATGTCCATCAACAGATGAATGGATCACGAAGATGTGGTATATATACACAATGGAATACTATGCAGCCATCAAAAGAAATGAAATCTTGCCATTTGCGACAACATGGATGGAACTAGAGCGTATCATGCTTAGCGAAATAAGTCAAGCAGAGAAAGACAACTATCATATGATCTCCCTGATATGAGGAAGTGGTGATGCAACATGGAGGCTTAAGTGGGTAGGAGAAGAATAAATGAAACAAGATGGGATTGGGAGGGAGACAAACCATAAGTGACTCTTAATCTCACAAAACAAACTGAGGGTTGCTGGGGGGAGGGGGTTTGGGAGAAGGGGGTGGGATTATGGACATTGGGGAGGGTATGTGCTTTGGTGAGTGCTGTGAAGTGTGTAAACCTGGTGATTCACAGACCTGTACCCCTGGGGATAAAAATATATGTTTATAAAAAAAAAAAAAAAAGAAAGGACAAATACCCAACTTTTGTAGCAACATGGACGGGACTGGAAGAGATTATTATGCTGAGTGAAATAAGTCAAGCAGAGAGAGTCAATTATCATATGGTTTCACTTATTTGTGGAGCATAACAAATAGCATGGAGGACATGGGGAGTTAGAGAGGAGAAGGGAGTTGGGGGAAATTGGAAGGGGAGGTGAACCATGAGAGACTATGGACTCTGAAAAACAATCTGAGGGTTTTGAAGGGGTGGGGGGTGGGAGGTTGGGGTACTAGGTGGTGGGTATTATAAAGGGCACGAATTGCATGGAGCACTGGGTGTGGTGAAAAATAATGAATACTGTTATGCTGAAAATAAAAAATAAATTAAAAAAAAATAAAAATAAAAATAAAAAATAAAATAAAAAAAGTGCTGCAATTAAGTGAGAAGTTATATACCCAGGTCCTTAAAATTCCCAGGCCCTGCGTTAAGACAGACTTCAGTCCAAAATCTGCATTAACACTTCCTGTGTGTGTTCTTATACAAGTGACTTAACTTTCTAATTAGTGATTTCCTTATAGGCAAAATACTAGTCTCCCAGGGTTGTCATGAGGATTAAATCACACAGTTCCTTACCTGCAGTTATTAGAGGATTGCATTGCCATCTGGCCACCCTCTAGAAGTTCCAAATCTGGGCTTTTTTATTAGAATTCCATCCCTGAAGTTCCTGGCCATGAAGTGGATCGTGTGTGTGTGTGTGTGTGTGTGTGTGTGTGTGTGTATTAACATACCACTGTATTAGGACAAATAGCGTAAGATCTCCTTCCTTTTCCTTCCATTGAAACAGAGTAGTAAAATGATGAAGAGCCTAGACTCTGGATGCAGTTGCATGGGTTTTAAATCCTAGCTGCATGACCATTTCTATATCATGTTGAGCAAGTTAAATAATGTCTCTGACCTCCTCTGTTTATTCATGTGTAAAATGAGAACAATATTGATACCACCACTGTGGGGTTTTTAGTAAGGGTTCCATGAGTTATTATATGTAAGTGTCAGAGAAGTCCCCAGGATGTAGAGCATGCTATATGCATTAGTTATTAGTATTAATAATTGCATCGTTTTTATTGTTTAGTTATATGCTGACTGTAAAACATCTGCTATCCGTGTTCCCAAATATGTCTTAAGTTCATTGATTCTCTATCTCGTGTCATTTAATCCTCATCAGCAATCAAATGTGGGAGGTACTTTTCCCATTATACAGTTGAAGGAACTAAGGTTCATAGGTATAATTAAGTTGCCAAGCTCCCACAGACTTAGTGTCAGAAATGGGGGTTAATCTTGATCTCAGTAAGTCCAAACTTCACTCCAGTATCTCACTAAAGAGCAAGGAAAATTGTATTTACAGATCACTTGAGAAGTCTTTTTTTTTTTTTTTTTTTTTTTAATACTGCCTTCCTGACTCTCTTCCACACATGGTGGGAAAAAAAATCCATTCCCTTATGGTTCTATATATTTCCATACTTTGTTGCCTTTTAACACTGTCCGCAGTTCATCATAGATCTAAAGTGACAGACCTATAAAGGAAATACCACCAAGTATAGCTACACTTTGTGGGATGCCTGACATTCCAGGCTTCGTACTTAGACATTTATAGTCTTTCTCTCATCCATTCCACAGGATGGTTCTGTATGATGGTGCAATTATTGCATTTTTAACAGGTAAAAATTCAGAGATTAAGTATTCCTCAGGCACTCCTGCTGCTATATAGCAGAATTTGGATTTAAACAGGCTGGTGACCGAATACTTAACTATATCTTACCCTGTAAAAAACGGACAAACAGTATCAAGACTGATATTAAAACTTTAGTTCATTTTATCAAAGATTCAGGAGAAAATGTAACACTCCACATACCAGCAGGTGGGTGATCAAATTGGGTTCTCTGTCTCTGTCTCTCTGTCTCTCTCTCTCTGTCTCTCTGTCTCTCTCTATCTCCGCCTCTCTTCCTGTTTCCCCTCTCTCCCCTGCACCCTTCTCTTTCCTTCCTCCCTCTCCTTTTCTCCTCCCACACTCCCTCGACGTCTCTCCCTCTCTCTCTCTCTTCCTCCCCCCCTCCCTTTCTTTCTCTGACTCCAGCTTGCCATGGACAAAATAGAAATAATTAAGTGTCAATAACTAAAGTTTATTCCTGGCAAACAGCTGATGAGTATTTTCAGAGGCTCCTGTTTTTTGACCTTTACTGCCCTAGACAATGACGGAATCTTGTTGAAAGCTCTTTAAGCGGAAATTAATTTATGCTCGACAGTGATTAAAAGAGAAAGCGAGAAGGGGATGGAAATTAACAAATCCATCTTTATTGCCGAGATCCCATTATGATTATAAGGAGAGGGAAAAATCGACGTGGCGGGTGCCAGCTGCAATCTGGTAAGGAGTTTAAACAGCCCGTCCTGCTTAGGAAATGTCCTTGGGTGGACAGATTTATCTGTCACGGAGGCTCTCAGAGAGGGGTTTATTTATCAACAATTGGAAGGCTGAGATCCTTGGATTTGCTTTTGGAATAAGGTTCCAGAGAGAAAGCTGCCAGAAGGAAAGGCTAGGGAGCTTGACAGATGAAGCCTCTTGAAAAGTAAATTCTGCAGGCACTTCCAAGAACAGAGATGGCTGAATTGTCATGCTCTGGGTTCCTGTTGGGCTAGTTTCGCCATCGTTGCCTTTAAGAGCTGATATATTTGCACTTCATCATGGGTTCCCTGGTTTGGCCCTGAAGCCAAGGACATTGTTTTGTACCTTTCTGGCTCCACATAACTCTTTGGACCATGCGCCATAATGAGATTAAGCAAACACTGAAGAAGACATTACCCCCATATTCCCACTTCAGTCTTTGAAAATCGTATGTGCTTAGCACCTTCTGTGCACCATGCTCAGTACAGGCAAAGGAGATAAAGATTTCAGGGAACACAATACCTCTGTCCTCCTAGAGCTCAGTAGAGAGAATGAGGCTTATTTCCCCTTAAAATTAAAATCGGAATTCCCTCAAGGACAATCCCAGACTCATGCCATTTGGAGAGAACTAACATGTGCAAAGAACTCTTTGTATGCCAAACATTTGACACATGATGTCTCATTTAATCCTGGAAACAATGAAATAACTTTTTTTCTCTCTGATTTTGCAGTTGAGTGAATAGAGACTCAAAGAGAGGAAGTGACTTTCCCGAGGGCACAGAAGTAGTACAGAGGGAACCAGAGACTCTCCACCTTGACTTAGTCTACACTGGGAACTGGGCCCTTCTCCACTGCCATCACCACATGAAAGCCATAATTGTGAAGTAAGAACATGAATCTAAGACGGGGCCTGACTGTAGGTTTTAATGAACATCTTACTGGCTTTGTGAGCCTGGGGAAAATCATTGTATCTGCCAACGTATTGATTTTCTCATCTGCGAAAAAAGGGATGATCCTCTGCCCTTTGTGGCTCACAGGTTAATCTGAGGCTCAGAATAGACAATGTGTTCAAAAATGATTTGCAAATGTAAATTATTATCATTATGTAGTCCAGCCTTTACTAACATATAGACCTCCTTTATAATTGGGCATTAATCATTTATGTTTTAAAAGAATAAAACAGACAAGGTTATATCACCTCATGTAGAAGTGTAACTAAGAGGACAGATGTGTAAGGTATGACTCCTCCAATTTGCTTTGATTATCACTGGACATATACTCAGGAGGAAGAACTACCTTATTTCAAAGCAGGCAAAAACAGTGAGATGAATATCTGAAAATGTTAACAAAAAAGATAATAATAAAATCATCTGTTATTTGATTTTTTTACTGCAATCCCATGGAAATCAGTATTAATAAGAGGAATAAACTGACAGCTTGTTCAGTCCTTAAGGAGGAAGTTGTGTCACTGTGATCGTGTACAACTTATGGTGGTTGCCTCCAAGGAATCTTGAGGGGATCAGAGTTAGGATGATAGAGGCCACCAACTTCCCTAATGCCTTTAGGGAAATCATTTTATCTCTCTGGTTCTCAACATGTACTTTCTACTTTTGTCCATTCACCTTCCTTCAAAATAGAAATCTTGGAATTCTTTGAAATTCCTGAAATTCTTATTCAGAATGAAAGAGGGGAGAAAAGAGCACCCTTGATCACTTGACTCAGAAGTCTACTCAGTTCTTCTAGAACCGTCCATCACATTACTGTAGGAAATAAGAATTATACTATTCATGCGGACTTGAATACACAGTGACCCTTCTTATAAGTAAGCATGACTCAAACAAAGTTTTGAATTTGGGTCAGATTAGCAATTTCTCTTTCCTTAGAGGGAAACTGCCAGGGTAAGAAAAGAAGATCACAGGCTGAAGTTACATGGCTTAGGGAGAAAAAACACAACATTAGCTTCTCTGAAAGGTTATAATTATTTCCCATACCTGGGTCCATTCAGTGGGTCCACATTGGCCAGAATAATACTCCCCATGCTGTGATCCATAGAATATGAATTTCAAAAGATATCATAGTCATCACTTTCTAGAAAGGATTCTGTGGGGGAAAGTGCATTTGCAAAGTACTGACTTAAACAGTTTACCGGATTTCTTTATTTCAGGACTTCATTGAGTTCTTGTTACACTGGTATGTATTAATGAGTCTCTAACAGGGGATGTAATGTATAGAATACTTAAATATATTTAACCAAAAGGAGTTAATTAGAATGAAGCATTTCTGTGATGAATGTTATCATAAACATATGCATTTTGGAAAATGCCAGTCTAAAATATAAATTCCCAAGCTAGGTATACTTCCTTCACTAGCAATGCCAATATCTCAATGGCTGATTTTTCTTTCATGAAAGTTCCTGTTTGGTGGATCCTCCTGGGGAGGTTACCGATCCTTCCTGAGCTCAGAGAATCAAGCCACTTTTACCCAGTGGCTCTGCTGTCTTAAAAGTCTTCACTTCTAGCCATGTAGCTGGAGAGAAAGTCCGGAGCTGGGAAAGTTCCCAAGCCAGCCCATGGACAGATCTAGAAGGGGCACACAGTACTTCTTTCCACGTTCCCCTGGTAAGAGCTCAGTTATGCTGCCTGACCCAGACACAAAGAAGGCTGGGGGATGTCTCCATGCCTAGGAGGAAAGTAGAAAGTATATACCACTGTCTCATTCATACTAGTCATTTTGAAGCTCTTTGTTCTTTGTCCCCAAAATTACCTGACATGCTCCAACTCAACACACTTTATGTTCTGTCAACTGCTTAGTTCCTTCATTTCAGTATTGTTAATTTTACACAATTTCACCTCTTCCTTAATTCATGTCCTTTCTTTCCTTCCTGTGTCTGAGAGGAAACCCAACCCATCTTAAAATTCTCCATTATAATGTCACATTTTCAATGATGCTTGTGTGTTCCCTCTCTATCTCTCCCTCTCTCTGGTTACCCTCTTATGTCTGTTCCAGAAAACAGTCTTCTCTCCCTCCTATATGTTATTATTACTCTCTCTATTATATATCAGATACTGATACTGGAGACTCTTAAATCTATTCATATATAAGACTGGGAGAAGTGGCATGTTAGAGAAAGAAGAGTAGGGCCTTAAGAACAAGAAAGATCTGAGTGTGAATCCAGACTCTTGACTTAGGAGATAATATTACTTCGGACAGATAACATCGCCACCTTGCAGTGCTTCTTCACTTGAAAATTGTGGATTTAAAATCTTTTTAAATAAGGTTGCCAGGAGGTTAAAATGACATAATGCATAACACAATGTACCTGCCACCTAGGAAGTCATCTGTAAACGTTGATTGTTGTTATCCTTGTTGTCATTGCTGCTGTTGTGCCTTAAAGCCAGGCAGACGTGGTTCTCAGTCCTGACCCTGTCACTTTTATTAGGGAATATTCCTTTTCTGAGTCAGCTCTTTGTTTGTAAAAATGGAAGCCACTCTTCCTTTCTGAGCAAATAGCAAGAAAATGCCTATCACAATGTGTCACAACAATTGGCACATAGTTGAGGCACAAGTAATGACTGAATTCATTACAAATCACCACCACTCCCAATACCAGGCAGGGGAATGTCTGTTCCCATAACGATTTTATCAAGCAGGAAAGAAGACAGCCTCCTCCATGTAGCTTGCTTTTGTGTCTGAGGACCTGTAGCCAGGCAGTTCTTCGTTAATTCCACTGTAAGTCTTCCAAGCTATAGTCAGCCCACTTTTCCTTTTCTGGGTGAACCTGGTCACCTTCCTTATTACATAGCTTCTTAGGCATTTGAAAGTTGTTAAGCCAGCCCCTCATCTCTCCCTTCTGCAGGCTGACATTTTTTAATCTGTCATCCCGAGTTTCCTTTCCCATTCCTTTAATCATTTCACATTGCACTGCCCTTCCATTTCTGAACAGTGCGGAGGCACAGGACTCACAAAGTCCTACAGCAGTACGTGGGGATAGTGAGAACTTCGACTATAGACTGACTGATAAAGGACGGTTAGAAACTGTCAACACTAGGAAATTACACTCCACACCTACTACCTGTGCAAGCCCTACCATCATCTATAGATCGAACAGCAGGTGGTAGTTTGCAGGTATCCATTCGTCTATGCATTAAAAAACAAAACAAAACAAAAACAAAACAACAACAACAACAACAACAACAAAACTGAGCTATTTAAGTCCAGGAGTGATATTCACTCAATTCAACATTACATCCCTACTGGATGCCAGGAACTGTTTCATAAGCAGAGAGCGTTCTGGATGAAGTTCTCTTTCTGTGATGACAGACTAAGCAAGTGAACAAGTAGTGGATGATCGCATAAAATGGCTATAGACATAGTTATTAGAGAAAGCTGTCATGTATGGGGAAAGAAAACAAACAGTCTCCCGTCTCAGACAGAGCCCCCACTTAGTAGCTATGGGTATTGCATGAATGAATCCCTTCTTCAAGCTTCAGTTTTATTTGTTCATTTGTGGAATTGGATACTACCAACAACCCTTCAGGGCTTTGTTGAAAATTAAATAAATAAATATACACAAAAAAGCATCCAGCTCTGTGTCTGACACTTAGCACCCGGAAAATCACTTTAGTTTCTTGTCTGTGTTTTGCAAGTACAAAGACGAAATGTCAGGTGAAGAGATTATGGTGGCAGAAAGTCTTTTCTAACTAAAAGACTCAAGTTGAGTTTGTTAATAAATAGTCCTCGATAATATCTGTCCTTTTTTTTAAGAGATTAATTTTTAGGATTCCTTTTTTTTTAAAGACTTTCTTCGAGAGAGACAGCAGAAGGAGGGGCAGCCACAGGGAGAGGGAGAAGGAGAAGCAGGCTCCCCGCTGAGCAGAGAGCCTAACCTGGGGCTAAATCCCAGGACCCTGGGATCATGACCTGAGTCAAAGGCAGCCACTTAACCGAGAGTCACCTAGGTGCCCCAATTTTTAGGATTCTGAAGACAAATTGTGCAGGCCCCACTCTTTAATCAAAATACCTGTCTTTCATAGTCTCCTCTTCTGTTCTAGCTTTACCCCATCTGAACCTCTCTCCCCTTGCTCAAAATGCGCTCTTTCACCCTTATTCATCCCCTCATTGTCTCTGAGCGGTCTATCTCTACCATGTTTCTCATTTCCTTTCTTGTCCGCTGAAAGAGTCTTCTATCTCCATAACTGCCACCGACCTGGAAAGAAGTAGGCAAGCAGGTGGTGAGCCATGATGGTGATGTAGAACAGTGGTCAGTGTCCTGGGCTTTGGCGCCTGGGAGGTCTGGGTTTCAATCATGTCCTCTCATTCATTAGCTAAATAGCTTTGGTAAAGTCACTTAACCTTCCTAAGGCCCAGTTTTCTATCATCAAAATCAGCATAGTAATAGTTCTTTCATTGTAAGGTTTTGAATTCATGTTAAATAAAAAAAAATGCATGTAAAGCATGTGACCATCATGTCCTCTCAATAAACAGTACTTATTGTTTCCAATACTATGTATCCAATTCAGAGACAGGTGCTCTGTTAAGTGCCATGCACTGTGTTGGGCACCATATAGGAAAGGAATAATAGAGGCAGAATATCGGTCTTCAAAGACTTAACCTCTCATTGGAGAAGCAAACATGCCTGTATAAAAACACAAGGATGGAAACCAAAGCGTAAGGTTTTCTGTCTAGTGACTATGTTAGATGAAAAATCACAAATAAGGCTTTGTTTTAAAGACGAACTCCAATATATCAGTTTTGGCTGCCTGGAAAGTCATACTAGGAAGGATTCTGAGACCAGTAACAGAATGAATAGAAAATAAAGTGTCATACCTGATTAATAATGCCTGCTGATGATACAGAAGGAAAGATTGTCCATCTTGGGTATAGAGAGTGTTTTAGAAGGCATGTTGAAAGAAAGAATGAAGTGTATTTTTTAGTATTTTTTTAAATTTTTTTTAGAACAGAGTATTTTTATTATTTTTTAAGTTATATATATGTATATATATATACATATATATACACATACATATATATATATATTTTTAAACATATAAAGTATCATTAGCCCCAGGGATACAGGTCTGTGAATCACTGGGTTTACACACTTCACAGCACTCACCATAGCACATACCCTCCCCAATGTCCAGAACCCAACCACCCTCTCCCTACCCCCTCCCCCCGGCAGCCCTCAGTTTGTTTTGTGAGTCTCTTATGGTTTGTCTCCCTCCTGATCCCATCTTGTTTCATTTATTCTTTTCCTACCCCCAAACCTATTTTTGAGTATTTTTAATGAGGCCTTTATTTTGCTCACATGGCTCTGCATGGACATCATTATCTTCATTACAACTGGAACTGACACTCAGAGAAGTTAAGCGATCTGTTCAGGTCACACAGCTAGAAAAGGAGCTGGGCACAAGTCTAAAATCAAGATTGATTTTAAACACTCTTAGCAGGATGAAGAATTACCTCTGACAACAGTGGTGTAGCAGAGACTGAGTGGATTCCTACTGGTCCTTCTATTTTTCTGGGCCCACAGAAGGCCTATATTTTTAAGCTGCCAGTGCAGTTAGATTGGGACCATGTGACCAAATCTAGATAATGGCATATGGGGGACATCTATATGTCACTGTCAGTTATGGCCTCTACATTTCCTTATGAGACTCTTGGCTTATGCATGATTTTCTTGCATCTGGCCTGATGTAGAGGATTCAGTGGGGAACACAAAAGAGGTCCTAAGGACAGTGGAACTATTGGAAGTAAGCTTGAAATCCTGCCCTACATCGCGGAGGGGAGCCATGCCAGAGAAGATTCTAGTCTATATCAGTCTGTGACATGAAAGAGAGTAAGACTTTATTGTGCTCTGTCACTGAGACTTTAGTATTGCATGTTAAAACAGACAACATTGCTTATCCTAACTAATAGAAATCATCAAAAAATACTTGGCGAAGAAATGAGACTTCCACAGGTCCAGGATGATACGTAAATGTACCTTCCAGACAGAGGAACCTTTTCTGGAAAAGCATAAACTATGCAAAGTATTCAGGGAAATGAGGTTGGAAATGCAGAGTGGCTAAGATTGGAGTTCCAATTTTCCATTTTTGTGGCTTCCAGTTTGACAGTAGGGATTTAACTGGTGTTCCAGTTGGCCACTGTTGTCTAAACAAACTACTCAAAGTATAATGGCTTAACACACCCATCCTTTTATTGTGTCATGTATTTTTGTGGGTCAGGAAATCGGTCAGGGCTCTGTTGATTGAGTTGTCTATTCTACATGGTACCAACAAAGCCTCCTTGATTACATTTGGTTGGCAGATGAGTTCTTCTGGAAGATCCAAGATGGCATTACTCCTGTTTGAATTATGAGAGTTGGTGTAGGTGGGTCCACCAATTAGAGAGTGTATATATACAGACAATGTCTCTGAGGTCAGGATTCTAAGAGGCAAGCTAGAAGTTGCCAGGCCTCTTAAAGGCTAGTCTGGAAGTGGTAGAATGTCACTTTCTCCATCTTCTGCTGGTCAAGCAAGTCATGAATGCTATTAGTCTCTACCTCTCAGTGGGATGAGAAGCAAAGAATTTTTACCCAATTTTAATGTTCTCTACCTGGATCTGTGGAGCCAGGACCTGGCTCTATGCATCTTTGCTTCCCTAGCACTTTCCACTTATCATACTGCCTGGGGTTCAATCTTCATGCTGGTAGAATTACAATCACACCCTAAGCCCACATCAAAAGAAATGGAAAAGAGACCTAAATTTTACAGAATACCAACTCCTGCTTCAAATGTTCTACCTTAATGTATTCTCAGAAATGACTCTATTTAGTAATGTAGGATTTATTTCTTCTGTATATTACTGAAGACACAACTAAGATTCAGTGAGAAAAAAAAAATCCTAAGGACAATCACGTATTAGATTCCAAAGGCAGTGCTCTTTCCAACACACTCTGCTACCTCCCATGTGTATGGTCTGCATATCCCCTACTCAAAACATAGACTCTGTGGTCAGATGCTTGAATCTCCCCCTTGGCCCCTAGTCCACTGAAAGACCGACTCAAAGCCTCTAATTTGCCTGGGCTCATTTATCTCATCAGAACCAGAGGAGGCCCCCAATTCTGCCTTCCCCACCATGAGATTATGAGGGGTTGCTAATAAAAACGAACCCTAAACTCCTTGCAAATATAAATGCTAAATAATAATAAGACAAACAATGAGGGCAATAATGTGGCTTCACATGATGTTTAAGAGCCTGGGATAAAAGGCATGGTAAGAATCTGCATTTCAGGGGGCACCTGGGTGGTTAAGCATCTGCCTTCTGCTCAGGTCATGATCCCAGGGTCCAGGGATTGAGTCCCCGTATCAAGCCCCTGCATCAAGCCCCTGCATCAGGCTCCTTGCTCAGCGGGAAGCCTGCTTCTCCCTCTCCCACTCCCACTGCTTGTGTTCCCTCTCTCATTGTATTCTTCTCTGTCAAATAATAAAAAAATCTTAAAAAAAAAAATCTCTGCATTTTCTATGCTTCCTCTTCTGTTTCATCCTCTGTCTCTGAAATGCTTGGTTAAGGCTCTTTTGCACTTTATTTTACTTTGTCTTTTTTTTTTTTTTTCTTTTTCCTACTTCAGGAAGTACTTCACTATATTACTGGGGAAAATTTACCCTTTTGTTTCACCAGAAGAAAGAAAGCAATGCAGGGTGGCTTCAAAGAAGAACCAACCCAAATCCAGTGGGGGATCTTGTAATGAAGAAGCCCCACTTTGTTTTCAAGCAGGGATACAAAATTGTGCTGTAAATTACGCAAAGCAAGGAGGTGAGAAGTGAGAGATGAATGCAAGTCAAAATTATTGGTCCCGTGGCCCGGGTTTCAGGCTACAACTCAGAGATTCATGGAACGAGATGATTTTAGACTGGAAAGGACTTTATAGAATCCAATCCCCTTCTCAGCCCAGGCATCTCTTGTGATGGCTCTTAAATAATCCCAGGTCTTAGAGTTTACTGTCTCGCCATCAAACTGGAGTGATGGTTAGCTCAAGGTGGGGTGTCCGCTCTTGCCTTGATCTGAAGTCATAGTCTTCACTTTTTTATCTACGGTTCCCTGTTCTTTCTTTGTGGATGTCAAGGATGATATTTGCTCCCTTTCTCGGAGATACTGAAGAAGTGGATTGCTTTTCAGGTGCTAACACCCATAACTCCTTCAGTGTTTTCTCAGGTGATTTTTGAGCAGTTTAATTCAGCCTCCTGGGAGCCTGGAAGATGTTGGGAGACAGCAATGAGAGAAAAGCAGAGGTGGAAAGAAATTTGATTTTCTGACCAAAGGTGATAAACATGTTAGTGGGTGGAGAACAGCTAAGAGGTTGGAGAATGGTTTCTTAGCAGCTGATCAGCCCTGGCCTGGCGGTGGGCTGGAGGGAAGAGAGAGGTGGGCAGACTCGGGGACAGTGTGGGAAGGGCCCCTAAGATTGTTACCCAGATCATGTAGGCTGAAGGTCGCTATGCCAGAGTAAGAGAGGGGTGATTAAAGCGGCTCTGCAGGAGGCAGGAGGAGGTGATTGCCTTAATTATGTGGGCGGAGACCGATTAGTGGAATAATAGGGAGGGAGGGAACAGGTTAGAATTGCAGCTCTTTAAGAACTTCAGGTAGAGGGGTGAGGAAAAGGCGGTAGGAAGAAGGTTAAGGGAGAGCCAAGGCAGGAAAGAGCTCTCTGTGAAGCTTGGAAATTAAATTCATTATTCAAAAGCATGTGTGTGTGTTCTGTGACAGTTTCCAGAGAAATCTTCCCCCTTCCACTCTCTGTACTTTCTTTATTGGATGTAATTTAACTATGTTTATATGGGGTTTGTTTCCCCATATATATCTATATACCAATACTGCTTTTCTTTCACAACTACCTTATTTAGCTACTAATCCTCAAGCCTCCAAGAGGAATATGAAGCATACAGGCAAAAAGGCTCATCTAGGGTTGTGATGGCAAATGTTTAACATCTGACTCTCCAGGAAAAAGAAAAGGCACCGACTTAAGAATTGGCCAATTTCTGTGGTATAAATACTCATTGCAAGCTAAAAAGGAGACATGGAACACAAGTGGAAAGAAATGCACTCCAGCATTCCTGCTACGGTATTTGTACCAAATAGAGGCTGCACGGATAAAATAGGCATAAACAAGGTCAAGAGCATAGATGATAGCAAATTGTAGAGAAAATAATTAGTTTGAGTGTTGAATTTTGAGGATGTATTAGCTTTTCTTTTAAAATCATTTATCTAATTGTAAGTTTATATAATTTAATTTTTACTAATGATTCTGTTTAACAACCGGCTTGCAAAAAAATTCCAAAAAATCTGCAGTTCTGTTGGTGAACTGGTTGACTGTAGCACACCACTAGGTTCTTCTCCCTTCTGACTTCAGTAGTGAGGCTACTGAATTGGGAGAGGGGAAGGCAAAAAATAGAGACTAACTTGTAGGTAGGGGAGTCTACAAGGATAAAAGGAGAATATACATTTATTTTAATTCAGAGTATTACTATACATACACCTATCTATGGTATGTATATATACTAATTACAAGTCGTACTTATATAGTCATAAAACAAGTACTCTAAGGTTTAGACCTTAACAACATTTCGTTAAGTTAAAGTATCTCTTTGTATCTCATCTGTGTGTCTGTTTACAAGTTCTATGGTAAGTCTGTACATCTATATATGAATAGAAGCTACGTATGTGGCTTTTATACAAATGTGTGTGTTTCATCTATTTCATCCTTAATTGTGTTTTATAGATAAGTTACTGATTATATATGATTTTCTATAGATACATTAGCACCACACATATACATTTCCTACATATACTACATAAAATATACAATGTCTATTATGTTGAACATTACCTACTTATTTGGTTTGAGTTTCCTACTGGAAATGGTTTGGACTAGAGGCTTTAGCAGAACTAAGAAATATTTGTCAACCATACGCTTCATGCTAAGAACCATGAAAATGAGAGAGGAGACCCTAACTCAGAAGAAACTTATTCTTCCCTCTAAACTACAGTATAACAGGGGAAGCAAAGTTCATCTGGTAGAAAATCAACAAGTGTATGATAAAAGCGAATAATAGGGGCACCTGGGTGGCTCAGTGGGTTAAGCCGCTGCCTTCGGCTCAGGTCATGATCTCAGGGTCCTGGGATCAAGTCCCGCATCGGGCTCTCTGCTCAGCAGGGAGCCTGCTTCCTTCTCTCTCTCTATGCCTGCCTCTCAGTGTACTTGTAATTTCTCTCTGTCAAATAAATAAATAAAATCTTTAAAAAAAAAAAAAAACTAAAAGCGAATAATAGCTGTGCTATATTGGGGGCTGTTATCTATGCCATGCATGATCTCTGGGGACCCTCCCTAGAAGCTTCCACAAAGGAGCTCTTACTTCCACTTGAAGGTGGTGAGCATCAGTAGTTCAAAGAGAATTCCATTAACTTGCTTAGGATCAAACATGGAGTAGATGACCGAAAAGGATTTCACCCAAGGTCTGATGCAAGGACTGGAATAGGGTCCATTACTTCTTTCTGTAAGTTGAGGAGTCTGATTCAGACTGTGAGTGCTTTTGAGGCTCCAAGGAAGAAAAGCAGCTCATGAGCATCACGGGAGAATAGAGGTCTGTTAAGCAGCCTTGAGGCGGATTTGCAGAGATGCATAAAAAGAGCGAGAGTCAACAGGAGAGAACTTTGGTAACAATAAATACTTATGTTACTTCTGATAATTTGTTATTCTTAGTGGTATGCTGAGACTTATAGAAAAGTTTAAACCTGACTGTAAGTTTGGCCTGTTTTAGAAATAATTTGTGATCATTTGGATAGAGCAAGTCTGATATTAAAAAAAAAAACAAAAAACAAAAGAAATAGGAAATTAAAATATTCTAATCAAATTAATTAACCCTATCAATAGGATTATATGAGTGTTTGGACTACTTTAAAGAACAGTAGCTTCAAGAACACTAAAGAAATTTTGATGGGCCCATTTTCATGCTAACAATCTCTAAGCTAATTGCAAATTATTCTTATCTAATCAGTGGAGCCTTAATGACCTCTCCCAGG